>NC_136489.1:120367269-120559769 GCF_053919585.1 Euprymna scolopes | reverse complement strand
CATTAACAGAAAAGTGCAACATACCTAACAAAGATGGACCTGTCAATAGTGCCCAACCCCAGAACCCAATAAGTAGAGAACAACGAGCAGATGAGGAAATTTTCCCATTGTTTAGAGAGGCACTATCCGAGAAGGAACTAGAGAAGGTACCTTCCGGATACTTTATTAAAAAGGGCATATTGATGAGGAAATGGAGACCTCCGCATGCACTCGCATCAGAAGATTGGTCTGTGATACATCAATTGGTATTACCATGGACACGCAGGACTGAAGTATTAGAGACAGCTCATGAGACCCCTCTAGGAGGACACCTGGGTATCCATAAGACATATGAGCGGATTGCCCAACACCTTTACTGGCCGGGGATACGCAACGACATAACCAAGCATTGACACACGTGCCATACATGCCAGGTAGTAGGCAAGCCGAATCAGACAATACCTAATGCCTCGTTACACCCCATACCCGCCTTTGAGGAACCTTTTGTCGCATTATAACTGATTTCGTAGGCCCACTCCCCAAAACAAGACAAGGAAACCAGTATATACTGACAATCATGTGTACATCCACCAGGTTTCCGGAGGCAATTCCACTCAGAAATATATCTGCTAGGAAGATCACAACAGCCCTCCTCAGTTTCTTTTCCAGATTCGGGTTGCCAAGAATAATACAATCTGATCGGGGATCAAATTTCATGGACGTTTCATCAGTCCATGAATACACTGGGCATAAAAACGGTAATGTCAAGCGCTTACCATCCCCAATCTCAGGGAGCCTTAGAGAGGTTCCACTCAACCCTCAAAATGATGATGTGAGCCTACTGCCATGATCACCAAAGGGATTGGGATGAGGGTATCCCCTTCCTGATGTTCACAGCGCAAGATGCTCTGCAGGAATCCTTAGGATTCAGCCCCTTCAAAATGGTTTTCGGTCACTCTGTATGTGGTCTCTTGGCCCTGGTAAGAGAAGAATGGCTGCAGGAAGGTCCAACCCGCGAGTCCCTGTTAGACTATGTGTCACGGTTAAGACCCAGACTTAATGAAACTACCAAGCAAGCACATGAAAATCTTCGCATAGCCCAGGAGAAGATGAAGAGACACTACGACCGAAACACTGTCTTCAGAAGCTTCAAGGTCGGAGACGAGGTGCTCGTCCTACTCCCCAAACCCATGGCCCTTATACGATTACCCAACTATTATGCAACTGTGCCACATCAATATGTTAAAGCCCTACTTAGAGAGGGGTGAGTCTAATTCTGCCATAGCTACAATTGTATCTGTTCAGACAACCGAACGCACAGAGGATCATGAACTGACCATAGAGAAACATGGTCATCTACCAAGACTATCGAACTCTGAAGTTTTGGCCAACCTTACTTCCAAGGTATCGCATTTGAGCAGTAGCAAGGGAAACGACATAGTCGCCCTTATCCGGGAATACGCAAACCTATTCCCTGATGTCCCCAAGCAAACAGATGTCATCCAACATGATGTAGACATAGGAGTTACTACCCCCATCAAACAACACCTGTATTGCGTGAATCCAATTAAGGCAAAAATCATGCGACAGGAAGTCGATTACATGCTCGAGCATGGCATCATTGAACACAGTCAGAGTAGTTGGTACTCGTTGACAAGCCTGACAGATCTGTCCGATTTTGCACCGACTACGACAAAGTAAATTCAATCACGAAAGCAGACTGCTACCCCATCCCCCGGATGGATGACTGCATAGACAAAATTGGCAAGGCAACACACATCACCAAGCTAGACCTGCTGAAGGGATATTGGTGTGTTCCCCTGACAGAGCGCGCTAAGGAGGTATCAGCCTTCGTTACGCCGCACGGCCTATACCAATACTGAGTCATGCCCTTTGGAATGAAAAATTCACAGGCAACCTTCCAGAGAATAATGAATTCGTGTCTGCAAGACTTACCTGGTGTTGAAACTTATATTGACGACATAATCATATACTCGAGTAGCTGGTTCGACCACCTCATATCCCTGAAGAATGTCTTTAACAGGCTTAGACAGACTAACCTCACCGTCCACTTAACGAAGAGCGACTTCGGAAAAGCCGAGGTGACATATCTCGGGCATGAAGTCGGAAATGGCAAGATATCCCGTGTTGGGTTCAAGATTCAGGGTATTTTGGATTTCCCTGCCCCGAACAACGTGAGGAGCCTAAGGCGGTTCTTTGGCATAGCTGGCTATTATAGGAAATTCGGCCGAAATTTCTCTGATATAGCCTCACCACTTACCCAACTATTGTCGAAGGGATCAAAGTTTTCCTGGACGACCTCCTGCCAAAAGTCTTTCAACCAAATCAAATCCATTCTGTGTTCCCACCCCATCTTGAAGGCCCCAGACTTCTCGCAACCATTCCGCCTAGCCATTGATTCTAACGACTGTGGCATCGGTTCTGTCCTACTTCAGACTGATCACATCGGCATAGAACACCCAGTCAGCTATTTCTCAATGAAATTCAATATATACCAGAAGGGTTACTCTACCGTTGAGAAAGAAGCAATAAAAGAAGTAACAAAAAATGCAAGAGAGCTATATGCCCAGTCTGTTAAATCCAAGGTAGCTGATCAGCGGCTTGGTTCCCACCAGTTTTGGCAAATAACAAATAGGATCCTGAACAGAAGTGTGCGTTCTATCCCAACGATTATCAATGGACCAGAGGTCATCTCGTCAGCGTCAGACAAGGCCAAACTATTTGCAAAGAACTTTGCAGCTAATTCTACCCTATGCGACGAAGGCCATCAACTTCCCATATTTCCTCCTATTACACAGAACAAGCTAGGTAACATACAAATATCCGTGCATGAGGTCGCCAAGCTAATAAAAAACCTAGATTCCAGTAAAGCAACTGGCCCTGATGGCATCCCAATTATAGTGTTAAAAAAGCTTCAACCAGAACTTGCTCCCATACTTACGAAACTATTTAAGCGCTGCCTTAAGGAGAAGTGCTTTCCGACCCCCTGGAAGACCTCATCAGTTTGCCCTGTATTTAAGAATTCAGGTGATAAGTCATCTCCCTCTCTATACAGACCAATAAGTCTTCTCTGTGTTATGAGTAAGTTGCTGGAATACATATTAAATAGAGAAATAGTCAACCACCTCAGCAGGAATAACCTTCTTAGTGACACACAATATGGTTTCTGCTCTGCAAGATCTACCGCAGATGTGCTGACGGTTATATCCCACAGGATTAGTGAATCTCTTGACAAAGGCTTCCTTTCTAGGGCAATTGCTCTTGACATATCAAAGGCCTTCGACAAAGTATGGCATAAGGGTCTACTTCACAAGATTTCCAGCTACGGTATAACTGGAAATGTTTTCTCAATCATTAAATCATTTCTCTCCGATAGGCTCATAAGAGTAGTGGTAGATGGACAAAAATCGGAGGCCTGCAATATAAATACTGGAGTCCCTCAGGGGTCAATCCTGGGCCCAACTCTCTTCCTGATCTACATCAATGACCTCCCTAAACACATACTTAAATCATTCGTTGACATCTATGCTGATGACACGACCATCTACGGCAACACATCAAAGGCTGTAAATGACAAAGTTCTCTCTGATTCTCTCTCCTCTGATCTCGAGCGCGCGGTTCAGTGGGGGGAAGATGTGGCTAGTTACCTTTAATGCATCCAAAACCAAACTCCTATCCTTACATCATCAACGCTCTGATCCCCAGCTGGCATCAATTGTGATGGATGGCTCTCGTCTGGGTGAGGCCCCGTGTTTTGACAAGCTTCTGGGTTTGACCTTTACTCCTGATCTGAAATGGAACACGTACATCAAGTCTGTTGCCAAGGTCGCTGGAAAGATGGTGGGATCCTTCTACCGCTCCAGAAGACATCTCACTACTGATGCAATTCTCTATTTATATAAAAGCCAAGTACGGCCAAGGATGGAATACTGTTGCCATATCTGGGCAGGAGCTGCCAAGAACAGCCTATCATGCCTTGACAGAGTACAAAATAGACTTCGTGGCTTAGTGGGGGATGCCCTTTTCTCTACCCTGCAACCCCTCTCCCACAGAAGAGACGTTGCGAGCCTATCCTTGTTTTATCGTTATTTTCATGGCAGATGCTCGTCTGAACTCCAAACCCTGCTCCCCCCTCGTCAATCTTTCACGAAAAACACCCGTCTAGCTGAATCCACTGTGAAAAATTTCCCCCACTCTATATCTTTGCCTAAATCAAAACGCGGATTTCATGAACAAAGCTTCTTTCTTAGAACTGCACGCCTGTGGAACTCTATTCCGTCTGCCTGTTTCCCTCCGGACTACAACTTGGATGTCTTCAAGTCTAATGTTAACAAATTCCTAATGAACCGCCCCCTTAAGTAAACACTTCATCAAATCTCCTCACTAACGTAATGTACTTGCAATAACCCTTATCCCTGAGTGGCTTCCGGGCCTTGATAAGTGGTGATCACTGTGTAAAAAAAAAAAAAAAAAAAAAAAAAAGAAGCGCTAGCCCTGATCTTGAGTCTGAGGCATTTCGATGTGTGTATATCATCTTCGTGCCAACCGACCCTAGTGTATACTGACCATAATCCCCTCACATTCTTGCATAGGATGAAAAACAAAAATAGACATCTCCTCAGCTGTAACTTAGCTCTACAAGAATACAATTTACATATTCAGCACATCCGAGGAACTGACAATGTCTGCGCGGATGCTTTGCCCCGCACTTAGTATAAAAGATAGTGAAAAGCAGAGTAGATAATCACCCGATAGGCCCTTTTGAAAAAGCATTGCTCGCAATCCTTTTCATTTTGGTAAGGAGGTGTTATATAATTATATGGAAAGTTTAAAGTTTTTATAGAATATTTAAAAGTCGAGCACGCATCATCCGTATTTGTTATTTTATACTTGTTTTGTTTTGTAACTTGTCAGTGAAGAAGTTTGAAAGTGAGGGAATAACGAGATATACAGAGAGAAGAGAGAGTAGGGAAATACAGAGAGAACGAGGGTGGGGAAGTACAGAGAGAGAGAGAGAGAGAGAGAGAGAAGGAGTAGACATGAACAGAAAGGGTCGGTCAGCCCCAATTATAAATAACTACGGCGACAATTCACCTTTGCTGACATCCATAGATACATCTCCCCGTGTAGACAACAATAACATTAGATTCCTCATTTACTATAAAAAATTTAAACCCCAAAACTTAGTTATTAAAAACAATCCTTCCTCTCTGCTTAAACCACTAGAACGGACCAACGTCATCTATCAGTTCAAATGCCCTTAGGAGAATGTAACTCCTATAACAACAATGCGACTAATAATATTGGATATACAATCACAGCATTATCACGCCACCTCACCTACCATAATGTTTAATCTAATGTCATCTTCCAATACTTACATAAAAATTATCTCTGCCCCCACTCCAATTTCAGAGAAATTCTAGTTAACAACATCAAAATACTATACCACGAAACAAAAGTAAAGTAACTTAAAACCCTTTATATCAAAACGCAAAAACCTAGCTTTAATCAGGTCACATTTCAGAAAAGTATCAATACACTAATGCTTTGCATAACTCTTCCCCATTCCACCACACCTACCCGTTCCTGCCACAGACCCTAGAACAAGTATGCTCTCCTCACTTTCCCCTGCCAAACCAATACCCCCACCGCTGTGAGCAGTCCCAATGAACCTCGCTTGCATCCACATTACTATTTAAATAAATCTTCCCATAATTCCTTATCGCGACTAATACACATTCCTGATGATGTGAACACGATTTCTTGAAAAGTTAAAACGGTGACTCTTCGAGAAGAAAAATGCTTGGACCATACATACATTCGATGTATATATGAAAAAAGTAATACGAAAAATTGAAAAAAAAATAATAAAAGTATTACTAAACAGAAGTTTTCTTTTGTATTTAACCTGTTCATGCTACATACACATACACGCACACACACACACACACACACACACACACATATATATATATAAATATATATTTCATCACATGAAAGTTAGCAAGTAAAAAATTGTCAAACGAATGCATTTTAAGTATTTAGTTAAATTAAGAAAGCAACCTGCGCCTTCAATCTATTTCCATAATGAGACGTTTTGTTTCTTTTGTTGTTTCTTCTTTCTTTCAATAACAAATAATATATTGATTGAATGAAGAACTGTAGCTGTATGTCAGAAACCATACGGATATGACTCATGTAAACTACACATGCGTCTTTTACTGAATGAGTCACTTGTGATAAATGAATCTGTCACAAACAGGTACTGTCTGCTGAGTGGGAACTGACTAATGAAGACGGCGCCACACAGCTATCATTAAATATATTCCATATAATTCTCATGTTTTAACATCATAATAGATATGATGTTTATTCTCCACTCTATAATAAGGATCACGTTCATATAATATATATATATATATATATATATATATATATATATATATATATATATATATATATATATATATATATATATATATATATATATATATATATTCGCATAAGCCTGGAGAGTCCTAGAGTGGATGTAACGTGGAATATTCAGTGTAGCTTAATCGCCATATATATTTTATAACTTACTATATATATATATATATATATATATATATATATATATATAGAGAGAGAGAGAGAGAGAGAGAGAGAGAGAAAGAGAGAGGGAGAGAGAGACTTGTTTGTAATATACTGAGTTTTACTGGGTTCGTATAATTCAGTAAATTTTCATATACCAATAAATTTTAAGGCAAAGTGAGATGACTTAAAAAGTAAGCTACAAAATTATCATATTTCATAATTGAACATTAATATACTGTCTTAACAAAACCAAGACTCCAAAAAAGTGTATTTCATTGTAAGTTAGAATCGGAATCGGAAAAATTTGTGCCTATTTTACGATGCCAACACCGATTTTTTTTTAATTGGCTTTTTTATTTGATTTTCTTTAAAGAAAAATATTCTACCGCTGATAGTAAAACTAGCATAGTGAATATCTATTGATTTTAACCTATTAGTAAAACTAAAATCGATAGATCATCCCTCACAAGTGTATGCACACGTTTAAGAAAATGTCTGCGCATTTAACATATGTTTTTATGGTAATCGTGAAAAGTAACAACTTTATAGTCAAATATGTAGAGATTTAGAAAGAATCGGAATCGGAATCGGTAATCATATCGGAATCGGTAAAAATACTGGAATCGTCCCATCCCTAATACACACACACACACACACACACATACATATATATATATATATATATATATATATATATATATATATTTTTTTTTTTTTTTTTTTTTTTTTTCCGCCCCTTAACATGAAAGTTAGCAAGTAATAAAAATGCCTGGTGAATCCCTTTTAAGTATTTAGAGGAACTTCAACTTTTGCTTCCATTTTACTTTTAAATTTCTATACTGAGTTATTGATTTCTTTTTTCTTTCTTTCTAAAAACATTCCAATTTGAGGCATTTTCTTTCTCTCATTCTTATTTCATTTTCGCCAATTTTTTTTTTTCTTCAGACATTATTTTAGATTAATATGAATATTAGCACGAATTATAAGATTTTTCATCCCTCTTGATGGTGGGTGTACATTTGTCTCAGAATATTACAATTACCAAGAATACATTGTGAGTATTAAGTAATTGTACGCATGAGAAATTTACTAGACTGTTAGAAGTGCATTAATCCTGTAGAATCCTTAAAAAGATTTTGTAAAACATTGTGTGTTGTGCAAAAGGAACCTTCTGTGGAGCATTAGATTTCTAGAGAAAGAACACTTACAGACTCTTTGCAGATTCTTGGTTTTCTGGAGAAGAAACCCTTATGAATCTTTTGTGGAATCTTAAGTTGCTGAAAAAAGAGACACATAGGGATACTTTACAGAACCTTGATTTTCTGAAGAAAGAACTCTTAGGGATAATTTGTGGAACCTTAGATTGGTGGAAAAGGGACACTTAGAGTCATTTTCAAGAACCTTGATTATTTTGGAGAAGGAACTTTTAGAAACCTTTTGTGAAACCTTAGGTTGCTAGAAAAGGAACACTTAGGGACACTTTGCAGAACTTTGGTTTTCTGAAAAAGGAACTGTTAGGAACATTTCATGGAACCTTAGATTGCTGGAAAAGGTACACTTAGAGATACTTTACAGAACTTATGTTTTCTGGAGCAGAATCCTAGGAATCTTTTGTGGAATCTTCGGTTGCTGGAAAAAAAGATACTTAGGGATACTTTACGAAACCTAGATTTTCTGGAGAAGAAACTCTTACAGTTCTTTTGTGGAACTTTAGGTTGCAGGAAAAGAGATACTTAAGAGAACTTTGCAGAACTTTAGTTTTTTGAGGAACAAAATTTGAAGGGACATTTTGTGGAATCTGGGGTTGCTGAAAAAAGGGTCACTTAGGGACACTTTTCAGCTTTTGTAGAACCTTAGGTTTACAGACGAGAAAGGTTAGTAAGTAAATGTTGTAGACCCGTGCTAGGGGTTATAAATGAAAGAAACCACAAGTAGTGTAAAGTGTATAAATATAATATGTATTTATCATAAAGAATACAGGAGCCACTAAAGTGGTATGAGAGGAATGTGTTCGTAGTATGCGGTTAAACATGCTATGTTTATTTAGCCCGTCGGCCCTGGCCTTGGCATTATCTACTACCAAGGCATCATTTGGGGTCTGACGCAACTTAGGCACTAGGGCCTTAGATTGCTGGAAAAGGTACACTTAGAGATACTTTACAGAACTTAGGTTTTCTGGAGCAGAATCTTATGAATCTTTTGTGGAATCTTCGGTTGCTGGAAAAAAAGACACTTAGGGATACTTTATGGAATCTAGATTTTCTGGAGAAGAAACTCTTACAGTTCTTTTGTGGAACTTTAGGTTGCAGGAAAAGAGATACTTAAGAGAACTTTGCAGAACTTTTGTTTTTTGAGGAACAAAATTTGAAGGGACATTTTGTGGAATCTGGGGTTGCTGAAAAAAGGGTCACTTAGGGACACTTTGCAGCTTTTGTAGAAGGGGGAAGTGGGGTGTGCGGGTGTCTGTGCTTAGCTAGGCTAGACTTGCATGAAAACATATACTTTATTAGTTTATTCCTACACTAGAATTACTATCATACTAAAACGCCTTCATTCTTACCATGGACCTATTTAAAATCAGTAAAACCCCCCAGCTTACGGGATGGCAGGCGACATGCATTCTGTTGAAAAAGACAAACATATTTACACAAAACAAAACAGAATTAATATTTACAAAACAAAGGGATGTTTTTTATTATATATGGTGGTTAGATGAAGGGGATGGGGGCAAAAACTAGCAAACACCCAAAAGGAAAGAAAAATAAAACAACTAAACAAAATGCCTATGGGGGCGGGTTAGTAAGGGGTCCCTCCCTACCTACTCGCTAATCACCAAATGGAACGCCCACTGTCTTCCAGTCCCCTCAAAGGAGGGATGAAAGCAAGCAGGACGTTCCCTAATGGGGAGTGGAGGACCTAAGGGACAGCACTTCCGCGAAAATAACATAGGGTTGGGGTCGTTGGGGATGGACGGCGTCTTCCAAGATATAATACATAAGGGGTTAAAATAGACCAGGGATAAAACAAACAGGTGGACTGGGCATCTTTGGAAGCTCTTCTAGTGCCGATAAAAAAATAAATAGTCAGGAACAGGATCAACACTCATTTCCACTCTGGGTGGTTACTCTGCCTAACTACTCTCTACCCGAGGGAATTTTGTCCGTCAAGGGGATGGGTTCCGAAAAAATAGGGACTCCTGCACCATCCAACCAATGACTACTAGGGCGGGAAAACGAACTCGAACCTAACGCCTCGTCGGATGCACAAACTAGTGTTGTGCACCCATCTTCTATCAAAGTCTATGCGGTGCAATCTTTCCCAATCACATCTGATCTTTATTTTGAGTTGATGCTTAAAATAAACAACCAGATCGCGATCTGAAACAGATTACCCCTCATAGACAATGCCCAGACGTGAAACCCACGTCACTAACCTAGCTATGGCTAGGACCGCTAGAAACACTGACCGTTTCTCCCCACCAAACAGCGTCCACATTGTCGATGCAAACCGTTACCACTCCGATATACTCCCAGAGACTCCGAACTCTGCTGCAATGAAAGAACGCATGTTCTCTCGTCTCCTCCTCCTCTTCATCATTGCAGCGTGGGCAGGGGGGATAATAATATTCTCTATCCCTGCAGCCCCTGGCTAGTCTGCCAAAGAGTGGCAGCGCGTCCCAGACTAGCCTCCATGTGATGGAAATCTCTCAGTTGTTGATATGGCACCCAACTCCACAGTGAGAGAACTTCCCCTCTCGACAGATGTAGCCACTCTACCAGCAGATCGTTTGCGGTTCCCACCACTAAATCCTAATATAGCCTCCTCCTAGGCCGCGCAAGGTCACTGGACCCCGGTAATGCCCTAAGGGCGACTTGGCATTCAGTGAAGAAACATGATTCCCCCACCGGTCTTCTGCGACTTTCAGTGGCAGGGGCGGATATGAGCCGTGGAAAGGCTTGTTCCACAGTTGGTACTCAGTGTGTTTCCTCTAACAGTGTCTGACTCAGGAACGCCAATCTTTCGGCGTGCTTATGACTCTGCAGGTCGGACATTCCTAAGCCTCCCTCGCCAAGTTTCTGCGTACAGATCTGTCTACGGATGTACGGCTTTTCTCCCTTCCACAGAAGTTTAAACAGGAGGCGCTCTAAAGCCTTACTGCAGTCCGCAGGCAAGGGAAGTACTGACAAGCGGTAAAGGATCAGCAGAAAGACGTAAGTTGCGCATGCCTCCGCACGACCCTTCGGGGACAATCCCCTGCAAATCCAAGTCCTTACTGACGACTCGACCTTCGTCTGTACTTCCGACCAATTTTTGTCCAGCTGGAGTCCATGCCCGAACCACACACCGAGAATCTTAACCAGGCCATCTATCCAGCCAAACTCACCTGGAAGTGAGTTTACCCGATCCAGGCACCCAACCGCAGGCCAACGGACTTGCTGCGATTGACTACGGCCCCTGTGACTTCTTCATACTCAGCGACCGCCTCCATCACCGTTTTAATATCGCTACGTCATGCAACAAACATGGTGACATCATCAGCATACGCGGACACCCTGGCAACTTTGCCGCCAGGTAGAGCTATGCCGTGCAGGACTGCTCTAGCCGCCTCGTCCCTTAACTTGCAAAGGAAGGGTTCCAACGCCAAGACATACAATAGAGGCGACAGCGGACAACCCTGGTGCACTGACCGAGAGACGCCAAAGGACTCCGACAACCTACCGTTTACTTGTACAGCTACTGTGGGATTACAATACAGAACAGAGATCCACTTGCGGAAGTCCGGACCAAAGTGGTCTCCATAACAGATTCCAAGAAACCATGGTCGACCCTATCGAACGCTTTGGACTAATCTAAATTGATCAGCGCGGTTCTTGTGTCGTCTTCTAACCCCTCTATAATCGTGCGCACCAAGTGCAAGTTGTTTTGAATTGATTTCCCCTTCACAGAGCAAGTCTGATCTGGTTCGATCAAGTCGCTGATAACAACCTGTAGTCGGTTTGAAAGAACACAGGACAAAATCTTTAACTCTGTGTTTAGCAGAGTGATAGGCCTATATTCATCTAAGTCCTTCCCACCATGCCGTTCTCTTTTCTTCCGTAGCGTGACCACTCCTTTGGTTACCTGCCCATGGATGGATCTCTGAGCAAACCAGTGGTTAAACACACCCTTCAGAATAGGAACAAACATGGGAGACAGCCTCAAATACAGTTCATAGGGCAGACCATCGAGCCCCGGAGATTTGTTAAGACAGGAGATGTCTATTGCCTTTAGTCTTAAAAAGACCAAGGTTTATTGGTAGGAGGAAAACAGACAGTCAGCCGCAAGAGAATTCCACAAGCTTGCAATTCTTGGAATACTTAAGGCTGTATTACAATGAGGTGTCAAAACAGCAAATTGATGGAGACCACTAGACCAATGGGTCAAATGAGCTGCAACAAAATAAGCAGTGAATAGATCAGACAAGAAAACAGGCCATAATAGTATTTATAGAATACTAGCAGGCCACCCGGCGTTGCCCGGTCGTAAAATACTCATAAATATTATATTTTAATTAATACCGAAACTGAGACATGTGCATGCTGATATTATACTTTTTTTAACAGTTCATTTCTTCAAATTATTTAGATTCTTCAGACTATTGTTCTTATCTTGAGTGATTTTCACAACGTTTCGGTCGATGTAACCTCCGACCTTCTTCAGGTGTGTCTTGTCGAACTCAGGAATGTTTCTGTTGAACTCGGGAATTTGGACAGAATTTTGAGCGGAACCCTCTATTTACTTCACGGGGGTAACGTGCAGTTGTTCTGTCAGTCATGACTGGATAGAGGTCCTAAGTAATTTGCAATTGTACTTTTCGGTCGCCCACACTGAGGATTGAACCCTCGACCTTCAGGAGAATATCACTTTTTATAATTGATTTTTTCCAAGTACTCTAACCACTGTGCCTTGTGGAAAGTCACACCCAAGATGTGTCTGCTGAATCCAAATAATCCGAATAACCAATCCTCATCTAAAAAATTCAGAAACATCAATTCATTTCTTGTAAGTAAAAAAAAAAACATTCGAGCTGAGATCGAAACCAAAACTAAAAGACAGTGAGTCAAGTACAATAACCATCAGACCAGCTTGACACAATCTTTAAAAAGTGCTTTCTGGCCTACTTATTCTTAACATAAAGAAGTTGTCATGTTTCATGGCCCTGCATGCATTCGTGAAACGGTTGACAAATACATAAACATCCAGTGATGCCCAAGTGCCAATTTTGCAATTTTTGTCCTTTAGCGCCTTTTTTTTTTATGGATGAAAACCAATTAAAAAGTTTTACACATATCTGAATACCCTATGTGCCAAATTTCAGGTCTGTAGATCAAAAATTCGTTGAGTATATAGGTTGAGAAGTGTCCACACACACACACACATTCTCGCTTTTATAAATATACTAGCGAGGGGTACCCGGCATTGCCCGGGTGTTTGGAGGTGTGTGTGATTTTGGGTAAATCAAAACTCCGGAGGGGGGGGGTAAAATAAAAAAAACGTTTTGGTAGATAAGTATGAGGATCGAACCCGAACCCTTGAGGCAAAGTTGTAAATTAAAGTGTGAAAAAAAAAAACGTGCAACGTTAACCATTGCGCCACCGCAAGATGCTAACGGAAACACGTTTGAATTTATTTAATTACTTAAATTAGCAGGTGCACGTTTTACTGACTTAATGAGGTCAACTTTTGACTGCGGGGTAGCATTTCATTTAGTGCGGGAATGCTTTCTCCCCCCCCCCCAAGACGTTGGGGGTAGGGGGAAACATTATAGGAAAAGGCCTAACCTACATGTGGCGAGCGAAAACTGTTGAATATTTATCTTCCCGAAGTCGAGCAAATTAAATAGACAGGCGAGCTCCGTTGTTAACTCTGAGATATTACGATATACATGTGATATAAAAAGTTTTAAAAAGTTGTTAGGCGACCGACCGCTTCTCTGAAAAAAGCCTTTCTTGGACATACACAAAAAGCGAACGTATATTTTCGCTTTTATATATATATAGATAGATTTGCTTTCAGCACAAATACTGATCCTATTGCACTATAGTAACTCTATGAAATTATGACCGGTTCTTTTACACTATGTTGGCCTTATTGCATCATAAGTATTAAAAGAACTCGTTCTAAAAGCTAGAAATTTAGCACTAAGTCAGTGTTAGCTTAAAAGTCTGTACTGAGTGGCGTGTATCAAGCTCAAAATTGCTTATTGACTGAATTTATTGACAAATAAAGAAGAGGATAGAAATCAGAAAATTATCTTTAAAGTAGAACCAAGAGCAAATTTACATAATAGTGTGCTCTGTATTCAAGTTGAATTTACTCTCTGTCTGAATATTCGTTCAGCCAATTTATCAAGGGGGGGGGAGGAATACGGAGAGAAATATGGAGATACGCGAGACAAACAACAAAGTAAGATGGAATATAAAGAAATAAAGAACGAAAATAAGACAAGAAGATAAATAGAAATAACACAAAAGATAAAAGATGGAATTTCAAAATAAATGTCAGTCAATAGATATGAAAACACAAAGATAAAGATAAAAATGATACTATAAAAAAAAAGTTACAAGAAGAATGGAATTAAAAATGAATCATAAAAATCAATTGAAAGAAATAAAGAAATAATTGAAAAAAATATAAAGGGAAGATTAGAGAAATACGTTAAATGACAAATGATGAGATAAAATTACAAGATAAATGAAAACGTCAAACGGGGGAAAAAAAAAAAGAGGAATGTATCTTTATAATAAAAGTGAACGTACGTGTGTCCGGCTCTCTTCGATAATCACGTATGCAGGTTTAATTTTATCAACACAGAAGGGAAACTTAATTTAATAATCGATAATATGAATCTCACCTGTCTGTTTTTTATATGCATGTATGTATGTATGTATGTATGTATGTATGTATGTATGTATGTATGTCCGCCTAAAACTTTCGACATAGGCGACGGATTTTCACGAGCTTGGTAGCGTTTTTAAACTCGAGCCTTCTGAAGACAAATATCGAAAACATGGCTAAAAACATTAATTCCTTCACCCTCAACTGGGCAGCTTTCTACAAGGAGGGGTAGCTTTTTTCGCCGATATTTTCAAAAGTCATTCCCTCTTTTAGATTGATTAGCATTAATTTAAACGTTTGCCACTTCCGTTTTGGCGATGGACGCAAAGGCAAAGACGTCACGTTTTTTTTTTGTTGTTGTTGTTTTCACGTTCTTCTTCTCTTTCACGGTACGGGTTCGAGCCTGCCTGCGAAACTACGACTTTTTTGCTCAACACACACCTCCAAACATCCGGGCAACACTGAGCAACCAGACTAGTCTATATATATATAAAGGGCAGAATGTATGTGTGTGTGTGTGTGTGTGTGTGTGTGTGTGTGTGTGTGTGGTCATAAAAACTTCCGACAGACGCGTCGGAACGAGACGAAATGGTATCCTTTGTAACCTCGATCTTTCGGACGACAAATATCGAACGATTGGCCAAAACCATTAATTCCATCATCCTTAACTGGGTAGTTTTCTACAAGAAGGGGTGCTTTTTTCGCCGATATTTTCGCAAGTCATCGTCTCTTTTCAATTGACTAGCCTTAATTTCCACGTTCGCAACTTCTGCTTTTTCCACGGACGCATTAGCTAAGACGTTACGTTTTTTTTTTGTTTTTGTTTTTTTTTACTTTCTTTTTCTCCTTCACGGTACGGGTTCGAGCCTGCTTGCCTACAACCATTTTTTTTAACACCTCTCTCTACCCAAACTGCCTACTGTTGTTTTAATCCTCACCGCCGCTACCACCACTTTTTCTCGGGGTTCCTTACTACACCACCAATACACACCCAGGCAATGCCGGGTACCCTCGCTAATCTATTATATAAGGGGCAAATGCCTGTTCATATGTCCAGATAAAAATTTAAAAATACACAACAATCATCTTCAAATTTGGTATTTTTTTATCAGCATAAGATCGGATGTATATTATTTAAAAAAAAAAAAAAGATTCATTATTTTGAGTAAGATGGCGATTTTTATTATACAATGTTATCAAGAGGTACATCTGTTTTCAAGCGACTGACTATGGAGAAATAACTCGGGTATGTTTTTCACAGAATTATTTTCCTTATGCCGACTCGAGTTGTGTGTGTGTGTGTGTGTGTGTGTGTGTGTGTGTGTGTGTGTGTGTGTGTGTGTGTGTGTCCAGAGATAGGAATAGTCTGGACGAAGAAAAAAGAGAAGAAAACAGGGGGGAAGAAAAAAGAGAAAGAAAGAAAGAAGGGGGAGAGAGAGAGATAGAGAGAGAGGTTACACAACTTTCTTTCATTTTAAATAGACACAAAAAAATATTATTTGTTCTTAATATTTTTGTGGCTAAAACAAGAACTAATCTACGGGTACACATATGCTTTATTTATAGATTTAGGAGAAAGAGGTTGGATTAGTTTATTTTTTAAAAATAAAACTTATCTCCCATATTTTTGTTTTGTAAAACTTTACTCGCGTGTTTGTTCTTTGAGTAAGATTTAACTCGTGATGCTTTTGTTTTTGTACGTTTTTCATATTGAATTTTTGTTTTACTATTAGTTTCGTTTGTTTACAATCAAATTTACCTCGCAAAAGATAACAGTGGGAAACTGACAAATATAAATTACTTACTACTTCCCCGGGCAATGTCTGAGAGCCCTGCTAGTTTAAAATATGTTTAAAAACATATTTTATTATCATACTCTTTATCTTTAAAACAACAAAAATAAATAAATAACATTTTTTTTTTAATAAGGCTGTTGTAAACACAAGACAAAAACTTTCCCATTTATCTATAATATAAATCTCACCTGTCTGTTCAAATGTATGTGTATGCATGTATGCCTAAAATTTTTGACAGAAGCGACGGATTTTCACAAGATCGGTATCGTTTTGAAGTGGAAACCATCGGACGACAAATATTGAAAAATTGGCAGTAGCGGTAAGACGTCAGTTTTTTTTGTTTTTTTCACTTTCCCTTCCGCCTTCACGTCACGGGTTCGCAGCCTGCCTGCCTGCCTACTACCACTTTTTTTCCTTTTTTATTTATTTATTTATTATTTTTTTTGCTTAACACACACCTCCAAACACCAGGACAACGCCGGACACCCACGCTAGTATATATATATATGAATCGATAAACATTCATATTCGTTCATATAAATCTGTACATTTTAACATTTTCGTAATTTTAAGGCATATTTATTAATTTATCCATTTTAATCGATTATTCCTATATATATATATATATATATATATATATATATATATATATATATATATATATATATATATATATATATATATATACTAGCAAAAGTACCCGTCGTTGACTGGGTTCAAAAACAGTCTACAGAAAATGCACTCTGATTTATGAAAGTATGATAGGTTATGAAAAGAAAGGGTTGTAAAGAGATAGCTTCCAATTTGGGAGTATCAAAACCAAAGCAAAATATGATGAAAGTAAAAATAAAATAGATAAACCCCATAATTTATTATACCATGCTTGTTCACACTGAAACACTTATCACAATATTCTGTGGATCTATATTAAAAAACCTTGTTAAACTTTGTGACATATTTTCATTCTATGGAGATCAGGCGCGAACTAACACCCCATAATTTTATTATACCATATTTCTTCAAACTGAAACAAAATTATCAAAGTATACTTACGCAGATAGATATGAAAAGTCTTTATTAAAGTTTGTGCCTATTTTCATTCTATGGAGGCCAGTCGCGAACGGAGACCCCACAATTTTATTATACCATCCCTATTTAAGTTAAAACATACTTATCAAAGCATTCTTATGTACATCTATATCAAAAACACTTGTAAACGTTTTTTTTTAATTTCTTAATTTTTTATTTCCATACTTTGTGGACCAGGTGCAAACGCAGACCCCACAATTTTAATGAACCACCGTTCTGCCAGATCAAACATACCCATTCCTGTGTCTCGATACATCATTATATGTAATCAGTTTTTTAAAATAGTCAACGATATAGGAGCCTATTCGTGACCAGACACACACACACACACACACACATTCAGCTTAATATTATATATATATATATATATATACATATATATATATATATATATATATATATATTGGATGTACCCGTAACCCGTTGAACTTGTACCCCCCACACACACACTACATGATAGCTTCCTTCAGTCTTGACAGACTATGGACACACCCTGTAAGATTGCCTGCATGTGGAAGTTTTGTGGCAAAAGTTGCGCAATCTACAACCACACCTCTCGTGGGTCCGTGTTGTTAAATACCAGTGGCAAGTGCAGTTTCAGGACGACTAGAAACAATGCCGAGATAAGTGGTGAGCACATACAGCACCCATCTGGTGTTAGCCAGACTCAACTTTGTTTAACTTAGGTGATCTGACAAGAACCTGTGTGTCAACGTGATTATGCCGTATACACACACACACACACGCATGCATGTGCGCACGCATACACACACACATATGTATGTGGGAGGAGTTCAACGGGTCAGGGCTACGTCTAATATATATATATATATATATATATATATATATATATATATAATGTAGTAGAGATTTAGAAGGCTATCACAATGCGAGAAATAAGATACAGTTGGTGTTGGTGAGAAAAGACGAAAACAAGTGGCGATTTACAAATCGATAAGTACATACATATATATCTATATATACATATATTTATTCAGTTGTATTAAGTGCAAATGTCTTACTTGTTATGTCTGCGACAATATCCATAATATATTTCAGGAAAAAATTCCCCTTTTCAAATGGTAGAGGTGACAAATCAATTCACACCATGCTAGATAATGGAGCGGAAAATGAATTGAATGGCTGTGTGGGGTCTCGCAGTAAATGTAAGGAGGGAATTTATATGTATGGCGTGTTTTAGGTAATTAACATATTTTTTGTTCCTTTTTTTTAAATGTTTTTGTGTGTATATATATATATTTTTATATATATATATATATATATATATATATATATATATATAATTTTTTTTAGTTCATAACTTGGTGCTTTTGCCTAAGCTTTATTTTATTTTGTATATTCTATGTCTATTTTGTTGTCTTTATTGATTTAAGCTAACCCAGCTATTCAAACCCAAATAAATACTAACAAACACAATTAAACATACATAAATATAACCCCGCAATAAAGAGCCCAAATAACATTTAATCAAAAAGTAACAACGATACTCATCATAAGTGTGTGCATGAGTACATGTACGAGTGTACATATGTATATTTTATGTGACCGTATGCGTTAGTGTGTGTATGTACAAGTGCACACATGGGTGGGTATGCATATATGTAAGTGTAAATGCATATATGTGTATGTGCATGTGTCCATGTGCATGCGAATGTATGTGTATGCATATGCATATGCTTGTGTGTAAGTATGCGTGTATATAAGTGCATGTGCGCATACATATACGTAAGTGTGTAGGTGTATGTATGCATATAAGCGTGCATGTGAGTGTATATTCGTTTACACGCGTATATGTATGTGTGCGTGTGTAGATATTATATGTATATATATATGTGTGTGTGTGTGTGTGTATGTACATATATGTACATGTTTGTGTGCATGTATATGTATGTATGTGCATATATGTATATAACAAATAAAATTAAATAAATCAACTAAAACAAACAAGGCACAGTGTCACTTTGATGTAGGGGGCTACTATCTGGGACATAATTTGCAGGAATACTATGTAGGAAGTTGAGCAGCAAGATGTCTGTTTGCATTACACTTGAACTTATGCATGTCAGTACAGTCAGGGAAGCAGGTACCTTGAAGGGAATTCCAAAGTCTAGCAGTCTTAAAGAAGAAACTATTAGAATAGAAGGCTTTTTGGCATCTGGGGATCTCTATTGTTTAGGGGTGGGATTTTGCTGCTTGTCAGGTTTGGTATTTATGTCGAGGGGGTACAAGGGCGCATAGTTTGTTAGAGCACCTACTATTAAAATACTTGTAACACAGGCAGAGGGATGCAACATTTCGTCGGTGGGACAGAGGTTGAAAGCCTAGCTGACAGTGTGGGACTTATTAGGTTGGTGACTCTCTCTTGAAACCTGTTTAAGAGTGAGAGATCAGTAGCAAATGCATCAGCCCAAATGTGGCAATACTACTCCATACATGGCGAATGGTAGCCTTGTAGTAAGTCAGGATACTCTCAAGTGTAAGTAACTTTCTAGCACGGTAGATAGAGAGCCTACCTTCTTTTCCCTCAATGTGTCTGTTCTAACTCATATTAACTGTGAATGTTAAGCCGAGGAGTTTAAACGAAGTAACGTAGCTATTAGTGGTTGAGAAGGTTTCTTGTAATTATTAAAGGAATGAAGCTTAGTCTTGGCAGCATTCAAAGTTACCATCCATTCATGTGCCCATCCCACTACAGACCTGATGTCTTTCTAGAAAGAATTCTTACTAGAAAGACTGTTACATATAGGTTTTCTTATTAAGAGTGTCTTATTAAAAGTTTGTTGTTGAGAGAGTCTTAGAGAGTCTTAGTGGGAGTTTGTTGTTGAGTCTTAGAGAGAGAGAGATGTTGTAAGAGAGATTGTTCGTTTTATGAAGATTCATGTATATTAAAAAATGTTCATACTTAGATGTGTTGATAGAAGCTCTTAGAGTGAGGAAACAGTGTTCAGACAGTCTTAGTGTAGATATGAGATGTAGAGTTCACATTGTAGATATGAGATGTCGAGACGTGTATGTAAAGACATTTTAAACCACATGATATACAAGACATATAATAACAATTTTCACTTTACCTTTTGGTAGAATCACAACACAAAGACGAAGTTTATAAAAACACATGCTGGGTTTATTTCTTCTCACGACCGGCCGTGGTTTTCATCATCAAGAATTCAAAGCTTCACATATTAAGTTTTAAATGTTACCGTCTCGCTTTTAGACGTTCGAATGTCCATGTCTGGACTGTCGTCTGTCGTCCTCAGACTCTCTCTGACTCCCCAGTTTCTCCTAAGTTTCTAACTATATCTAGAACTTTTTTCCATGACGTCATACACATGTTAAAACGTGTCTTTTTTCACGTGTTCTGGACATACGTGTCCAAAACTTGTTCCTCTGTTTACAAAAGGAATTTTAACCTATATTCCCAGTAACCTATTTTTCCAATATGCTAAAAACATGTTTATTAAATTATCTTGTATAGTTGCATTCCTCAATTGAATTTTTCATAACAGAATTGACAACGCACATTCTTTTCTTGAAACTATTTTATCTCTAAGCTAAACAATGGTTTGTTTTACATTCCATTTTCTAATTCTCTCTCGTAATCTATTTCTAAACCTAATTTACGAGGTTCGAATTTCGTCTATTCTATTTCATTTTCATTTTAACTAAATCTCTCTCTTTTTATACTTACATGAAAAGGGGGCAGCCCTTATCATGTAACAAGACTTCCGGGAAACGAATACCAGCAATAATCATCTGATTTATTCAAACTGAATGAATCATGATCAGCAACAACAACAACAACAACAACAACAACAGTAGTAGCATCAACATAACTGCTATTATTTTATAACTTCATTTTTGTAAACTCAATTTTCAGTTTTCACAATGTAAAATATTTTACTAACCTAAATTTATTAAAGACCAACGTCACATCAGTATTATAAACAAGTCTTACTCCGGCGTGCAAAGTTCTTAATCTATTATGTAAACCTCTATAAAGATAAGGAATGTCATTTATAGGGCTGTGACAACAGAATATTTTTTTCATTGTTTTGGCTATTAAGTATATATCAGGTAATATTTTACATACTTTTATATAGAGTGATGTGGTTCTTGGTTGATTAATTGTGTCTGTGTCGGATATATACTCGAGAGTTAAAAGAATGAAAAGAACGTGCTGTTGTCACAGCCCTAGGTATAACTGGTGGTCTATACCATATCTAAAGAAAGGCAAAGAGAGAGAGAGGGAGAGAGAGAGAGAGAAAGAGAGAGAGAGGCAGACAAAGAGAAAGAGAGAGAAATGCAGACACACAGAGATTGATTAACTGTGTCTAAATGTGTCGGATGCATACTCAAGAGTCAAAACAATCAAAAGAATATGCTGTTGTCACAGCCGTAGTCATTTACTTAGTCTACAGTTACAACCTAATATCAAACAAAGGAAAATGTCTCCAATAGTAAAAAAAAAAAAAATAATAATAATAAAATAATAAAATAAAAATTAAAAAAAAAAATAGCAAGCAGTGAAATAGTTCACAGACTGCAGAAATATTTTAATGTTTTACTGTCTTGAATTATTTCTTTCACTTTAATTATTAAATGGTTTGAATTCTGTCTGGAGTCACGTTTCTATAAGCATCTTGAACCATAATTATAAACTCATTTCAGTAATGTTGAAACAAGGAAAAGAAAAACGAAAAAAAATCAATTATGGAAATTGTGAATAATAACGTGGCACCTTCTTATGGTTATTAGCTGAAAGACAATTTCAAATATGTATTATTCATTTACGAGGTAAACCTTATTTCATTATTTCCGAATTATGTTCTTTACACATTGAAATGTTAAAGAAAGAATTCTCTTTTGTCAAAGTTTGGTCAAAGTTTGAAATTTATAATATTTGCAATAATAGAATGATAATGTTTTAAACATATTACAGAAAAAAATCTGTTTCATTTGAGATTACTAGTACGCATAGTTGGTTTTCCTTTTTATTTATGTATTTTTTTTTTTTGTAAATTAGTTTTAGTTTCGTATATAAGGGCATGTATACTGATTTGTAGTTTATAATGTATATTTTGGTGATATTATTCTCGTAAGTTAAGTATACATAACTGAGAATTAATAAATTTAGTAATTATTAAATAGAATGTTTTGTCAGAAAAGTCATAAATTAATTAAATGGTTAGTACGAAGAGTGGGATTTAATGACTTTGTTTGATTAAAATCCAAGATGGCGTAATGGTAAAATATAAAGGTAACTGCAGCTTCTCTTCCAAAGTTTCGGATTCTCACTATGTCGTATCACATTTTAATTCATTTTGGTGGATTTATTGCTGCTATTTCTTCTGATGAGTTAAGGACATAATAATTATATCAATTAGTGAATGATTGATTTTGCGCTACGAAACAGACACCGTCAAGAACTGTAAGGATCAATTGATATAAAGGAATAAAATAGAAATTGTCAACATCATGTATTTTGGAATATAATTTTTGTCATTTATTCTATATATTGCTCTGTATTCACATTGAGCTTCTTATATAAGGATTGATATATAATAAGAAAAATATATTTCTACAGAAATATATATATATATATATATATATATATATATATATATATATGTATATATATATATATATATATATAAGGGTTAGAAGCTCCAACTATCGTTTTGGGCGATTGGGTTTTGATCCTGACTTGAGGTAATTGCTTGTCTAGTCACGCAGATGACCTATGAAACAGCGAAACTGTACTGTCTGTGGATGACTATATATATATATATATATATATATATATATATATATATATATATATATATATAGTGAATAAATGACAAAGAACGATATTCCAAGATTCACGATGTTGACCATCTTATAATTTACTCCTTTAATTCAGTTGACATTTGCAATTCTTGACAGTATCTGTCTCGTAGCAAAAAATCAATCACTTAATTACTATATCAATCAGTGAATAATTAAGTGATTAATTTTGTGCTATGAAACAGATACTGTCAAGAATTGTAAATATCAACTGAATTAAAGGAATAAATCATAAGATGGTCAACATCATGGAGCTTGGATTATAGTTTTTCTGTCATTTATTCACTACACTGCTTTGTAATTATTGAGCTTCTTAAATAAGGATGGGTATTTATTATAAGAAAATATGTTTCGACAGAAATATATATATATATATATATATATATATATATATATATATATATATATATATATATATATATATATATATATATACTAGCATTTCAGCCCGGTGTTGCCAAAGTGTTTGGAGGTGTATTTTAAGCAAAAAATAAAAGCGGTCAAGTTTTTTAAATTTGACCCCTATTATGACCCCTTAACACTTATTGTTTTGGGCTCTAATAAAGATATTAAGTTAGATCCATGTCCAAGGAACCTATATCTAAAATTTCAAGTGTTTAGACTCAAAATTGGCGGAAAAGTTAGGTAGAATTCTCAAAGAGCAAGTCGTTGAATTTTGACACCTTAACAGTAAAGTTTTTGGCCGAAAACCGATTACAAAGATTTTCCCAAATCTCAGTACCATGTATATCAAATTTTGAGTTTGTAGACTAAAAATTGACATAGATATTGCGTAGGGAAATGTACATAGATACACACAGACAGACAGACAGACAGACACTTTCACTTTTATATATATATGGCATAATCACGTTGACACACCGGTTCTCACCAGATCACTGAAGTTAAGCAACGTTGAGCCTGGCTAGTACCAGATGGATGACCAGTTGGAAATTCTAGGCACTGTATGTGCTCTCCGCTTACCTCGGCATTGTTTCCAGTCGTCCTGTATCTCCACTTGCAACTGGTATGCAAAAATGTTGACTTGGGAGAGGTGTGGTTGGAGACTGCGCAACTCTTGCCACACAAATTTCACATGCAGCCACCCTTACAGTGGGTATCCATAGTCTGTCAAGACTGAAGGAAGCCACCATATATATATATATATATATATATATATATATATATATATATATATATATATATATATTTATTTACAATAATAATAATATACCTACAGACACTAGTGTTTCATCCTTTCAGGAATCTTCAGTGCAGGGTGTCACGATTAACACTAGTCGATAGATTCGAACCAGGCAATAGAAGCCATCTCTGGCTTCATTAGCAAAGACCCTATCCATTCGGCTACCGTTAAGCGCATGAGATAACGTTGAAATTTAAACATTTTATTTTTAAATGTTTTTTTACGTCAGTCAGAGTGATCTAATCATTATATGATGATCCATGCATAAGAGTTAAATGACCGACTTAATTTAACTGAAAGTGCTGAACGAGATATATATATATATATATATATATATATATATATATATATATATATATATATGGTTTCAGAAACATGTTGAAAAGAAATCAATAAAATGCTCAATCGCAAATGTGAGAGCTAAACCGCAAATTATTTATTAAGAAACTGCATGTTACATCTTTCAGAGACGTACCATGGTTTCATTGGTGTGGATTGGTTTTACTGTTTAGTGCTTCGATTTGTTATCATTTTGACAGAAAACTTTCCGAGTGTAATGACAGACATCTGTAGAAGACCAAAATTATAAAAACTGAAATGTAAGAATAAAATTCAAGATGAAAGCAGTTGTTTGAAAATTTCAAAGAATACAAATTATCATCTGAAAAATTCCATAATTTCTTTCTTCATTTTAAAAATTCCTCTGTATCCTGGACCAACCAAGTATATGGTTTTGTCCTCAAGGTAAAATAAGTAAATAAGTAAAAGAAAAACCACTATTGAGTGAGGTAATAAAACTTCTGAACAACCTCAATAGCTTCACTATTCAGATATACTCTCTCTACCTTCTATTTCTCACTCTTGTCTCTTTCTGTTGAACTCTGGAATCTTTCTGTCGAAGTCTTCTGAAAGTTGAAGGTTCAATCTTCAGAGCGGGCGATACTCAAATTATAATTGCAAATTACTTAGGACTTTTACCCAGTCATGGCTAAGGAAATAAAATCATGGCACCATTGTAGATTAAATAAAAGGTTTTGTCTTAAATTCCATGTAGATTCCCGAGTTCTACAGAAAGATTCCCGAGTTGGATAAAAAGATTCCTAAGATCCAAAAGATACACCTAAGAAGATTAGAGGTTACATTCGAGCGAAACGTTGTGAAGATAACACTTAGGATGTGAAGAATTCAAATAATATGACTTATCATTATTAGGGCTGTGACAACAGCATATTCTTTTCATTGTTTTGACTCTTGAGTACATATCTGTTAATATCTTATATGTTTTTTTATAGACTGGTGTTGTTCACGGTTGATTGACTGTGTCTTGCCGTGTCAAATATATACTCGAGAGTCAAAAGAATGAAAAGAATATGCTGTTGTCACAGCCCTATTCATAACCTTCATCTTGATAACATTCACTCTGAAACCTTGACTTCTAATAGCATTCCTCCAAGTCTTTAACTTGTTTCATGAGCTAAATCATCACTATAAATCATCACTATAAATCATCGCTATAAATCATCACTATAAATCATCACCACAAAATATATAATGCCAGTTTAACATGAAAGCTGTCAATAAAAGAGGTGTTGGTTCTGATACAGCTTTTTTTCTTTTTTTTTTTACATGGGGGTCACCACTTATCAAGGCCCGGAGGCCACTCAGGGATAAGGGTTATTGTGTGTACAGTAATCAATGAGATAGTATTGTAGTAATCATTAGTATTGGAGATTTGATAGAGTGTCTTACTTAAGGGGGCGGTTTGTCAGGAATTTGTTTATGTTGGATTTGAAGACATCCAAGTTGTAGTCAGGTGGGAAACAGGCAAACGGAAGAGAGTTCCACAATCATGCACTTCTGAGAAAGAAGTTCTGCTCATGGGATCTATGTTTGGATTAAGGCACAGATAAAGAGTGGGGAAAATTATTGACAGTAGTTTCAGCCAGACGGGTGTTTCTCGTGAAAGATTGGCAAGGGGGGACGAGAGATTGGAGCTTAGACGAGCACTTGCCATGGAAATAACGATAAAACAAAGGCTCACAACGTCTCTTCTGTGGGAGAGAGACTGCAGGGAAGAGAAAAGGGCATTCCCCACCAAACCACGAAGTCTATTTTGTACTCTGTCAAGGCAGGATAGGCTGTTTTTAGCAGCTCCTTCCCAGATGTGGCAGCAGTACTCATTCCTTGGACGTACTTGGCTTTTATACAGATAGAGAATTGCATAAGTAGTGAGATATCTCCTGGAGCGGTAGAAGGATCCCACCATTTTCCCAGGCAACAGATTTGATGTACGTGTTCCATTTCAGATCAGAAGTAAAGATCAAACCCAAAAGCTTGTTAAATCATGGAGCCTTCACAAGACGAGAGCCATCTATTTCAATTGATGCCAGATGGGGATCAGAGTGTTGATGATGTAAAGATAGAAGCTTGGTTTTGGATGCATTAAAAGTGACCAGCCACCTCTTCCCCCATTGTACCACGTGCTCAAGATCAGAGGAGAGAGAATTAGAGAGAACTTTTTCATTTACGGCCTTTAATGTGTTGCCATAGATGGTTGTGTCATCAGCAGAGATGTCAACGAATGATTTAAGTATGTGTTTTGGGAGATCATTGATGTAGATCAGGAAGAGAGTTGGGCCCAGGATGGACCCCTGGGGGACTCCAGCATTAATACTGTGGACCTCTGATTTCTGCCCATCAACCACTATTCTTATGAACCTATCAGAGAGAAATGATTTAATGATTGAGAAAACATTTCCAGTAATACCGTAGCTGGAAATCTTGTGAAGTAGGCCCTTATGCCATACCTTATCGAAGGCCTTCGATATGTCCAGAGCAATTGCCTTGGAAAGGAAGCCTTTGTCAAGAGATTCACTAATCCTATGTGATATAACCGTTAGCACATCTGCTGTAGATCTTGCAGAGCGGAAACCATATTGCATGTCACTAAGAGGGTTGTTTCTGTTGAGGTGGTTGACTACTCCTTTATTTAATATGGATTCCAACAACTTACTCATGACACACAGGAGACTTATTGGTCTGTACTGAGAGAGAGATGACTTTTCACCTGAATTCTTAAATACAGGGCATACTGATGAGGTTTTCCAGGGTG
This sequence comes from Euprymna scolopes, assembly GCF_053919585.1. Taxonomy (NCBI): domain Eukaryota; kingdom Metazoa; phylum Mollusca; class Cephalopoda; order Sepiida; family Sepiolidae; genus Euprymna; species Euprymna scolopes. The sequence continues at coordinate 120,532,264 of NC_136489.1, read as the reverse complement.
TTGGAAAGCACTTCTCCTTAAGGCAACGCTTAAACAGTTTTGTAAGTATGGGGGCAAGTTCTGGTTGGAGCTTTTTCAGCACTATAACTGGAATGTCATCAGGGCCAGTTGCTTTACTGGAATCAAGGTTCTTGATTAGCTTGGCAACCTCACGCACAGATATTTGTATGTTGCATAGCGTGTTGTCTGTTATAGGAGGAAAATACAGGGAGTTGATGGCCATTGTCGCATAGGGTAGAATTAGCTGCAAAGTTCTTGGCAAATAGTCTGGCCTTGTCTGATGCTGACGAGATGACCTCAGGTCCATTGATGATGGTTGGGATAGAATGCACACTTCTGTTCAGGATCCTGTTTGCTATTTTCCAAAACTGGTGAGAACCAAGCCGCTGCTCAGCTACTTTGGATTTAACAGACTGAGCATATAGCTCTCTTGCATTTTTTATTACTCTTTTACAGTGGTTGCTGGCAGTCCTAGAAAGCAGATTTAGTCTCAGTACATCTATTACGTTGGTAGCTATGGAAAAAGTGATTTCTGTGTGCGATGGCAGCAACACTTCTGGGGAGAACCATGACTGGCTGTTAGGTTTTTGTTGGAATTTTTTGGATGGTATCAATCGGTCTATGCCTAAATTAACCATTCGTTCAGGTCTGATACTATATGTTAATGTAGACATTGGTTACCTCCCTTGCTTCAGTTACATGGTTACCTCCCTTGCTTGTGGTGATATAAATAGGAGTCGGCCATCTTGGTTTAGTGAGTTCGTTCGTACAGTTTAGACAGACTACAAGTGTCTCAACAAATGGTAGCAGAGATATCCCTCTGTGTGCGACAAAACGAAAAAAAAAAAAAATAAAAATTTTTTTTTTTTTGTACAGCTTGTCTGTAGCACTAGACAGATCGGATATCGGATATGGCAACTTCGAACAAACAACCTCCATTGTTGGAGGGGGAGGATGTTTACGAGAACTGGAAACAAGACGTTGAAATGTGGTCGTTGTTCACGGATCTTTCTGAGGAAAAAAAAGGGCCAGCAGTGTTTTTGACGCTACCACCGAATATTAGAGAATGTGTCCGTGAATTGCCAACAAGTGACATCGGCGGACGAGATGGCTTGAAGATCTTAATAAAGAAACTGGATGACATATATTTAAAGGATGAACACACGCGCGCTTACATGACTTTTAAGGAATTTTACACTTATAAAAGATCGTCAGGTACCAGTATAAATGACTTTCTTGTTCGTTATGAGTTTTTGTACCAAAGATTAAAAAAATTCTACATTATTCTACCGGAAGGAGTGCAAGCTTTTCTTGTTTTGAACGCGGTTAACATATCGGAAGAGAACGAAAAATTAGCGCGGACAACGTGTTCTGTTTTGACGTATCAAAACATGAAGGAATCGATAAAGAAAGTATTTGGTGACATTTATCGTGATGAAAATGTACCGGCAGTGAAATCAGAGCCCGAAATCGTCAACTATAATTATTCTAAACCGGGTAACAACAAAAGGCGTTTTCGTCGAGGACAATCTAATCCATGTGACCGAAGTGGAAACGTGTTGTTGTGTTACAAATGTCAGTCTCCGAACCATCTAATTAGAGAGTGTCCTAGAAATACGCCCAGGTTTACGGAAGCGACAGAACAAATACACATTACGTTGTTCATTCAAGAAAATATTTATTTGAACAGTACAAATGAAAAAATCTCAAATCTTGTAAAGGAAACATTTGGAATGGCAGTCTTGGATTCTGCTTGTACTCGCACACTGGCTGGCGAAGTGTGGCTTGATGTTTATTTAGATACTTTAAATGAAAGTGACCTGCAACTAGTGAAGTATACGAACTCAGACCAGAGTTTTTGTTTTGGTGATGGAGTGGCTGTCACAGCAATTAAAGTTGCTAAATTTCCGGTTACACTCGGAGGTATAAGAGTTTATATCGAAGCAGATATTGTGAAAAACGACTTGCCTCTTCTATTAAGTCACAAATCAATGAAGACAGCAGGAATAGTGCTAGATTTCCGGAAAGATATGTGCTGGATTTTTGATAAATGTATTGAACTAAAGACCACAACTTCAGGGCACTATTGTCTCCCCTTAACAAATAAGTTGTTGGATCATAGTGGTACTAAGAACATTGTATTACATGTTCAGAATTTTGGTCAGTGTTCTTTCACAGAAAAAAAAAAAAAAGCAGAAAAACTTCATCGACAGTTTGCTCATGCCTCGAAGGAAAAACTTGTTTCCTTGGTTAAAAAAAGTGGCAAATTCAATGACAAGGAATTTATAAAGGCGATTGAGGAGGTTTGTGAAAACTGTCAAATTTGCCTTAGATTTAAAAAAGCTCCACTGCGACCGGTTGTGGGATTGCCTCTTGGCAATAGATTTAATCACACAGTTTGCATGGATTTGAAAGAGTTCATCCACAATGAGGTGTGGATACTACATCTCATTGATGCCGCTACCAGGTATTCAGCGGCAACATTGATCAAAACAAAGAAGAAGGAGGAGATCATCAAAAACATCTTTATGATGTGGATTACCTATTTCGGATCTCCTGTTCGTTTTCTGAGTGATAATGGGGGTGAATTCAACAACGAACACTATAGACAGATGAATGAAAAACTCAACATAGAGACCTGTACTACTGCCGCAGAAAGTCCATTCAGCAACGGTACTGTAGAACGTCATAATTTGATAGTTGCTGAGGCAATGAAAAAAACAATTGACGATGAGAAGTGTGAACCTGAAATTGCCTTGGCATGGGCTATTTGTGCAAAAAATGCCCTCCTCAATTACTCTGGACACAGTCCAAATGAACTTGTATTCGGTTTCAATGTAAATACACCCTCAATTCTGACAGACCAGTTACCTGCTATGGAGTCCTCTACTACAAGTGACATGGTGAGAAAAAATTTAAATGCTCTCCATAGTGCAAGGAGAAACTTTTTGGAAGCTGAGTCCAGTGAGAGAATTAGGAGAGCTCTCAGGTCTAATGTCAGAACTTATGCTGATGAAGATTATGCTACCGGAGACTAAATCTATTATCGGAGGCAGGGTTTTAAAGGATGGCGTGGTCCAGCAAAAGTGTTAGGCAGAGAAGGCCAGTTTGTCTTAATCAGACATGGTGGAGCATTTTATAGGATGCATCCGTGCCAATTGATGAAAGTGAATAAAAACAACGAAAAAAGAACAAAAAAAGCTGAAATGCTGGGAAACACTACAGAAGGGAAGAATGAATACCTTTCAGTTGAGGAGGAGGAGTTGCAAATCAAGTGGTAGAAAGTGAAGATATAGACAGAGAAGAAGTTGTTGATAGTTCTACCAGTTTAAGAGATAAGACTGAAAAACCTGGCCGAAATAAGACCATAACTTATAAAATAAATGGAAGTGGGGAGTGGAAGAAAGGAAAGGTTATGTCAGTACAGCCTAAATCAACTGGCAAATATAGTCATTGGATCAATATAGAACCTGAGGATGAAAACGAGGATCAAGTTTGTATCAACTGGAATCATATTGATCATTGGAGAGAAGTGCCCCAATATACTGAACAGGAAAATGTAGTCCTGCTCACCGCTGAACAAGAGCAGTCGAAAGCTGTAATGGATGCCAAGCATAAAGAAATAAAAAACATGAACACCTATGAAGTATTTGAATGTGTGCCATATACAGGTCAAAAAACAATATCCACAAGATGGGTGATTACTGAAAAATTCAAGGATAATCAGAAAACAATGAAAGCTCGCCTTGTAGCACGAGGCTATGAAGAAAATAGTAATCTGAAAACGGACTCCCCAACATGTAGCCGTGAAGCTATGCGAATGGTCATGCTAACCGCATCAATAAAGAATTGGATGCTGCAGACCATAGATTTTACCTCAGCCTTTTTGCAAGGTGGTATTTTAGAGAGAGATGTGTACCTGAGGCCACCATCTGATGTTTGTCCTAAATCTCAAGTGTGGAAATTAAAAAGATGCATCTATGGATTGAATGATGCTCCACGGGCATGGTACAAGAGAGTTACTCAGGCTTTGATTGAATTAAAAGGAGTAGCAAGTGCTTATGATAATGCATTGTATTTGTGGCATGATATTAAAGGAAATTTGACTGGAATTCTTGCTATGCACGTGGATGATTTTGTTTTCTGTGGAAACACAGAGTTTGAAAGGGATGTGATTGCAACATTGAAAGAAAAATTTAAGGTGGGATCTCATAAAAGTGGAACATTCAAATATGTTGGACTGAATGTTAATCAACTGGAAAATGGGATCACTGTAGAACAAGATCTATATGTATCTTCCATATCTCCAATAGAAATAAGCAAAGGGAGGATACTGAGGAAAAATGATGAACTGAATGAAGAAGAAAAGCATGAGTTGAAGAGACTTGCAGGTCAGATGATGTGGGTTTGAACTCAAACACGCCCTGATATAGCTTTTGATGTGTGTAAAATGAGCAACACTGGAAAGCATCCCAAAGTAAAAGCCTTATTTGAGGCGAATAAAGCCTTATCAAAATTGAAATCCAAAAAGGGTTCTATAACATTTCCAAAATTGGGAAAGCCCTCAGATTTACACATTTTGTGTTATACTGATGCCTCTTATGCCAGTCTGGAAGATGGATCTTCACAGGGTGGTTTTGTTGTCTTTATTGGAGGAAGTACTGACAAAATGGCCCCCATGTGTTGGGCGTCAAAGAAATTGGACAGAGTGACAAAAAGCCCATTGGCCTCAGAGACTCTTGCTCTGAATGAGGGAGCTGATGCTGGTGTTTTGACTGCGGTTATGATACAAGAGGTATTTCAGTTATCTAAATTGCCAGACGTTCTCTGCAAGACAGATAATGCATCACTTGTGGAGACATTGAATTCCAACAATCTGGTAAGCGATCGACGATTGAGAATAGATGTAGCAAGGCTGAAGGAAATGAAGAGTAGAGGAGAGATACAGATAGAATGGATCAAGGGTTGTGATCAGGTCTCTGATTGTTTGACCAAGGCAGGAGCTTCGTCTGAGCTTCTAAGGGACTTGTTAAATCAGAAATAAATTATTCACTTGAGGACAGCAGCAATGTTAATGTAGACATTGGTTACCTCCCTTGCTTCAGTTACATGGTTACCTCCCTTGCTTGTGGTGATATAAATAGGAGTCGGCCATCTTGGTTTAGTGAGTTCGTTCGTACAGTTTAGACAGACTACAAGTGTCTCAACACTATAGAGGACACATCCTTTTTAAACATGGAATGCAGAGGTAGGTCAGATATGAATGTATGGAAGCTATCCCAGTCAGCCATAGAGTATCGATATACAGTACAGTGGAGAGGTACGTCTGAAGACTTATTACATTTCATTTTTATCTTAACTGCTACAACAGAGTGGTCAGAGGATCCCAGAGGAGATAGAACGGAACATGAACACAGCTCAGGGGAAGTTGTGAGGAAAAGGTCTAGAAGGCTTGAATATTGACCGATAGTATCGGGCACACAGGTGGGTTCGTGAACAATCTGAGTGAGGTCATAGGCAATGGCAAAATCATGACAAAACCTCCCCTCGTTATCAGTTTTATTTGAGTGGGTCAGCCATTCCACATTATGGAAATTGAAGTCACCGCAAATGTGAATCTTAGCCGAAGGATGAGCAGACAGGATGTGGTCAATTTTCTCAGATATGCTCTTAAAGATAGTAACCCCACTGTTGTGGGGGCGATAGAGGGCAAATATAAATGCAGTGGTGTAAGCTAGTGCAACTCGGAAGCACATATAAGATAAATTAGGGTCTTCTCTGGAGATATCCCTGTGACATGGAAAGCCATCTTTGATGTAGGCACATATTCCATGCCCATGGTGATCTTGGGGGTCAGATTTAGATGTTAAGTTAGAGTATCCTTCAATTCTGAATTCGTCTAGAGAAGTGGTTGGCCCTATGCCAGTTTCACTTAGAAAGAATATGTCCGGTTTCATCTCCTGTAATTGTGTTTCAACCTCTGGAAGGTTGGAACGTAGGCCCCTGATGTTGGCGAAGGAGACATGGTAGTAGGGGCCTACGTTGGAGGATGGGGTTCTAGGTTTATTTGTGTTTCTATTTTGGAGATTTGTCATGATTGTTGAGGTTTTGGGGTTTGTGGAGCAGGTCGGTAGACTTGGTTGGAGCAGGACAGAGAGGGAAAATAAGAGAGAAAAAGACAAGAAAATTTTCTTGTTTTTTTTTTTATTTTGTAGCACATGATAAGGTAAAGCCGTAACAATTACCCACTAGTATGGCATCGAGAGGCCCTACCAGAAACTACTGTATGGTCCAGAATCCATTCACCAAATGGCAATAGAGCAGCCCCGGTACTCTGCACCTGCTGATAGGACAGCCTCCTCAGTGGTTAATCCACGGTTCGGGTCCCTGACTATCAGGCGGATAACGTCTTTGTGCATTTCTCTACATGGTCTGAAAAAACTTAAAAACAGTTTAAAAAAAAAAAGTAATCGTTAAAGATCGCATTCATCAAACAAGAGAGTCGCGTAATATAGGGTTTTATGTAAAAATGAAAACTGAGTAAAATTGAAACGAAATACGAAACCAGCATATTCATTAAAAAAACAAAAACCCCGAATGCAACTGAAATAAAATAAAATCGAATGGTTAATAAGTCTATCATAAGTCAAGGTCACTAGTTACCCGACTAGGGTGTTTAGACATTAACAATGAACGAATTAAAGTGTTGTGTAATTATTTACATCACTACTTTATTTTCAAAATTTAAGTTGGTCTAAGGGGACGGTTCAAAAAATTTAATTGGAGTACAAAAATATTTCGAAAATGTAATGCTTTCTCAAGTTTTAAAAATTTAATTAAAATATGAAACTAAGTTTTTATGAGTGTACTAGTTTCGTATTTCGTTTCAGCTTCACTTAGTTTTCAGTTTTACATAAAATCCGACATCAGGCGGCCATATTGTTTGACGGACGCGATCTTTAACAATTACCAAAAAGACTTGCTCGTACAGCAGCTGTTGTAAATGTCATAGCCATTGATTCACTTATCATATTTTTTTTTACTGGACTAAAGTGTTTAGGGGTGAATTTTAGGATTTAATCTTACGCATTTGAATAATTTTGTTTAATATATTATACAACCCGATTTCCATGTTTTAGTGTTCACTTCCAATTCATATTCAATCTGATGATTTTCTACAATTAGAATAATTCCACATACTTTTCCAAGGTTTTTACGCTTTATTTTTTCTCTCTCTCTTACAAGGTAGTCGACTTCTGTCCCCGGTTAACTTAGCTAATATATCTCCTTATTTAGAAAACGTCATAATTATATGGCATTGCGCTATTGATTTTTATCCATGTCCACTTGTTCAACTTTTCATTCGTTTGTCTATAAATTTTTGACTAATAGTAATCTGTCATTTATACGATAACATACTTAAGGTTGGACAGAAAAGATCTAGTATATCCATTCCAAAGCATGAATTATTTATAGGGAACCATTAAAATCAAAACAAATTTTTTTTTTCAGAGCAGCTGTAGTTTACAAATCAGTAAAAGTAAACAGAAAATTAGTAAATTATTTAGAAATAATTTGTAACATTTTAAACTTCTTTTAATATTCAACAGCCTGCTTTGGGTTTCGTCTACCGAAGAACTTAGATTATGTGATATACCTCCTTTTAGAAAATACCTCATTAGCTATAACAGAAGTTACTTCGAACTAAAACACGTGGCGGTGACTGGCTTGTGAGATCGAGATGTGATTCGAATGAATGACAAAAAGCGACTGGCTTGAATAGCTAGTATCTTTCTTTCTCCACTAGCAAAAACAAAAAAGAAAAGGTCTAACAAGACGCAAAGCAAATTTCACAACACGGGTTGTATCAAAAAGTCTAATGAGAAATAGAGCACTGTTCACAGTACGCAGGTCTGAACGCTCCCCCAACTCCTCCCAGTGACCTGTTTTATCGTGTTCGGCATGCCTCGTTAGCAGGTGTGTCATGTGACCATGCGAGAACTGTATGGGATCGAAGGTTTTAAAAGATCACGGACGCCATCTTGGATCTTTTTGATTTTTTTTCTTCACAGCCCGCAGGACAGAGGGACGTTTCCGATGTGAGTGTTAATTATTTATTTATTTGTTTGTATAGCCACACAAAGCACAAACGCGTGGCCGCTTGCTTCTTTGACGAACATCATATAGCTACCTTCTTTCTCCACTTCGTTGGGATACGATTTCCTCTTCACTTCCAAAAAACAAGAAGAGTTTTCACGGAAAGGTGTTAGCTCAGTATTTCCAACCACTAAACTCGTTATAAACACCAAATCTAACAAGCGTATATCAAATTAACCAACTTTTTAAGAACCTGGTCAGTGAATCAGAGTTCTCCAGCTGGCGCACTTTAAAAGCAATGTGATGGACATTCCTATGATAAAAAAAGCTTAGTTTACTTATTGACATATCTATCATTGGGACAGTGAGTGCATCAACCCCTGCAGACCCAATAGTAGTAGTTGCACTTAGCGAAAGTCACATATTCATAGAAGGAGTTGCATGGTAATGTTTTATGGACAGGCGGTTCCTAAATAAGGATTCCATAGCCAGTTGAGGCCCAAGCGCTTACCATGCTCTCATTCCATGAATATGAGGTAAGGATTCATAACTCTGGTCACCACGTGATTAAATTTCCACATTTGAACAGCTCATCTATAATATAAATCTAATCTGTCTGTTTAAATGTATGTATGTATGTATGTATGTATGTATGTATGTATGTATGTATGCATGTCCCGCAAAAACTTTTGACAAGATTGGCATCATTTTGAAACTCAACGTCTCGGACGACGAATATCGAAAAATTAGCCAAAAACATTCATTCCTTCACCCGAAACTCGGCCGTTTTGTACAAGGAGGGGTTGGGGTGTTTTTTCGCGGCCATTTTAGCAAGTCATCGTCACCGTTGGATTGACTTAGATTAATTTCAACGCTTTTGACTTCCGGTCGCGTCATGGAGACATCGGCTAAGATAGATTTTCTTTCACTTTCTTTTCTGCCTTCGCGTCACGGGTTCGAGCCTGCCTGTCTACTATCACTTTTTTTTAACACCTCTCTTTACCCTGGCTGCCTACTGTTGTTTTAATTCCATCCTCACGCTACTATCATTTTTTTAACACCTCTCTCCACATTCACGGATTCGAGCTTGCCTGCCTACTACCATTGTTTTTTATGCTCAACACACACCTCCAAATACCCGGGCAACGACGGGCACCCAGGCTAGTATAATCTCTATCACAGTGGCCCAACTGACATCTTGGGCCAACATAGTGTAGTCCTTGCATTGAAACATTGATTAAGCCAATGCCACCTTATTCTCCTCTCTGTCATTGCAGTGTATGCCTTGACTCTTGACAGATGAACAGTTGAAGGACTCTTTTTACAATACACTCCAGTCAGCAGACGACCATACTCCATTTTCTGATTTTCTTTTCCTCACTGGTTACTGGAATGCTCGTACTGGCGTTGATTCTTCCACTGACCACAGAATCGGTCCATAAACTTATGTACTTATGGAGATCGCTTCATCAACTTCGTCTCTACTAACTGGTTGATAGTTGCAAACACTTATTTCCAACATCGGAAACGACATCTTCTGACCCGGTACTCAAAAAATGGCATGGCTGCTAATCAAATTGTTCACATCCTTGTTAAAACTCGATGGTTCTCCTGCTTATAGTGCTGCCGAAACTGACAACGCAAACGGCTCTGACCATGTCATGATTCATGCAAAGTCATGCCTTAGATTCTGAAACAAAAATGTAGTAGGCAAAAAAAAAAAAAAAAAAATAAATGTTCTGTCAGCAACAGTACAACTTCAAAATAGTCAATATCGCCCACCTCCAGAAGAGAGGGAATTCCTGTCCGTGATAACCGTGGTAAAAGAAGACACACTCCAATCGCCAGAAACACCCACACACACAGTTTGCAGGACACTGCCGACTCGTCTCTAGCCTCCTGCTTTTATAGTGGCCGGGAATTATCCATTTGCATAATCACATGAGACAGAAACGTGATTTTCCGAGAGTTGCATGGGGTAAATGCTAATAAAAACCCCCGGACGCCATCTTGGAATTCTCTTTTTCCCCCCAACTGGTGACACAACAGACGTACCCGAGGTAAGCTCTTTTTCCCCTCATTTTAGTTATTGCTACTTCTGCTACACTCCCCCCTGATCTCATGATCACAAATGGGGCAGGGGGGCAGTCGTCTCTGTCTGGTACTTCTCCGAAGAACCGGAGGCAGCACTTCCTCCCTGCCATCCTCCTCATCGCCATTATTGCCACCAGTCTGCTCCATAGGCGGTGTTTCACAATCAGGGCAGGGGGGCAGTATTCGTTTCTGTCGGGTACTCCTTCGTAGAGGCAAGACGGGTGGTCCTTCCTCCGCTTCTTCAGTATGTACATTATATGGCTCAAAATCCTCTTCGTCGTCCTGCATCATACTCTCTGTCTTTTCAGAAGACATCATACTGTCTGAGTCTCCCTCTTCCTCCGATGTAACAACATAATGGCGAGGGCGCAAATCCTTCACGTGATGAGGCACACCGTCCACCAAAATCGACTGAGGGCTGATCACCTTGGTCACCTCACCCTTGCCGAACCTCGTGGTACATCGATTTTGCGGTCTTCTGACCCATACGCGATCTCCAACCTGGTAAAAGCTGTTCTTGGGACCTGGGGACGCAGTTGCGAGATTGGTCTCCTTTACTCGAACTTCGTATTGATAAATCCTGTTGGCAGGCGCAGTGGAGGGAGATGTGTCGTCTCTTGGTGTGATGTTATACCAGTAGACAGCCTCCTGTATGGGACAACACATTCTAGCCGCTATTCGTTTCACTGTACGATGACATCGCTCCGCTATGCCATTCCCGGCTGGAGCGTATGCACAACGGAATCGCAAGTGAACTCCCCATTTACATGCAAATGCTTGGAACATATTGCTGCAGAAAGCTGTGTCATTGTCTAAAAGGAGTTCATGCGGCGTGCCACACTCGAGGAACACTGCCTCCAACTGATGAATCACGCTTGCCGAGTCCTGCCTTGCCAATTTCCTCCAAATAGAGAAACGCGATGGACCACAGTCTGTTAAAGTTAAAAAATGGAAGGTGCCATAATGCGTGATATCCATTCCAATTCTCTGCCAATTCTCGTTAACTTCCAGCTTTCCCTTTTCCCACCTGACTGGCGCTGGGTCAATGGACTGACATTCCTCGCATTTCTGTTTGACCGTTCTGGCAGTTGCTTTTGTCGTGGTTGGACATCTTCTCCTGACAAAGTAGGTAGTGCGTCGCACCCCCGGATGTCCACTATCTTTGTGAATAGCCATGATTTGACTCTCATCCAGCTCGTCTGTGTGGACCGCGCCTATCACTGGGTCAAGACCGTTTTTCTTTTTCATTGCCTCAAACCACCGCTGTGGCACTTGTGTCAGTCGGTCAGCAATGTTTCGTGCTGATGGAACCAGCGTCACATCCACTGTCAGCCCGTACTCTTTCACGAGCTCCTTAAGAGTTCTTAATCGCCTCCTAATAAGCATCTCGCTTGCTGCTTTGGTGCGTACTCGCGCCTTTCCAGTTAGCGTGTCCGAGACCCAATGGTATACGCAAACAGAATCTGTCTTTATGTGTAGCACCTTGCTCTGCCACTGGAGAGCCAAATTGATGCCTTTCAATACGGCATCCAGTTCAGCCAAGTTGATATGTTGAGAGTCATCTTCAGGTCGCAGCCAACATGCATCTTCCAGCACAGTTTCACACATCTCCAAGGCTGCCCCAATTGCAGCTCTTTGCCGTCCATACACCAATTTCCCTGTGCCGGATCGTTCTGCTGTGCAGATTTTAAGGTTTCAAACATCATACGATGTAGTACGGCGTCCCTTGCTTCATCATCCCAGCCCTTCGTTACCGAACTTACTCTCCTTCTGAGTATTCCGCAAGCCACACGAAGCCAACCGCACACCGGAAAGTGCCCGACAAGTCGACCACACAGAGAAAAGATTGTTCGTCGCGTAACAATACTGGGAGCCTCCGGAATTGCATTTCCTCGCTTCCACCGCAGTTCATTGCGTTCCATCCTGACTGCCAATCCCAGCACCCGTGCACCGTCCTTCAACTGCTCCGGGTTCTTGCACTCCAACCCGAACTGCGTGAGGTGTTCTCTCACACGGGTCGCGGGCACCACGTCTTCATTGACAAAAATGTCATCAATGTAAGCAGATGCTGCGCGGCTTATAACTTCTTCCTGAGATAGTACTTCGCTGACAATTGCTCTCATTATCAAGGGAGCCACATTCAAACCAAACCCCAGACGGGTCAGACAGTATTTTTTCCCATCGATTTCCACAGTCTGGTATGGCCACAGTGTCTCATGGACCCGGACTTGTAGGTATGCTCTTCTGAGGTCCAGTAGAGACACGTTAGCACCTTTTTGTCTCCACTCACGCAGCTTAGCCGCACAAACATCTGCGTTGGCCGTAAATGCGTCTACGTAATGATTTAGCTCCCAGTAGTCCATTACCGGGCGCACTTTGGCTTTGTTCTGCTGTATCACAGCCATCAGGGGAATTAGACCTTTGGGGGGTCCCAATTTATCCTCTGGGTATGGCACGAGCCAACCATTATCTATCCAGGTGTGGAGCTCCTGCGTGTATTCTTCACGAATTTCTGCTGGCACTGGGTACTCTGACACTCGATTATGCAGCCTTTCAGGGGGGTGGTCCACAGACCATTTCCACGATGCGGTCCACGTTCGGTTTTGATGGTCAAAGGTAGCAGTGAAATCTGGTTCATCGATAGAAATGGCTGCGCATTTAATACTTTTCCTGGCGCCCAGCCGCACTGATCCTGTAGGCTTGACAACGACACCTCCTAGAGCTTTTATGGCGTCGATCCCTAGAAGCAAGTCAAATCCCAGTGGCTTGCCATGCACCACCAACACATCGACTCTGGCAGACACACCTTAATCAGTGGATACAGAGACCGTTCCAACACCGCAGCACGCATGGGACATTCCACCAATTGTGTTGACATTTAAGTTTGTTTTTCTCCAAGACCGGCACCGGTCTGCATGTAAAATTGTCCTGGAGCATCCTGTATCAATAAGCGCCAAACATCGCGTCCCGTCAACATGGATGCTTATCACCAGGAGCGTCGTGTTCACATCTTGGTTGGGAAGGAGACTGGCGCTTATGCGTCCTCCCCTTGCTCGTTTCCCGAGCAGTTCCGAGCCCAGTGTCCACTCTCACCGCAACGGTAACACCGTGTTCCACGTTTTCGACAGTCCCTTGCAAGGTGGCCTTTAACATTGCATTTGAAACAGGTCACGTTAACAGGATTATTCTGGGCCCTGTTGTTGGGTGAGCGTGTGGCCGCAACCACATCCTGATTTTGTTCGCCAGTCGTCGTCAAAATTCTCGCTCTCGACATTAGCTCCCCCATGGTCAGGGCTTTGATGTTCGGCACCTGTTGAAGAGCAATTGAGATGGTGTCAGGGAATCCAGTGACAAAAATTAATTTTGTGAGTCTCTCTGAGCTTTCTCCTGTGAATCCGGCCAATCCAACCAACTGCCTGATCTTGTTGGCGTACACATCCACACGTTCACCAGCCCATCTAACCATGGTTATTTTTCTATATGCTGCAAACGCGTCATCAGTAAATGCCTCCTTTAATCGAGCCTCAATCTGGTCTATTTTCTTTTGATCGTCCTCCTCCATTTCCATGTAGAGGGCCAGCGCATCGCCTTCCAGGTATAAAGGTAGCAGACTCGCTACGTCATCCACCTGCTGAAGTTGTGCGACAAGTCTCACTTTTTTCAGCCACGCTACAACGTCTCCCTCGCCAGAGAACGGCTTGATAATATCACTGCTTATCCGCACCTTTGCCATATTCGGGCCGAAATAGCTTGAAACAAAAATGTAGTAGGCAAAAAAAAAATAAATAAATAAATGTTCTGTCAGAAACAGTACAACTTCAAATAGTCAATATCGCCCACCTCCAGAAGAGAGGGAATTCCTGTCCGTGATAACCGTGGTAAAAGAAGACACACTCCAATCGCCAGAAACACCCACACACACAGTTTGCAGGACACTGCCGACTCGTCTCTAGCCTCCTGCTTTTATAGTGGCCGGGAATTATCCATTTGCATAATCACATGAGACAGAAACGTGATTTTCCGAGAGTTGCATGGGATAAATGCTAATAAAAAACCCCGGACGCCATCTTGGAATTCTCTTTTTCCCCCCAACTGGTGACACAACAGACGTACCCGAGGTAAGCTCTTTTTCCCCTCATTTTAGTTATTGCTACTTCTGCTACAGATTCAAAGCTAAAAAGCAAATCTCGGGCCCCACACAGTTTGCTATTTCAAGATTTAAGCACCCACAAACATCCAAATAATTCCATATTCGTCTATCAAATTGATTTCAGGGCGTTGCTTGCTCCCATATGAATAAGCTATCCCCTGAAGAGCTTTGACAATCTCTCAAATGAAACATACGTGAAGCTGCACCGGAAATGCTAGGCAAGACCAAATGACATTCAAAAGACTGAATTTCTGGTAGGACTATTAAACTTATCATGACAAGCATTCTTGTTTTATCTAAAACAAAGAAATTTGTTATGGCAACTCTGAAGAATACAGACACTTTGCTGAGAAACCACTCACTCATCCCGTGTGGATCGCAAAACCTACTGACGTTTAGTTGTTGATGAGATGGATTGAGCAGTGTAGGTTGGTGACTCCCACATTTCTATAAACTTCTAAAATTGTGCACAAGAAACAACTTCAAAGGAGTAGAGAAGATGCTAGGTAACATAGTGGAGATGCGGCATCTAGCGTTGGATTCATTAGGAACGAAATAGATCAAAACAAATTAAAATTATAGATGATGTTGGGAGAGGAAGGGTCGAATTCTAAATATATATATATATATATATATATATATATATATATATATATATATATATAGTCATCCACATACAGTACTGTTTCGCTGTTTCACAGCTCATCAGTGTATGTATATATATATGTATATATATATATATGTATATATATGTGTATATATACGTATATATATGTATATATACATATGTATATATATATGTATATATACATATGTATATATATATGTATATATACATATGTATATATATATGTATATACATATGTATATATATATATGTATGCATATATATATGTATATATATACATATGTATATATATACATACGTATATATATACATATGTATATATATACATATGTATATATACATATATATATACATATGTATATATATACATATGTATATATATACATATGTATATATATATACATATGTATATATATACATATGTATATATATACATATGCATATATATATACATATGTATATATATATACATATATATATATATATATATATATATATATATATATATATAGAGAGAGAGAGAGAGAGAGAGAGAGAAAGAGAGAGAACCCTTTATTTATAGATGCTATGTCGATAACATTATTTTAGTTGACAATAATAACCAAAAGTAAAATGTAAAGAACCTAAAAAAAACTTCTTTGTATCAACCTTCACAATGCCCTCAATATATTTGTTCTGGTTCATATTGCCTGTGAATATTACGCCGAAGAATTTGAACGATCGGCTCTCAGGTAGAGTGTAATTAATCATCATCGCAATCACTGTTTCAGAAGGTGTTTGTAATTGTTAAAGGAAAGAAGTTTAGACTTGCTACCATTGAATATCACTATTGATTTTTCGTCTCCATTCAACTGGAGATCATTTTCTAAGGCTTCAAAGGTATATAAATCAATGTGTGTGAATCCAGCAAATATAAAAAAAAATCTAATGTCTAGGATTGATTTGTGTAATATTGTAATTAAAATTCTTTTTATAACGTGCTTCTCTTCTACATATATGAATAAAGGAGATTGGGAGTTTTTAATGTTTATTTTTGGAGTGAAATATTTAACTTGTGAGGGAGAGACTTTTTCAGCAAATGCCTTAATGAATCTTATTTTCCTGACTGCTGGAAAACCGCTTCTATAGTACCAGTTTACAAGAATTCTGGCGAAAGAACTGGCCCATTAAATTATCGTCCCATTAACCTCCTCCCTCTTGTCGCCAAAATATTTGAGTCCATAATTAATCAAGCTCTAGTCCACCACCTCGCAGCTGCTAAACTTCTCTCCAACCAAATAGCAGTGAATTAGACAAGCCTGTTCTACTGCAGATATCCTAACTGTAATCTCTGAACGTATATACCATGCACTGAATAAAGCAAGGAAGGCTAGGGCAGTAGCCCTAGATATATCTAAGGCTTTTGACAAGGCATGGCACGATGGTCTTCTCAAGAAAATCAGATCCTATGGTATCACTAGACGAATACTAACATAATTAAATCCTTCATAAATAAGAGAAGAATCCAGGTTGTACTCGAAGGTTGTACATCAAAACAATATGATATAAATACGAGTGTACCTCAGGGGTCGATCCTTAGGCCTGGATAATTCCTGATATTCATAAATGATTTACCTGAAAAATTGTCTCTGAGATGAGTATATTTGCTGACAATACCACGCTCTATAACAGACACAAAGGAAAAATGAATGAACACATATCCAAGGCAAGACATCTGGTCTGTGCTGTAATGGGGACAAAAATGGATGGTCACATTCAATACTACCAAGACTATGCTCCTTTCCTTTAATAACTACCAGAAACTTTCTCAATCATTAATAGCTATGGCTAATGATACATTACCTGGAAGTGCTTTGTTCAAACTCCTAGTATTAATGTCCATGGGGAACCTGAGTTGGAACAGATACATTAAGTGCATTGCCAAGGCTGTTGCAAAGATGGTGGGCTCTCTCTACCATGCTAGAAAGTTACTTACGCCTGAAAGTATCCTGTACCTTTACAAAGCCACCATTCGCCCATGTATGGTGTATTGTGCCACATCTGGGCTGATGCATTTGCTTCTAGTCTCTCGCTCTTAGTCAGGGTTCAAAATAGAGTTGCCAACCTAATAGGTCCCGCACTATCAGCTAAGCTTCAACCTCTGTCCCATTGACGAAATGTTGCATTCCTCTGCCTGTTTTGCAAGTATTTTAATGATAGGTGTCCCAACAAACTAGAAGCCCTTGTACCCCCAACAAACCCGACAAGTAGCAAAATTCTACCCCTACACAGTAGAAATCTCTAGATAAAAGAAAGCCTTTTACTCTGATAGTTTCTTCTCTAAGACTGCTAGATGTTGGAATTCCCTTTCAGGTTCCTGTTTCCCTGACTGTACTGACATGCAGAAGTTCAAGTGCAATGTAAACAGACATCTTGCTGCTCAGTTCCCTACATTGACCTCTTTAACCTCTTTCTGTTGCTTTCATGGAAACTCGTTTATTTCTCAAACTTTGCGTCACTTCGATGTGTACTTAGTTTAACCCTTGTCAAAATTAAAACTGACGCATTCGCTATCCGACATAAGATCATCCATCATATAACATTTGTATGCTCAGATTGAGATCATCTCTGATTTTCTAAATCTTTTTTTACTCTTTTTCACACCAAACAAGGCAAATTGTCACTTGTAATATAAGTCTACTATTTGTGATCCTGTATATTAGGAGGTTGTGAGGGTTTAAGCAGTAAGATGTCTATTCACATTACATTTAAACCTGAGCAAGTTCAGTCAGGGAAGCAGCATACAGGGAGAGAAATTCGAAGACCCGCAGTCCTAGGGAAATAACTATTATAGTATTAATACAAGGCTTTCCGGCATCTAGGGACCTCAAGAATGAAGGGATTGGATTTTGCTGATTGTCGAGTTAGTTGGGAGTATGTACGTCACTTTATCAAAACACAGTACTTGCAAAGCAGGCACGGGTACGCAAAATTCCGGCATTGGGACAAAGGTTGGAGGTTGGCCCACAATATAGGACCTATTAGATTTGAGACTCCTTTTTGGACCCTGTCTAAGACTGAGAAGCTAATGGTAAATGCTCCAGCCCAGATGTGGCAACACTGTTGCATATATTGGGGAATTACAGCTTTATAGAATGCTCTCAGGTATGTATAATTTTTTAGCACGGTTTGTGAACGTATAGGATACTTTGAATGTCATAGATTCATTTGAAAAAGTTAAGATTTCCACAGCGCTTCAAATTGAAGAATAGCAAATTCCAAAACGCGAGACCACCAATAAAGATTTCACAATAATTCCAAAAATGTTCTTAATTCTTTAATTTATTCAATAATTTAGGTCATCATCTGTATATAATCTTCATTTATTGCAAAATTAGAATTATGCAGCTTTAGACTGTCAGAAATATATTTAAAAAACAAACAAGCAAACAAATCAACAAAGAATGAAAATGACTAAATTCTTTAAACCGTTTGCCCTTATTACCAATCGATTTCATATGATGCAAAAAAGTCAATTAGCTTAAATTTGATTGGCTGCTTTGTATTAAAGGGAAAACATCTAAATTTGATATTGCAATATGATTGGTTAATGTTTGCAATCTGGAAATATTGTAATGGTTGATTGATCTCAATAAAAGCAGGCAGCATAAAATGACATTTAAAAATTGAAAAGAATTAAATGATGATGGAAGTTTATTGATTGAAGTGTTCGTTTCCTTTTCGCGCTTCTGTCTGACTGTCTCTCTTCCTTTCCCTCTCTTTCTCAGTCTCTCTCTCTCTATCTATCTATCTCTTTCTCTCTATCTATCTCTTTCTGTCTCTAGTACATCAATAATGCACGACTATGAAGCTGTTTATAAAAACTTCTGAAATGTATTCTCCTCAGATATTAAATGTAATTACAACGGGAACATAATTTACTTAAAAAAAAAAAATGAAATGCAAAAAGTAATAAAAACAATTTTGAAAATTGTTAAATTACCGCTACGAAATGTGTTTCGATTCATCGCCCTAACCGACTCCCAATAAATTTGTTAAAGTAATGTGATATTAATATTCTTTCTTTTAAGTAAAATCAGCTACTTAGTCAACTTTTACATTAAAAATATTTGTCTTTGTAATGTGCAATGTCTCAAATTGTTAAAATTGGAGTTATCGCCCTTTGCAATTAAACTCTTCAATTCTATTTTGTTCTCAATGCATTCTTTTATTAATTATAAAATAATGAAGTTGTCTTTTTTATTATTATTATCTTTTATCTGATCGAGTTTCACATTTTCCAAAATTAATATATGAATTATGACTCACCCGAATTTTCCAAGATTGCTTTCTAGAAATGATAATTGAGAGCATTGGTAAGACTACGCGATCCAGTGCAGAAAAATGACAAATATACAAACTAAATAATATGTGAAAATGCTTTTTTATTTCATAAATTTTCAATTAAGAAAATGGAATCTATTGAAGACAAGAATTTTCCAGTTATGAAACAGCCCATAAATTTATAAATGTAAATTTATATCTAAGTAAAAGTATGCTTAAAGATATATCTAAAATAAATTCAATTATATATATATATATATATATATATATATATATATATATATATATTTTAAATGTCAGTGGATCATTATATTAAATTAAAAAAAACAAAAAAAACAAACACATATGCCGCTCACAACTTGGAGGTAAAAATGCAATTTCGTACAAATAATTGAATTCGTTCAAAAAGAATCGCAAACAAAAAAATAATTAACATATCATATATATATATATATATATATATATATATATATATATATATATATACACATACATATATATACATACATATATATATATACATACATATATATACATATACATACATATATATACATATACATACATATATATACATATACATACATAAATATATATACATATAAATATATATGTATATATATATACATAAATATATATATGTTCGATCCTAACCTATGTTGACGACAGCTATGTATGTCCATAGATATACTTATATGCACGTAAATGATATATATATATATATATATATATATATATATATATATATATACTCGTTAGTAAAAACAAATGAGCTAAACAAATTTTATGAATTTTATTGCACTAAAAGCTATATTGAACAAAGAACAATTGAACAAAGAAACTTAAACGAGACTAATAACACACAATAACACATTTACTTTAATAAATGCTTAGGATGGAATCGTATTCCCTTTTGATTTCTTTAAAAGATCAATCCTTTTAAACATGCTCTCAAACAAAGTGGAACACTGTGAAGAGGAGATGCTATTCCTTTCGCTTTGCACAGCTTCCCACAGTTTTTCATTGTTCGAAAGGTTCTTCCGTCCAATGCCCGAGATAATATTGACAAAATATTCTCGATTGGGGCTTTGACTTGGCCAAAATATCACATTAATTGAATTCAGAAAACCATTTTTTGTGACTTTAGCAGTGTGTGTAGGGGCATTATCGTGTTGTAAAATAATGTTCTGAGATATTCCCAGCTTTTGGATACTTGGTAACAGTCCTGTTTCTAATATTCGAATGTATTCCTTTGGATTGATTGACTTCTCACATCTAATAAGTTCCCCAACTCTTGCTGCAGTAAAATTTCCCCATACCATTATCCCTCCATTCCAGTGTTTAACTGTCGTTTTTATACAACTTTGTGAAAATCTTTCTCCAGTTCTTCGATTGCACCATTCGGGAGCATTGGGAGCATCAATAACAAGACAAAATCTTGATTCATCTGACTAGAAAACATTCCTGAACCAGTCTGTATCTTTCTTGCCATAATACGAGAAAAATCTCTTTCTATCATCGATGCTCTTCTTAGATAAAAATGACTTCTTTGCACACCTTTTAGAAGAAAATCCCATTTCTTTCATTTGTCTAGATATTGTATATCTAGAAAGAGAATTTCCAGGCCCTGTTTTGAATTCTTTGCTATGGTCAATATAACTTTTCTTTCAATCCTTCAAAACAGTTAATTTAAGCCTGTAGTCGTCCTTCAAAGTGAAAGCTGTAGGACGATCAGATCCAGATTTCCCTTTTACCAAGCGTTCGACTTCGAACCTTTGATCAATTCGCTTCACTACAGAAAGAGATGTTTTCACATTTTCTTTTCTTAAAATATCAAAAATCTGCTTGTAAGTCATTTTGGACTGCCTTTATTCTGCAATTCGGTTTTTTATATCCTGGCCAAGATGCGGTCTTACCATTTTTAGCATTAATTTTTTAATTTCTTATTACATGCTATAATAATAATGATTTGCAAAATATAAATTTTCAGTTAAAATTAACAAAAAATCATGAAAAATATTGAAAAATCGATTTCTTCTTTCTTTCACTCTTGGCACATTTTCTTTTGTTTTTGCTCATGAGTGAATATATATATATATATATATATATATATATATATATATATATATATATATATATATATATAGATATATATATATATATATATATGTATGTATGTATGCGTCTGTGTGTCTGTCTGTCTGTCTGTCTGTCTGTCTGCCTGTCTATGTCTGTGAGTGTGAAGAAAAGGGATACCGGTGTTTATCGTGACACCCTGCACTGATGATATATATACATATATATATATATATATATATATATATATATATATATATATATATATATATATATAAACAATAAAAAGTTAGATTCAATAAACCATGTCTATTCATTTTTACCCTACCACCTGCAAAAAATAATCTGACACCACATTTTAAGTTACTCAAACCTCCACTATGGTTTCAGTTGTTTTTGTTTTTGTTTTTTTGTTTTTTGTTTGTTTTTTTTGCTTGTTTTTTTTTGGGGGGGGATTTACTTTTCTCTCGTTATCAACTTTAAAGTGAGTTTTTCATGTTTTTGACCTGACATCATTCTCATCTTTCTTAATTGCTTTTCTTCCCTTTTGTTTTGCTTTGGAACACTGTGTCTGTTCTTTATTAATATATAATCGTCTCTGAAGAGCTGCCAAATAAACTAAAGACAATATTTTTCGTTATGGGTTGTGAACTGCACATAAGATTGGTAAAGAAGGTATTTGCTGAAATAAAAAAGCTAAAATAAAACAAAAATTATCATTGAAGATTAATTCTTTTCTTTGATTATTGGGATGCAACCAACCAGTATATATGCTCTGAAGCCGGAAACATAACTTTATTGAGCTTATTATTTGAAACAATTTAGACGATATCATAAAAGATTAAAAATATATTTTTTATATAAACTCAGGAGCATATTGAGAAATGATACACAAATTACCATTATCATATAAAGTGATGCTCTTTGTGTAAACAAATCGAGCTTAGGTATTTCGAACGATGTCAAAACATCATTAATTCACGACTCGCACAGTAGCCGCTGATTAGCGTAATGATTAGGATCCTTGACTGTCGTACAGGCGGTCGGGTTTCAATCCTGGCTTGAGGTAGTTGCCTGTGTAGCTGCACTGATGAGCTGTGAAATAGTGAAACAGTGCTGTATGTGGATGAATATATATATATATATATATATATATATATATATATAATTTAAAGGAGATTAGAATAATAGTCTAAAGAGCTAAGTGTATTTTAATGTAATAGTGAAATTACTATTTTAATTAAAATACAGGAAAGTGCTCGTTGTAATTTAGATATATAATAAGCTCGATAGTTAAATGTCCTAGAGCTAATTCAATATTAAGTAATGTGATTTATAATTTTAAAATTTTAAAAAAATTTTAAATTTAAAAATCAAAATTTAATTAAACTAAAAATCAGTTTCATAAGAAGGAACAACAACAAAGTCAATTATCTGTACGATCGTTTCGGAAATCCGTGCTTTTTATTTGTGGTATACATGAAGTCACGTAGAACAATTATACATAGTTTTTTTGGTAAGCACGGTCTCCTCATCAGCAAATTTAGGAGGATTTTTATTGAATTGAAAAGACACCAAAAAATATATATATATATATATATATATATATATATATATATATATATATATATATATATATATATATATATCATAGTCTGCCTGTTCCACTTTTTATTGGAAACTACTTGTCTGATCTGTCTGAAATTTTGCACAATCCTTTGTTATGATAAGGTGCAGCGAACTAGATATTGTGATATCTGTTTGAAACACAGTTACTGATTAATAGAGATTAATATATTATGTTCCCTTTTTCTCGGAAACTACTGAACAAAGCTGGCTGAAATTTTATATGGATCTTTGTTATGTGCAGCGAAGTTAGTATTATGGTATCCATTCGATGCACAGCAGTCAGGGAATAATAGGGATTTGTATTTAATTAAAGAATGAGCAGAAATTGAACTATATTTAACCATCAGTTTGGCATAAAGCACTCATACTAAGTCAATGGGTTATAAAGTATAAGATATATATATATATAAAATACACACACACACACACACACACACACACATATATATATAGTCGAAGAAATTTCCAGGTTCGTGTCTGGAGGTGTATTAATTCACTGGGAGAGATGCACCCCCATTCTTCATTAAGACATGCATCTAGGAAAAGGGAACTGATATAAAAACCTGCGGTCTACTGTATACTCTTTCCTGTAGCAGTTATCTGCACCGACAGAGGTTAGCAGTAATACCAAAAAGTGTGGATGGTTCTATACAGAACCTCATATGTCGAAATTGACGGGATAGTCTATTTATATATATAAATGGGGGGGTCTGTGTATTCGATAATATTTTACCTTTTATTTATACTAATTCTTTAATTGATGAAACTTGATGTAACTGCAGAGTATTTACATATGAATGACAAAAGTCTATATTTCAAATTTCAAGATGTTAACCATCTTACCATTTATAAGCGTAATGCGTGGATTCTAGGTCAGTCAGTTATTCTAGGGATCGTGTTTCTATTCCCAGCTATTTCGTGAAATATTTTCCTGGTTTCTCAATCATTATTTGATGTGGTATTTTATTTATATAACTATACATGTAACATCTATTTATAAATCAACTTTTAATCTTAAATGGCGCTGACCAAGGGGCAAAATCATTTATAGGGAAACGTTGAAATCATCGGAACATAAATACTGGAACAAATACATTGAGGACATTGACAAGGTTGCTGCAAAGAAGGTGGGTTGCCTCTATCGAGCTAGAAGACTACTCACACCTAAGAGTATCCTTCACCTCTACAAGGTCACCATTCGCATATGCATGGAGTGTTGTTGCCACATATGAGCAGATGCCTCTACCTCTTGGATACTGCCTCAAAAAGAGTTTTCAATCTAATAGATCCCACTCGGTCAACTAAGCTCCAACCCTTGTCTCATTGCCGCAATGTTGCATCTCTGTGCCTGTTTTTACAAATATTTTAGTGGAATGTGCTCTGATGAACTCGTTGCACTTGTGCACCCCCCCCCCCGCGACGTACATATCTCGACAAACCTGCTTAGCAACAAAATCTCACCCCTTCATTGTTGAGGTCTCTAAATGCTAGAAAGCTTTTTACTCTAATGGTTTCTTCCTTCGAACAGCTAGACCCTGGAATTCCTTTCCTGCTACCTGCTTCCCGGACTGTACTGATGTGCAGAAGTTTAAATGTAACGTAAACCAACATCTTGTTAATCTTTCCTTGTTATGCTCCCAAATAGTATCTCCTTACGTGCTTTGTTGGGGGTGAATGTGAATAAATAAAATAAAAAAAAAACATGGAAGAAGTTTCCTGACTTTATTACATTCACTCTTATCTCTTTCAGTTTTTCACCGTGCTCCGATTATATTACGAAGGTAATAGAACTTCTGGACAACCTGAACAGCTTTGTCATTCAAGTATATTTTCTCCATATCTGACTTCTCATCCATCCCCATAGTCTTACACTTTTTATGCACAAATTGGTTATCATATGTAATTTCACTACACCTGTTGTGTACCCAATGCTTGCAAGTACTACAAAAAATAAAGAAGAAAAAAAAAAGCAACAAAAAAAAAACATAAATAAAGAACAACAAAAAAGAAAAAAAAAACACGTGGATCTTATTATAGAGAATAAAAATAAAATTTAATTTAAAGCTACTTAATTGGTCAGTTTTGCAAGAATTTTTTTTGTTTTATTCATAGAACTACTAGTAGAATACCTAATCCAGGGGGGGGGGTATGGTAAGATTTCGGTGGCACTCCCTTAAATGGTAAAGTTTACATAAAATAAATAATGTGTCCACGTTACACCGTTGTCTATAATATATATTCCAAAATTCATAATGATAAGTTACAATAGTTCCAGAATTTATGAAACACATACATATCATTGACGCCCATGCGCACATCGATCCTTTTAAAAATGCATTGCTTAATGTATTCAATGTTCGATACAGAACAGTTTTTTCTCTTTTAATTTCTTTCATCTAATGTTTAAAAGTAAATGAAGGTGCGATTTTTAGTGGAAGCATTCTCTAAATGGTAAAATTTGCAAAATAATTTATGTGCCCATGTTACTTACCGTGTCGCAGAGGATATATCTCTTCTCTTCTCTATCTATCTTCTTCTATCTTTCTTTCTTCTATTCGTTCTATTTATTCTATCTATCTATCTATCTATCTTCTATCTATCTATCTATCTATCTATCTTCTTCTTCTATCTATTCTATCTATCTATCTATCTATCTATCCTCTATTTCTTCTATCTTCTCTTCTATCTTCTATCTATTTCTTCTATCTATCTTCTATCTTCTTCTATCTATATGAATAAATCGTGAATTCACTTGCATTACACTTAAATTAAAATTAAAACAAATAAATTAATTTAGAATTCGAGAAAACAAAAACATTAATTTACAATTCGATTGTGATGCGGGACTACTGAAACTAAACCAAAACAAACTTCACTACAGAATTGATATTTGACCTAATTCACTTTTTAGTTAGTTCATCACGTTTTTTTCCCCCCGTTTTCGCCTCAATGATTCGAGTTCGAGTCCCTCCTTCAAACTTTTTGGGGATTTTTCAAACACACGGGCACCGCTGGACCGTTTGTATTGCATCACGTTCATTTTTAATTGTTTTTTTTAAACGATTTTTTAAAAATAGTTTTAACATTGTTTGTTTTTATAATATTTAAATAGGGTTATGACTTCGCTTTGTTTTCATTTTACCCCCCCCCCCCATCACACACGCCTCTAAAAAACCAGGGCAACGCCGGGTGCCACCCGCTAGTATTCCATACTTTATAAAGTAGTTTCGTTAGTTCCGGAAATTTCCAAATGATAATTTTATTCTGTATCAAAGGAGAAAGCATAAAAATTCTTGTAAATTAAAACACTCCTTAAAACACAGAAGAACAAAACTCCAGCAAGATTGCTATAAGGTGTTTTTTTTAGAGGCGTAAAACTTTAAATTAAAATAAATCACAGAAAAAATGTTTTTTATTATACCACTATGTGGTTTATTCCAAAGATTAAATTTGGGCATTTATAATTTAAACACAATTTCGCCATATCCCCCACCTCATTTTGCGAATAAATGGCGTAATCTATACGATCCAATTTTCACAAACTCTATTCATTAAATTAGGCTGTATTTCGGTAAAAACGCATCAAATATTGCCTTCCAAGTAGTCTATTGTGTCTGGTTTATCAGAGTAATTATAGGACTTTACATATCATCAAGAAAAATAATCTAATGGGGTTAAATTACACGAACTAAGGTGCTATTTGACAGGTTCATTTCGTAAAATTATTTGTTCATCTCGGTAAATTGATCGCATTATTTGCCATTTGCAAACGTTGTTCAGATGTCAGTTTCTTCATTATGAATTGTCCACCCAAACTGAACTAAAAATAACCGATACTGGCCAGATTTGCGATTAAAGAGAATAGATATATATTATTCCTTAATTGGAATTCATTTTTTTTTAATTTTTTTTTATTTTATTTTATTTTTTTTATTATTATTATTATTATTATTATTATTATTATTATTATTATTATTATAATAATAATAATAATAATAATAATAATAATAATAATAATAATAATAATAATAATACCACCACCACCACCACCACCACCAATCGGTACGGACCCGACGATGGAAGATCAGATAATAAATAAACGTGGTTTTATAAGATTAAAGAATCCAACCTTAATCGCCCTTCGGCTTTGGCGCAGTTGATAGAGACGTTGAATCTCTACAGTTCCAGATGAACATTGTTTGAAGATAGCGGTTTCAATCCCACCCAAAGTGTGCCAGAGGTTAATTGGTCAAAATGTGGTGAGACGACAACAACTACGGATCGCAGTGATGGCTGAGAATGTAGTTAGGAGATTCGAAGTTCCTATCCGTCGCGGTTACCACCTGACGAAGGCCAGAGGAATAGTTGGCCGAAGCGTTGTGAATAAACAAAACCAATAAAAGATCAAAAACAACAACTAATAAAGATGGGAATAATAGTCCGAAATAAAAATAAATTAAAGAGTTGTTAATTTAAAGTTCACCGTCTCCAGAAAAAAAAACAGTCTAAATGAAAGCACATACATCCATGTTGAATAAGTAAGTCGTTGCATCCTTAACAACATAAAGTAAAAGGCATCCATTATTATTTTCCCCCCCATTTTTCTTCTGATGAAGAAGAAAATTATTATTCTGAAAATTTACACATCCAGGAGAACCAATTTTTCCAGCTTCCTTATTTTTGAAAAGTTCATAATTTTATTCTTCTCTATATAAGTAAAACGGTAGATGTGTGTGTGTGTGTGTGTGTGAAAATATTTAACCGATAAACTCTTGAACTACTGGATACATAACACTGAAATTAACAGGAAATACTAATCATACACCAACGATGGTTTCTAACGAGTGAAATCTTTGTTTTCATGTATGTGTAACGCGTACAAAAATATGTCAGCAAGTTGAAATGCAAAAATGTTCATTTCAACTTGCCGAATATTTCTATTACTTTTGCGCATACACAATTTCATTCATAGCTTGAACTTGTTTAATTTTAAATCTTTCTTATCTATCTGTCGATAGCTCAAACGGTAGGGAACGCAGCTGGAGTGCTGAATATTTGATCTCGATTCTAGCTGATGGCACCCAAGTCGTAAATCAGTACTATATATTCTAATATATACTCCACGAAACATTTCTATTATTTTTGTGCAATAATAATATTAAATAGAGAATTGGTTCTGTAATAATAAATACGAAATCTGCATGAATTGAAATATATTTAAATATATTTTATGACAAGGCAAGGCCGGGCACCCCTGCTAGTATATTAATAAATTCTTCTTACATAACTAAAAATATTAAACCACTTTAATTCTACATTATCGTTATGGATCATATAGAAGTAACGAGTCCTATTATTTTGTTATCTAATTTAAATTCGTGTCTATGGTGTGTATGAACATACTATGCAAATTGCCTGAAAAGAGATTGTTACAGAGATATTAAAGTTTATCAGCATGCTTTAACCGATACACAAGGTAAGCCTTTAGTGATTTGTTTATTAATTACAATTTACGGTTAATTAGAAGAATTTAAATGGATTTTAAAAACATAACTCAACTCCGGAACTAATGAGCATCTTAGTAGGCATTTTGTGTGATTAACATCCAATCTCTGCTCCCCCCTCGCCAATCTTTCATGGAAAACACCCGTCTAGCTGAAACCACTGTCAATAATTTTCCCTATTCTTTGTCTGCGCCTAAATTAAAATGTAGATTGCATGAGCAAAACTTCTTTCTTAGAGGTGCACGCCTGTGGAACTCTCTTCCGTTTGCCTGTTTCCCACCTGACAACAACTTGGGTGTCTTCAAGTCCAATATAAACAAATTCCTGATAAACCGCCCCCTTAAGTTTGCCTGTTTCCAACCTGACTACAACTTGGGTGTCTTCAAGCCCAATATAAACAAATTCCTGATAAACCGCCCCCTTAAGTTTGCCTGTTTCCCACCTGACTACAACTTGGATGTCTTCAAGTCCAATATAAACAAATTCCTGATAAACCGCCCCCTTAAGTTTGCCTGTTTCCCACCTGACTACAACTTGGATGTCTTCAAGTTAAGTAAGACACTTTATCAAATCTCCAATACTAACGATTACTACGATATTATCCCATAGATTACTGTACACGCAATAACCCTTATCCCCGAGTGGCTTCTTGGCCTTGATAAATGGTGAGTTCCATGTAAAAAAAAACAAAAAACAAAGAAAAGTACGAAATCTGCATGAATTAAAATATATTTAAGCATATTTTACGACCAGGCAAAGCTGGACCCCCTCCCTTCACTAGTTTTAAATAAATCTCTGAATAATATTTTTGTTTATGTTTTAATTTCACTATGCTCTGTTTTAAATAGCGAGCAGCCTCCAATGTATTAAGAGCTAAAAGATTAGATTTAGATTTTCTAAGATTCAAAATGGCGTAATGGAAACATATTATAAGGTATTTACAGTTTCTCTTCCAATTTTTTGGACTTTAATCATGTCAAAACGCACTTTATTTTCGTATTGACGGATTAATTGTTGCCATTTCTTCTGATGAGTTAGGGGCAAAATAGATTCACTAATTGATATAATAATTAAGTGATTGATTTTGCGCCACGAAACAGATACTGTCAAGAATTGTAACTGTCAACTGAATTAAAGGAATAAATAATGATTTTTGGAAAATAGACTTTTGTCATTTATTCACTATATTGATCTGTAATTAAATTGAGCTTCTTAAATAAGGATTGGTATATATTATAAAGAAAGAAAATATATTTCCACAGAAATATATATATATACATATATATATATATATATATATATATATATATATATATATATATATATATATATATATATATGGCTTCCTTCTCTCTTGACAGACTATGGATATCCACTGTAAGGGTGCCTGTGCATGAAATGTTTTGGCAAGAGTTGCACAATCTCCAATTACACCTTTCCTGAATCGACATTGTTGAATACCAGTGGCAAGTGGCGGTTCAGGACGACTAGAAACAATGCTGACATAAGTGAAAAGCACATACAGTGCCTGGAATTCCCAAATGGTCACCCATTTGGTACTAGCCAGGCTCAACGTTGCTTAACTTCAGTGATTTGACGAGAACTGGTGTGTCAACATGATTCCTGGCTTGAGGTAGTTGCCTGTCTAGCTGCACTGATGATGAAACAGTACTTTATGTGGATGACTATAATGCTCCTCATCTTGAGTTGAGCATATTGAGAAGTGATACACGAATTACCATTAGCGTATAAAACGATGCTCTTTGTGTAAACAAATCGAGCTTAGGTATTTCGGACGATGTCAAAAGATCGTTAATTCACGTCTCACACAGTAGCAGCCGATTAGCGTAATGGTTAGGAGCCTTGACTATCGTACAGGCGGTCGGGTTTCAATCCTGGTGAAACAGCGAAACAGTACTGTATGTGGATGACTATAATGCTCCTCACCTTGAGTTGAGCATATTGAGAAGTGATACACGAAGTATCATTAGCGTATAAAGCGATGCTCTTTGTATAAACGGACGATGTCAAAACATCGTTAATTCACAACTCGCACAGCAGCTGACGATTAACATAATGGTTAGGAGCCTTGACTGTCGTACAGGTGGTTGGGTTTCAATCCTGAGGTAGTTGCCTGTCTAGCGGCACTGATGAGCAGGGAAACAATACTGTATGTGGATTACTATATATATATATATATATATATATATATATATATATATATATATATATATATATATATATATATATGATACAATCTACCACTGTAGATTGCACTATATATATGCCTAACCAAGCTGAACTCACGATAATTGATAGTTGCCAAATCTGCAATTAAAGAAAATAGAGTTGCTAATTTAAAGTTCGCCGCATGTAAAAAAAATCATCCGATATAAATTATTCTTTTTTATGTTGTTAGTCCAATGTGTGTTTTTGAAGGTAACCTTTGTCGAGATTGTAAATCACCAGGCAACAATCAAATAATTGTCCGCGCCTCCATTGACACAACCGAAGCAATAAAGATTTCATTTGTTATTGGATTGCATTTACCAGAGAAAACTGCACATAAACACAACGATAGTTAATCAAGTGTCCGACAAGAAGGCAAGAGATAAAAACTCTAAATCATGTACGCATGGCTTACAATAGGCCGAGCCTGTTTGATATAAAATTACTTATTTTGCCAGAGTTTATTAACAGACCGTGCCTACAAGACCAAATGTTTCAAGCCAAGAAATATACGATGTGTATTTAATAAGTTTCCAGAGGTTTCTCGTGATAGTACACACATGAAACTCTAGTCCTCTTCAAAGTAATCTCCTCTGGCTGTAATGCCCTTGTACCATTCCAGAATCTTCTGGAAAGCTCCAGGGAAGTCCTCTTGTGTGAGCATGTCAATGACCTTCGTCACAGCTTCTTTCATCTCCTCAATTGTCTCATAACGGCAGGCTCTAAGGTTTTCCTTGAGCTTAAGGAATAACCAAAAGTCACAGGGAGCCAGGTCTGGACTATAGAGAAAGTAAGGAATTGTCTAGATGCCCATCTTGGTCAAGTAGTCTGATCTTCTCTGAGCACCCTTGGGACAAACTTCCTGCAAATATTCCATATTTTCAGTTCCTTCTGAATAATAGTGTGTACCATTCATACACTGACATCAAATTGTACCCTTATTTTCTCTATAGACGCACGTCGGTCCTTGCCCACGAAATTCTTTATTTGGCCAATCAACTCTTGTGTTTGGATTTCCTTACTCCTCCCATACCTCTCATCATGCCTGACAGACTCCCTGCCTTCCTTGAATCTCTTATGCCACTCAAACACTGATGATCAATTCATGCAAAATGGTCCAAAAACAGTTTGAAGCATTCCATACATTTCTGTGACATTTTTTCCAAGTTTCAAACAGGATTTTTTTGCATATTTTTCTTCTAAAGTATCTTCACGTTCAGATTGCATTTGTGAAATTCACCAGCTGTGACAATCAGGCTTTAGTAGGGTGCATTCCATTTCCTGCTGTAGCTGTTCCTTTGAACCTGAAATCATAAAAATTGGTCAATCATCTCCTCTCATAAGATGTATAGCAATAACATACTGATTTTTCAAGGGTCTACAATTTTAAATGACCGTACAAAAAAAGTCTGGAAACTTATTGAAGGCACTTCGTACACTTATTTTTATTGTTTATTTATTTTTTTTTTTTTGAAGATGCATTAAAGAAGTCAGTCCCCATTTTTTTTGAAGATGCATTGAAGCAGTCAGTCCCCATTTTACTTGCCTCCCCACGGCGGTAGATTTAGACGCAAGGTCGGTTTTTTCAATGTGGACAAAATCCACTTCCCCCAAAAAGGAGCATTTGGATTGGAACAAAAAGAAGAAATTGTCTCAGCTTAGAAGTACCTATCCTTCACTGATCGAGGAGAGAAAAGATGAAGTGCAGCATAAGAACAGATACTACACTCAGCTCCTAGCCAAATATTAAAAAAAAATAACCAAGTCTGGCAGCCAGTTTGTCATGATTAAACTGCAAATAACATTTTCAGAAGCATACATGTATCTCGGTGAACCTATTGTGAAATAATCTCATGCTGAAGTCTGAAATGATATTTACATCAGTCTGCCATGCTAAAGTTTGAAATAACATTAGTCTGTCATGTTTAACCTTGAAATGGCATTTTCATCAATTTGTCATATTAAGTTTGTAATAACATTTTTGTCAGTCTGTCATGCTTGCGTTTGAAATAGTATTTTTATTGGTTTGTCATATTAAGTTTATAATAGTGTTTTTGTCATTTTGCCGTGCTTAAGTTATAGATAGTATTTTCGTCAATCTGTCACATTTAAACTTGACATAGAATTTTTCTCAGCTTGTCATGTTTCAGTTTTCATAAACAGCATTTTTTTTTCGGTTATAGTCAACTAAAGTCACCCAAAGTTTTGTGCGAACCTGTTATTGGAAGCGGTAAGGAGCGGAAATAGAATCATGTCGTCTTTTCTAGGGCGACAATTTTATCGTTCTACTCTTTAAATTTTTTTTTTTTCACTCCTTTCTTGTTTTGTTGCAATTTGTTAAAAATGTCTATGTTTTAATGACATTATCTATGGTTTTTAACAAGATATGCAATGAATTCTCTGTATCATGGTGCCAGCAAAAAAAATAAATTGCATGGAAACGAAGAACAGATTATCTAAAAAATGGTTGGCTACATAGAAAACAAATTTAATATAAAATATGTTTCTATGAGAGGAGGATTTTGCAAAATGTGAGAGGGCTGCGTTTGAGGGCTATGGAAATATAGTGTACGGAAATGGTCTATGTAGTAAAATAAATAACGGTGACAATATTGAAGAAACTTCGATAATTTTCAATTATACATATTTATTTCTGAACATATTGCGTCACACAAGATGGTGTTTATATAAATTTCCCCAAAATGTCGAGAATATATTTCTAATTTAGGGGAGGATAGAAAGCGTAAACAGCTCTTAAATGTGGTTACATTTGTTTTTGTTGGTGTTGGAAGTTGAATATTGGATTTGAGCTTATATTAGGTTGGTGCAAAAATAATGCCGTTTTTATATAAACGGCATTATGTTTGCACCAACCTAATAAATTATGCAAACCGATTTGACTGCGGGACTGACGCTTGAATCCTGCATCCAACTTCCGGTACTGACACAAACAAATGTAGCCACATTCGAGAGTTGTTTACGCTTCCTATTATCCCCTGAGGAAAAGATATATTGTCGGAATTTTGGGGAAATTCACACACCTACCATCTTGTGCGACACATTATGTTTGGAAATAAATGTGTGTAATCGAAAATTAGTGAAATGCCTTCAATATTGTCTTCATTTATTTTACTACATAGCCCGTTTCTGTGCACTGCATTGCCGTAGCCCCCAAATGCAGCCCTCCTATGATATTATATTTTGTTTTCGGTCAGTGTTAATGTCGAGTTTTTAAAAAATAAAAGGACAGTATCTTTGATTTCAATAAGTGTATGTTGAATTTTCATAAACAATTAGTGTGAATATTTTTTTTCTGTTTTCCTTTTTGCTTTAACATATTCTAAAGCGTTTTTGATTCAAAATAAACAGAAAAATAAGCATCAAAAATTAAACTAAATACTGATAGAAATCCAATAAATTTCAGCAACTATGCTGTATTTTATTTAATGTCCGATTTTTGAGCAATTATTAAATCAGAGGTCAAATAGGCCTTTGTCCGATAAATGCATTCTCATTGGCTGATAGGAAGGGCGTGGTGAATACTAGAAAGCTGATTAGCTTACTAAAATTTCAATAGAAGATGCGCATATAAAAACGACAAACAACCACAGCATAAGCTTGAAGAATCCTAGAGTGGATGAAACGCGGAATATTCAGTGTAGCTTAATCGCCATATACATTTTATAACTTACTAACTAGCTCTACCTACGTATTGAGCACTTTTGAAGTAAATACTTAAAGTTTACACATAAATCTATACTTTCGTATATTAATTTCATTTGAGTAAATTAAGTAGTTATATATATATATATATTTATGTATATATGTATATATATACATATATATATATATATACATATATACACACGCACACACACACACACACATATATATATATATATATATATATATATATATATATATATATATAGTCATCCACATACAGTACTGTTCTGCTGTTTCACAGCTTATCAGTGCGGCTAGACAAGCAACTACCTCAAGCCAGGATCAAAACCCAACCGCCCAAATGTCAGTCAGAGCTTCTAACCATTGCGCAATTGGGCTGCTGCTATGCGGGTAGTGAATTAACAATGTTTTGACATTGTCCAAATACCTAAGCTCAATTTGTTTACTCAAAGAGCATCGCTTTATACACTAATGGTAATTTGTATATCACTTCCCAATATGCTCAACCCAAGGTAGGGAGCATTACAGTCATCCACATGCAGTACTGTTTCGCTATATAGAATATATATTTTTTCTTCGTAAGTTTTGGTTTTGGGTTCGATTCAAGCTGATGCAACCAAGTCATATGGATATATATATATTTTTTTTATTTTTGGAATCACAATTTTTTAATATGTAAGAATCGCTAGAAAATTGATTCTATAAGGATATATACGAAATAAATTAAAATATCATATTTAAACATATTTTTACAACCGGGCTATGCCGGGCGTTCCTGCTAATACAAAGAATGCTTAGGGCATATTTGACTCTTGTACAGGGAGAGCATTGCGCTTGGAGAGATACTTTCTGGAGCAGTAGAATGGTCGCTGATATTTTCAGTGATTTTGGCAATGAATCTACTGTAGGTCTTCCCTTTCAGGTCAGCGGTGAAAGTCAGTCTCAGAAGTTTGTCAAAATAAAATGCTTCTTTTTTTTTTTTACACGGGAATCACCACTTATCAAAACCCGGAGGTCACTCGAGGATAGGGGTTAATGAGTATACATTAGTCAATGTCATTATAGCGTAGTAAACATAAGTAGTGGAAATTGGATTACTTAGGGGGACGGTTTATCAAGAACTTGTTTACATTGGACTTGAAGACAATCAGATTGTAGTCAGCTAAAAAGCAGGCAAACGGAAGAGAGTTTCATAGGCGTGCAGTTCTAAGAAAGAAGCTTTGTTCGTGTAATCTACGTTTAGGTTTCCTTAAGGAGAAAGCCGTTCAATTGTGACCAAGTTGATCTTTGTAATCTTCATTGAAGATTTGAAGGCTTTATAATTATTATTGAAAATTTTGTAAAAAAAATTTGTAGAGACATTGTTAAATATCAATGATTTTTTTTTTTACAATTTACAGTTCATCCATTATTCCTTCATTAAAATCAGAGATACTGCGTTTTGTTTTCACTTTTTTTTTTTTAATTTTCACGAAAGCAAAACAATGATAGCATACTCCTGAGGTATGATCGATGTAGTAAGGATAATAACGTTGTTTCCGAGTATGCAAAACTACCATTCTTTTTTTTTGCTGGGCGAAACCTTCCCCGACTTCGCATGCAACAAATGAGATTTGCTGCTGTCAGTGTTTGGTATGAAGCCGCAATCTTGAAGGCCTAACAAATAGTCGTGACGACTGAGAAGGACTTCATGCCGACCTCACAATCCTGAGCCATGATCTTCACGGACTCCGTGCCTTATTCTAATTCAGTAAACAACACCAGCAACAATAGAAACGTTGAATTGTCTTTTCTGCATCATTATTCCTCAAACAAAAACTTTGAATTCGAACGAAGACACATTTTCATGGGAATAAAAAAAAAATCATCAAAGGTTTCATGAAAATGAAAAGCCATTTTGAATGAGAAAGCTTCTTAGAGTCAGCCATGTTGAATTTTTTTGTTGTTGTTCACCCAAGATAAAAGATTCATGCTCCATCGTTTTATTTGTGCTAAAATGACAATGGCGTCATAAAAGAAATGACACCAAAAAGTAAGCGATGGAATTGACTGCTTAGAAACAGAATAAAAAAGACCATTGATATGCATTTTATTACTCAATGCACTCATTGACAGACACACATGTACATCCGTTGTCAATTTCATAATAGCTTTGTACGTTTAAAATTACTTATTTAAATACATATTCATCATATATATATATATATATATATATATATATGCCGATAGATATAAAATTAAATGGTTCGAGGTGCTACATAGAGCGGACTCCAGAAACCATTTAAAGATTTTTTTAGTCTGTCTCTATTGCGGTGCGGAAACCTTCTTAGTGCTGGCAGAAAGGAACATCTAACGCATTGTTTCTCTTTGGGGAACTGTGAATCTTTTCTCCCGTTCCCCCCCCCCTCGTTGTGCCATTATTTTAATCGTTTTTTAAACGTTAATAAACTTTATTTTAGTGTCCCCGTAATTTTTGGCACATTCAATAGTTCCCCATCAGAACTCTTTACTTTCGACATAGTATTATTATTTTTACGCTATCGATTTTCTCCTGATGAGATGATAGCTGACAGAGCTCTCGAGAGACTTCCGCCCATTATATTTAAACCTATAGGATATATATATATATATATATATATATATATATATATATATATATATATATATATATATATATATATATATATATTAATATATACATGTGTGTGTGTTTGTGTGTGTGTGTGTGTGTGTGATATAGATTATATCATGAATATGTACTATAAGTATTTTTAAGCGTACAAAGCTATTATGAAATTTCCATTTGGTCTGTCAAGTATATTGAGCTATTCTCTTTTTGGCTGGGATTGTCTTACATAATATATCCTAAAAATATTTTTTAAAACTCGATTCCATAGAATTCATTAATCTGCGTGCCTATTCGCCTCAGGATTCTGATATATATTAATAATTATTAAAGTAAATAATTATATATATATATATATATATATATATATATATATATATATATATATATATATATATATATATATATAATTATTTACAGGGGGCCAGGTATCAATCCTGGCTTGAGGTAGTTGCCTGTCTAACCGCACTGATGAGCTGTGAAACAGTGAAACAGTGAAACAGTACTGTATATGGATGACTATAATGCTCCTCCTCTTGAGTTGAGCATATTGAGAAGTGATACACGAATTACCATTAGCGTATAAAGTGATGCTCTTTGTGTAAACAAATTGAGCTTAGGTATTTCGGACGATGTCAAAAGATCGTTAATTCACGTCTCGCACAGCAGTCGCCAATTAGCGTAATGGTTAGGAGACTTGACTTGCCATACAGGCGATCAGGTTTCAATCCTGGCTTGAGGTAGTTGCCTGTCTAGCCACACTGATGAGCTGTGAAACAGCCAAACAATACTGTATGTGATGACTATATATATATATATATATATATATATATATATATATATATATATATATATATATATATGATTATTTGCTATAATAATTATTAATACCACAGACACAAGTGTCTCGTCCTTTCGAGAATCATAAATGCAGGGTGTCGCGATGAACACTGGTTGATAGATTCTAACCCGGCAACAGAAACCATCTCTATTCGGCCACCATTAACCGTGAGAAATACTGTTGAAATTTAAACATTTATTTTAAATGTTTTTTTTAACGTCTGTCAGAGTGATCTAATCATTATATGATGATGTGCGCATATTAGCTAAATTGACCGACTTTATTTCAACTGAAAGTGCTCAACGATAAAAATAGAAAAATGCGAGCATGAAAGATAATATGTTTAAGTTTAAACATGGAAAAGTAAAGGACTAGTTGTTAAAACTGGAAAAGAAAAGGACAACATATTCTAGTAAAAAATATAAATCAATAACTTAAAATATTACAGATTTAAGAATTGATTATATTATTAATTAAATTTTAAAAAGATATTCTTAATGCTGCAATATTTTAAGTAATAAATTTATTATATTTTTTACAAGAATATCTTGTCCTTTTCTTTTCCAGTTTAAACAACTAGTCCTTTACTTTTCCATGTTTAAGCTTGACCATATCATTTTTCATGCTTGTATTTTTCTATTATAATTCATGATTTTCCAGGCTTCCAATAAATTGACTTATTCTTTATTTAATTTCAGTCTTATTTTTTGCCCCCATAAACATAACATACACATATGTAATAACAATGTATGGCCCTCGTCTGCTTTCAATAAAATCATCCAATTATCTCCCTTTCATTCTTTCATTTTCTCTGTTTCACTCGTTATTTCTCTTTTCGCGAGAGTGGTGAATTGGTAGCAGCAGTAGTCGCTGAAACGACGTGGTTGCTATGAAAAAAACATCGCTCACCTCCTTATGTTTTTTTTACGATTTTGAACGCTAGTAAATTCATCATAACTTTTGTTTTACTGAACGAAAATTGAAAAATGTTTTTCACAATGTATGTGAGAAGGTAATCAATCTATAAGCTGTAATAATTGTTTGAAATTTGGTCGAAAAATGAATGAGCGGTGAAGTTTTAAACCAGTTCTAAATGACAAAAACTACCACTTAACCATATATTTAAACACTACTGTGTTTGCATGATATATATATATATATATATATATATATATATATATATATATATATATATATATATATATATATATATATATTAGTGATGGGGTGATTCCAGTATTTTTTCCTGATTTTGATACAATTACCAGTTCTGTTCTAAATTCCAGATTCCGATACAGTTACAGATTCTGATTCTGATTCTTTTTAAATTTCTAATTATGCAGTTGCTATTTTGGTGTAGAGGAGGGGGAGGGGCGATTGGTATTTGCTATAAACCCCCATATAATATGTTCATATAATTTCGCAAACATAAAAATAAACTTGTAGGAATAATATATAAATTCAAGTTTTACTGATTGTTAAAAATCAATAAATATTTCTCATTTTATCATTAATACGAACCGTGAAAAGCTAAGTTCTAAATAAAAACAAACAGCTAAAAACAATTGCAAGAATCGTTTTTGGCATCGGAAAATAGGAACAATTCCCTGATTTTGACATTCATTCCGATACTTCAAAAAGATTAAACTTTTTTGATTCCCAATTACGATTAATCAATACTAATATATATATATATATATATATATATATATATATATATATATATATATATATATATATATATATATATATATATATACACCATGAAGAGATCTTTAGTGAGAAGTATTTAGGTAATAAGATTGTACATATAAAATAAATAAAAATATACCCACTTTTAAATTATATATAAATATATATATATATATGTATATATTATGTG
Source organism: Euprymna scolopes (assembly GCF_053919585.1). Lineage (NCBI taxonomy): Eukaryota > Metazoa > Mollusca > Cephalopoda > Sepiida > Sepiolidae > Euprymna > Euprymna scolopes. The sequence continues at coordinate 120,492,498 of NC_136489.1, read as the reverse complement.
TGTGTGTGTGTGTGTGTGTTGAGGCATTAATATTAACATAAAATGAAAAGATGCCGAATGAAAAAGTAGAAAAATAACATAACAGTTGAAAAAATACAAAAGCACGATTCATTTAGAAAAGAGAACAAAAAAAAAACGTTTGAAGATATGTGTTGCACGGAGAGAAATGATATAAGAATGACACGGTGAGGTGTAATCTGACTATTAAATATAGCCTTCAATCTGGAACCTCAGAAGAAGATAAAATATGGACAATTTGGGGAGAAGTATGAAGAAAGCAGACTTCGAAGGTATGTTAAAATAATGGCGGAAAGTTCTTGGATTAGTATATCTAGAATAATTGCAATAGCAAGGTTAGTCCACACGTGAAGGCAGAGGAAAAACCGAGAGGATTAGTTTTCGTTTGGTTGCTTGGTTTACAGCAGGGTTTCCCAAAGTGGGCTCCACGGACCATTGGAGCTCCGTGAGTTAGACTGAGGATCTCTGGAAGCCCTTTCTTAAAGCTGACCAAATGCTTTTTATGAAAAAATTTAAATGGCTACAGACATTTAATTATTGCTCTTTTTTACTGGAAAAAAAGATATGATACATAACTACAGATGTAAAGCGTTTCAAGATGTTTCATGAAAAAGTAAATAAAAAATGAATTAGCAAAAAGAATGCAAAAAATTTTGATTAATCAAAAACAAAAAAAAATGTTTGGTTTGTAAACAGGAAAATATAGTAAAATTACGAACAGGAACAACTAATGAACAAATATAAATAAGTAAAAAATTTGAAATTAATGTTTTTTGTCCTGCTCGGGGTCCCCATGGTGTCCTGATGTTTGGAAAACCTTGGTCTACAGGATACTAACCCTTTTCTAGTTATATAATGTCGAATCCGGTCATGTTAGTAAAAAAAACGCTTATGCTTCTTTACCTCTTCCAAGTTTATTTATAGTGTTTGGTTTGGTTTGGTTTGGTTGTTTGGTTTGTTTAGTTGTTTGGTTTTGTTTTGTTTGGTTGCTTTGTTTGGTTTGGTTGTTTTGTTTGGTTTGGTTTGGTTGTTTGGTTTGATTTGGTTGTTTGGCTTGGTTTTTGGTTTGGTTTGGTTGTTTTGTTTGGTTTGGTTGTTTCTTTGGTTTGGTTGTTTCTTTGGTTTGGTTGTTTCGTTTGATTTGGTTGTTTTGTTTGGTTTGGTTTTTGGTTTGGTTTGGTTGTTTTGTTTGGTTTGGTTGTTTGTTTGGTTTGGTTATTTTTTGGTTTGGTTGTTTTGTTTGGTTGGGGTGTTTTGTTTGGTTTTGTTGTTTGGTTTGGTTGTTTTGTTTGGTTTGGTTTTTGGTTTGGTTTGGTTGTTTTCTTTTTCTGTACACTACCTGTTTTCAGGTGATTTTATTGTGTATCTGATCATGTTGGTAAAGGTTTTTATGCTTTAAGTTTTGTATTTCTTTAAATATTTATTCATGGTGTTTAGTTTGGTTGTTTTGTGGGGGAAAATTGTTTTTGGTTTTGGTTTTGCAGAACATGATTGAGTTTTGCAAAGGGAAAGAAAAAAAACAGTAACATCAATGTTTGGTGCATTTTAGGTCAGGAAGCCGGTATCTTCGGACAGTCTGATCTGGTAGCACCAGAACATAGAAGGAAGTGATGTGGATTGATATGAGAGAAAAAGGGATATATATAGACCAGACTTGAAATAGTTTGGTTAGCATATAAAAGGAATGTTAAAGTGATGACTACGACGACAAAGAAGAAGAAGAAGAAGAAGAAGAAGAAGAAATAATATGTAAAGAATGAAAAGAAAGAGTACCATCCAGAACTCCACGTAAAGAGTATAGAGAGTACTAGAATCTCGGTCAGGCGTGTTGTCACTTAAATTTCAGAGAAAGCCACAAGCTGTTATCACGAAAATTCAAATGTAAACGGCTGTTACGATAATGCAAAATAATTTTTAACAGTTATTGAAATAGGCAAAGAATGATGGAAATCTGTGTAGATTGTTGTCACTCAGACTCCGGGGAACACGATTTATGAGTAATCATTGATAATCAACCACGTGAAAGAACTCATTATGAGTAACTAATAACAATGTTATAGAATAAGATGTAAAATTGTTCCTGCTTTGTTCCTATTGTCTCCTCACGAGGGCAGAGATCATTTTTTTAATGCGAGAAAAATTCAGCTCCCCAAAGAATGACGCTTTGGACGGGAACAAAAATAAAAATTACCTTAGTCGAGAAGGATTTTCCTTTTCACTGGCCAAGGACAGAACAGAAGATGCATAATATCAGAACAGATACTACACTTTTCTCACAAAGTTTTGTCATATGTACGGTTATGGCTGTTTTCAATCGAATGGGTGCAAGAATACTTTTCATGAAAATTTAACAAATGTCAAGTTTAATTTTCTTTATTGAATGCTTCGAACAACAAAACCACAAGAGCCGATATGGAAACTACTTTCACCAACTCTTTGATCACATCTAGTGGGTGCGATTATAGAGCTAAGTAAGTTTTGTGATCCTCTTTTATCTTTTCCAAATTTCAACTATTTTAAAATTTATTTTCTGAGAATTTTTTTTTATTTCACTATTCTGAGTCACTATCAAACGACACAACTGAATCAGTGGAATTTTGCTCCATCTCCGTTTCTAAATGATGATGAGACAAAACTTGAAAAAACAGCCTATCCTTCCTTGACAGAGTACAAAATATACTTTGTGGCCTAGTGGGGGATGCCCTTTTCTCTTCCCTGCAGCCTCTCTCACACAGAAGGGACGTTGTGAGCCTCTCTTTGTTTTATCATATTTCCATGGCAGATGCTCGTATGAACTCCAATCTCTGGTCCCTCGCCAATCTTTTGTGAAAAACACCCGTCTAGCTTAAACCACTGTCAATAATTTTCCCCATTCTTTATCTGTGCCTAAATCAAAATGTACATTCCATGAGCAAAGCTTATTTCTTAGAGGTGCACACCTGTGGAACTCTCTTCCGTTTGCCTGTTTCCCACCTGACTACAACTTCGATGTCTTCAAGTCCAACATAAACAAATTCCTGACAAACCGCCCCCTTAAGTAAAACACTTTATCAAATCTCCAATACTAACGATGACTACGATACTATCCCATTGATTAATGTACTCACAATAACCTTTATCCCCGAGTGGCTTCCGGGCCTTGATAAGTGGTGACTACCATGTAAAAAAAAAACTCATCACAACCTATTTTTCTCAAATCCACTAATTCATTAATTATAGCAACTAACTCTACTGCCACTGCTGTAGCCCATACACACAGACAGATGAGCTGTTGATACGCAGGGCTAACTGTTTGATTGTATGGCCCAAAACCTGAAGTATAAATCCTAGTACTGAGAAGGATTATGAGAAAGGAAGATAGCTTGAATATGATTGGTTGCCTCTCCAATTTGGATGCTTAGAACTATTGCTACATCGCCCTTCTCTCTCTGCATACGACTGCACACAGACACACACACATATTCACTCACACACACACACACACACACACATATCCACTCACACACATACACACTCACTCACTGATGCATACTCACACACGCACTCATTCACATACACACACACTCACTCACACAAACTCATACACACAAAATTACACACATACATACACACTCACACACATATATTCATATACTAATACACACTCACTTACACACATGCACACACTCATACACACACGCTCACACATACACTCACTCACTCTCTCACACCGCACACATATTCACTCATTCATACATACACACACTCATACAGACATTCACGCATACTAATACACTAACACACCCATACACTCATATATACATTCACACACACTCACACTCACACTTACATGCACACTCATACACACTCATACTCACACACTGACACACGCGCGCACATACACTAGTACAGAACCAAAACAGTTATTTCGGAGATGGTGATTTTAAGACAATTGGGAATGCTTTTAAAATGGTTAAAATGTCATTTGGGACAAAATACAATGCTAAAATAAAAATCACTTATCTTGAAAAGTCCATTAAAAGTATTTAATCATTGATTTCAGCTAAAGGCATGCATCCTACGAGTAACCAAATTATTCAACGGGATTTAAATGAAAAGTTTGATAAAAAAAAAAGAAAAGAAAAGAAAATCACACTAAAATTTAAATTGTATTGCATTTATTTACTCATTTTTAAATGCTAGATTTTATAACAGTTTTTAAACTTTAACGTTGCATCTTTTTTAGAAGTCTTTTTCGTTTGCAACATAATAGCAAAATATGACTGTATTTTTTTTTCTTTATTAATGGATAAGTAATTATTAAGACCAAAAGCCATTTGCATAAAGCAATACAATTCATTAAAAAGAATAGAGTTCTCTCTAGTTATTAGTAACATAGCAAAATACGTAAACAAAAGAAAAATTCATTTAGCACTATAATATCTTCGACTTTCAGTAAAATATTTGTTGATGCTCCACTTCTATTTACAGCTGAAAATTAACAAGTGTTCGGGTTTCGAATGTCGGCATGGATATGCTACATCTAGCTACATTGAAGAGCCGTGATACGACGAACCACTTCTGTAGAATGATTGTCATAAGTCTTACTTATAGGTTTAGTAGCATCTGTAGATTATATATATATATATATATATATATATATATATATATATATATATATTAATTTTATTTATACAAACATTAATGGCTACATATGTGCATACATGTTTCTGTAATCACCCACGTTGAAAAAGATGTTTACTATCTTCAAAGACCTCACTTGTCCTCTAACCGTTTTTATGACTCCCACCCAGGTTGCATTCTGACTTGATAAACGAAATAGGAAAATGTATTTGATTGGAATATCACTTTCGACGATAATTCTTGGCCTGAAGACGTAATCCCCCAACGTGGGTGATTACAGAAACATGTATGCACATATGTAGCCATTAATGTTTGTATAAATAAAATTAATATACCTGCTCTGTTCACTCATTGAGCACTATTTTGGTAGACACATGTTGTTTCATTGGATGTACTTCTAGGAAACTAAACTCTACTGGCTATATATATATATATATATATATATATATATATATATATATATATATATATATATACTAGCATGGTGACACAACGTTGCTCAGGATTGAATGTTTCACACTCCCAATTCCTTTTTGTCATCGAAATACATGAAATAGTCCATTTTTCAATCAAATCAATTGATTTCCTGCTCTAATTGGGGACCCAATGCGATGCACCTGGACAGAGGCTTCACGTGCCTCTTGCAATGATAAAGTTCACAATATATTGTAGTCTACATTGCACTGTAGAGAACCTACTGTTGATTCTATATGCTTCCTGCTTGTGCAGTGATAATGGTTTGAATTTAAGTTTAAAATGAAAATTTCAAGTATCATTGTGAAATTGTGCTTTAAATAGAAACATTCATTTCGAACGCGCCTCTGTCATATCAAAGAACCTACTGTTGATTTTATATGTTGGGCCTTTCGGCTTGTGTGGTAATAAAACTTCTGAAATGCACTTGTGATATTAGGCTATGTAAGGTGTTAACTTTGGTTCAAATCGCCTGTTCCTTTTTCATCGAATATTTTCGATTATCGATTATCGATTATCGATTATCAATACTTATCGAAAACATTCCAATACAAAACCTTTCTAAAACACTGTCAGGCACATAAAGAACCTTTGTGTGAAATTTCGTAAAAAAGCGACCCAGCCGTTTTCGAGTTCATAGACATGCAAACACAAAGAGACAGTTCCTTTTCTATAATAGTAGAAATATATATATTATTGCTGAGATGATCATTCAGAATCGTAATCAGGAATCGGAAAAATCAGAAAATTTGCGGGTATTGGAATTGGAAAAAATTGTGCATATTTTATGATGCAAAAAATGATGCCTTTAATTATCTTTTTTTATTTGATTTTGTTTAAAACAAAATCTCCCATTGCTGGTAGTAAGAAGGTAGGGAGAGAACTTGAATGTTTACTAGACACTCTCCTCGAGTATTAGAGGTCTCTCTGTGAAGAACAACCTGGCATAAGAATACCTTTTTCCACAGAAGTAAACCCTGACCAAATATTCAAAATCACATAGTATTCGCTGCCCAAATAAGATCTCCTTAATAGAGCTGAACGGGAAAAGATAACAAAATATCAGGACCTAAAAAATGATCTAAAAACCACATGGTCTCTGAAAGAAATAAACATTATACCGGTTGTGATAGGAGCAACTGGCTTAATAAAAAAGAACCTACAGAAATACTTAGAAGCAATCCCTGGAAGACCAAGCTGTAACGAGATACAAATAGCAGCCATAAAGGGAACTACATCTATTCTTAAGCGCCCTCGAATATAAATTTAAATCATATCAGAATCAAGTGTTAGCTCCAGGAGGAAGCCCCTTGATATCTTAAAACTTACTGAAGTTAAATTAAAAAACAAAAAAACAAATGGAGAGAACTTGAACGCCTACTGGAGAGAACTTGAATGCCTACTAAACACTATCCTCGAGTGTCTTAAGGTCTCTCTCTCTCTCTCTCTCTCTCTCTCTCTCTCTCTCTCTCTCTCTCTCTCTCTCTCTCTCTCTCTCTCTACAGGGGTTTGTCAGAACAACCTGGCATGAGGATACTTCTTCCCTAGAAGTAAACCCTGACCAAATATTCAAAATCACATAGTATTCGCTGCCCAAATAAGATCTCCTCACTATGGTTAACTCACATTAGCTTTTACGAGGAATGGTGCACCATCTCCAAGTGATGTTACCTCAAGTAATAGCACGAAGCTGGATACTCCACCAGACAAGATAAATCCTTGTCCTGGAATCCAGTAAGATCAAAAGACCAAAACGAAAAATATACTACAACATATGAAAATGATTAATTGGGGAAAGGAAAATTATGTTCTCAATTTCTTTACTAACCCAGTGTTTGAGAGATAAAGAAGTTTAATGGAAAATTCGAATATCTATGTATCTCATATAGAGTTCAAGTGTTAGCCCCAGGTAATGGGTCCCTTGATTTCTGAGAACTTCGACTGAAGTAAAATATTAATAAAACAAAGAGTAGTAATAATGAAATAATAAATATTTATTGATTTTGAACGACCAGTAAAGCTAAAATCTATAGATCATTCTCCATAAGTGTTTTATGTTTGAAAAAGTATATGCACATTTAACATGTATTTTTACGGTAATCAGGAAAAAATAGCAGCTTTATAAATATTTAGAGATTTATAAAAAATCGGAATCTGAATTTATAATTGTATTGGAATCAGGAATTTGATACAGAATCAGTAATTGTATTGGAATCAGGAAAAATATTGGAATCGTCTCGTCACTAATATATATATATATATATATATATATATATATATATATATATATATTATATATGTATCTTATAAATCCAAGACTGGTAAATTAAAAAATATATCCGTTGGAAACAGACGAATCTCACAGGTAAGGAATTCATTTTTATAACATGAATAGGCTAGCCAAATTAATTAAGAATAGGAAACTAGATCTAATATCTGTAACATTATTTTTTGTTCTTAAGATTAAAGGAGGTGGTGCTTGATTTACACTGCTGGGGAGCCATGATTTAATATACTGTTTTCTTTTTAAATCCCCGAAACAGTGGTTCATGGTAAACAACTGATGATCCCTTAAATTAACATTAGGAATAAAATGAATTCGAGAGAGCAAGTTGATGCATTGATTGCAGATGATTAAATGACTTACTGACTAAATACTTTTCTAACGAATGATAAAGAAAAATATAAAAAGTTTTTTTTTTATTATATAGTTTTAAAGGTTAAAAAACTTCCAAAACTATATATATATATATATATATATATATATATATATATATATATATATATATACACTGCTGATCAAAAATTTAAGACCACTTAAATATCTTTAAAAAAAAAAAAAAATTTTTTAAGGATAGATTTTAAACTCTCCCGACTTAAGGTTACTACAATCTAAAAGGTTATGGAAACAAAAAGATACATTCCAAAAATTTTATTTAAAAATTTGCATTTTTATAAAATTAGGCTTTTTACACATGATCAAAATTATAAGATCAAGGGTATAAATTGTTAGATTTATAATAATTCTAATGTTTTTAGTTCAGTTTGAGATTAGCAATCACTGTGTAAAGGTGTTACCATGCCTAAAGCAAGAAAACTGTCCGAAGTTGAGCGACCTCAAATTCTAGGATTCCATAAGCAAGGTTTGTCACAGCGAGCGATAGCAGCTAAGGTAAATCGCAGTAAAACTGTTATTTGCAACTTTCTAAAGAACACTGAGAATTATGGAAAAGCAAAATCCTTTGGTAGCCCCCCCCCCCAAAAAAAAAAATTTCTCCTGCATTGAGTAGAAGAATCAGACGGGTTGTTATGAATGACATAAGAATTTCTTCTAGTCAAATTAAGGCGGTTACAGATGCTGATTGTAGTCTAATAACCATCAGACGACACTTACAATGAAAAGGCATGGTATATAAAAAGTGTAAACAAATTCCTCGATTGCTTCCACGTCACAAAGTGGACCGCTTAAGATTTGGCTGCAAATACCAAACCTGGGACGTTGAGAAGTGGAAGAAAGTCCTGTTTTCTGATGAGAAAAAATTCAATCTAGATTGTCCTGATGGCTTCCAGCGATATTGGCATGAGAAAAATATGTCCCTTGAATTTTTTCCACACGTCATAGTGGTGGAGGGTCTGTAATCGTATGGGGTGCTTTTTCTTACAGAGGGACGATGGAGCTCCAGGTGATGCAGGGTCGTTAGACCACAGCTGGTTATGTTAGCATGATACAAAAAGGATCTTTGATGATGGAGGGGATGGATGGTTATTCTAACAGGATAATGCTACAATCCACACTGCAAGACGGACCTTGAGCTTTCTACAAAAAACAGAGTCAATCTCTTGGGACATCCTGTATGCTCACCGGACTTGAACCCAATTGAAAATGTTTTGGAATGGATGACAAGGTAGGTTTATCGAAATGGCAAACAATATTCAACAAAAAAATTAACTTCGTGAAGCCTTATTTCTAGCATGGCCCAAAGAATTCTTGAAGTCATCAAAAGCAGTGGATGTAGAATTCATTATTAAGTTTGATTGTTGAATGTTTTCATACACTTTTCATGCACTTTTTGTACAATTTATTAGAATTTTTGTCTCTGGTCTTATAATTTTGATCATGTGTAAAAAGCCTAATTTAATAAAAATGTAAATTTTAAAAATAAATCTTTGGAATGTAGCTTTTTGTTTCCATAAACTTTTAGATTGTAGTATTAGTAACCTTAAGTCCGAAGAGTTCAAAATCTATACTTAAAAAAGTTTTTTTTTAAGATTTTTAAATGGTCTTTTATATATATATATATATATATATATATATATATATATATATATGTATACATCTATATATATTCCATTATCTCATTATCCCACCACCACCTTGTTGGCACCTTAAAGGCTGATGACCCATCTCTTGCTCCAGCCATCTGAGCCATCAAGAGTAACACGCACTTCATTCATGAACAAAACTTTGGAAAAATCCGCCCATTTCAATCAGTTTTGTATGTGATGTTGCTTTAATGGAGGCTTTGTCACCGGCTTAACAGACTTTGCCGCTTCTCTCAGAAAGCGACATTGAGTACTTTTTGAGACATTCTTCAATCCGGCTTGATCAAAGACTTCTCGACTTGCCTGCCAAGGGTTCTTAACAACTTCACGTTTAAGTTGGAGTAGAGAACGGCGTGAAACAACTCTAGGTTTATCTTTATCAACTCTCTTACATACCTTTGTAGGGTCCTTTAAAAAGTTCTTAATGGTTTGATGGTACCTTCCAATCATTTTCGATATTTCGAGGGTAGTTTTACCTTTTGTTAGCTATTCTGTAATAGTACGCTTTTCAGAACTACTCAAACCACCTTTACGACCCATTTTATTGACGAAAAAACTGCCTTGTTAATAATTTGACACACCTCAAATACCGTAGAGTCAGCAATTATGATGTCAAGTTGTTTATATTGCACGGAACAGTACGAAAATTTCACAGTACGCGCAGCTCAGCATTGCGAACATTTCCGAAGCTTTTGATACAAAACTACCAGTAGATTTCTGAAACTGGTAAAAAAATGTTATCTCGTTAATAATTTGAAATGCAGTGTATATATATAAAGTTGATCTTTCCCCTAAATTGAGTCAGCATAGAACTATAAACACAGGCGCTACCTAAGATAAGGACGCATATTTTATTCGCTTACGTTTGCATGGCAGAATTGAAGTATATATATTTACTAGCAACCGCCCGGCGTTGCCCGTTTTTAAAATACGCATAAATATTATACTTTAATTAATGCAGCATTCTTATTTATTATAAACAGAAATACCGTACGTATTAAACGTAACGTTAAATTCCTTTATAAAAAAAAACGAAATTAAAAAGAAATGGAAAGAAACTGAAACATATACATGCAAGTATTATATTTTTTCTCAACAGTTCACTTCTTGTAAGTAAAAAAAAATACTCCAACTGAGATCGAAACCAAAACCTAAAGACAGTGAGTCAAGTACGATAACCATAAGGCCAGCTTGACACTATTTTAAAAAGTGTTTTCAAACCTACTTATTCTTAACATAAGTAATCTGTCATGTGAACGATTCATGCTTGCGCATTTGACAAACAGATAAAAATCAGATGACCCTCATGTACCAATTTTCCAATTTTGACACCTTAACAGCCCTTTTTTTTCGGATGAAAACCGATTAAAAAGTTTCCCACATGTCTGCATCCACTATATACCAAATTTCAAGTATGTAATTCAAAAATTCGTTTGGTATATAGGTTGACAAGTGTCCACACTCACACACACACATTCTTACTTTTATAAATACTAGCAGTTCCACCCGGCTTTGCTCGGGCCCTATGTACTGTTCCTAACTTTATGTGCATATGTATATATTAAAATGTGTGAATATGTACGGTAATGCCTTTCTGTATAAAAGGCTTCCTTAACTACCATAATGAAAAGTTGGTAGAAACCGCAGAGTCAAATCTTTTTAAAAACTTGGACCCCAATTTTGACCCCCCTGAACATTCACTGTTTTGGGCTCAAACCAAATTATAAAGTTAGATCAATGTCCAAGTAACCTAGATCTGAAATTTCAAGACTTAAACTCAAGATTGGCGGAGGAGTTTGGTAGAGTTCTCAAAGGTCAAATCGTTGAACTTTGACCCCTTGGCAGCAAAATTTCTGGCTGAAACCTGATTAAAAAGATTTTCTCAAATCTCAATACCCCTTATGTAAAATTTCGAGTCTGTATACCGAAAATTGACAGAGTTATTTGGTAGGGAAATGTACACAGACAGATACACACATTTTCACTTTTATAGATATATAGATATGGATAGATTTGCACATATAAAAATATACAAATAAGTTCACATTGGTCTACATTATATATTGGAGGATTGTATATATTTGAAGCTAGGTTAGTACATTGGCACAATAACGTTTCTTCTTCGTTTTGTTAATGCTGTTATTTCAAAAAGCGACTCTATACCATTTTTTTTTTTTACCAACAGAGATAAATAAGCATGGCACAACACAACTATAATATCCTCCAGAGCACTGCTGATAACTTTTTTCCTCTACCTATGCACACTGCTAAACTTTTCCTTCATTCATTAAGAGTTGTATAAATTATGCAAATATATTTAGATCAATGGTTCTCAACCTGTGGGTTGCGACACCAATGCCATGGGTTGCCAATTGATTTTGAGCCGAATGTGAAATATTATATGAAACATGGCGAAAAACATTTATATAAAAGCAAGATTTCGGTTTACTATTTCTTTGTAAGAAACGTTTTCCAAGGGGCAAAAAGGGCGCAAAAATAGATTTGCTCATTAGTATCGTAGCCTTCTTCTTCCGTGACAGTTTGGATATTTTTCCGTGTCTAGAGGAAATTGAATTGGATTTATTACGTGTAATGTATCTGCTGGGAATATTGCTGTAGTGTAAGTATTATGATGTGCACATATACTGAGTGTTGTTGCCTTCTCCTTCAGTGACAGATTTGGGAGAGAGGAAGAAAAAGAAAAGATGAAGAGAGAGAGGAGAGAGAGAGAGAGAGAGAGAAGAAGAAATTGAGGGAGAATTATCGCATAGGCGATGATGATAAGCAGCTCTCCCTTCCCTGAGCAGTTTCAGCCAGCTTCCTCCTTTGCAGTAAGTTTCTAGGGAATATCAAATAGAAACAAGGTTGGATCATTCTACCGCTCCAGAAGGTATCTCACTCCTGACGCAATTTTCTACACTGTGTAACAGCCATATATGTCCAATATGAACTACTCTTGCGACATCTGCAGAGGTGTTACTCAGAGCACTCTTTCCTGCCTTGATAGAGTACAGAACCGACTTCGAAATCTGGTGAGTGATGCTAGTCTTTTTGAAATCTATCGTTATTTCATGGCAGGTACTCGACTGAGCTTCAATTTATGGTCTCTCCTGTAAAACATTCACAACAATAACTTGTCATGCTACAAACGCTGTCAGCAGCTTCTCCTTCTTTCCCCCCCCTCTCTCTCTCTCTCTCTCTCTCTCTCTCTGCTCCCTCTCTTTCTCTCTGTATTTAAAACTAAATGAAGCTTCCATGAGCAAAGTTTCATTCCTAGAATTGCATGTTTCTAGAGCACAATAGTGACTATAACAAATAATTTTCAAGTCCAATGTAAACAAATTCTTGTTGAACTAACCTCTTAATACTTAAATTATTGCCAATCACCACCATCATTACCAATCATCACGATGTTGTCTCACTGTCCACCTGACACTCATTTATCCTTGAGTTGCCTTTTGGCCTAGACTAAAAAAATCAGTTTCACAAGTGATTGCATGTGCATCCCGCTTAGGCAAGATGATTTAAAGATTTTAGTTTTTGTAGTATTTTGCAGGAATGTGTCGCTGTCCTCCCACATTCACTGGTATTCAGAAATGGTCACCCATCTGATACTGACCAGGCTAATTGTTACTTAACTTTGGTTATCTAATGAAAACCAGCGTGTAGTGTGATTATACTAGGATACAAAGATAGGTTTGCATTATTTGGATTATACAGACTACTGTTCTTATCATGACTATTAAATTTATATATAATACTAGCAGGCCGTCCGACGTTGCCCAGTCATGAAATACGTATAAATACTATATTTTAATTAATGCAGGATTCTTATTTATTATAAACAGAAATACCATACGTATTAAACGTTAAGTTAAATTCCTTAGAAAATATCTGCATGGATCGTCTAGGTCCCTACATGTACTTGCTTCTCCTATTATTTTCCATTCGACTATTGGTGAACGTCTTTGAGTTCTCAGTATTGGTTTGCTAGTGTTTATTCATTCTGTATTTTTTTTTGTTTTTGAACGTACTTTTATGGTCATAATACCTGGTTTTGAAATCTAAGGAAGTCATACCTACGTAATATTTCTTGTTATTTTGGGTTTTTTTTTTTTTTTTTTTTTTTTTTTTGTTTTTTTTTTTGCAAATATTGTGGCCTGGTAAACTATGCTTTTGGTTAGAAATTTATTTTGAAGTGGGCAGAGTGTGCGGGATCTTCAATCGCATTTATGTCGTTCATTATTAGTATTTTTATTTCTATTAAAATCGTTGTTGTTGTTGTTGTTGTTGTTGTTGTTTGGGTTTGATTTATTATTATTATTATTATTATTATTATTATTATTTCTACTAGTTACATTTTTGTCTATTGTGTTAGTTTTATTTTTGTCATGTTGTTCACTTTTTATTATTTATTTTGTTATTATTGTTTTAATTGCTCTTATTTAATATCTTGTTATTATGTTCTTTAATTATCATCTCTTTGTTATTTTTATGTTAGCTAGTACGTCTACTTTTAGACCTAATTTTTTCATTTCTTTGTGTATGATTTTCTTAAAGCTTTCCCCTCTTGATTTTGTTAGAATCTTTTATTATAGCTAATCCATCATCTCTATAGAGGCCGATATCTGTAGTATCAAATATGCTTGTGAGTATATATAGAATGAGCAATACCACAAGATCTGATGCCTCAGCAGAGTCTAAATACCCATTGCCAAGTCAAAAGTGCTTGTCATTTTTGTTTTTATCCATTGGTTATTGTTCTTTACTAGAACTGATTTTCTACATTTTTCAATAATATGGATTTCTTCTAGGGATATATAGGTATATACCTCGGCAAACTCTAGGGCAATGTTGAAAAGTTCTTTGGATATCGAGGTATAGAAATCCACGATGTCGAACTGGTATAAACGTATATTTATTTTTGTTTTCTATATTTTTAAACCAACTGATTGCTTCGGCAGTATTTGCCCACTGGTTTAATTCTAGGTCTTTTTTTACTTGTTTGTTTACTCTATAAAGTATTGTTTTACTAATTCTACCTATTTCTGGTTTAGTTGGGTTTATCAAGCGAGTGCTAGGTTACTATTAAAGTCATATGTGTGGTCTTTGAGTAAAATGAATGCTTCTCTAGGTTTTAATTTACCAACTTTTTCGCTAATTTTTGGTTTATCGATATATATATATATATATATATATATATATATATATATATATATATATATATATATATATATATATATATAATGTAGAGATCTATAGTGATAAGTAAGTAGGTAATAAAATTGTACATCTAAAGAACAAAGATATGGATAAAGCTTCCAAAATTCATACTAAAATTATCTGCAAGGATCTGTTGCATAACGGATAAAGTACTAGGTAAAATTCACTTGCAAGTGACACTTTTCCGGAGAGTGATACAAAGATCACAATTGTGAATTACTTAAGACTACCGAGTTATGGCTGACAGAACAAGAACATGCTACCTGCATGAATTAAATAAAGGCTTCCATTCAAAATTTCGTGCAGTTTCGAACTTGACAAAATGATTCCCGAGTTCGACGAAATACGCCTGAAGAAGTTCGGAGTTTACATCAGTCGAAACGTTTTTCGAATAGCACTCAAGATGAGAGCAGTAGTCTGAGTAAACAAAATTATCCAAATTATCAATCCTTATCAAAAAAAAAAAAAACATAATATGAAGATAGGTATCTCTGGTTTTGCACAGCGTTAAATTTATCTTCTATTTATTAGAAGCCGAACAAATGATGCAAATACATTTGCATACATAAACATGGGTTCCATTTATTTGACAGATAATTTATACTACTCGCTGCTGTCATGGTTAACAGCGCAGACGGTTAGCCGTTTATTTTGACGATCAGCTTGTTTATACACGTCCATCTTATTACTCTCTCTCTCTCTCTCTCTCTCTCTTTCTCTCTCTCTCTCTCTTTCTCTTTCTCTTCCTCCCTCTCCCTCCTTCTCTCTCGCCCTTCCTCTCTCTCACTCCTTCTCCCCCTCCTCTCTTTCCCCCTCTTTCTTCTCTCTTTCTGTCTGTC
This sequence comes from Euprymna scolopes, assembly GCF_053919585.1. Taxonomy (NCBI): domain Eukaryota; kingdom Metazoa; phylum Mollusca; class Cephalopoda; order Sepiida; family Sepiolidae; genus Euprymna; species Euprymna scolopes. The sequence continues at coordinate 120,476,998 of NC_136489.1, read as the reverse complement.
TGTCTCTCTGTCTTTCTCTCCCTCCCTCTCCCCCTCCCTCTCCCCCTCCCCTCTCTCACTCTCTTTCTTCTCTCTGTCTGTCTGTCTGTCTCTCTCTTTCTCTCCCTCCCTCTCCCTCTCTCTCTCCCTCCCCCTCTCTGTCTGTCTGTCTGTCTGTCTGTCTGTCTGTCTCTCTCTCTCTCTCTCTCTCTCTCTCTCTTATACACATGCACTTACACACTTATATGCTGTATCGCGAGTGTACGAACTCCAGAACAGTTCACAGACTCGCAGGCTCTTTCTTACCTGATCCATCTCCAGATGGAATAAAAACGATGATGAGTCAGTTTGTGGGTGAGCGCCCAGTGGAACAATGATTTGCAAGAAGCGGGAAGCATGTACGATTCCAGTTCCTGAGGGCAACCGACATTTTGTGTTGATAAGATGTAAGCGTTTATTCACTTTCATGCTTAACGGTCTTTAAAAAGATGTTCCTCTTGTTAATATGAAGAGAATTAGATTTTCGCCAGGAATCGCTTAAGTGGGAAGCACTCAGCTAGAAAAAAACGCTTGGAGATTACAAAGAAAGGAATGCAATTCTGCCTTTGGTCAGACGAGCAGAGAGAATAAGCAAGAACAAGTACATGCTCAGCATGGAACAATTAAGAATATGTATAAACTCACTGTTGATGAACTTATGGAAAACAGTTTATCAATAAGTGTTTATATGCTTTTGTAATGACCTACATTACTTACTGATCTTGCTCAGATCCTTTGCTGAAATCATTATATATATATATATATATATATATATATATATATATATATATATATATATATATATATATAATGATTATATATGTATAATGCTCCCTATCTTAGGTTGAGCATATTATTGGGAAGTGATATACAAATTACCATTAGCGTAGAAAGTCATGCTTTTTTGTGCAAACAAATTGAGCTTAGGTATTTGGGCAATGTCAAAGCATTGTTAATTCTCTGCCTGCATAGCAGCAACCGTATAGTGCAGCGGTTTCGATCCTGGCTTGAGGAAGTTGCTTGTCTAGCCGCACTGATGAGCTGTGAAACAGCAAGACAGTACTGTATGTGGATGACTATATATATATATATACGTATATCAGACCGCCCAGTATTGCCTGGTTGTGAAATATGCTTAAACATGATATTTCGATTAATGCAAATTTCGTATTTATTATTATACTAGCATGGTTACCCAGCATTGCCCGGGTGGAGAAAGGTTGTAAAAAAAATGAATGAACTTTTGTTTCAGTCAAAATAGCAACAAGCGCCCGTGCGACCACACAAAAAAAAAAAGCCAAAGTAGGCTGGCTCGAACCTGTAACATGAAAGAGGAAAAGGAGGTGAAAAAAGTTAACACGCAAGCTGTCACGGCCACCACGATTTACGACGTCACGAACGGTCAAAATAACGCTTTCTAAACGTGCATTGAGATTGCTGGGCGTATGACTTGCAAAAAATATTGACGCAAAAAGTAACTGAATTAATCTTTTGGGTCAATTTTTGCATAGTTTTCGTCCGCCAGTTTGATGTTTCTAACGATACCAATTTTGTCATGGTTCGATGCGCGTCTGTCAAAAGTTTTTGCTGGACATACAAACGCACACAGACACATACAAACTAACTCACATTTTCCCTTTTATATAATAGAATATATTGGCCCCAATATACTGAAAATGATTTTAAAAGTTTTTAAAATATAAATCGTGCATTAACACCAAGAATCAAAATCAAAACATCTAGATTACGAGTTACTTTTCGCTTTAACGTAAATGCCTGAGCTATGAAGAAATGTTTGCTGCAATGCTAAAAATTTAAACGTAGACCAATAGCTATTACGTTATGCATGTGTATTCGTAATGCCGTCGTTCTACCTTCACCTGGCAAATTCCATTTCTTTAATTTTCACACTTTTGCACCATTTTTCCTTGGTTAAAACTCAAATATAAATATTCGCATGGGTTTAAATACCTTATATATTAAGTTTCATGTCAGTAGACCAAAAGCTGTAGGAGTTTGGTAGGCAAAATTTTTTAAACAAATATATATGCATAGATATATATATATATATATATATATATATATATATATATATATATATATATATATATATATATATATGTATATATATGTATATATATATTTAGGTTTGTGTTTACTATAACCTTTTTACACAAATATTATGCAAGAATGTAGAATACCTGTATGAATATAATTATACATATTAGTTAACTAAAGAATATCATCTCCTAATAAAACTGAAAAAAATTAATTAATTAATTAAGTAAAATGAATGTTTAAAAAAATATGCAAAATTAGCTAGATCTTTTGCAGATGAATGCAATTCAGCGACCGATTTATAAGAAACTTGTATTTTCTTTTTAATATAAATACTTTGACAACAAACAAACTGAACTGCCGCAACCCATGTAATTCTTTTTTTAGACAACTTGACCTGAGATCGAAGTAAGTATATCTTTAGATAATAAATGACTTTTGCCATCCACCTAGCTAGATGATAAGCACCTGGTTTTCGTATTCCCTGGTATGATAGTGGCTAATCCCCAAGAAATAATAGGGCCAATTATAGAAATTATTTGTAATCATCACATGGCTAGTACCTCTGAAGCTGCATGTGTATAAATGCAATGATTTAATTTTTCATCACTGATTCTCCAGTATTCACCAGAATTAATGGTGTTCCAGCAGAATTAATGGAGTTTTGTGAAAATCTCTTAAAAAGTGTTATTTGTGGTGTGAACGGGTCCCTTGCCATAGGTCCCCAACTGTGACCTTTCAGGGTCGCTGGTAACAGGTGTGAACCCTCACACACGCGTCTTGATCATGTTTCACAGGGAATTCTCTGTGAGTTCTCTCGGCGCAGCGGGATCTGGTTGGTCAGGTCCACGTCAATTTCACCTTTGGGTTGATATGCTATATCACGCTGGAGGTGAAGAGATTTCATGCACACAAAAGAAAGACAAACTCAGATGTCTCTATTCTACGAGTTAATTCAATTTAAATTTACAAAATATAATATAAACTAATATACAAATGTCCAATGTTGAATTCTTACAAAACACACTATTGATTCTAGCTCTCCGTATCTTGGGGTGGCGACAGACAGGGAAGGAGGTGCGACAGCAACTCTTTGATTAGTGTTAAATTCTCTTGATATCCAGCTTAAACTAATTTTTGGCGTGGGCATTCGCTTATCTAGCCAGGTGATAGGTAGGGTAGGTTATTCCCTAGACCAATCACTAATCAATACGTCATCCGCGGGGAAGTCCCAATCTGCTGCGTGTGTGCTGGTGATTCTGCGAATGCTCGCAGGTTTCAGTTCTCATGACAAGGGAGGGTAATCCTTGACCCTCATCTGGCCCCAGAACCGAAATAATATTCGTGATGATTTCAAAACGACATCGAATTGTCAATTTTATCCAACAATAAAAGTTGTAAAATGTTTTTGACTCCTAATGGGGTGTATGACACCAATGAATTTGACAATCGTTTTTATAACCACCGGCTGTGCTAACCAACCAATGAAAATCTTCCAAAGTTACTATAAAAATTGTCGAATTTTAGATTCAATCAGTTCGCTGTTAACTATGTCACGTACCGCATTTGATTCTTATCCGCCATCTTCGTTACTAGCAATTACTGCCGCCATCTTTGTTACTGGAAAATATTCAGTATTGAGACTGCACTCTGTTCAACATGTCTCAACACTTAACAGGTTATGCGCCTAGCCATCGTCTTTTCTTTGACAGATCGGAATCTAAATTCGAATTGTGGCAGGTAAAATTTCTGGGGTATTTAAGCATTCGAAAACTACACAAAGTGATACAATCTCCAACAGAGAATCCTAACGACCCCAAATTTCTCGAAAAGAATGCAACTGTTTTTGCAGAACTGATTCAATGCTTAGCCGATAGAAGTCTGTCCCTGATTATAAGAGACGTCTTGGACGATGGACGGAAAGCATTGAACATATTAAGAGAACATTATTTATCAAAAGGGAAACCGAAAATTATATCACTATATACAGAACTAACGTCTCTGAAATGTAACGAGAATGAAACTATTACTGACTACGTTGTAAGGACAGAAACAATCGCCAATGTCTTAAAACTCTCAGGTGAAATAATAAGCAATAGCTTGTTGATATCAATGACCTTCAAGGGACTTCCAGACGATTTTGAACCATTTACAACTGTTATAATGCAAAAAGACAAACCCATAAATTTCAGCGAATTTAAAGTGGCATTGCACAGTTACAAAGAGACTAATCGTATGCTCGTGGACAATAATAATTCCAGCAATATTATGAAGTTCAAAAATGCTTCTCGAAAAAAGACACCACCAAATTACACACCTCACTGCAATGTGTTCCCCAAAAGTAATTTTCCCAAGAAAAAGAATAAAATTATCTGCTATAATTGTGGACGACCCAACCACAAAAGTTTCCAATGTCGATATAAACGCTCTAAAATGGACTCCATAAAAAACGTTGATTACTTTGAGGAAGAACATATATTTCTATTCACATGTAACTTTGACAATAACACAAACAGTAAATATCTCCTTGTAGACTGTGGTACTACAGCACACGTTATCACCAAGGAATCTGATTTTATTAATTTTGATTCAAACTTTAATCCACCAAGTCATTTCGTCGAACTTGCCGATGGTAGTCAAATAAATGATATAGTCTTGAAAAGAGGCGATGCTAAAATATCCCTAAAAAATAATAAAGGCAAAATCTGTAACTGTATTCTAAAAAATTCTCTGTTCATACCTACATTCAAGCAAGATATATTTTCCATGCAGGCACGAATATAAAGTTTGACCAAAACAAGTAAAAATTAATATAACCCGATGGAACTGTATTTGACATTAAAGAAAATGGCCGACTATATTATTTAAAAAGTATGGTTCCCTCAAAAACTGCCTGTCACGATTTGGAAACCTGGCATAAAATTCTAGGACACTGCAATACAGCTAATATTAAAAAATTGCCAAATGTAGTCGAAGGCATGAAAATAATACCTTCAGACGATCTCCCAAATTGTGATGTGTGTGCACAGGGGAAAATGACAAAATATATAAGCAGAACGCCAGACAAAAAAGCTACGAAAATTCTCTCACTTGTGCATTGTGGCTTGGCAGATCCGATCAGCCCCATGGGGAGAAATAATCTAACGTACGTTTTGAACTTTATTGATGATTTTCCCGGTTTAATTATGGTTTATTTTCTAAAAAGCAAATCCGACACTATCCTCGCCACTAAGAAATATTTAGCTGATGTTGCCCCATACGGCTCAGTAAAATGCATTCACTCAGACAATGGGACTGAATTTACTAGTAAAAACTTTGAACTTCTATTAATTAACCACCGTATTAAACTCGAGAAATCTGCACCGTATCCCCCCTTCCAAAATGGCACTGCTGAAAGAGCATGGCGAACCCTTTTTGAGATGACAAGATTTCTACTCATTGAATCGAAATTGGTGCATAGTTTATGGCTTACGCTTTAATGGCAGCAGCATATATCAGAAATAGATCGTTCAATAAAAGATTAGGCAAAACACCATATAAAGCATTTTGCGGTGTAAAACCTAAAATGAACAGAATGCATCTATTTGATTCAGATTGCTTTGCATTTATAGAAAATACCAGTAAACTGAATACTAAAAGCGAAAAAGGTATTTTCGTAGGTTACGATAAAAACAGTCTAGCATATTTAATCTACTTTCCAGCCCAAAATGCCATAAAGAGGGTTAGATGTGTAAAATTCAATGATACATTAAATTTAAAAAATGGCAATCTAGTGGATGAAGCATCTTAATGGATCACAATGAAAATATTAATAACGACGACAATTACAGTAGAACTACTGACAAAAATATTAACCAGACACGTCGATACCCAATAAGGGAGCGAAAAAGGCCAGATTTCTTACAAATTGAAAAGATACATGACAACGCAGTGGATTATTGTTACTCGTTGAAAAGCACACTGGAAAGTAATAATGAGACGATTAATTCAGAAAATCACCAAGAATGGAAACAAGCTATGATATCTGAATTGAAAGCTTTATCTGAAAATAACACATACGAAATAGTGGCAAAAGCAACAGATAAAAATATAATTTCTTCACGCTGGGTTTTTTAAAAAAAAAATTACAGCTTCTGGCAGTGAAACTTTTAAAGCAACATTTGTTGCAAAAGGTTTTTCACAAATTTCTGGAGTGGAATATTTGGTAACATTTTCACCAACGACAAATTTAACGACAATTAGAATTTTATTACAACTTGCCACTCAATACAATTTAAAAATACATCAAATTGATGTAAAAAATGCTTATTGAAGTGCTCCGATTGACTGTGAAATCTATATTTACCCTCCAGAGGGATTTAAAATGAAAAATAAAACTTGGGTGTGGAAATTAAATAAATCGTTATATGGACTAAGACAAAGTGCTCACAATTGGAATTTAACACTCCATAATTATTTAATAGAACAGGAATTCAGACAATGTCACGTAGATGCGTGCATGTATACCAAAAATGTAGGTAATAAATTGTTGATTTTGTTTTTTTGGGTTGACGTTATTTTTGTTTTTGTTTTTTTTTACATGGGGGTTACCACTTATCAAGGCCCAAAGGCCACTCAGGGATAAGGGTTATAGCGTGTACAGTAATCAGTGAGATAGTATTGTTGTAATCATTAGTATTGGGGGTTTTGATAGAGTGTCTTACTTAAGGAGGCGGTTTGTCAGGAGTTTATTTATGTTGGACTTGAAGACGTCCAAGTTGTAGTCAGGTGTGAAACAGGCAAGCGGCAGAGAGTTCCACTGGCGTGCAGTTCTAAGAAAGAAGCTTTGCTCATGGAATCTACGTTTGGATTTAGGCTCAAACTGCGACAACACTTTAAAAGATGTTAAAAATAAATTAAATAAAAAATTTAAAATGGTCGATCTTGGACGATTGTCATGGTTCCTCGGTATAAAATTTACCTGTGAAAATGAAACTATAACTATGAACCAATCACGGTACATTGAAAAAATTCTGCTCAAGTTCGGAATGCAAGATTGCAAACCACGTAAAACTCCCATCGAAATAGACATAAATAAAAATATAGAGACCGAAACAAAATCCATAGATAATCGATTATATAAAGAAATGGTTGGAAGCCTCATCTATTTGATGACCGCAACTAGGCTTTGTTAGACACCTTAGTTCCTTCACTGAGTAAGCAACTGGAATAGTTTCTGTTGCTCGGAGACTTCTTCTGTTAATCTCTTGTGATTAAGTTATGTCTTGGAAGAGGTCCACCTGTGCTTCTACACACAAAGCATCTGCAACAAAAGAGAGACTTAGAGACACCTTAACAATCTGGCCTATCTCTTTCTGTTTGCTACCCATCAGATTGGTCTGATTACCCCTCACTCACATAACCTGCATACATCTTTCCTGAAACAAATAGTTATCAGTGAAACTAAAAAAAATTAAATCATCCTACACACCGATCACTTTGTAGAGTACCTTCATCACCAAACAAAAAACTTAGTTTACTAAAACTTAAACATAGTAACCTTTCCTTTATATTGACTCCTTTTTTTTCTTTTTCTTTTTTTTTTTTTCACAAACTTGCTTAAGTGATTGATCAATATAGCTCGTTAGAAATGTCCTTTTTGGAGAACTTCACATAACTTGGGGCTATTGGCTCCAAATTTTGTTAACACATTACTAAGTTGGTTTTCACCCTCAATCTACTCAACATAAATTTCCTGTTTGTCTATGGATTCTCGTATGCTTGAGATTTCGAATTGAAGACGTCTATCCTCGAGATGGTTACCTGAATGAGCAGTATCGTATAAAGATTTGTTATCCGTTAAGCAAGTGATGGGTAGAGAGAAATCCTTTTCACCAAATATGATTTCGGCAATTAGTTTGGACCATAAATATGCATGATCAGAACCTTCAGCAAGAGCCAAGGTTTCAGCTGCTAGTGCAGATTTTACTACTTTTTTTGTTTTCGAAGAACTCCAGACAATGGGGCATGATTTACCATTTGTTAAAAATAAAATGTATGCAGCCTGACTACCACCGCCTTTTGTACTATTAAAGCTTGCATCTGAATATACCTTCAGCGTCAAGTTTGACAGAGTTTCAAACCTTGGAAATAATATTGAGGAAGGCCTTGACTTAATTTCTCTTACTAATTTATTTAGGTTTTTTATGTTTTCTATAGTTGGTCCTTTTTGAGAGATACTTGCTTGGTGTACACTGAAACTTAGATCAGGTCTTGATGCGTTTGCAAGCCAATTAATTTTACCTATTGTGGATCTGAGTATTTTGATCTCTTCAGTATTTAATGGAGAAGATTTATCTTCAAATCTGTCTTTTACTATAGCAATTTCAGACAAACTTTGGTCTTACTTATTCTGATTGATACAAATTGACTTATCAGCATATTGAGTTGACTCTATTCCAACATACATAAAGGCACTAGTGATTTCAACACCCACCACAAACAACGACCTCAGCTTTTCAATAACTTCCTTTTCAAATTGCTGTGTACCACCCCACAGCTGATCATCTACATAAGTGACTAATATTCCTTCCAGATTGTCATTATTATGCCAGAAGAACACACCAGGATCAACCGAACTCTTCCTACATCCAACGTCAAGAACAGCTCTTCTTAAGGTAAGGTACTGCTCGCGAGGTGCATCTTGAAGACCATACACGGACTTGTTCAAGCGCCAAACTTTGGATGTTTTTGCTTCTTTAGGTGGTTGAACAAAGATTTTTCTTTCAAGCTTTTGATTCTGAAGGAAGGCAGTTTTGTAATCAAGGGAATGCAATTTCCAACCCTTAGAAGAAATGATACATAACGCAACTCTTACACGCTCCTTTAGGCAGGTAGGGCTGTCTGTTCTAAAGGTGGTATTTTCTTCAAAGCCCCTAATGACTAATTATGCTTTAACAAGGTGTTTGCTATCTATAATTTTTGTTTTTAAAATCCATTTTACTGATATCAGGGTTTGACCTGTATTATCAACTTCGTCGTAAACATTATTTGACTTCCAACTGTCTAGTTCTTTCTGTTTTTGCTGATAGAATTTCTTCTTTAGTTTCAGTAATATAAGTATAGCACATTAAGATTTCATCACCAATTTCATTACCAACCTCCTCTTTTGACTTAAGTTCTTCTGTGACATCCATTTTCCAATCTTGAATGTCTCTATCAAAGTCAATAACCGTAGTTTGACCATCCTTGTTTATAGCATTCCACTCATTTCCATATTTTCCAATTTTCCAGATCGTGATACTAATTTTATAGCTTCCCACGACTCAGAATTATTTTTTTTGATGTTTAATTCCATATTCTTCTTAAGTGGTGGAGAGGTGGTAGTCATTGTTTTGTTCACAGCACCTTTTAATGATCTATCTTGGAGTTGTAGATTATTGCCAGAGCTTTCATTTTTGTTGATGCTTCCTGTTGGAGCAGTATTATTATTGACACACTGTTTACTTTCTTCACTATTGCTGTCACTCAGTGAATCATCGTCTGATATATCTTCAAATGATGTTTTATTTTCTGTTACCTGAAAATGAGAATCTTTAGATTGTTCATCTGTAGTAGATTCATGTTTCAAAGTTGCCGAGTTCACTCTGCTTATCACCGATTTTGTGGGCTTTTCTAGTCGAAGGCGAGAAGGATGTACTCTGACATATGTGCTACCATGTTTCACCAAAATTTGCTGACCATCCTGACCCAAAACAGTAGCCGGCCCCCTCCACCTCCTTCTGTCCAAACGTTTATAATATACAATGTTACAAGTGAAGTACTTGATGTCTCCTGAAGTTCTAACATTGTGTCTAAGCGCTCTCTTCAGTTTTTCTGAATTTTCCATAGCAATAAATGCTTTCCGAGCTGAATGCAATGCATTTAAATTCTCTCTAATGATATCACTGAAAACCTCTGGGTTCAGTGCAGGGGGTTTATTTGTTAATAGAGATGGTAGTGTAGGATTCTGAGAAAAAACAAGCTGGAATGGGTTGAAACCATGAACATTTATCAGACTGTTCTTTGCAAAGTGACACCACATAACAGCAAATTCAAGTGAACAGCCAGAATCAGCAACTGTTTTCCGAATCATTTCCCCCATGATACAGTTGTGTCTTTCTACTGAGCCGTTTGACCAGGCAGATTCAACCGTTGTTGTTTTTACGTTAATATCCAGTTGTTCGCAAAACTCTAAAACTTCTGCATTTGCAAATTCCCCTCCATTGTCAGTAAACTAAAGGAAGTACCATAAATTGAAATCCAAACTTTGAAGAGCTTTCTGACAACTGTAGATGGAGATTTATTTCTTATTACTATTCCTCCAGAAAGTCTGGTAGCATGGTCAACCAGATGCAACAGATAAACCTTCCCAAATTGTTTGAGGTCCACAGCTACACACTCATTGAACCTAGTTGCCATGGGTAAGCCAACAATTGGCCTTGGAGGGGCTCTTGGATATTCTTTACAGATCTTACAATTCTTCGATATCTTATAGATTTCATTAATAATTTCTTGATTATCATTTCCCTCACTATGTAGCAGTTCAATGATTTTCCTTGGAGGACAGTGAGAAAACTGATGATGCAGTTTCAGGGCAGCATCCTTTGGAGACATATGCTTATTAAAAAGTGTAACCTGGACCTTTGGATTCCTACTTGCGTGAACAAGAATTTGCTTTTGTTTAGACAAAGGAAGACAGTAGTGACCACTACTAGCTAAAGATAGCAAAAGTTTTTGTTCCATAATTATAGCGCTATCATCTTCACAATCAATTTTTGCTTTTGTAGATTTCAACTCATCTTGAGCCAGCAAAAGGGGAATGTCTGCATCTATAATATCAGTGATGATAGAAGTTTCAACGAATCCAGTTGGCATCACCAAACTTGAATTTGTTATGGCTATCTTTATATTGTACACTTTTTTCTATCATTTTCTGATAAGGAATCTAAATAACATGAGAACCACACTTGTTCACAAACTGTTTTTGTGGCACCACAGTAAAGAACAGCACTATCCATAGCTTCACCAACCAGATCCTTCATATCTCAGAGCTGGAAAATACATCCTGAAGCAAGGTTATTTCATGATAAGTGTCCTCAATAGGATGATCTTGATAATCACAATCATCAACTACTGGTGTTTCTGATGTGTGTGACGTATTTCTTACACTTGAGATTTTATCTGGACAGTTTTGTACCGAGTGATTCTTTGAGTCACAATTTAGACATCTAGTGACCTGACCATATTGATCTAGGGGATTTTTGAAATGTCTTTTCTCTGTTACTTTATGATGACGATCAACAGAGAAAGAAGAGTCACTTATAAAATTCCCTGGAGGCCATCTGCCTCTTCCACGTTGGCCTCTACTTCTGCTTTGAAAGTTTCTACCAAAAAATCAACCATGTACAGTGGGTTTTTCTGTTAAATCAATTACTACTTTGATATTGAACTTTGAGTCTTGAGGGGCAGTTCCAAATATTTTTTTCATTTGTTCACGCATCTTATCATAATTTAATTCAGTGACTGTGGCTCTCACTAGTTGTTCTTGATGTTGAGGTAAGTTAGCCGATTTCAGCAAACGATAAGCAAGTATATCTGTTGACATAGTCATGCCATGTGTTTTTGCCTTATTCCATCTAAGTTCAAATTCTGTTATAGAATTTGGAATAGTAAGAGACTGTGGTCTTTTGTAGAGTTCAACATTTTCATACGCTTCAAAAGCGCCGATAGTTTTGTTTTTGTCAAAGAGTTTAAACAATTCTAAAATAACTTTATCTGAACCTGTATCTGTAGTAGTATCAGTATTTCCTAGTGCTTCTAAGACTTTATCTTGAGTCGCTTCATCTAGGCGTAAAATCAGCAATTCACCATGTTTCTTTTGTCGACATCTGTAATTGATTTCCAAATATTAAATTTCTTCAACCATTTTTGGTAATCATCCTTCTCTTTATCAAAAAATGGAGGCGCCTTATCGGTGAATACATGTGTTTGGGCCATTTTTTTTTTTTTTTTTTGATCGCTGCTCTGCTACCACTGTTAGTTCCTTCACTGAGTAAGCAACTGGAATAGTCTCTGTTGCTCGGAGACTTCTGTTAATCTCTTGTGATTAAGTTATGTCTTCAAAGAAGCCCACCTGTGCTTCTACACACAAAGCATTTGCAACAAAAGAGAGAATCAGAGAAACTTTAACAGGCCTGACATATGTTACACTGTAACAAAGCTATCTCAAAACTTATCGAGACCGACAATTAAGGACCTTAATCGTACAAAGCAAATCCTTCGTTATCTAAAAGGAACCAAGGAACAATCTTTAATATTTAAAAAGTCTACATATCCTCTATATTTAGAAAGATTTTCAGATTCAGATTGGGGTAACTCTGAGGATAGAAAAAGTATTACTGGGTATTGTTTTAGACTGTCAAAGACTGGACCTATGATCTCTTGGAAAACTAAAAATTGTTGCCCTTTCTACTTGTGAAGCAGAATTTGTGGCCCATTCCCATTCCGCGCAGGAGGCAATTTTTCTGAACACCCTTCTAAAATCTATTTTAAAACCTGATCTAAGTAAAAAGAACCTACAGTAATTCATTGTGACAATCAGAGCAGTATCTTATTAGCAAATAATTATATGATTCATCAAAGGTCGAAGCGTATTGATATCAGGTATCATTTTATAAGGGATGAAATAAGTAAAAAATCTATTACTCTTACTTATGTGACATCTGAGAATAATGTAGCCGACATTTTCACTAAACCTATAAAAAGAATAAAATTAAAACATTTTATAACCGAACTTTTTGGAATCTAATTATGAATGAATCTATTTTCAGGAACCCAAAAAGAGAAGCATGAGCAGTCGAAATCACACAAAAAAAATTGTAAATTTACCAGGTACGACGTTAAACTGTGACCATTTCTATCTTACTAACCAAATTAACCAACTAATACCTAATTAATGGTTTCAGTTTTTGTTAAAAAAAAATATATATTTGAATTTTTGTGCCTATATGTTTATATGTATTTGAATAGGATTCTATTTATGTGTTTGTACATATATATTTGAAAAGTTTCTATTTTTATGTGAATAAAAAAAAAACTCCATGTGATTTACAAAAAAAAAAAAAGATGGCTTCTTTTGCACACATTATACCAATATATTAATTCATTTTGACCAATGAGAATAAAGACAAATTCCCCTCAAAAGAAAAAACAATTATTTTATTGGTTTATCTTTATTTGTTCATTTATTTGTTTATTTTCATTTATTTATTTATTTTTCTTTCCTTTTCTCAAGTCGAACCAAAATTGAATTCGAAAGGATTTTTTCATTATATCAAAAAGGGGGGGGGGAGGTAAAATGTTTTTGACTTCTAATGGGGGGTGGGTAGAGATTTATTTGCTGTGCACCGCAGCAAAATGTGGCACAAGACCAGAAGGTGCAGGACAGGCGAGCTTCCCTAAAGAAGGGGCACTCTCGCCTCAACAAAAATTGCCTGGGCACTCCCGCCGACATTCCCTGGTAGGGGCGCCTCAGGCGACAAGCAATTAACTTGCCCCATCGGAAAGCTCAGTGGCAATGTCTGGGAGGGTGGACCTCCTAGGTAGTACCCAAGCGGTGTACTTCAATCCGACAGGTGCTGGGCTGGTTCCCGGCCCCTCACCTGTCAGGCTGTGTCAAGAACGGATCCTTGACGAGTACTTCTACCCAGTCTCCCTGCAGCTGAAGCCACTAGGAGACCATCCCCCATCAGACGAGTAATGGGTGTAGATATTTATTTGCTGTGCGCCGCAGCAAAATGTGGCACAAGGCCAGAAGTTGCAGGACAGGCGAGCTCCCGTAAAGAAGGGGCACTCTCGCCTCAACAAAAATTGCCTGGGCACCCCCGTCGACATTCCCCGGTAGGGGCGGTCCAGGCGACAAGCAATTAACTTGCCCCACCGGAAAGGCTGGTGGCAAGGCCTGGGAGGGTTGACCTCCTAGGTAGTACCCAAGCGGTGTACCTCAGTCTGACAGGTGCTGGGCCGGATCTCGGCCCCTTACCTGTCAGGCTGTGTCAAGAACGAATCCTTGACGAGTACTCTACTCTGTCTCCCTGCAGTCAAAGCCGCTAAGAGACCATCCCCCATCAAACGAACTAATGGGGGGTATGACACCAATGACTTTGACAATCGTTTTTATAACCACCGGCTGTGCTAACCAACCAATGAAAATCTTCCAAAGTTACTATAAAAATTGTCGAATTTTAGATTCAATCAGTTCGCCGTTAACTACGTTACTGACTGCATTTGATTCTTGGCCGCCATCTTCGTTACTAGCTATTACTGCCGCCATCTTTGTTACTGGAAAACACTCAGTATCGAGACTGAACTCAACACTTAACAAATGTCTCAACACTTAACAAAAATATATGTTTGTTTTATAAAAACAGAATAAATTCATAACTCTTCTTTTCAGCAAGGTTATCCACCGCTACAAGGGCACGCAATAATGCTTAACAGTTAATACAAGCATAGTTGCCCGACCTTTTTCAGTGTTTTGGGAGTCTTAATTTCCCCCCAATAGGGAGCTCTACCCCTACCGAGGGCGGTCACACCACAATGGTCCACTTCTTCCATGAGAACATCAAATGTCTTTGCAACTATCAGTTCATGAATGTGATGATGGCATGGTAATCTAAGAAGTAGACATCCTAGTTTCTGTTCCAATACCAAAGTATTAGATATACTTCAAAAATCCTCCATATAAAATTTGAATAGAATCAAATAAGATTCAGAGATAGCTCAAAGAGATCAAAGTTAGGATGTAAAATCACATTTTGACTATTGTGATTCACATATATATGTCTTTTTGCTTCCAAGAATTCCATTTTTTTAGTTAATGAGCTACCATTAAACATTGAGATAAAATTAAAGAAAACCATCTAATTATTATTCATATTTATTAGAACAAAAATAGAGGGTAAGATTAGTGCAATTATACAATATATATTTTTATGTATATTTCATTGGTACCCATTTATATACATATATATATATCCTCCCATAAGAGACACTAATCCTCCCATAACAGACACTAATATTTCGTCTTCAAGTTATTCTTCTTCCCATCCTCCATCTGATATAGTTACTAATCCAATACACCATTCGAGCAGCCCTTCCATTTACAATCATACAACTAGTAATAATGATGTTAATAATAATAATAATAATAATAATAATATTAATGAGAATAACAATATTTCTCCTAACAGCCATCCTAACACTAACAACACTCATTATCCCCTCCAAAATAGTCCTCATACAGACATTGTCCCACCATTTGTTGAACACTATGAACAAAATTCAAACTATTTAACTAATACAAATCAGCAAATTAATATTAATACCAGACCTCGAGCTTTTAATAAAGTACATACATATATCGGCGCTACTTCAACATTAATTAAGAAAAGAATATCAAACCACCTTTCTTCTTTTAACAACCATAATTCTAATAATAACCAAGGAACTTCTCTAACCACTTTAATTAAAAAACTTAACTCTAACAATACTCCTTTCTCAATCAAATGGACTATTATAAAAAAAAGTTAAGTCTTATACTCCAGACTCTAAGTCATGTCGCCTCTGTACAATCGAAGCTATAACTATAATTACTTCCCCTCAAAGTAACAATATAATAAATTCTAAAAATGAACTGATCTCTTTCTGTAAACATAAGTCCAAATTTAATTATGGCAATTTTGAAATTACATAGTTATTACTTTTACCTTTTATATAGATATAAAATATTTTTTCTTTAACTTTTTCGTTTTTCGACATACTTCTTAATATTTTATAATTTAATAATCCTTTATTTTAAGTCTTTATCTCTTCCTTGCATGGCCGGTTTTTTATCTGTATTTTTTGTTTTATTCTTTAAACTTTCCTATCTATCTAATATATCAATCTACCCACACTTTCATATCTTGTATGTATATTTACTTAAATTTTACTATATGAATTTACTTACTTTTTTTTCCTGAAATTGCAGATACCGGCCATCTTCTCCCCTTAAATAATTTTTATTTTTTATTTTTTATCTTTATTCTTTTCTTATTTTATTTTATTTTATATTATATATTATATTTTATTTTTTATTATATTTTATTTTTTATTTATTTTTTTATTTATTTATTTATTCTTTATTTTCTATTTATTTATTATATATTTATTTATTTATTTTTATTTTCCTTTTTTTATTTTTTATTTTCCTTTTAGTGTCGTTTAATAACTCTTGCTGACATTTTTTTAATTGATAACCTGTACATTTCAGTTGACCTATATTATTTTGCCCTATATATATTTTCGTGCCTTTAACATTTCCTGTCTGGGTCGTTTTGACTTTCGTTTCCCTTTATTTTATATTTAACTTTATAATTTTTTTTTCTCTCTCCTTTTTTTTCTCTCTGTCTCCTTTTTCTTCCTAGATCTTTTTTATTTATAGTTATGTCTCGGAAGTAGAGTGAAAAGCACATCTTATTTTTCTTTTATTAATATTATTTTTTCCTTGTACACATGTTTGTGAATTATTCCATGGATTTCTGCCTTTGGATTATTATGGACCATCTTCTGCCAATTACGGGATGTCTTTGGATTTTACTTGTACAAATGGAAATTCTTCTAACTTTCTTGAAGTTTTACATTTGGATTTTACCGTCACTGGATTTTTTATCTTCCACCAGACTATCCATTCATGTGTAATCACCTTTTTCTTTACCATATTCCATCTGCTTAACTTATTTTGTTTTCAAGTAAGATCTTTGACTTACTTGTTGTTTCATCAAATACTTCTGCATGCAAAATCCGATCCCGCATTTTGCTAATTCCTACCCTCTGATGAGAAGGAGAGTATTTCTTCGAAACTCCGTGGATTAAGGACTATCCATTTATCTAGTGTTTCCTTTTCAGATTAAATATGTTTTTAACTCATTTTAAAGTGTTTTTTTTACATATTTTATTAACTGTTTGCTATTATATATATGTATATATATATATATATGAACAAATGATTAATAAAACATGTTAAAAAAAACATCTTGAAAAAGAGTTAAAAACATATTTAATTTTAAAAAGGAAGCACAAGATAAGTGGATAGTCCTTAATCCGCGGAGTCTCGAAGAAATACTCTCCTTCTCATCAGAGGGCAGGAATTAGCAAAATGCGGGAGCGGATTCTGCATGTAAAAGTATTTAATGAAACCACAAGTCACAGATCTTACTTGGTTAAAAAAAAAGGGTGAGGTAAGGGGAATAGGAGGTAAAAGAAAAAACGATAAAAATATTTCACATGAATGGATAGTCAGGTGAAGGGTAAAAAATCCAAGAATCGTAAAATCCAAACACGGTCGCATTAAAAACTTCCAATCCAACAAGTTAGTTCCAAATGGTCCAAAATGATCCAAAAGGCAGAATTCCTTGGAAAAAAATCACAAATGGAATGAGTTCAAAATCATTAAAAGAAAAGTTCAAATGTGCACAGAAAAAGCACTGGAAAGAATATTTAAAACACGTCTGACAAGGCCGGAAGAATCAAGATTATATATATATATATATATATATATATATATATATATATATATATATATATATATATATATATAAATGAAATGTCTGGTTGTTACTTTCTGAACAACTAAAAAAAACACCGAACCGATTGCTTCGACATTTTGGTATAGTATTTTCAGTTTACTCATGCATGTTTTTATATATTTCTTTTAATTATTATACTTAATTTTTATTTCATAAATTAGGTGGTTTTATTTGTTACGATCTGGCCATTTTTTTTTTTTATTTGGGGAAAAATAACATCACCGGCCACCATCACATGCCACCATTAAAAGGAACTTTTCGTCTCGCTTGATAATGTGTTTACAGTATGGGTAACTTTTAAATGGATAACATTTAATCACGTGATTATTGAGAATGTAATAATGTGATTAAGATTTAATTTAAATTAACCACATTGTGGTTGCTTTCCTGTCAAATATTCATTGAAAATGTCGACATGTCCAGTGTGAACGGTGAGTTGGACTTATGTTAAAAAAAAAAAAAATACTAAAACCATATACCAAATTGATTTTTTTATTTAAAATTAAATTATTTCATTTTTGTTAATACAATTTTATTTTTATAAATAAAAATAAATAAAGTACGATTGTTGAATGTTATTCTTTCGATCAAATTCGTTTTTTAGGGGTATAATTAAAAAAAAACGATCAAAACTGAACGAAAAAAAAGGCGGACGTTAGCGAGATTGCCCCCTGCCAAAATCCACAAGTTTCACTTTTTTTAACAACTTTTTTCCTGTTAATATCATCGATTACATACTTAAGTTTTTGACTATAAGAAAAAAAATTTGAAAAAACATTTTTATAACTTTTCACGTGGAGGTTCATTTTTCAGTTATAACGTTGTACTAATTTGAATACGAAATTTATTGAATACTGAACCCTCACATGAAGTTATAAAGAATGTTCTTTCAGATTTTTTATGACCTATAACTTTAGTCTGTAATAACAGGAAAGATGAGTAAAAAAAAAAAAAAAAAAGTGAAAATTGTGGAATTTAGAGGGGGGGGGTATCTCGCCCCCACCAAAAAAAAAAAAGATCGAAAAGAACCTCTCTCGACCATACGGGCAATAATTTGATTTCATGCTTCCAATAAGGGGGACAGATTTACTAGAACTTTGTATTAGAAATTGAGCACCCCTTAAAAATATTTAATTATTGAAGTTTTTGCATTTTGGTTAAATTGTTAGTTTGCAATCGCTGATAATATACTCCAAAAAATTTTAAAAAGTCGAAATAAGGAAGAATGGTACACTTCCAGAATTTGACCTGAATCCTCAGATCCAATTAGGGTTAGGGCTAGACCAGCAATTACCGGATTAAGCCGAGCGTTCCTCAAATGTTGAAATACTAAATGGACATTTTTTTTGCATGATTAATGGGAGTGTGATAAAAAATAATTCGTACATTTTCTTGAAAATGAAAAAGAATTCTGTACTTTCACCTAACAATTTACAGTTTTCATAAAAAGCATTCATCTTTTCTTATAATAAAAAAATTCTATTTGTAAGGAGAAACGTTTATGACAATTTTCTTTAAAAAATGTAAGTTTTCTTGGAAAAAACTTTCACCTAACAATTTACGCTAAACAAATCAATTTTTCTATAAAACAATTTCGAAAAAAAATAAAAGTAACTAAACAGTACAAAATGCGTCTTTTCTGGAAAAAAATATATTTAATGAATTTGCAGTACGTTTTTATTATTTTATATTAATTGTATTTCTATTTTTTCCCCAGTTCGCTTGTTTTGAAACTCGTCTGCATCTGTTA
This sequence comes from Euprymna scolopes, assembly GCF_053919585.1. NCBI lineage: Eukaryota > Metazoa > Mollusca > Cephalopoda > Sepiida > Sepiolidae > Euprymna > Euprymna scolopes. Next base: position 120,457,525 of record NC_136489.1, on the reverse strand, counting down.
CTTTGCTCGGCTTCTCTGGTGACTGCCGGTCAAGCCCGAATCATAATTGACGAAAAATCCCGAGGATCTGGGTCAAGTTATGCAAGAGTACCAAAAAATATATGAGGTTTTCATTGTGCAGGTCTGCCGATAAAAAGGGCGCTTCTTCATTATTGTAGGGAAATCGGCCAGCTGAAAAGTTGATATTTAATTAAAAAAACAAAAAAACAAACATGATAACTCCTAACATTGTTTGTCAATCACAACAATAACCTATAATATAAAAATATAATAATATAATATAAAAAGTAATATACCTAATTGTAGTGGCACAATTATTTCGATCTTCAATGATTACACAAAAAATGATTGCGGCTATGTTTGTTTGGTCACGTGACATGTGACGTAAACACAAGGGAATAGCTAAAAATTCTAATTTCTTCGAAAACTATTTCATTTAATCATTACTTTTACGTAAGTTTTTGGCTATTTTCATGACTGTGACATGGCAATTCAGTAGATACTATTGGTTTAACTTGAAAATCAATATTTCGATTTGTGAATTAGCAACAATAAAGAAAAAGCATCAAAATGTTTATGGATATTCTCATTAATTATATTTGAAAGCAATATATTATATTTTCTTGGAATAAAACAAAAAAAATCTTTGAAAACTTATCCTACAACATTTTTACATTCTTTTCATCTTTTTTTCTTAATTCTGAATTATCAATGGTCTCCCACTTACTTTGTTGGTTTATTTTTTAAACAGTTTTCCTTTCCATGTTTCCATCGGTTTATCTTTGATAAAACACTCTACTTACATCCAAAAAGAAAATCGGCTATTTTTTTTTACTTTTCAAGATTTTCCAGTGCGTGTTCACTTACATGTCGATAGTAAAATTTAACCCTCATGCCTTCCCTTCTGTCAACCGTCAAGAAGAACAGGCAGTGAACGTACATTGTATGATTTAAACGGATATACGATTTTAATTAAAAATATTGCGCTTCACAATTCGCTTGGCGTTTGCAATAACAATTAACACGGTTCAGGGACAATTTTTACATTTGTGTGACTTACATCTACAACATGATGTCTTCTCACATGGACAAGTATATGTTACGTATACTACAGTCGGAAAATCAGACAATCTCTGCATCCGCACAGAAAAAGGGACACCTCAAAGTATTCTGTATTCAAAAATATTGAGAACATAAACATAAAACATATATTTTGTCCTTTTCGTTTTTGTGTCCCATTTAAACAAACTGAGTCACAGCAACGCGTGGCCAGGTACAGCAAGTATATATATATATATATATATATATATATATATATATATATATATATATATATATACACTTACACACACACACACACACACACACACACACACATATATATATATATATATATATATATATATATATATATATATATATATAAAAATACGTCCCATGAAAAATAAGGACGATCCATTCATATAGATATATGAATAACAATAAGAACTTGTAGCGCTTAAATACAGCAAAGTTAGCGGGAAAAAGAAAAAAAAACAGCGTTTCAAAGTAGTTAATATCGCTAAAAAATGACAATAACAAATCTTTACTTTATAAGCGATAAAAAACCGTGCATTGAAGTGGCTATTGACCGTGGTTCATTGGTAACGTGTGAGAATGGAAATACTAATGTCATGAGTTCGATCCTAACCTGTGCTGACGACGGCTAAAAACCAGAAACACGCGGCTCCTTAGGTATGCTTTTATGCACATAAAATAATATTTAATGATATAAATACGTCCTATCAAAAATAAGGGCGATCCATTAGGTGTGTCAGAAATTTCATGAAAAATAGTGAATAATTCCACCCTAATTTTATTTTCAATTAAAGGAGCAAGGACCAAGGTTTCATTAAAAGACATTTTAAATTTGAATATATTATTTATTGACCTTTTCTCTTCAATTTGTGATATATAACACTTTGGTGAGTAAATTAATTATTTACTTTTTAATAGACATTTCAAAATGGGAGGCGTAAATTATTCGACCCCCTGTCTTTCCAAGCTTATAACTACTCGAAAAATGTAATTCAAGCCCTAATTTTTTTTTCAATTAAAGGAGCAAGGACCAACGTTTCATTAAAAGATAAAAACAAAAGAAAAGACAACAACGTGGTTTAAAAACAAAAAGGTTTTAAACTTCGAACTTTACGGGTATATTTCTAAAAAAAACACTACTTTTTTGTTTTAAATTTGAATATATTATTTATTGACTTTTTATCTTCAATTTGTGATATATAACACTTTGGTGAGTAAATTAATTATTTACTTTTTAATAGACACTTGAAAATGGGGGGGCGTGGATTTAAAAAAAAAAGTTTGTCTAAAATATTATATTCTGTTTATTGGAAAGAGCATAAAATTTCACATTGACCCTGAAAATATCGTAAAAATAGAATCAATAGAAAAATTTTGATAGATTTTTAAAGTTTAAAAATTGAAAAATATTGAGTTCGTAAAATTCATTACTGTTTTTTAAAAAATAAAAAAATATTTTTCTATTACTTTTAAAACAACTTTAATAGTTTATTTTGGAAGTATAATCCATAAAGAAAATAAGCAACCCACTTTTAAAAGAGAAATTACGAGTTTTTTATATTTTATTCGCACTTTCGTGTTAGGGATGTCAAAAATTCCTACAAAAATTCTGATACACCTAGCGATCCATTCATATAGATATATGAACAATAATAAGAGCTTATAAGGGAGCGGAAAATAATTAAAATAAAATAACAGCGTTTTGAAATTGTTAACAACAAATCTTAACTTATATATATATATATATATATATATATATATATATATATATATATATATATATATATATATACTAGCATTTTAGCCCGGCGTTTACTGGGTGTTTGGAAGTGTATGTTGAGCAAAAAAGAAAAAAAAACAACAGCGGTCAATTTTTTAACTTTCACCCATATTATGACCCCCTTAACATTTATTGTTTTGGGCTCAAATCAAGTTATTAAGTTAGATCCATGTCCAAGGAACCTATATCTAAAATTTCAAGTGTTTAGATCCAAAATTGGCGGAGGAGTTTGGTAGAGTTCTCAAAGGTCAAATCGTTGAACTTTGACCCCTTAACAGCAAAATTTCTGGCCAAAATCGATTACAAAGATTTTCCCAAATCTCAGTACCCTGCATATCAAATAAGGGGCCATAATAGGGATCAAATTTAAAAAATTGACCACTTTTTTTTCTTTTCTTTTTTTGTTTTGCTCAACATACATCTCCAAACACCCGAGCAACGCCGGCTAGAATGCTAGTATATCTATAAAAGTGAACGCCTGTGTGTCTGTGTACATTTCCCTACGCAATAACTGTCAATTTTAAGTCTACAGACTCGAAATTTTATATGCAGGGTACTGAGATTTGGGAAAATCTTTGTGATCGGTTTTCGGTTAGAAATTTGGCTGTTAAGGCGTCATAGTTCAACGATTTGACCTTTGAAAACTCTACCAAACTCCGACAATTTTGGGTCTAAACACTTGAAATTTTAGATATAGGTTACTTGGACAGGGGTCTAACTTAATAACTTGATTAGATCCCAAAATAATAGATGTTAAGGGGTCATAATAGGGGTCAAAGTTAAAAACAATTTGATCTCTGCAGTCTCTACCAAATTACTCAGACAATTTTTGGTCTAAACATTTGAAATTTTACATAAAGGGTATTCAGAGATAGGGCAAGCTTTTCAATCGGTTTGGTTCGAAAATTTTTAGTTACCAATATATAAATGTATGTATGTATGTATGTTTGCATGTCTTCCTAAAACTTTCGACAGAGACGACGGATTTTACCAAGATCAGTATCGTTTTGAAGTTTGACTTTTCAGACGACTAATATTAAAAATTTGGCTAAAAACATTAATATCTTCACCTTCAACTGGGCACTTTTCTACAGGGAGGGGTCGCTTTTTTCGCCGATATTTTTGAAAGTCATCCCTCCTTTCGATTGTCTAGCCTTAATTTAAACATAAGTCGCTTCCAGGTTTGATGGTGGGCATAACAGCAACGGCGTCACGTTTTTTTTCCACAGTTCTTTTCCTCCTTCGCGGTATGGGTTCGAGCCTGCCTTCCTACTACCACTTTTTTTTTTTTTTTTTTGCTCAACAAGCACATCCAAACACCCGGGTAACGCCGGGCTGAAATGCTAGCAGTTAACTAAAGATGATCATCCCATAAGAAAACCGAAAAATCTAATAGGGAATTAATTAAAATGAATGTTTAATGGAATATGCAAATTAGCTACATTTTTTGCTAGTGAATTCAATTCCATGACCCATATATAAGAAAATTGTATTTTCTTTGTAAATAAATAGAAAAGAGGGTTTTTAATATGAATATCAATACACACAAAAGAAAAACGAATGTATAGGAGTATAGATATATATATATATACTGGCAGGATGCCCGGCGTTGCCCGATCGTAAAATATGCTTTAAATATGATATTTTAATTTATGTAGATTTCGTGCTTATTATAAAAAAGCCTATAGTAGTGATTTCAGGAGTTAAATTAAAAATGAAACCTGACTTGGGTGCCATCAACTAAAATCGAAACCAAAACATATCACTCTCCAGCATTATTCGTTACCACCTGAGCCTTGTCTATAAACATAAAAAAACCTGTAAAAATAACGTTGTTAAACTTAAAAATTCTTACCTTTCCTTTTAGTGCAATTCTTTGTATTTCTCTAGCACTTGGTTCACTCGGTATATTCATCAGATAGTTTTTGAAATTCTTTTTCATGAGCCCGTTTGCTCCTATAAGTTTCTTCTCATGCTGTACATAAGACTTCGGTATTTCGTTGACTTTTCTCTCTCAGCTCTGTTTAACCTGGCATCATTGAGAACACTGACTTCTACTAGGGTTGCTTCTTTCTCCTTTTTGTCCCATATCACTATGTCAGGTTTAATACCTCTGTTTTCTAGTTATGTGGCTGTAGGAATTGCATAGTAATAGTAGATGGTGTACTTTCTTGTATACGTTCCCATGACTTGCTTCTCCGTTCAATATTAAAGATATTTTCACACTCCGTTGTGTGGCATTATATAGTAACCGTCTTCCAGCAAAATCTTCCAGCTAGGTTTCAGGTGCTGAACACTCTTTACTTCTGGCATTGCTGAGACCACTTCTTCAAAGCATTGGTCATGGGCAGCCATTATAATCCTCTCTTGATCATGGTAGCGCGGCCCTCTTTTTGGCCAGTCTATACAACCTTCCTTAGTCCTGGATGAATTCACCCAGAAATTACTTGGCGCGCTGTTGGTTGGCTCATTCTTCCATTTTTTTTTTTTTTCCAATGGTCGATTTTGGTGTATTTTTGGCGACTCTTTTGGGCTATTCTCATAGCAGGCTTGTTTTTCTGATTTTATTTTCTGTTCCATTTATAAGACAGTCTTGTCCAAAATGTTTGGCTAGTTTCGTAATGGAAGTTGCTCTGCTAACTCTTGTTTCATGATGTTGGTGTATCGTGCAATTTTAATAAATTTTAATCTAGATTTAAATTAAAAGTATCAACTATTTCGACTGGGATTTTGTAATACTGAGGAAAACGTTAAATGTATGTGGAATGAAGACAACAACAGTTATCTTCCCTTGACTATTTTTTTGATAGTATAAACATAACATGTTCTGACCTATTTCATAGCGAATGTTTAATTACATTGAATAACATTTAGTCAAGCTCAAACAGTCATCTATTTTCATTTCTGTATGTTGTTCCGTTTTTTTTTTTTCAGATATCATCGTCTTAGTACTTATAAATTATTTTCACATGACGTGTGTGACAAATGTATTTTAAAGTGATGAAGCAGGTCCTTTATTAAGTCTTAACATCTTGTTGAGCATTTTATTAGTTCAGAATCTCAGTTCCTAATTACTTGTCTCCCCATGAGGATAGAGTTAGACACGAGATCAATTTTTAATGCATGTATAATCCTGCTTCATAAACAGAGGCACTCTAGATTGGGACCAAAGTAAAAAAAAAAAAAAAAAATGTCTTACTCTAGAAGGATTCCTCTTTCACTGACCACAGACAGAAAAGATGGAATGTGATATTAGGACAGATACTTCACTTTGCTTCCAACCAGAAGATCAACGAGAGAAAAATTTCTAAAAATGTTTTTTTTTTCTTGTTATTTTATTCAAATGTGTATAACACCTTTGTGTTAAATGGTAGTGATCATGCTTTACAATTAAATATCAAGAAAAAAAGTATTTTAAGTAAAAACACTTTGTTCATGGAATCTACGTTTAGATTAAGACACAGATAGAGAGTGGGGGAAATCGTTTATAGTAGTTGTAGCTAGTTGAGTGTTTTATTATTATTATTTTTTTACATGGTAGTCACCACTTATCAAGGCCCGGAAGCCAATCGGGGATAAGGGTTTACAGTAATCAATGGGATAGTATCATGGTATTGGAGATTTGATAAAGTGTCTTACTTAAGGGAGCGGTTCATCAGGAATTTGTTTATGTTGGACTTGAAGACATCCAAGCTGTAGTAAGGTGGGAAACGGGCAAACGGAAGAGAGTTTCACAGGCGTGCAGTTCTAAGTAAAAAAGCTTTGTTTATGGAATCTATGTTTTGGTTTTGGCACAGATAAAGAATGGGGAAATTTTTTGACAGTGGTTTCAGCTATTTCGCAGTTATTTTGCGATTTGATCATGCAAACTGGGTGTACAGCGACTATCAAGCAAGCTGTATTTAAAAACTGTATTTAAACAAAGGTTATCATTTTGTCGGTATGAGAATAAGAATACCACTTCCGGTCATCGCGGTTTCAGACAGTAAGAGTTATTACAAATCTGATCAAGATTGTAAATAAGAAAAGTTTTATAAATTGGTTTATGTGTGTATGTGTGTGTATCTATATGCATTGACTTGCGTGTATGTGCGTATATTACCATGACCCAAGCCATGTTAATTTCTTCTCCATTTTTTTCGTATCAATGATAGCTTTAGGCGCAGTACAGTTTTCTTTTTTTTTATCGTTATAATATGGAACATTCGCAGTAGTTTTGATTAGAGAGAACCGCCATGAGAACGGTTTCATGGATTAAGGATTGTTAATTCATTTCTTGTTTTTGTTCATTCAGAAGAGATGAAAATGAAGATAATTCTTTGAATGTAATCAGTTTAGTCATTTTTCTCTTTTCCATTCTTCAAAATTTATCATGGCTTCAAAATGGTGAATTGCAGTACGCTGATCTAATTCCAAGTAAAATGTAATTATAAAAACCACTGAAGTGTTATCATAATTGCATGTATATACAGGATTTACACAAATCAACACACACACACACACACACACACACACACACACACACACATATACATACATATATATACATGATGATTGCAACGTCTTGTCAGACGAGTGCCACTCCCTCAGACAATTAAAAGTCCATGAGCCCAAATGCCTGAGGGAGTATTTATACAAGATGATGTTACAGAGTCTTAGCTTTGTACGACAGCTAAGTCTCTCTCTCGGTTCAAAATGTTGAGATCCAGCAACAAGCAAGAGCAAGATAGCCAGCAACAAATTAAACTGCAGACCAGCTTGATGCGGGTACTGGTCTTCCGCTTTATGGTTTTTTAAATCAGAGATTTGCTTCTCCTAGAAAGGTTGCCTTCACCACGGCTTACGGGAGCCCTCTCCACCCCGATACACATATACACACACACAAATATACACGGTGCTAGTTGGCCATTGACCCAGAAAAAGAGTTCATTCGCCCTTTGGAAGGTCTTGTTTTTAATCCTTCAGGGAGACTAGCTGCCCTCCTCACCAAACAAGTCTGGTGGGGGAACCAGTTTAGTCGCAGGTGACCCGACCATGAGGCAGATAGTACTGGGTTACATGGTACCAGTAGCATATGATATGACCTGACACATATATACATACATATATATATACATACATACATACATATATATATGATTAGTTTTTTTTTGGAAAAATAATTCCAGCAGAGTGCTCAATTAAAAGGAAAATCCAAATTTTAAGAGCGTATTTATATTTTGTGTACAGAAAGTTGTTAGTTGAGACAGATCATTGGTACCGTCGGTTTCAAGCCCGATAATAAGGCCCGTTTAAGGTATCCTTATACAGGCCCTCTTCAGGCAATATTCGTCTCAGAAGTCTAGAGACGAATATTCGTCTGAAGAGAGCTTGATAAGGATACCTTAAACGGGCCTTATTATCGGGCTTGAAACCGACGGTACCAATGATCTGTCTCAACTAACAACTTTCTGTACACAAAATATACATATATATATATATATATATATATATATATATATATTAGTGATGGGATGATTCCAATATTTTTCCCCGATTCCGATACAATTAGCGGTGCCATACTAAATTCCAGATTCCGATACAATTACCGATTCCGATTCTGATTCTTTATAAATCTCTAAATATTTAACTATAAAAGTGTTATTTCGTCCCAATTACCGTAAAAACACATGTTGAATGCGCATGTATTTTCTCAAATGTAAAAACACACTTGTGACAGGGGTGGTCTGGAGATTTTAGTCTTATTGAAAGTTTTAATCGATAAATATTTATTATTTTATTATTACTACAAGCAGTGGAAGATGTTTCTTAAACCAAAATCAAATAACAAAAAAAGATAATTTAAGGAAGTGGTTTTGCCATCAGAAAATAGGCTCAAATTTTTTTCGATTCCAATACCGATACCCATATCCCAAAAAAGCTCTGATTTTTCCGATTCCAGATTCCAATTACTTGTTCCAACACTAATATATATATATATATATATATATATATATATATATATATATATATATATATATATATATATATATGAATAAAAAAGAATAGGAAAAGTATAAAAGCTTATAACTTTTCTTTATTCGTTTTCGATTGGTGACGTGCAGGAATACAAAATAATATTGTGAAAAAAAATTAAAAAACTTTTTTTTATAAGTACATAATTTTCGACCGATCCTTCAGTCTTCATCGGTGTAGTGAAAGTATGAGGATGCACGGGGAAAAGGGGAATGGAAATCATTAAATAGACGTTTTTTGTCTATTAGTTCTGTTTTTTATTCTTTCCAACTTCTGAATAACAGTCCTCCCTTCTGGCAGGAACTGGTTGATGTAATCTAGATTAATCTAACAAATTCTGAACAATTTATATAATTGTCTTTTTTAATAACACGTATATTTATTTAATTGGTAATTATTTTAATAACTTTACAAACATTTCAGGATGTTACTGCTATTAGTTGAGTTTATTTTATTGATTGTAGATTTTTTAGTTTTTATTAGTAATGGCTTTATTATTTCAAGTTTTCGTTTATTATTGGTCTGTTCAAGTATTGTAAACTAATATCTTCTTACATTGATACATGGAACAGGAATTTTAATTAGGCAGGTGATTAAATATAGCACTGTTTTCGGATCGATGCTCGGTTAATCCACTCGGCTGAAGAGAGCTTTATATGGGTATCTAAAACGGTCCCTAATTGTCAGGTTTGAAATCAACGGTACCGATGAATTATTTCATCTAAACTTTCTGTAAATAAAACATAAAAAATACGCTCTTATTTTCGGATTTTTCCTTATAATAGAGCACTCTGCTGGAATCCTTTTTTCCAAAAATATGGCTAATTATATATATATATATATATATATATATATATATATATATATATATATATATATATATATCAGAGTTATTTCCCCTTTAAGGTATGAGAGTTATTTCTCATTTAATTTTCATAGACGGATGTGTTTTATGCTTCCAGAAAACCAATATATGGTTATCTTTCAGGAAAATCACAATATATAAGAATATTCGGGAATTTCCCGAATATTCTTATATATTGTGATTTTCCTGAAAGATAACCATATATTGGTTTTCTGGAAGCATAAAACACATCCGTCTATGAAAATTAAATGAGAAATAACTCTCATACCTTAAAGGGGAAATAACTCTGATATATATATATATATATATATATATATATATATATATATATATATAATTATTACTATAATAGTTTATAATACCTACCTACAGACACTAGTGTTTCACCCTTTTTGGGAATCAGGGCGTTACAATTACAACTGGTCAGGAGATTCGAACCCAACCATGAAGCCCTCTCTGACTCCATTAGCAAGGAACAAACCACACGGAAACGTTAACCGCGGGAAATACAGTTGAAATTTAAACATTTATTATTAAATGTCGAGGTGTCCGGCCATAGTGATCTAATGATTATAACATCATGATCAACGCCTGCAGGCTTAGGTGGCTGACTTTCTATTTCAATTTTAAAGTGCTCAACAATAAGAACCGGGTTCTTAAAGGGGCTGATATAATTATTACTGCAATAATTTTAAATACCTATAGACACTAATGTTTCATCTTTTCGGGAATAATCAGTGCAGGGCGTTACGATTACAGCCAGTTGGGAGATTCAAACCCGGCCAAAAGACCAACTCTGACTCCATATTGCGATGATGATGGTTTTTGTGACACTGGACGTAAGGACAAGTAAATCAATATTTAGATTTTTAAATTCAGTTTACATTTCTATATATTTATATATCATTTAAGCAAACATTGAAATTATTTGCTTGATTATTGCTACCTTTATTTAATTTTTTTTTTTTTTTTGTAAAAATCCTAAACATTAATATAACGTTTTCGATTTTTTGTCAAATCCTCATCAGGTGAAAAAGCAAATGAACAAAAAAGCTAAAGAAAGGAAGAGAATTCTGGCATCATGGAATTTAAATTAATCATTGTCTTTCCTGGAACAGTGTGAAAACGTTCTCTCGGCATTTAACTCACTTCATGCACTCATTTCACAACTACCTTTTGAAAATCTTTTCTTTTCTCCAGCTTTTTTGGTCATTTGCCTTTTCACCTAATGATGATTCGATGAAGTATCGAAAACGTTTGTGCTAGATATGGAACAGGCATTAATTTTTAGGATTTTAACACAAACATGATCATAAAAAAATGAAGTTAAAATACAGAAAGAAACTCTGACATGTGCATTCGAGTATTATGATTTTTTTTCTAAACAGTTCACTTCTTGTAAGTAAAAAAAAAGTTCTCGAGCTGAGATCGAAACCAAAACCTTAAGACAATGAGTCATGTACTATAACCATTAAATCAGCTTGGCACGATCTCTAAAATGTGTTTACAAGCCTACTTATTTTTAACATAAGAAAGCTGTCATGCTTCATGATCGTGCATGCGCAGTTATAAAACAGTTGACAAACAGATAAAAATCCGATGACCCCCCCTCCACACTAAGTACAAATTTTTCAATTTTGACCCTTTACCAGCGCTTTTTCCGGATTAAAACCGATTAAAATGTTTTCCATGTGTCTGAATACCCTATATACCAAATTTCATGTCCGTAGATCAAAAGTTCCTTGAGTAGATAGGTTGAGAAGTGTCTTCACACACACATTCTCACTGTTATAGATTTATAGATATATACATGTTCTCCCAAACTAAATGTGAAATGAATTGCTTGTCACGCAATATAGCATAAAATGGAGTGTTTTTCTTAGTGATTTAACAGTGAAGTGATTCCTACAAACACTAAAAATCAAATGGCTCTAATTGCTATACACTTTCTTTCTCAACTTTGTAGGAATTCGCTTTCCTACTCACTCTCCAAAGCAAGAAGTTTTTTTCAGAAACGTGTGAACTCAAAATATTTTCAACCAATGAAAATCGTTTTAAATCTCAGAAAGTAACATGTCTATGTGAAAGCAGTAAGCCAGTGCTTGCTTAGAAAATTCTATAAAACCTGTTCAAGAAATAAGTTTTCTCAAGACTTTACCTGCCACACCTGCATGGAAGACTACAAGAACATATTCTCTACAAACCTCTTCATGTGCTTTGGAGCTGAGGGTGGCAAGGCGAAAAGAACTCAGTGACTCATGTACCAGTCTTATTCATCTTGTGTACACTTCCCTACACACTAGCAAGAGTCAGGCGAACAGAAACAAATTTCTACTCACAGCTACTTACGCATTAACATGAACAAGGTAAACCAACGCACACACATACACAATGCCACACTGCCAAACACTTACATACGCATATATTCACACTATGAACATTTTGACTTGTGACAACTTTCTTTACCAAACTTTCTTTAACCAAACACGCGCTTGCAAGACATGATGGAGTATGTAAGCACTTCCATTGGGCCATCTGTAAAAAAATAAGCACCCAGTGTAGCAGCAAGCCCCGGGAACATCAACCTAAAAAAACAGTTGGAAATGACTTATATACCATACATTACAACCACGTAATCTCTACAGCCACCTGCCGTGAAAATGCTGCTTGTCAAGCCTGACATAGTTATATGGAAGAAGTCAGAGAGAGTGACAACCTTTGTTGAAGTGAGTGTCCCTAATGATGGTCTTAACAGAGCTGATAGAGAGAAACAGACCAAACATCAAGGTATCACGTATGATATGAAAAGAAACTGGAATCTTAGGCAGATATCAGCCATACCAATTGTAGCTGCTACAGGGATTATGAAGAAGAACCTGAAGTCCTACCTAACTAATATTCCTGGTGAACTAAATGCAAGAGAAATCCAGACAATTACACTTAAGGGAACAACGAGGATATTAAAAAGAGCTCTCGATTGGTTTCAATAAAAGCAGGGCAATGTAGGTAGCTGGTTTGGCTGCCCCATACCTAGCATTACAATCTTCACAAGAAAGAAAATTTAAAAAAATTGAAAGTAGCTTTTATATTCTTATCTCTTGTGTGAAAATGTTTTGATATAAAATTTTGTTTTCTCAATTTTTGCTTTTAAAAAACTTTGTTTATGTTTTAGACAGTACTTGCTACCTGGTGACCATTCTATTGTTTTAATGTTTCATGCATTTTCATTTTTATATTGCATGTACATCTGTATATATATCCGCTCACTTTTATTCCTTTGCTTACACATAACTTTTATACACGATTTATGTTAAATGGTTTTTGGCTATACCCAAAGATGTTTTGAGGTTTTGGAATTGTTAAACTTACCGAGGGTAGGTAGGAAGAGAAATAAGATACTCGTGTGTGGACGACGTTGGACCGTTTTTCTGTAATAAAAAAAATCCGGGTGCCCGGATTCGATGCTTTATATAGACACGCTAGTCTCGTCAAATCTCGCTGGACGAGAGGTTGGATGCATAAAATATGCTACACTCTGTTTCTCTTTGGTAGTTAATGTTTGGTTTTCAGACAGAAGACACGTGTGTTTACGTTACCAGTTTGTTACTATTAAAAGAAATGATTGCTTGTAAGCAACGACGCCATTTTGTTGGAAATCTTAACGTCTTTCCTTACTGGTTGGTAATTCCGATAGTTATCGTCATCTAAAATGGCTCTAATCAAAGACGCTATCCTTATCCAAAATGGCGTCTACCAAAACCAGAGACCATGCTACATTTTATAGGAGTCCATTTCATTCTAGTTGATGTGAATGTTAATGTCCTCTTCTTTATATTAGACATCTGCAGCAATTAAGATAAGGCTAATGTACACCGATGGCATAGACATTGCCGGCAAATACACAGGTAATCAGTGATAACATAATCTCAGTTAATGACACATTTATTTCCGTTTAAGAGTCTTTTTTTTTTTCAGGGATGTTTTATGAACACATAAATACAAACACTCGATTTTCTCTTTCTAAATATTAATTTACTTGTCCGTACGTCCAGTGTCACACACACACACACACACACACACACACACACACACACACACACACACACACACACACACACACACACACACACAAAAAAAAAACATCATCATTGCAAACATTAATTAATGAGAAACGAATTACCTCCTTTTATAGTCGCTCTTTATCAGTTAAAATCATTAAAACCATGTCCTCTCCAGAAATTTTCAAAAAAGAAAAAAACATGGCTGTCTGTTTGCGGTTTCAAATTGGCTATTTTATTTCATAATTAAAAAAATGTCATGTTTTTTTTTGTTTTTTTACAAGGTAGTCATCACTTCTCAAGGCCCGGAAGCCACTCAGGAATAAGGGTTATTGCGTGTACAGTAATCAATGAGATAGTATTGTAGTAATCATTAGTATTGGAGATTTGATAGAGTGTCTTACTTAAGGGGGCGGTTCATCAGGAATTTGTTTATGTTTGACTTGAAGATATCCAAGTTGTAGTCAGGTAGGAAACAAGCAAACGGAAGAGAGTTCCACAGGCGTGCACTTCTGAGAAAGAAGCTTTGTTCATGGAATCTAATGTTGGTTTTGGCACAGCTAAAGAGGGGGGGGGAAATTTGTGACAGTGGTTTCAGCTAAACGGGTGTTGAGAGCAGACTGTAAGTTTTTGTTTTATTATAGTTTCTTTTTAAAATTAAAAAAAATGAACAGGTGAATTAACATTTGTTTCTTTATAATCTATATAAAAAATTATTCAGAAAAAAAAACAAAAAAAAACAATGTGTTGTGTGTGAAATTTTCATCGAAAAAAAAAACCCTAATGTTTTTAAACCAATTCATTTTAGCTTAAAAAGATTAAAAAAGAGTTTGCTAAAAATTGTTTTAAATTCGTTGTTATTTGTATTATTTTATTTTTTTTTATTCATTTTATTTATGGTGCAGTTTAAAAATGTTCAACTACCGTGGAATTTCCACGGATTCTGCTAGTTTAAATTATTAAGACAAAAAATATCTGTCTACAACTAATCTGCCCCCCCTCATGCGTTACCTCAAACTTTATACCATGTATTAGGTACCTTCTTGTGATCATATACACTCTGATTTTAAGCACTTTTTCAAGCAAAATAGATTCTTATTGCAACAGAGTACGGACGCGCGTATGGCAGCTGTATACAAATGACCGAGCCGTGTGTGAAGTGACGTCACGGCAAGGAAAATGAAAACGATTGTAAAAAGAACGCTTGCAAAGACCGATAATCACATTAAAGAAGTGGAAATAAATGTATGTTGTTTAAACCTGAAATAGTGAGTTGAAGTTCTTTTCTCTCCCTTTCGTATGTTGCTTGCAACGGAGTTTACTACGTGTTAGGTCCCTACATGTTAACACGTGTGTAATCGTGTGTAACGTTACATTATGTTTTGAATTAGGTACACTCTATCACCTACTTTCAGGCCATTAAATATTTCTGAATTTTAAGTCTACATTTCCAAGCGAAAGACGCGTGTTTCAACATAGCAAATATGCAGAAACTAAGGATTTTCCATAAAGCTTGGAGCAAAGTTTTGAGGCTGCAGAATACTACACAATTTACTTAGATAATTCAAAAGAATTTCGGACGGGTAGCTAATCTGTATAAATCCTAGAAATGAAAAAGAGTTCCCTGTATAAGCCATGGACTTTAAAATTTTGCAAGCAAAGTGCAAAGATCTTTCTCATGTGGACAGAAAAATAATTATGTGCAGGAATTCTAAAATATCCAATATTTTTATGGCGTAATTCCTGTTTCTGATTCGTTCCTAGCAGAACGTGAGTTTATTTGATTGGTCAGTTCCTATCGCTAGTGTCTCTAAGTAGAACGTTCGAATTTTCTTTTATCATGTCCCTATAACATTTCAAAAATATTGCAACACTTTGACATGATTGGATCCTAAGCATGAAATTAATGACTGATATTGATTTCACTGAATAAGCCACTTTTGTGGAGGAGAATTTGTGGTGCTAGAATATTCGATGAGTGATGCAATTTCAACACGCGTAATTGAATTAAATGTCTTTGGATGACCGCATATACCATTTGAATTATACGGACAACAGAAGGAGAAAGCTTATGAAAAGAATGTGGCCATAATTTTAACTTAATTTTTCCAAATCAAAAACTTGCATTATATTGTCTACAGATACTTGATTTAAGAACATGGAATTTTTCAAAACACATTTATTCAAGTGGGATATTTCAAATCGCCTCGCGGATTGCTCAGCCACCAGAAGCTCATTTTAAGGCATCAGGTGGACTGACTTAGGTGAGGTTTTATCCTTCTGCATGAATTATTCCCCTTACTGATCCTACGTTTTTACATTCTAATTTAAAAATGTATTCATATTACCAGTTTTCTAAGCTGAAGTATGCATATAAAATTAAATTGTAGCAAATTACATTCTTATATGCCAACTAGCACGGAGACCCGACGTTGACCAGGATTAAATGATGATCAACAAATGTTTAACAATCATGTATTTTTATTAACATCGAAATCAGTGAAATCGACCATCCTTCAATCAAATCGATTGATTACCTGCTCAAGCTGAAGACCCATTGCGATGCACCAGAAGGAAGCTTCATATACCTCTGCACAGTAACTTAGTCCACAGTACATTCTATTTTACATTGCACTGTAGAGAATTTACTGTTAATTTTATAACATTATTTTTTATATAATAGCTTGAATTAAAGTTTAAAATGCAAAAGTCAAGTATCATCCTTCAGTTGTGCTCTGAACAGAGACATTTCGAATGCGCTCTTGTCATGTCATAGAATCAAAGAATAAGACGGCATGATTCTGTTCTAGATAGAATATTGTTGATTTTATATGTCTGGCTTTTTTGCTTGTGCGGTGATAATGGTTTGAATTTAAGTTTAAAATGAAAAAGTCAAGTATCATGGTTCAGTTGTGCTTTGAACAGAAACATTCATTTCAAACACATCCCTGTTATATCAAATATACTACCATTAATTTTATATGACGGACCTTTCCGCTTGTGTAGTAATAAAACTTCTGAAATTCACTTTTGATATTAGGTTGTATAAGGTGTTAACTTTGGTCAAAATCGCCTGTTTATTCTCTCATCAGATTTTTTTCGATTACTGATATTTATTGAAGACATTATGCTACAAAGCCTATCCAAGAACACTTCTAGGTACATAAAGTACATTTTTGTGAAATTTCATAAAAATCGGCCCATCCGTTTTGGAGCCCATAGTGAACGAACTCACACAAAGTTAATTTTATATAATAGTAGAGATAACATATACACCAAATGTCGAACCATGCTCAAAGCACTGCCAACGACCAGTACCCTTGTACGACCCAAGAAGAGACGATATTAGAATCTAGTGGACTGTACCAGTTTAGATCTGCTTGAGGAGGAGCTGAGATGTTCAGAGAAGATTTTTTCTCAATGGAAATCAATGGTGTCAAGCCAGAGCTATCTCAACAACTCTAAGTACTGTATGACATGGCAATTAGTACAAAATGTATTGCCCCTTTATTACAAACTGACCAGGGATGGAATGATATGAGTCCTAACTGCCTGCGCTATGAAAGTAATGAAAGAGAAACAGCTGAGCACGTCTTTTTTATTTGCAGTAAACTTCAGTGACTCTGGGAGTATGTCCACGAGATAATGGCATGCATCGATGATAAGCACATAATGGTCCTAAATTAAATCAAAAACATAGCTTGTCATGACCAAAGGAGAAAAGAATGGTTGTTCTAGCCATGCTAGTTGTAGTAAGAATCGCTGAGTTTTACGTCTTTGGGAGATCCTTTTAGTTGAGTCTGCTTCTAACTGGGATTTGATCGTCTACTTTAAACATCAGCTTAAAATGAAAATCAGATGAAACTGGAGAACATAGAGTATGAAAGGATGTAGATGTACAACACTAGTTAATGCATCCATTGAGGTGCTAAGCATAAGTTTGTGTTCCCAACATAAGCATGCATACATGGTCCTGGGTTCTGCAGAATCCAACCCTTAAATTTAAGATACCCTTAGCTAGTAGAAGAAATGAGTCCTAACCCTGTTTTGTTTTGGGAGTACTAGAAATACTCCAAAAATGGCCACTATTTGCACTTATTTTTATCCCAGCCACCCCTAAACTGTTGTATTATATCTTGGAGCACACTATTGAATCTCATATTCCACCCCGATATGTTTTATTTTTGACATTCGACTTAGACCCCACTACCAGGTAGAGACAGGCCTACTTGTTTTAGAGCTCCCAGGAAATAGTGGGCGGCCTTATATTTAGTAAAGGATTTGAGGATGGGGAATTTTTTCGTTTTTGAATATTTGTAACGTTGTCCCACTCACGCAATGATTTTTTTTTCTTTTTTAGCAAATAAAATCCTTTTAAAACAAATTGTGGATCATCCAATAAAATCAAACTACAGCGTGAATGTGGTATTTTGGTGTAAGTGTCTAGTGCAGATTAAGCGTAAACATTTTTGACAAAATTGCATAATCATTCATCCCCTTTACTCACAAAACGATTCAGGATTTATACCTAACGCAACGAATAGACTTTATAATTATTTTTATTTGTTAAACTTGTTGTGGATGCATATTATTTTGATTTAATAAAATAACACATCCCAAACAAAACATTTTGAAATTCGCTGGTCAAAACTGGAGATTAAATGCTATTTAGGCTCAACTTTTGAAATCTCACTATTTAATTCATATATCAGGTTGTTGCATAAGTTCTCGCCGTTCCATAAAATTTTTTTGTTCTTAAACATGTTTTGATATTCGGCAAAGTGTTATACATCATCAGATATTCTGTTCTACAAGATAATGGTCATCGTTTTTTTTTTTTGTTTTTGCTCATATAATTTTTTTCTCGTTTTTCAGAACCCCCAAATGGACTGTCAAGTAGATAAACAATCACATTTTCGACACCTCCTTCTTTTTGCCTTTAATCGAAGTCAAAAAGCGAGTGAAGTGACCAAGGATATTTGTGCCGTATATGGAGAAAACGCTATAGCTGAGAGAACTGTTCGTGATTGGTTTACCAGATTTAAACACGGTAATTTTGACCTCAATGACGCCCCTCGTTCCGGAAGACCAATCAAGATAAACAAAGACCAACGAGCTTCTTTTAAAGGAAAATGGCAATCAGACATGTAGTAAATTGGGTGAAAAGATGAATTGTGTGATTTTGCGACAATTCCACACCACCTTCAGTCGATGGGATTCACGCAAAGACTTGGAGCTTGGGTCTTACACGAACTTACATTTGCTGTAAAAGTTCTTTGATTTAAAAAAAAAACGGCAGAAACTTATGCAACAACCTAAATATATTAGATAATTTCTTAAAATAAAAATCGGCATTTTAATTTTTTTTTTTTTTTACACAGGAATCACACCTTATAAAGGCCTGGAGGCCACTCGAGGATAAGGGTTAATGCGTTAATTAGTCAATGTGGTTATAGCATAGTAAACATAAGCAGTGGGAATTTTGTAAATTGGATTATTTAGGGGGACGGTTCATCAAGAACTTGTTTACATTGGACTTGAAGACAAATCAGATTTTAGTCAGCTGGAAAGCAGGCTAACGGAAGATAGTTCTATAGGCGTGCAGTTCTAAGAAAGAAGCTTTGTTCATGAAATCTACATTTAGGTTTAGGCACAGATAAAGAGTGTGGGAAACTATTGGTATTGGTTCTGGCTAGACGAGTGTTCTTTGTGAAATTTTGACGAGGGGGAACCATAGATTGAAGCTCAGACGAGCACCTGCCATGGAAATAACGACAAAGCAGAGACAGGCTCGCAATGTCTCTTCTGTAGGAAAGAGGTTGCAGGGAAGAGAAAAGGACATTCCCCTCTAAGCTACGAAGTCTATTTTGAACTCTGTCAAGGCAGGATAAGCTGCTTTTAGCAGCTCCTGCCCAGATATGGCAAGAGTACTCCATCATTGGCCGTATCTGGCTTTTATATAGGTAGAGAATTGCATCAGCAATGAGATATCTACTGGAGCGATAGAAGGAGTTTACCATTTTTCCAGCGACCTTGGCAATGGATTTGATGTATGTGTTCCATTTCAGATCGGGAGTAAAGGTCAAGCCCCGAAGCTTGTCAAAACATGAAGCCTCTCCAAAAGTGTTCAATTTAAAATAGTATATAAATCTGTAAATTATGAAAACAGATTCAATCAAAAAAATAAATCAATAAATAAACTGAGATAAACATTTTGGATGTTTGCTGACTTGCCTTGCAAATACAATTAAATCTATCTGATGCCTCTTGGTTTCATTATTTTGACATCATTTTATTATGGTTAACATTTTTCCCGATGAGCAAATGCCAGAAAATCAATTATAATCCTTTTTCTGTTCATCTCATACACGACGATAATTCGCCCAGCTTTACGAGTGAACTCTATTATCTCCATCAGATTCTATTAAGGTAGATTATTGCTGATAACTTAATAAACATAAGAAAATTGCATTTGGTGTTTCTCCAAATTCCACATTCTCTCTATCAGGCGCATGTCAGTTAATGCAATAATCTCACATAACATCTCAGTCTGTTTACGAGATAACCACGCCGCTTCTTTTATTTACAGACCAGCTGGAATATCCAAGCCCCGGGGATGGGTGGGGGCGGGGCCTAATAACCCATAATATTGGGTTAGCCTCAGGCTCTTTAATAAATTACGTTTAACCGCATTTATTTTCTATCACGGGATTTAAATCCTACAGTTTAAAACAAGTAGGAGTAACATAAACAAATAAAACTGCCTTTTTTTTTTGAGAAAAAAAAAAAAACGAACCAAAAAAATCATAAAAATCTGTATAAAGAAAAACATTGTATGCGCATTATTTCGTCTATGAATTCTTTTATTTTTTAACTGTTCGAGATTTTTGAATTGTTGTAAAATTCAAACGTATCATAAGAGTTTTAACATATATATTTTTTGTTCGGAAAATAATGTCCGATTACAAAACAGACATTTATGCATTAGCCTCATGCACGGCTCGGTTATCGAGTTTTTTTGTTTGTTTTTTTTTTTTCTTACCTAATCAATTTGCTTAAAATTTAATTATGCACCTTCTGGATGATTTTCAAAGTTCTCTTCTTTTCTCCAGTATTTTTAGTCATTTGTAAACTGAAGATGATTCGATGAAGACTCGAAAACGTTTGTGATATATAAATCATTAGAAAATTTAAATCCTATACTTTAAAAAAATAGGAGTAGCATAAACAAATAAAACACGACTCCCAAATATATCTTAATAAATGCTAAGCTATTACAATTTTGTGCAAACGGTGGTTTCGTGGAGAAATTGAAAAAAAAAGGGTCTTCAAAGTATGAGGTTGGTGCAAATGTTTTTGACGAATTAAAATACGTGCTTTTTTGAAAACTTTAGATTTTTATGTGAAATATGAATCTAACTCATGCTAGTGTTTCATATTTTCGGGAATCGATCGGGAGATTCGAGCCTGGCAGCGAAGCCATCTCTGACTCCGTTAGTAAGGACCAAATCATTTCAGCCACCGTCAACCTCGAGAAATATCGTTGAAGTTTAAACATTTATTTTTAAATGTTTTTAATGGCTGTCAAAGTGATCTAATCATTATATTATCATGATCTTCGCATACAACCTGAAGTGACCGACTTTATTTCAATTGGAAAGTGCTCACCGATAAGAAACGAGTTTCGTAAAGAACCTGACATAATCATTTACTATATATATATATATATATATATATATATATATATATATATATATATATATATATATGTGTGTGTGTGTGTGTGTGTATATATATATAAATACATATGTATATATGTATATATGTGTATATATATGTATATATATGTGTATATATGTATATATATGCATATATGTATATATGTATATCTATATATGTATATATATATGTATGTATATATATATATGCATATAAGTATATATATATGTGTATATATATATATATATATATATATATATATATATATATATATATGCACGTTTCATTGAAGAAGAGAGATACTTTTGTTTGTTTCTCTTACAATCTATTTTTTTCTTTTTGAATTGTAAGAGGAACAAACAAGAGTTGTCTCTGCTCTTTAATGAAACGTGCATATATATATATATATATATATATATATATATATATATATATATATATATATATATATATATAAAGACACATATAAATATATAAATATGTATAAATATATTTATATGAATATATATAAACACATATACAGATGTATCTATTTATATATAGAAAGAGAGATATAGATATAGATTTATAGCAAAAATAAACTCCACCACATCCCTTCTTTGTCTTTTTCACTCTTACAAAGTAGCTAAAATAAATAAATAAAATAAAATAAATAAATCAAAATCCAAATAAAATGCCTATGTAAAGAAACTAAATTATCTCTATAAAAGCAACTGAAAAAGCCTCTTTAATAATAAATATTATTGATGATGATAACAGATTGAAAGCGCTCGATGAAAAAATGGCCAACACGGAATAACTTGGTTACATACTACACAATTTTCAACCAGAGACCAAGAGAAATGCTTTACAAATCAAGAGCATCAGCTGAAAGATAAGAAAAGGAGAGAACTCGATCATATTCAACCAGAAATGGCTTTAAAATGACTTGTTGCCTAAATATATGAATATATAGAGTTATATAAACATTAGGAAATGTCTGTGCAGATCAACCAACTTTTCAACATTAATACATCTCAACAGGGCTATAGAGTGATTTAGATAATCAAAAACTAAAATCATCTAAAACGCATAACAAACAGTGATAGCTTAATATTAATCTCATTAAACGTGGCATTCATATTTTCTTTGATTAGATTGCCACCCTCTCTTATAGCAACGCATTTGTCGAGGCCATGTACAATGAATCTGCATGTAATAAGGTCAATAACCTGAGATGAAGAAGTATTTATGTTGCTAAACCAATCAGAATTGTTCTCATCTAATATGAAAACAACTCCAGGAGTCAATAATCGGCAATATTGATAGAACAGCAACAGCGCCTTCCCCTAAAGTCCCACCCAATCTTATTGCTGTAGTAACAGTAGCAACAGGGCTCTTGTATAAATCCATGAGGCGTCAGTATCAGGTTCCACTAAGCATTTAATCATCTCTGCCTCTGTGTGTGGCATTAAAAGACATGTCAGTTACAGAAGCATAAACCATTCCTTTATTTGTTCTGGGCCAAACCTTCCTTGATTACACATGTAACCGCTGGGTCTTTGTAATGTAGTCGTTATAGCAAAGAAACAGAAGACAGGACAAAAAACTGAACGCACTTTTTCTCTTTCTTAAATTTTTAAACAATTCATTTCTCCTTCTCTGGCCGCGTGTGATTTTTCTTCTCTGATGTGACGTCGCTCACATCTCTTGAACACATGCTTTTCCAATACCGGCCATGCCTCGAACACGTCTCCTCCCAACATCTCCCTTTCTCAAATACCTCCGCTTCTCTGAGCACCCTTATCCATCCACCTGTGTTTTTTTGTGTCTGCTGTTACATCACATCACGCAACCGGCTTGGTCATTTGCATATGTTATACACTGCTACTGCTGACAATGCTAGCGGTTCTGTTACATATTGTTGCTCTCGGTGTCAGGGGTAAAAACCTGCAATCCAGCATAATACATAACCCTACAAAATATTAATAAAATAGAAGCACATTCCAATAAATCTCACCATTCATGTGAAAATGTTAAACTCTACCAGCATTTTGTTTAATTTTCGATTGTTGGGCGATTATCAAGGGTCTTAAAGCAACGCTTATGGCAGCCATTTTTTTTTCTAACTGAACAGAGTGGACACTAGGTTTATTTTGAAATTAAAAAAAAAAACGCTTTAAATGTGTTAAAAATATATTTTTTAAAAATCTAATTAGGTTGAAAAGAAACTTATCTTGCCTTTGGTAACATTTATTTATTGCATATTTGTTGTTTTACCTACTTTATTCTGTTTACTACAGTTAAAAATACCCGGATTATCCAAACAGGTCTCACTTATAATGAAAGAAATTTACGTGAACAACAAAACGGACGAGATAAAAATGTGTAAAATCTTTAAAACGTGTTTTTCTCTATACTTTTCCCCACTCTTCCTATCACTCTTTCTTTCGCATTCTCTGGCAACTGGAGAAAAATTGTATATATATATATATATATATATATATATATATATATATATATATATATATATATATATATAAAAGTGAACGTGTCTGTCTGTCTGTCTGTCTGTGTGTCTGTGTGTCTGTCTGTGTACATTTCCCTACGCAATAACTCTGTCAATTTTTAGTCTATAGACTCGCAATTTGAAATACCGGGTACTGAGATTTGGGAAAATCGATGTGACGGGTGTCAGCCAGAAACTTGGCTGTTAAGGGGTCAAATTTCAACGATTTGACTTTTAAGAACTCTACCAAACTCCTCCGACAATTTTGGGTCTAGACACTTGAAATTTTAGATATAGGTTCCTTGAACCTGGATCTAACTTAATAAAGTGATTTGAGCCCGAAACTATAAATTTTAAGGGGTCATAATAGGGGTCAAAGTTTAAAAAAATTAACCCTTTTTTTTGTTTTTTTGCTTTTTTTGCACAGCATACACCTCCAAACACCCGAGCAACGCCGGGCACCCCTGCTAGTATATATATATATATATATATATATATATATATATATATATATATATATATATATATATATATAGAGAGAGAGAGAGAGAGAGAGAGAGAGAGAGAGAGAGAGAGAGAGAAAATAAAAAAGGAACAAACCGTTCACCAACGTTTCGTCTTTATTTCGAGACTTCCTCTGGGTGAAACAAATAAAGACGAAACGTTGGTGAACACATAATACGGTTTGTTCCTTTTTTATTTTCTCTATTTTGTCGGAATACTATTTCCATTATTTTCATCATATATATATATATAGCAAGTTATAAAATATATATGGCGATTAAGCTACACAGAATATTCTGCATTTCATCCACGCTAGGATTCATCGGCTTATAAATATTCTTGATGATGATAACAGATTGAAAGCGCTCAATGAAAAAATGGCCAACACGGAATAACTTGGTTACACACTACACAATTTTCAACCAGAGACCAAGAGAAATGCTTTACAAATCAAGAGAATCAGCAGAAAGATAAGAAAAAGAGAGATCTCTGTCATATTCAAACAGAAACGCCTTGAAAATCACTCGTTACCAAAAATATATGAATACATAGAGTTATATAAACATTAGGAAAGGTCTGTGCAGATCAACCAACTTTTTAACATTAATACATCTCAACAGGGCTATAGAGTGATTTAGGTAACAAAAAATTAAAATCATCCAAAATACATAACAAGCAGTGATAGCGATGAATCCTAGCGTGGATGAAACGCGGAATATTCTGTGTAGCTTAATCGCCATACTACCTAGCTCTACCTGCGTATTGAGCACTGTTGAAGTAAATACTCATAGTTTACGCATAAATTTATACTTTCGTGTATTAATTTATGTGATTAAATGAAGTAGTTATATATATATAATATATATATATATATATATATATTATATATATATATATATATATATATATATATATATAATGATCTAGGCCAAGAACATCACTGAAGATACCCTCGAAAAGGAAAAAAAATAATAATACGAATTTAAGTGCGTACGTTTGAACTATATATATATATATATATATATATATATATATATATATATATATATATATATATATATATATATACACACAGTGGATCACAAAAGTGAGTACACCCCTCATATTTCTTCAAATATTTAAGTATATCTTCATAGAACAACACTGAAAAAAAGGATTTTTTGATACAATGAAAAGTAATCTGTCTACAGCATATATAACAGAGTTAATTTATAAGTAACTCAAAGTATAGTCATTAAAAGCTAAATCCCTGGCAACAAAAGTGAGTACACCCCTTACGAAAAGTTGTCAATGTTAACATACAACATGTTAACTCTCAATATTTTGTGTGGCCACCATCATTATCCAAAACTGCCTTTACTCTCCTGAGCATGAGGTTAACCAGAGCTTCACATGTAGCCACTGGAATGCTCTTCCACTCTTCAATTATGACGTCGCGGAGCTGGCAGATATTTAAGACTTTGTACACCTCAACTTTCTGCCCCAAAGATGTTCTGTTGGATTCAAGTCTGGAGACATGCTTAACAAGTCCATCACCTTTACCCTCAGCCTCTTCAGCAGTGGTTGTCTTGAATGTGTGTTTTGGGTCATTTTCATGCTGGAACACTTCTCTACGACCCAGTTTCTGGAGGGAGGGGATCATGCTCTGCTGCAGTATTTGACAGTACATGTTGGCGTTCATGTTTCCCTTAATGAAATGTAACTCTCCAATACCTGTAGCATTCATGCAGCCCCAGACCATGACATTCCCACCACCATGCTTCACTGTAGGCATGACACACTTATCTTTGTACTCCTCACCTGGTCGCTGCCACACATGCTTAAGGCCATCAGAACCAAACAAATTAAATTTCGTCTCATCAGACCATAGGACATGGTTCCAGTAATCTATGGGCTTTGTTGACATGTCTTCAGCAAGCTGTTTGGGAGCTTTCTTGTGTATTGCCTTCAGAAGAGGCTTCCTCCTGGGGTGACAGCCATGCACACAAATTTGATGAGTATAAAGATGTGTCATGCCTTCAGTGAAGCATGGTGGTGGGAATGGTATATATATATATATATATATATATATATATATATATATATATATATATATATATATTTACATATATGCATCTACATATACATATATATGCGCAGATTATGGTGTTATGATGATAAGATTACTCTCGCCGTTGAGATAGTTATGTTATATAAATGTTAATTTCAACTGTATTTCTCACAGTAAAACGTTGGCCGTGTAGTTTGTTCCTTGCTAATGGAGTCAGAGATGGCTTTGTAGCCGGGGCCGAATCTCCAGACCGGCTGTAAGTGTAACCCTAGTGTTTGTAGGTATTAAAAGATAATGATTGTAATAATTACGTCAACCTCTTTAAGAGAAGAGATGTTTCGATCCTGTCTCTGCTTTATCGTTATTTTAATAGCAAGTGCTCGTCTGAGCTTCAATCTATGCTTCCCTCATGCCAAACTTTCAAGAGAAGCACTCGTCTACCTGAAACCACTATCAATAATTTCCCCCACTTTTTATCCGTGCTTAAACCTAAACGTATATTCCACGAAGAAAGCTTCTTTCTTAGAACTGCACACCTGTGGAATTCTCTCCCATTTGCCTGTTTTCCGGCTGACTATAATATGGTTGTCTTCAAGTCCAACGAAAACAAGTTCTTGATGAGCCATCTCCTTAAGTAATCCAATTTACAAAATTTCCACTACTAACAATCATTGTCCCATTGACCACTATACACTTATTAACCCTTATCCTCGAGTGGCCTATGGACCTTGATAAGTGGTGTATCCTTTGTAAAAAAAACACAAAATCCTTGTTTACATTTTCAAGCATAAAATAAATGTTTCAGTTATTGCCATGAGAGGAAATTTTACCTCTTTAAAATATGAAGAAATTACAATTTCTTACATAAATAATAATATAACATATAATCTAAATATAGAATATAAAAATATATAAATAATAATATAAAATTAATATAAAATATCATAAATAAATAATATAAAGTTAATATTATAAAATATCGTAATACAAAATATTTTTATCTATTTTTTGTATTATTTTTAAAACAGTAATCTACGGACATGCCTTTTTCGAGACCCTACCTCTCCTCAGCATAGCTTGATTGTTTATCTTGGAATCAAACCCAATACCATATGTATTACAGTCCGTGGCGTTATCCGTTACGCTGTTATGTTTATCGTTTATATACTCGTGTATATTTCTTGTTGATGTATTTATTTGCTTCCCCACTGAGCAAATTAGGCACAAGGCCGTTTTTTAATGTGGAGAAAGAGGGAGGGGGAGGCAAAAGGGGACCAGCTCCCGATGGGTGGGAAATTGGAGCTGGATAGTGACTGTTGGTCTGTAGGGTGATCCCTACATTGACCAAGGTCTGATATGTGGAGTTACCCCCACATATGGTCTTTGCTTGCAGTATCTGTCGGAACAGATACTACACTTCGATCTTGTCACCCGGGCCACAGAGGGCCGTGCGTCTTACTCATAAAATGTCCAAATTTTATTTGGACGTAAACAAATGATATTTTTATTTATGTATTATTTTTAAAACAGTATACTACGGACATGCATGTTTCGAGGCGCTACCTCTCCTCAGCATAGCTTGGCTGTCTCTCAAGTAATCGAACCCCCAAACCATACGTATTACAATCCAGTGTGTATCCATTACCCTACGAAGTCCTGTTATTTTTATCGTTTATAAACTGATATAGATTTCTTGTTAATTTTTTTAAAACGATAATACGGTTGAGTAGTGTCTTCACTTTGAAGATTTTTTTTTTTTACTTAGAAAATCGCTCATGTTTTATTTGGACGTAAATAATATTTTTATTTCTTTTTTATCATTTAAAAACAAAAGATCCTTTTTTTAGCGCTTTGTTCTTTTTTACAAAGGGATCACCACTTATCCATCCACCTGTGTCAGAGGCCGCTCGAGGATTAGGGCTATAGAGTGTACAATGGTCGAAAGGACAATATCATAGTAATCGTTAGAAGTGTAAATTTGGTAAATTAGATTACTTAAGGGGAACGGCTCATCAAGAACTTGTTTACATTAGACTTGAAGACAGATATATTGTAGTCAGCTGGAAAGCAGGTAGACGGAAGACAGTTCCACGGGTGTGCAGTTCTTAGAAAGAAACTTTGTTCATGGAATCTGTGTATTCCATTTTAGATCAGGAGTAAATGTCAAGCCCAGAAGCTTGTCAAAACATGTAGCCTCCCAAAGACGAGAGCCATTCATTTCAATTGATGCCAGATGGGGATCAGAACGTTGATGATGCAAAGGTAGAAGCTTGGTTTTAGATGCATTAAAAGTAACCAGTCACTTTTCCCCCATTGTACCACATGCTCAAGATCAGAGGAGAGAAAATCAGAAAGGACTTGGTCATTTATGGCCTTTGATTAAAAAATCAACAAGAAATCTTCATGATATAAAAATATTATATAATGTAAAATATATTATAATATATAATAGCATAATACCTTTACTGTTAAAATACATTACATTATTATCAGAAAATAAAAATATTCTTTTTAATCGATTCTGGAGAGACTTAAAAATAGAACAGAAAAGTTCTTTTTTCGAGGGCTCCAGAAGATTCCAAAGTCATGGTGTTCCATTTTGGAAATTCCTGTAGGTTCCAATCCACTTGACTATAAATAAACTTTAATAGCGTCATAAATTCAGTTATCAGATCAGCTCTGAGAAGAAACGTTAAGTTGGGGCGACCTTTCAACTATTAAAGATTTTGACCAATTTCCAGGGATAAAATTCAGTAATAAGAAATTTCCTGAAACAAGCCAATTTCAAACACCCTTACAAAGAACTGGACTCTTGGTAAATATTGATTTTCTTGTCATATATTCTGACTAAAGTAATATATTATTATTTCTCAAAGTCTATCTAATTTAGTTGAGGGCTGCCTAATAAATTTTGGGGGCACGGGGATGAAATTAGTGACTACACACAACATATATCGACCATAATAAAAGGGTAATAAACATTTTTAGATTATTTTCTGGTGGGAAATACTCGTGTTTGGCTAAATAAAAGTGATAATAACAAATGTGCAAATTTAAAACAGTAAAAAACAATTCAAATATTCAAAGCCACGAAGATATTATTCCAATTTATTTTTTTTTTTTTTTATAGTATTCTGTTTCAAATATTACTTGGGGGTGGGGGCGAACACTTTAAATATTTGCTACTTATATGCAGTTTACCGACCGTGTAGAAAGAATAATTTTATTACTTAGAAACCTATTCTAAATATGTGGAAAGGGAGGGGCTTTTTAAAAAACTATTCTGTACTTTCACCTAACAATATAATAAACAAAAAGCACGGCAAAAATTGAATTTAATTTGAAACTCTTATCTAAAAATAGCACGGTTCGTAAACTGCGGAAGTACTAAACAGATAAAAACATGACAATATAGTTGAAAGAATCTGAATTTTAAGGTAGAGCCCCTGCCCTAATTATGTAGATGTTTTAATTATATTTGAAAGCAAAAACAAACCTATATTGGATGATTAAAAAAAAATTATCCCAACCAAAAATAATATTACCTATATATCTATAAAAGTGAACGTGTCTGTGTGTCTGTGTACATTTCCCTACGCAATAACTCTGTCAATTTTTAGTCTACATACTCGAAATTTGACATACAGGGTACTGAGATTTGGGAAAATCGATGTGATCGGTTTTCGGACAGAAATTTGTCTGGTAAGGGGTCAAAGTTCAACGATTCGACCTTTGAGAACTCTACCAAACTCCTCCTATAATTTTGGATTTAGACACTTGAAACTTTAGATATAGGTTCCTTGTACATGGATCTAACTTAATAACTTGATTTGAGTCCAAAACAATACATTTTAAGAGTTCATATTAGGGGTCAAAGTTAAAAAAATTGACCGCTTTTTTTTTTTTGCTCAGCATACACCTCCAAACACCCGGGCAACGCCGGGCCGAAATGCTAGTCAACTATAAAATTAAGTTAAGAAAACCATTCAGCAACTATGTACTTTTCATGAAGAGTCTTGCTGATCTTATGTTTATACCCTAGTCAATCATATCTCATAATTTATTGCACCTTAGTAAAAACAAACCAAGTTGAGTTGAACAAACCAATCAGCAGACATCTACTTTTCATATAGGCTCTAGTTGACCTTAAGTTCATGCTCATCTCAGTCATACTGCATAACACAGTGCACCTTAATAAATAAATAAAAAATAACGTTAATCCATTCTTACAGCAATTACACAAAAAATAAAATTTCTCTTAATAATGGAAAAAGAAAGTTGGAAACTCCAATCAATTAAAAAAATCCATTCAAAGCATTAAAACACATTTGGTCATATGTCGAGAACATCATCAGCATGACCTCCCACAATACCAAAGCCAGCGTGACTGCCACCATCAGCCGAGTATTTGCCAATCTCCCGCTGGCGCTTGTGGAAAAGTTCTGAACCTGTATCGAGGTGATGATTGAGGCTGAAGTTGGTTACATTGAATGTAACATTTAGCTCTACTAAACAATCAAGTTACTTGAATTGATTTTTTCAATAAAAGTTTAAAAATAAAGCTATAGTGTTGCTTTCTTTAGGACGACACTTTTATCGTTCCAACCTGTACAAGGGCTTCTATCCAGTCATGGCTGACAGAACAAGAGGATGCTACCCCCGTGATGTAAATAAAGCGTTCCATTTGAAATTTCGTACAAATTCCCAAGTTCAAGAGAACACATTCCAGAGTTCAACAACATACATCTGAAAAAAGGTTGGAGGTTACATCACCGAAACGCTGTGAAAATGGCACTCAATAAATAAATAAAACAAATCAAGCAAGCCAATGATCAGGTATCTACTTTGTATAAAGGAGTTTAGCTGACCTTAAGTAAATCATAGTGAATAATTCATTGAATCTTAGTAAAATTACCCCCCCCCCAATAAGTTAGGCAAACCAATCGGCAGATTTCTACTGATCATAAAGGGGTGTAGCTAACCTTAAGTTAGAGGTAAGAATCACTCAGCATAAATCATTGCATTTTAGTAAAAAAAAAAAAAGTTAAATTAGGCAAACCAATCAGCAGATATCTACTTTTTATAAAGGAGTCTAGATGACCTTAAATTTTAGATATAGGTTCCTTGTACATGGATCTAACTTAATAACTTGATTTGAGCCCAAAGCAATAAATGTTAAGGGGTCATAATAGGGGTCAAAGTTTAAAAAATTGTCAATCACCCCGTATAACTCATTACACCTTACAAGTTAAATTAGGCAAACCAATCAGCAGATATCTACTTTTGATAAAGGATCTAGCTGACCCTGTTTATACCCCCCCCGTCAAGTTAAGAACAAAGCAATCAGCAGATATCTGCTTTTCATAAAGGGATCTAGTTGACCTTAAGTTTATATTCCTCTCAGTAACACTGCATAACACAGTGCACCTTAATAAATAAATAAAAACAAAAAAACAAATCAAGTTAAGCAAGCTAACCATCAGATATCTACTTTTCATAAAGGAGTTTAGCTGACCTAAACTGAATACTGAATAACTCATTGAACGTTAATGAAATTATACCCTCTCCCCCCAAAAAATAAGTTAGGCAAACCAATCAACAGATATCTACTGTTCATAAAGGGGTATAGCTAACCTTAAGTTCATACCCCTATTAATCACTTTATGTAAATCATTGCACTTTAGTAAAATAAATAAATAAATAAATAAGTTAAATTAGGTAAACCAATCAGCACTATATCTATTTTTTAAAAAGGAGCCTAGCTGACCTAAATTTTATACCCCCCTACGTTAATAACTCATTACATCTTAGTAAAAAAATAAAAAAATAATTTAAAAAAATAAAGAAGCAGTTAGCAGATATCCACTTTTCATAAAGAAGTCTAGGTTACCTTAAGTTTATTTTCCCTGTCAATCATCCCATATAACTCACTGCACCTGAAAACTATTTCTACACTGCCAAGGAATATGTGATAGTCAAACAGATTATCTCAATCATATTTATTCATTAATTTGAGTAGATATAATCAAAACAAAGTTATTTATTAATTTCAGTAGATATTATCAAAATAGACAAACACAAAAGCAGGGATTCAATCAGTTGATCAATCAATCAACTCGGCGCATAATGAAACCATACACAAGTTCAAAATACGGTTTGAATGCAACAAAGACACGATATTGATTTCTATTCTATTTTTGCCATCTCATGATTAAAATCATCTAATATTATCAGAAAAGAACATGATTGTTGGACCAATAACAACACGTCATTACTCTTGCCATTATTTGCTGTCCAAAGAGGATATGAATATGAATTTTTAATAACAGTACACAATGGCACAAAAGTCTAAGGCAACCCATTTATTTCAAGAAGTCTGAAATAGGTATGACAGATTCATGATAGTTAAAAACGAGAAGATTATAAAATAAATAAAGAAGGGTTTACAATATATATAAAATTTTAAAAAATATGAAATCACTTTGTTGGCTAAATTCTAAAAGCAGTCATGGTTATCTGTTCTATCTTCTTTTATACTTATATCTTTGGTGACCGGCGTTGCTCGGGTATTTAGAGGCGTGTGTTGAGCAAAAAAAAAAAAAGTGGTAGTAGGCAGGTTCGAACATGTGAAGCGAAGGCGAAAAAGAAAGTGAAAGAAAATCTGACTTCTTACCGCTACTCCATGACGCGACCGGAAGCCTAAAGCGTTCAAATCTAACATTGTCAAGCAAAAACAAAAGATGACTTGTAGAAATGGTGTTGCTTTTAAACCCCCACCCCCCTGAAAGCAAATTAGACACAAGGTCGTTTTCAATGTGGGGGAAAACCATCTCCCCCAAAAAGGGGCCACTCTTGCAGTATCCAAATAAATAGTAATTGTCTCAGTATGAAGGGTTTCCCCTAACACTGAACAAAGACCAATTACAGAACAAATACTACCCGACCCAAAGGCCAGGCGGTTGCGTTCCAATAGTTTCGCTTTATTTATACAAAAAAGACAGACAAACACTGGAGACGACGGCATGGTGGGGATTTTGTTTAACTCGATCAAAAAAAAGATAGAGATTATGTCCGTTTGCGAATGCAAGAAATTATGATCAGGGAAGTATGTGAAAACTTCTTGTGGAATCTAATCGATGCAAAAAGCTTTTCGTGGACATACACAAAAGCTTGTGTCCATTTTGCCCTTTATATAATAGACTAGCGGGGGTACCCGGCGTTGCCCGGGTGTCTGGAGGTGTGTGTGTGTGGGGGGGGGTTTAAACAAAATTAAGTATGAGGATCGAACCCGAACCGTTGAGGCAAAGTTGTAAATTAAAGTGTGAAAAAAAAGTGCGACGTTAACCATTGCCCCACCGCGAGATGCTAGCAGAAACACGTTTGAATTTATTTAATTACTTGGATTTGGCAGGTGCCCGTTTTAATGAGTTAATGAGATCAAGTTTGACTACGGGATAGTATTTCATTTACTGCTGAACGCTCCCCCCCCAAGATGTTATAGGAAAAAGCCTAACCCACATGCAGCGAGCGACAAATGTTGAATATTTATATTCCCGAAATTAAGCAAATTAAATAGACAGGCGAGCTTCGTTGTTAACTCTGAGATATTACGATTTATATGTGATATAAAAAGTTTTAAAAAGTTGTGAAGGAACCGACCGCTTCTCTGAAAAAAGCCTTTTGTAGACATACAGAAAAAGCGAACACACATACAAACATAATACATTTTCGCTTTTATATTTATAGATAAAGAGCAGTTGTCTGTATGTATGTGTGTTTGTATGTCCACATAAATATCGAAAACTACAAAATAAACACCCACAAAGTTGGTATATTCTTGATCAGCGTTGCCTTGGATGGATGAATAATATTTAAAAATTTAGAAAAAATTATCCATTCTCCGAGGGTCAACTAAGCATAGTTTCGTTATGGAGGAGGCGGTTTTCAGCCATTTTACATGCTATTATGTACTAACTTGGAAAGAAAATACCAACTTATTCCTTGAGGAATCTGTTATATAAAAAATCAGTCTTATGTATATATATGTGCTGCTAGAGAGGAATGGGCTAGGTGAGGATGAAGAAGGGTTTGAGGTAAAAAAGATAGAAAGATAGTGAGTAGAGATAGGATTTTTAATAGAAATAGGTTACTTTTGTTCTCAGCAATGCCGGGTAGCCCTGCTAGTGTCTCTACTTATATATAAAATAAAATCAGTACCTTCCCTCCAATGTCCTTATCAATTTCAGAATTTTAAAATCTTTTTTAAAACTAAAAATTTCCAAATAAAATTTCTCTATCTCTCTCTTTTTTTTTTCTTTCCCCAATGAGATCAACAGTTTTTTATGGTTGGAAATCCATGATGTTTCAGGATGTGATCTTATTGGCTGAGCAGTTCATAATTCAGGAAAGTAAGCTGCGTATTTCAGCACTTCACTTTGGCCCTTAGTTGGCGTAGACGGGCTGTTGAAGAGGCCCAATCCAATAATTCAGCTGGTTACATAAAAACCAAATATA
The DNA here is from genome assembly GCF_053919585.1 of Euprymna scolopes. NCBI lineage: Eukaryota > Metazoa > Mollusca > Cephalopoda > Sepiida > Sepiolidae > Euprymna > Euprymna scolopes. The sequence continues at coordinate 120,422,455 of NC_136489.1, read as the reverse complement.
CAAAACGCGCACCAACCTATTCACAACAATAATAATATTTCTCTTCCAACTCCTACTATTAATAATTACCCCTAAAATATTGTGGAAAGATGTGGCTGGACGTTAATTGATCATTTGAAGATATTAAGAACTTGAATCATAAAAACTTTTATCAAAATTATTAGATTTTGATATTAAATTACTTGAAAGGGGTTGATATGCCATAAAACAAAACAACTAACCAAATCATCAATTTTAACATTATGGGTAACAATTATAAATTAAACTTGTCAGCTGCCGCTTTCACTTTTTATTTTTTATTTTTTAAATTCATTAAAATTGGATTTATATTTAGAAATTACACATACCGTACTTTAGGATAATTGCGCCAAGTCCGGGATAATTGCGCCAACTAGTTAAAAGTGCTCTTTTGGCAACCCCGCATATAAAAACAACTTTTTTTTTTAGTTGGCGCAATTACCTCCGGATTTAGCACAATTACCCCAAAGTACAGTATAAATTTTAGATTTTTATTAATATTTTGAGTTCAAATTGATAAAAAAATTTGCACTTAATATCAAGTGCTTGTGTGATTGTAAGAATTATTTGTTCTGAGAACTTCTGCTTATACTAACCAACAACGCGTTACACTGTTGAACAAGAGAAGAATCTTTCAGGCAAATATACACAATGTGATCGTGTATAAAAGTAAAACCTAAACACTAAGGGTGGAGGACATGTGTTGCATGGAGAGAAATGATATTAGAACAATAAGTGATGATGTGTAATGTCACAGGCTTAGATGTGCTGAGCAAAATTAAATCTGGACAGTATGCGTGTAGAACAGGAGACTCTGATTGTATGGCCATGGTGATAAAAATAAATGATAGTTCTTGGGTCGTAGATGTAGAACAGTTGAGGTGGCAGGTTCAGTTCACAGAGAAAGGTTAAGGAAAACATGTGAGAAAGTGATAAGAATAGACTTGAGAGAAAGATGGCTAAATAAAGACCTGGACAGAGATAGTTGTGTTTGGAAGCAAAATTCTAACAGCCAGGCTTAGATCTGATGACGTCAGTGTAAGATTATATCTGGAGAGTATAGAGAGATGTGTATAAGACAGAAGACTTTGATGTTTTTTATTTTTTTTTTTTTACATGGTGGTCACCACTTATCAATGCCCGGAAGTCACTCGGGGATAAGGATTATTGCGTGTACAGTAATCAAGGGGGGGAATATCGTAGTAATCATTAGTATTGGAGATTTGATAAAGTTTCTTACTTAAGGGGGCGGTTCATCAGGAATTTGTTTATGTTGGACTTGAAGACATCTAAGTTGTAGTCAGGTGGGAAACAGGCAAACGGAAGAGAGTTCCACAGGAATAGGTTTGGTTATTAACCTCCATTAATCATAGCTACTTCGTGTAGTCAAACACAGTGACCGATGTTATTTCAGATACTGTTCTTTTTAGATTATATTCCAGGTTTTGGCTACAAACACACACAAAGGCTCCATTATATCGATGTTGCTCAAGTAATCAATATCATTACCATTAGAAATTTGTTAAGACCAATAATTACTCAAATGGAAAAACGAATTTGCAATCAATCCATTCCATTTACCATTTTAGCATCATACTCTTCCTTGATTTATTTTATGACTTATTTTCTTGTGTGTGTTTGTTTGTTTTATATATATATATATATATATATATATATATATATAAATTTTTTTAAGAGTTTTTTTACATGATATTTGCTTTTCATTCCAATAAGCATCTTGATATCATAGAATTGCCATGTTAATGTCTTTAATGTTTGATTTTTACAGCCTATTGATAGAATCAATACATATTAGTAAATTAACTATGATTCATGCTTGGCAGTAAAATATGCTAATTCATTTAGAAAAAAACTAAATTTCTTGGAGAGAGATTGAGCGCGGATAGTGACAACACAAAATGTGGAAGTGGTGAGCCATGTTCAAATCATGTTTTTATTACGACGAGGATGTTATAATTTCCTTGAAGCATTGCGTGTAGTGTGAAAGGTTTTGTGCTTGCAGTCTTGTAGAAAAACTCCGTTGGATATGAGAAAATATAAAAAGAATGATGACAATCGTTGTGGCCCTAGGAAAGAGTCATAACAGATTTATGTATAAAGAATGTATTGTACAAGAAAGTGAATACAACGAAACGTTATCGGTATTTACCGACGATTGAGTTAGACAGTCTGTAGTCTCGCGTTAGTTGGTGATATCCCCCTCAAGAGTTAATACTCCGGAGATTTTTATAATATTTAGAAAAGTCCATTATGAGCGAATGGGTAAGTCCCCACAACGCCCCCCTCCCAAGCTTTTACATAAGGAGTACTAGTACCTTTTCCTTTTTTGTAATGCCTTTGGTATGACGACCCTTTTGCTGTATAGAAAAACTATTCTGTATTTGCTGGTCTTTATGTGCGATATTTTAACTTGTAGCACTAATAAATTTGTCTTGTTGCATTTCGCATTTAATTTCATGTAGTGTAATGGTTTTAATTTCCCTGTCGATACATGAGTCCTCAAGGAGTACACTCTGTCTTGGAACCAACTTTGAAAGTCCGTTCGCATGTCCGATCTGAGGTACTTTAACTTGAAATTTTCATCCAGTAGAATAGCGCCCTACATCAGCAGTCTGTTTGCTGTGTAGATGATTAACCCTTTCTTTGACCTTAAGATGGTCAATAAGGCTTTATTATCGATCTGTAGTATAAAAAATCCGGCATTTTATGTAAGATACAGACCCCTATTCTGTATGAGTTAGCATAGGTAGCGATGATTATAATTAGTTTTCAGTCATAGCGTATGAGTAGTAGATCTGACTTGAGTTTATTTTATTTATTTTTTTACTGAATGAGTAGTTCGTTCAGTTGGGCCCGTAGGTTTGCATATTGGTAATGAATGCCTAGTAATAGTTTGCGAACCCTCCAAAAATTTGTAATTCTGTAATATTTTTTGAAGCCAGCATATCCTTTGTAGCTGTGGTCCTTTCCACCGTTTTTGTCGATGTGACACAAGAAAATACTTTCCCCTGAAGAAATGCCACTGCCTTTCTTTGATTTTAAAACCAAAATTCTGTATTCAAGAAATTGCCCTGTGAACATGAGATTGTTCTTTGGTCCGATTTATTATGATAATATCATCCAGGTATGCTATCGCTAATCATGGCTGCTCAACAAAGTATTCATAATTTTTAAAAAATGGCGAGTGCTATCTTGACTTCAAAAGCTACCCTTTCGAATTTGAATAACCCCTTTACGGATGTTTATACAATGCAACTTTAAGCTATTTTCCGCCACTAGAATTTGAAACTATGTGTAACTCAGATCGACTTTAGTGAAGATTTTTTTCCTCCGGTTAGCTTAATGAAAACTTCTCCAAAGCTATGTAGTGGGTAATGGTGGTCTTTTAGTACTGAGTTTAAACCCGTGCTGAAGTCAACGCAAACACACATTTTCTTTTTAATTCCTTTTAGACATAGATGATCGGAGCTATTCATTGACTGAATTCAATTTTCGATAGGATGCCGGTTTTTACAAGTTTTTCGAGCTCTTTATTAATTTTCTCCAATGAGGCGAACGGTATATTTCTTTTCTTGAATACTGGTTGCGTATTCTCTTTGAGTTCGAGTCTGACTGATATTTTTGTGCATCTTCTCATATCGGACGAGAAAACTTCGGGAAAACCTTTTTTAAACTCTGACTTGAAATTTTCCTTCTTTGTTGCTAAACATTTTACTTTTTGACAAAACGTATTCATAGGAAAATCCCACAGATTGAATTGTTGCATCTAATCTGTCCTAAAAACATTTCCTGCGTTTTTTTTTTTTAACACGAACATTGTTGAATTATTTGTCGTGCCATTAAATTCAACATCAGTGATTAATTCACCTTCAAAATGTATTTTATATTAAAAGGAGAAAATTAATATATTTTTTCAATTCTTTAATAACTTGATGTGTGGGAGGTAAAGGAGAACTTTAGTTCAACACTCGGGTATCGATGTGTCTCATATAGTGATTCGGTGTTAAACCCAAGAAAGGGTTCCTTAATTTCTTTGTATTTACACTAAAGTACAATAAAAAAAAAAGATGAGAGGAAAATATGTACCACTGTATATAATTTATTATGAATATATTTTGTGGATAATTTATTATGAATATATTTTGTGTTTTGGTATTTATTTTTACAGTGATAAATACGGAGGTAGAGCTTAATAGAAGTATTAAAATATAATTATGACAGTATTTGTCTGTATTTTTGAGATGATGTGTTTTCATTGATTGAGATTGTCGGACTGACTTCCTCATCTTGCTTGTTATCGTCACAACGTTTCGGCCGTTTTTGCCCTCCGGCCTTCATCAGGTGTTTTTGGGGAACCGTTTGTTCCCCTAAAACACCTGATGAAGGCCGGAGGGCAAAACCGGCCGAAACGTTATGACGATAACAAGCAAGATGAGGAAGTCAGTCCGACAATCTCAATCAATAATTATGACAAATGGGCTGTGCATAAACGCTGGTGACTCATTTCTGAAAGAAATCTCCAAGTTAAATGCATTGATTTACATTCTAGGGTCGTTTTTTATAGTCAACTATTAATTAATTTTTTTTACATCGTTATACTTTATTTTTTATTTTTTCTCTCAGACAATCGACATGGATCATCAAAAAATCTGCACATGTTAGCTCAGCTTTAGGTTTTACATTCAGTTACGGGAAACGAAGTAGTTGAGTAATAATGTATTCTCTATCATTTTTCTATTATTAAATGTGCTTTTGTGATTATAATATCGTTTTCTTAATCTAACATGGTTTCCTCCATACAATATTTTGCTGTTTAGTTTTTCAGTGTTATACATTGTGGCTTGATAGATTGTGCTTCTTATGCCTATTTACTTGCCTCCCCACGAGAGCAGAGTAAGGCACAAGGTCGTTTTTTAATATGGGGAAAAAAATCCAGCTCCCCACAAAGGGGCACTCTGGACAGGAGCAAAAATAAAAATTGTTACAGTCATGAAGGATTTCTCCTCCACTGACCGAGGACGGAAAGGGTGAAGTGTAGCATCAGAACAGATACTACACTGTGATCTTGGCCCGAGCTTATTAAACAGTGATTTGTAGAATTCATCCATATTTTGCTATTACATTTTCATCATTTCTCCTTTCTTATTTCTGTGTTAATTATTCCCATTTCTGTCTGAACCATTATTATATTATTATTTTAGACTGCTGCTGCTACTACTACTACTATTACTACTACTACTAATAATAATAATATTAATAATAATAACAACAATTATTATTATTATTATTATTATTATTATTATTATATTATTATTATTGGCTCACATGGAGCTTTCACACAAGTCAGCAAACGATCTGATTGGAGACCTGTGGTGTTCTCTGGAAGCTGAGTGACAACAAGTCCCCCCCAGACGTCCAGCTATCTCCTCCTCCTTCGATAGCATTTGCAAATGAATTTGCATCATCGCAACAGCCTCTTACCATTGATTTCTCGCTGGCAGTGGCCATTGGTTTATACTGGAATTTGAGTGGCACTAAGCCTCCCCAAGATCCCAGTTCTCTTCGCACTTGTCCAGTGGAGGTCTGGCCAGTGCTCCCTCCTCGGTCTTTCCATCCTCCTTGACCCTTCTCGGCTCTTTGGTATCACTTATTTTTTTTGGGGGGGGCGGTGGTGAAACAATGGAGAGATGCATGATAGGTGTGGGGGGTATAACATGTAGATCTGCAGCTTCGGTGTTCTTCATTCCCTGTAACGCTTCTTTGTTATATTGCCTTGTGTTTTTCTCTGCATTCAAGGGTTTTCCTTAATATTTCAGCCATTTTCCTTATCGTTAGGCGTTGTATTTTTGCAGCCATTCCTCTGATTTCAGTTTCTGACATTCTTTTTTCCAGGTTTTTCGGGACTGTTCCTAGTGCTCCTACTATTATCGGTACTATTTTGAGTTTCTTCATCATTCAAATCCCTTTTAACTCTCTGGCTAGTTCAGTGTATTTGCTTCGTTTCTCCTTTTCTTTCATACTCATCGTGTGGTCAGCTGGGACAGCAAAGTCTACGATTTGACAGGATTTCTCTTTCTTGTTGATTATTACGACATCTGGTCTTCTTGCTTGGATGGGTTTGTCCATCTGTATGTCTATGTTCCATAGGATTTTGTGGTTCTCGTTTTCGAGTGCTGTTGCAGGTTTATGCTTGTACCATTTATCTGTACGCTCAAAATGTAGCCATTTGCACAATTCCCAGTGCACCACCCTCCTCACTTGGTCATGCCTGTTTTTGCATTCCTTTTGAGCCAGTTTGCTGCATTCAGTTACTATATGGTTTATCGTTTCGTCTCTTTGTCCACAGAGTCTGCATTTGCTGTTTTCTTGTGTTTTATCGATCCTTGCTTTGATATGGTTGGTTCTTATCGAGTTATCTTGTGCTGCAGTTATTAGGGATTCAGTTTCTCGGTTTATATGTCCTTTTCACATCCATGTCCAGGTGTTTTCGTAATTCTCATCTTTTGTCATTCTTATGAATCTTCCGTGAAGTTGTTTCTTTTCCCATTTTTCTTTTCTCGTTTTGTCATTTGTCTCTCTGTTTTCTGTTTTGTTGATTTTTTCCGTGTCTCTCGCTGCCATAATTATCCTTTCAGTGTTTTGCATTATGTATTTTTCTAATTCTTTTTTTGTGTCCTTCACACAGTTTTCTATACAGATCAGTCCTCTCCCGCTATCTTTCCTTTTCATGTAGAGTTTGTCAATATCGTCCTTTGGGTGTAGTGCATTATGCATGGTCATGAGTTTCCTGGTTTTTTGGTCGAGCTGTCTCAGTTCTTCTTTTGTCCATCCTATAAACGGTCCAGAGTATCTCACTAGTGACACTGCCCATGTATTTATACCTTTTATTAGGTTTCTGCTATATAACTTCGTTTCCAGGAGTTTTCTTGTTCTCCTGAGGTATTCCTTTCCAAGTTTTTCTTTCATTTCTGTTGCTCTGATGGTGTCCGTTTCCAGAATTCCCAAGTATTTATAGTTGTCTTGTTCCCCTAGTGCCCTCATTTCTGTTTGATTGGGTAGTTCCATGCCTTCTATCGTTTCCAGTTTTCCCTTTTTTATAACTAGTAGTGCGCACTTTTCCATTCCAAATTCCATTTGGATATCTTGGCTGAAGATTCTGGTAGTGTTAATTAGTTCTCTAGCTCCTTTTCAGTCCTTGCAAAAAGTTTCAGATCATCCATATACATCAGGTGGTTCATTATTTCCTCTGTATTGGGAAACTTGTATCCAGCTTGGCACTTTCTCAGAATCCTATTCAAGGGCATCATGGATATGATGAACAGTAATGGTGATAATGAGTCTCCTTGGAAGATGCCTCTTTTTATGTTAATTTCTGTTATGTGTTGTCCATCTGCTGTCAGTTCCAGATCCATGTTTTCATTGCATTTTCTATTACGTTGGTGATCCCGCTTGGTATTTTATACATTTTTAGGCATTCTATTATCCATACGTGGGGGATCCTGTCATACGCTTTTTTGTAGTCGATCCATGCCATGGCTAAATTTTTCCTCCTCCTTTTTACCTTCTTTATGATCTTTTGATCAACATATAGCAGATCATGTGTTCCTCTTTTTCCTTTTTGGCATCCTTTTTGTTCCTCGGGGATGAGTCCACGGTTATTCAGTGAGTGGTAGATTTTTTCCCTCAGTTGTGCTGTCAGTGTCTTCCACATGGTGGGTAGGCACGTGATTGGCCTATAATTGCTGGGGACGGTTCCTTTCTCCGTGTCCTTCTGTTGATCATTTTGGTTTCTTTTTTATGTTTCTGTATTTGGGTTTCTAGTCTTATTTCCCATCCAGGTTTTGTCGGTCCACTTTTTCCCGGTTGTTTTTCTGATTTGGGATTCAAACTTACCATTTTGGCGCCTGCGTAAATGAGGTTGTTTAAGTCTGTGATCGTGTTTGTTGGGATGTGTGGGAGGAGCTTGTTAACCTTCTCTGTTTCTGTTTTTAATTTCTTCTGCTCTTGGTTCTTTAACGATGGGAGTTTTGTTTTTTTCTCGTTCATAAACTGTGTTATTTAATTTATTTCATTTGCTTCATTCTCTGTTAGTTCTGTTTCATTGTTCTTGGTTTCAACGTTTTTAGTCTTTGATCTTCGTAGGTCCTGGGCCTTTGGTGTTTTTACTTGTGAGGCTTCAACTTATGGGTTTTTATACGAACAGTTCCATTTGGGGGGGGGGGGTTCTTGTTCAGTTTCCTCATTTATTTTTCGCTGAATTTCTGCTAATTCTAGTTTGAGAGCCAGCCTTTCTTGCGTATCAGTCTTGCTTGGTCCGCAATTCTTTGTTCTGTTGCTTTCATTCGTTTCCGATAACCTCCATATCTATATTCAGGATGACTTCTATAATAGCATTCCATTACTAGTCTATATAGATATATGGATTATATGTAGAGTAATAATTGCAGGAAAATCTTTATTCATAAGATTTAGAAATTGCTTACTTAGATTCGTTTTCAGTATCTGAGTATATAGTAGTGTTAACCAAATGACATTTTTATCACTTTTACATTTATTATTTTTAGTATCCTGTGTTTATATTTATATTTAACTAGCTGGATGCCCGGTGTTGCCCGAGTGTTCGGAGGTGTTGTTAAGCAAAACAAAAAAAAAAGAAAGAGAAAAAAAATGTGGTAGTATGCAGGCAAGATCGAACCCATACCGCAAAGGAGGAAAAGAACGTGAAAAAAAAACAGGACGTCTTTGCCGTTGCGTCCATTGCCAAACTGGAAGTGGCGAAGGTTTAAATTAAGGCTAGTCAATCAAAAAGAGGGATGACTTTCGAAAATATCGGCGAAAAAAGCGACCCCTCCTTGTAGAAAAATGCCCAGTTGAGGGTAAAGGAATTAATGTTTTTATCTAATTTTTCGATATTTGTCATCTGAAAGGCCGATCTTCAAAACGATACCGATCTTGTGAAAATCTGTCGCCTCTGTCGAAAGTTTTAGACATACATACATACATACATACATACATTTAAACAGACAGGTGAGATTTATATTATAGATTTCAATCTTAGCATATCCAATATTTTTAGTGCTGTGTTATAGACGTCACTTTAATTCTTAAATAACTTTAAGTGGAGTTATTGACAAGTTTACATTCACTAGAACGAGGACTATTAGGGTGGTTGGATTTTGAGGTACGTATATCGAATTGTTCATTATCTTCATGTATTTGTTAAATCGAAGCCTTTTTGTCTTTTTTTACAGAGGAGTCACCACTTATCAGGGCCCGCAGGCCACTCGAGAATAAGGGTTGATGAATGTACAGTAGTCCAAGGGACAATATCGTAGTAATCGTTTGTAGTGGAAATTTGGTAAATTGGATTATTTAAAGGGGACGGCTCATCAAGAATTTGTTTATGTTGGACTTGAAGACGACCATATTGTAGTCAGCGGGAAAGCAGGCAAACGGAAGAGAGTTCTACAGGCGTGCGGTTCTAAGTAAGAAGTTTTCTCCATGGAATCTACGTTTAGGTTTAAGCAAGGATAAAGAGTGGGGGAAATTATTGATAGTGGTTTCAGCTAGACGAGTGTTTTTATTTTGTAAAAGTTTGGCGAGGTGAGACCATAGATTGAAGCTCATGCGAGCACTTGCCATGAAAATAACAATAAAGCAGATACAGGCTCGTCACGTCTCTTCTGTGGGAAAGTTCAACTTAGGTGAAAATATAAAGAAAAACTAAAGTAAAACCTAAAAAAAAAATCTGTAATGTTTATATAGATTTAAAATATCATGCAAAATAGGCGCAAAAATAAAATAGAGCTATAGTTAACAAATAAATACTTGATGACTCAGCAAAACAAAGTTATAGTCACTTTGAGCCAGCTAAAAATAAGGAACATTCAAATTTTTTCTTTAAACAAAAGAAGGGAAATTTCATTGATTGGTGAGAGGTAGTTGTTAGGGATGAGGGCAATAAAATTACTAGCTTTAATTGGTTGGAGGTTGGAAAAGATACACTGTGAATATTAAAAGAGCCTTAGAATAAAAATCCGTGCATTTACCTGACTATTTCTTTCAGGAATAAAGCACAGACGTTCCTGTGGAGCTCATTTGTCGTAAGCATAGTTTATACTCTTTCTCTACTTATACAGGGTGTGTCACGGGAAATGGATGTTTTTAAGGAAAACAAAACTCTGCAAATATTTGAACAAAACTTTTACAATATGCATAAAAACATTTACGAAACTGAAAAGTAAAGAAATTCAAAATCAATAACTAAAACAAAATTTAATTTTAAATATAAACAAATAACAACAAACTAAACGGCATCTTAAGCAGGTTTAAAGACTACCAGAGAGCAAGGGGTGTTTTATAAACATCCGTTTCCCGCGACTCACCCTGTATAAAATTAGCCATGTACCTATGTTTATATGTTTGTATGTACGGAATTCACTCCTAAGAATAGTTAACAGATCATTATAAATTTTTTGAACACATCCAGTAAGCGTAATGCTGGGTAATATGGACTATATTTAATTCAGTTTAGTTTTATACAAAGGAGACAAAGAGGGGATGGAATCTCTTCGTGAAAATTTAGGTACTTTTTTTTTTTGCGAAATTTTAATAATAGGTTTTAGATTTCAATTAATAAATATTTCCAAAGTTTCAGTTACTTTGACGTAGTTTAAAGAGTTTTTAAGGGACATACTATTCGTACAAACCCCCATTTGAAAATTTGAACATTTCATATTTGCATTAGATTCGATCCATACTAATTACATAAGACTCTCTGATTCAAATTTCTTTTTAAGATCCCTTAAGCTTAAGCTTTTCGATATTATCTAGAATAAAAATCATGCAATGGATTTTTTTTTTATCAAAAACTAGCAGGGGACACCCGGCTTTGCCATGTCGTAAAACTTATGTATTACTAGTGGGGAGGAGATTATAAAATTTGCTTAAATATATTTGAATTCATGCAGATTTTGTATTTATTATTACAGAGTCAATTCTCTATTGAATATTATATTGTACCTAATATATAGTACTGATCTCAAAATATTTAAAAAAAAAATGACTTGGGTGGCATCATCTAGAATCGAAACTAAAACATTTAGTGCTGCAGATGCGATCCATATCGTTTGAGCTATTGACAGATAGATAAGAAAGATTTAAGATTAAATTACTTCATGCTATAATTGAATTTGAGCATGCGCAAAAATATGTCGACAAGTTGAAATGAACATTTTGCATTCCAACTTGCCGACGTATTTCTGTATGCGTTATTCATCTATCCAAAGGTTTTACTCCTTTGAAACCATCTTTGGTGTATGATTACTATTTCTTGTGAATTTCAATGTTATGTGATCAGTAGTTTGAAAATTTACCGGTGAAATATTTTCACATAGACATATACATACATAAATCTACTGTTTTATAAATCTAGATAGAATAACGATTCTAGACATAAGGTTTAGTAGCATTATGTGTTAATTTTGATCTTTGTTATGGGATATAAAAATGGTGCCAAATTGTTCTGTTTGGGTAGGGCTCTCCAAAGTTTTCAAACAGGAATCATTATGCTGATTTCAGAACTCCGCAGGCCAAAATAAAAAAAAAATGACTTGGGACATATTTTATATGATTGTAATCATTAGCTTCGATTTTATTGAAACTGGTTTTTCAAATCTTCATTTTTTAAATGATTTTCTGAACAAAAAAAAGTACTATTTTCATACATTTCTATATTTAACTATTTCCAGGACATTTTTACGTTTTTTATAAGAGCTCCGAGGGCCGGATTAAAGACTTTGGTGGACCAAATCTCGCCCACGGGCTGTAGTTTGGAGACTCCTGTATTTAGGGAATTAGTATTCCGCATCTTAGGACGGGTATGTTAATATGTATGTATGTTTTTTTTTTTTAATATCATAATGTGCAAATATAAAACTATATATGTGTACATATATTTTTATCCATGTTTTATGTTATAAAACAGAGAGACACTGGAAATCCGTGTGGGTGGTGACCTTGGAACAGATATTGCAACGCGTAGGGAGAAGATTTATGATATAATCTGAAAGGATCATTCATGCAAAGTCGCTCCAAGTAGCTCGCATAAAATAGGAAATAGAATTTCCTGTAGAATGAGGAACAATGCAAGAACTGACATATTGTTGCTGTTACTTTCTGTTGCCTATATGTTTGTTAGCCTGATAAAATGCCTACAAATATTGCGAACGTAATGGACACACCTCTTGTCGTGTCAGATTTGCAAATGGCTTTGCACATCAATTGAACTCCGATAGGTTGTTGCAATTGCGATATCAATCAATAGTTGGGCTGCAGCCAAACACCCGTGTGATATACTATAGATCTTGGAAACGATTATCTAACCTTAAAAGTCGCCTAGATCATTAAAGATAATAAAAAAGGTTGGAATGAAAAGGATGATCATACTTTGAATATTAAAGAGTGCTCAATGCAGAACAGAGATGGTATATAGTTTGTTTATTACACAAACATTATTAGCTACATATGTGCGTACATGTTTCAGTGAAATTCCTATTTAAGGATAGCACTTTATCCGGCCAAAAAAAGAATCGATACTGAAACGGGAGTCAAATTACATTAGTTTTTATAAGATGTTAACTTAATCACGCGAAATCGTACCGCCCATCTTCCCTCACCCCCCACTTCCTTCCTTTACTACACCTCCCTCCAAAACACCTACTGCTAACATTCACAAAATATACACCCCACTCTTTTTCACAACTTAAACCACACCCTAATATCTCATAAAATATCGATTCTTTTTTAGTTTGATGAAGTGTTATCCTTGAATTGGGATTCCACTGAAATATGTTTGCTCATTAACTAATAATATTTGTATAATAAACAAACTATATATATATATATATATATATATATATATATATATATATATATATATATATATATATATATATATATAAAACTCGCATTTAGGTAAAATTGCGCTTTCGTAAATAATTGAATTCATTCAAAACGTATCGCAAAAGCAAAAACAAATAACATCTAAGTAAATCGCGATATATCCAAACAGTCGTGCGGCATGGGCGAGCGGTAAGAGTTTAGGCTCTTTACCGTGGGATCCCGATTTCGAATCTCGCTGGATTCAGCCGCACTGATGAGTCATAGATGACGAAACACGTGTCAGTGGATAACTATATTTATAAACGATATATATGCCGCTCCCCCATATGGGGGTACCGAATTGGTTAAAGGGAAAATTATTCCCAACTCGCATTTAGATAAAAATGTATTTTCGTAAATAATTGAATTCATTCAAAACGTATTGCAAAAACAAAAACAAATAAAATCTAAGTAAATCGCGATATATCCAAAGAGTCGTGCGGGATGGACGAGCGGTAAGAGTTTAGGCTCTTTACCGTGGGATCCCGATTTCGAATCTCGCTAGATTCAGTCACTCTGATGAGTCATAGACGACGAAACATGTATCAGTGAATGATTATATTTTAAAAACAATATATATATATTGTTTTTAGAATATAATTATATTATATATATATATATATATTATATATATATATATATATATATTATATATATATATATATCCACATAAAATGTTATAAAAGTGATATATTTTATTGATTGATTTTCAGTATTTACTTCAACAGTGCTCAATACATGTATAGAGTTAGGTAGTAATTTATGAAAATGTATTTATGGCAATTAAGCATTTTAGCCTGACGATTCCTTACAAGGATGAAGCGTGAAAGCCTCTGTGTAAATCAATTGCCATTGATATATTTTCATATCTTACGACATACATCTATACTACTCATTACTATGATAAGTCTACACATCTAAAACAAGAATTAGGTTAAGGCTCCTAAGTATGAAATATATATATGTATACGAGATGCCTTCAATAAGTTTCCAGACTTTTCTAATTGATAGTACACATATGATAGTCTCCTTCAAAGTAATCTCCTCTGGCTGCATTGTATTTGTTGTACCGTTCCAACAACTGGAAGGCTCTATCAACGTCCTCTTGTGTGAGTGTGTAAATGACCCTTGTCACAGCCTCTTTCATCTCCTCAATTGTCTGATAACGACAGTCGCTAAGGGTTTCCTCCAGCTTAGGGAATAACCAAAATTCACAGGGAGCAAGGTCTGGATTATAGGGAGGGTGAGGAACTGTCCTGATGCCCATCTTGGTCAAATAGTCTGTGATATGGATGGAGCACTATTGGGACAAAATTTGCGCAAATCTTCTACATCTTCAGTTCCTTGTGAATAATCGTGTTCACAGTTCCCACACTGAGATCAAACTGTACACTTATTATCTCTATAGACACACGACGCTCCTTATCCATGAAATTCTTTATTTGGCCAATGAACTTGTTTTCTGACTTCCTTACTCCTCCCACATTTCTCATCCTCGTTCAGACTTGCAGCCGTTCCTGAATCTCTTATGCCACTCAAAAACTAATGCTCAATTCATGCAAGATGGTACAAAAACCGTCTAAAGCACTCAATACGTTTCAGTGGCATTTTTTCCAAGTTTAAAACAGAATTTTATTGTACATCGTTCTTCTAAAGTGTCCTCCCGTCCAGATTACATTTTTTAAATTCACCAGCTGTGGCAATCAGGCTTGAGTAGGGTGTATTCCAATTCCTGCTGTAGCTGTTCATTTGAACCTGAAATTATAGAAATTAGTTAGTCATCTCATAAGATGTCTAGCAATGATGTACTGAATTTTCAAGAGTCTACAACAATCTTAAATGTCTGTACAAAAAACACCTGGAAACTTATTTGAGGCAAATCGTCGGATTATATACATCGTCACGCTGGACTTAATTTTTGATTCCTTTCTCTCTAAAGAACTATTTTCGCATTTCGGATCAACTTGAGAGAATTTTCATGCAAGCTGAAATATTATGCGTGGTTTGTTTTTATATTTTTTTTACATATGCAAGATTTTTTTACTGCTTTTCTTAGCAATTTATGACGGTAGTAAATTGTGGTTTCGCTTAATGCCATAACTAGCAAATTCTAGCATTGCTACAAATATAATTTGCTGATTTCCTTATGTTCTCTGATGAGAAGAATAACAAGAATAGCATTCTTTGACACTCCATGGAATAAGAACTTTGTAAATTGTTTTTTGGAGTATTCAGTCGAACAATATATTTTGATTGTAAAGTTCTACTTACAGTTTTAATTTTCTTTCTCTTATATATATATATATATATATATATATATATATATATATATATATATATATATATATATATATATATATATATATATATATATATATATATAGCCTAAAGAAGCTTGGAATAAAAAAAATGCAAAAATAAAAATAAAAAATGCAGTTTAGATTCCCGGAGGGAAAAAAAATATTAATTTTAACCTATCGCAGACTAAGCACCTACATAATCCGATTTCTAAAAAGTTTATGATGACCAAAGAGAATTCATTTATATAAGGATGAAAATCAAAAAAAGGCTTTAACTAAAATTGTTAAATAGAAATAGACTTAGCACTTACATAAGCCAATTTCGCAAAAGTCTTCAATTTTAAAACAGAATTTAACTATATAAGGATGAAAAGAGAAAACCTTAACTAAAATTTTATAACTAGAAAACGGGGGTTATCAGCTGCTTACCATGTAGCTGTTTCGGAGATTTAAAAACAGGACAGCTGTTAAATACATGGCTCTCCAGTGGATAATACCAATTCCCCAATAAATGAAATGTAAAATAATACGGTTACTATTTTTACTAATATATGAAAAAAAATATAGATAAATAAAATATAAAAATTACAAGATCCGTTCTGCGACTATATATATATATATATATATATATATATATATATATATATATATATATATATATATAGGTAAAACTGGTAATTAGTAAAAACCTGAAGAGAGTGCTCAATACTAGTGCAGAGCAAATATGTGTTTTATTTTTATTACCGTTTCATATTTTATGTTGCCAAATTTTCGAACGGGGATCGAAGATGTTAATAACATCTTCGATATCCATTTGGCAACATAAAATATAAAACGGTAATAAAACAAATAAAACACATATTTGCTCTGCAATAGTATTGAGCACTCTCTTCAGGTTTTTACTAATTACCAGTTTTACCTCTCTCTCTCTCTCTCTCTCTCTCTCTCTCTCTCTCTTTCCATATATATATATATATATATATATATATATATATATATATATATGCATTTTATCTATATTGATAGTTCATCATCATGTCGTTTCGCTTAATCTGGAGATCAATCGTCAGGCAGTGGCCAAGTCATCCCTCAAGTTCGCATTGGAACATGCCTTACTTAAAGGAAAGTCTTGAGGATGTGTGCAATAGTATGTATGTCGGCGCTGCAGGGACACTGAGCATCCTGTATATAGCCTCACCTAATCAGGTTGTTCCGTGTTTTGGCAACTTTCGCTCAGGCCCATTTGAGTGCTACCCACTCTTTCCAGAAGAGTTCAGAGCATGCCGAGAGATCTTCTGTCAGTGTTGGAAGAGCCTCGATGTTGTTGTTTTTGACTGGCTCATTCCATCAACACAATCAAAAGAATGAGAGCGTTGTTCGTCCATCATATATTGATAGCTGTGAGTATAGAAGCTTTAAAACTGGCTGGAAATTTCAGATTTTCATTTCTCAAGTAGTGCATCATAGTATGTTCAATAAGTTATGTTTGTAATTGATCATGACAAGTGGTATATGCCAAACATAATCTTGTAGTAGTTTTATGCAATCACCCACGAATGTTTACTGCCAAAGATATTCTATTACATAATCAAGAGTTTTACCTTTTAATATTCCATTTATTCTGTATACTAACCATTACATTGCTAAGCAACGTTGAACCTGGTTAGTACTAAATGGGTGACCATTTGGGAATTCCAGATGCTGTATGTGCTCTCTGCTTATCTCGGCATTGTTTCCAGTCGTTCTGGACTTCTCCTTGCCACTGGACTTAAGCAGTGCCGATACAGGAGATGTGTGGTTCGCGATTGCGTAATCCTTGCCTCACAAATTTTTTTTTTGTTGTTGTTGTTTTTTTACACAGGAGTCACCATTTATCGTGGCCCAGGGGCCACTCGAAGATAAAGATTATAGAGTGTACAGTAGTCAATGGGATAATATTGTAGTAATCGTTAGTAATGGAAATTTGGTAAATTAGATTACTTAAGGAGGCGGTTCATCAAGAATTTGTTTATGTTGGACTTGAAGATATCAGATTGTAGTCAGCTGGGAAGCAGGCAAATGGAAGAGAGTTCCACAGACGTGTCGTTCTAAGAAAGAAGCTTTGTCCATGTAAAGTACGTTTTGTATTTAGGCACAAAAAAAGAAAAAAATTATTGACAGTTATTTAAGCTAGACGGGTGTTTATCGTGAAAGATTAGCAAGTGGGGACCAGAGATTGGAGCTCAGACGAGCACGTGCCATGGAAATAACGATAAAACAAAGACAGGCTCGCAACGTCGCTTCCGTGGGAAAGAGGTTGCAGGGAAGAGAAAAGGGCATCCCCCACTAAGATATGATGATAATGATGTTGATGATGATGATGATGATGATGATGATGATGATGATGATGACATTGATATATTAAATAATATTCATAAATCCTTAGGTGCATGAGAAATGACGCAATTAAGAAAAAAGAAAAGTTTTCATTTAAAACTCAATGTACGTCATTAACTTTAGTTTTAAGTTAAAACGTAAATAATTGAGTTAAAACGTGCAGAAGAAAATGTATGTGCACCAATGTGAACTATTTATGAAAAATCAATAGACGATGTGGGAATAAAAATGCTGGATGCTGGTTGTTGCTAGCAACAGAAATATAAAAACAAAAAAATCGATCAATCACCAAATGCATTTCATCGAAGCGTTCTAATTTGGTCATTATTGTCTACCATATAAAAGAAGTGCAGAATTTCTACAACGTCGATCAATTAATGGATATCATAAACTTTAGGGGGATTCTTTAAAAATAAAAAATGCCGCTCGGCACTATCTCAAACCGGCATACCAATGCATAAAACCAGCTTATCCTGCCTTGACAGAGTTCAAAATAGACTTCGTAGCTTAGTGGGGGGGGGGTGCACTTTTCTCTTCCCTTCAACCTCTTTCCCACAGAAGAGACGTCGTTATTTCCATGGCAAGTGCTCGTCTGAGCTCCAATCTCTGGTCCTCCTCGCCAATCTTTCACAAAAAACACTCGTCTAGCTGAAACCGCTGTCAATAAGTTTCCCCACTCTTTATCTGTGCCTAAATACAAAACGTACATTACATGAACAAAGCTTCTTTCTTAGAACTGCACGCCTGTGGAGCTCTCTTCCGTTTGCCTGCTTTCCAGCTGACTACAATCTGATATCTTCAAGTCCAACATAAACAAATTCTTGATGAACCGCCTCCTTAAGTAATCTAATTTACTAAACTTCCATTACTAACGATTACTACAATATTATCCCATTGACTATTGTACACTCTATAACCCTTATCCTCGAGTGGCCTTCGGGTTCTGATAAGTGGTGACTCCAATGTAAAAAAAATAAAAATGTGAGGCAAGGATTATGCAATCTTGAACCACACATCTCCTGTGTCGGCACTGCTTGAGTCCAATGGAAAGGAGAAGTATTTCTTAGAACTGCACGCCTGTGGAACTCTCTTCCCATTGCCTGCTTTCCAGCTGACTACAATCTGATTGTCTTTAAGCTCAACGTAAACAAGTTCTAGATTAACCGTCCCCCTAAGTAATTCAATCTACAAAAATTCCACTACTTATGTTTACTACGCTATAATCACATTGACTAATGTGTACCGATTAACCCTTATCCTCGAGTGGATAAGTAGTGGTTCCTGTAAAAAAAAAAAAAAAAAAAAAAAAAATTTGCGTGGTCCCTGGCTTTAGTACGAACATTTTTGCATGATGATATTGTCTTTGAGAATTGTTAAGAACCATGCCAATAATTAATATAAATTGTTTATAAATGTTATGTTATAGTTGAGGTTGACCTTAGCTATGACCGAACCTTATGCAAAACGGAGTGTGTGGGGCACTGTGTGGGTAGTGACAAGGATAACATCTGGAAATTAAGATTTGAAAAAAAAAACATCAATCAGCTAGGGGGTTTATGAAAGCACGGGGTCCACTACCGCCGCATAGATTACACTAACCTAAGACCAGCCCTGGTTATAGTAAAGAAAAAAATTTTTTTAATATTATGTATATACAGACATGCATATAAGAATCGAAATAAACAAAACATTGAGAAAATAAAAGCAAGTGCTAGCTAAAACATGAACAGTGTTTTGTAAATGAAAAACGAAACTTTATAACAAAGCATTTTTATATGTAAAGTTTTATCAGAATATAAAAGTTATTTGTCAGTTAGTAAATGTTCATTTATGCACATTCGTTTTTTGTTTTTTTTTGGTGAAGAAAGTTGAGTTAGTAGATACAAGGTTTAGAAATGTGTAAGTAAAAATATTCATAGTTTGAACATGCGTGTGTAAGTAATGTATGTAAGTATTTGGCAGCGGGGCACTGTGTATGTGTGGTGGTTCACCTTATTCTTGTCAGTGCGTGTATAGATGTGTGTGAGCTTATAAATGTTTGAATATGAGTCATTAATAATTCTTTTTTCCCTGCGCCCGCCAAATGCATGGGGTGGGGGATAAGCATATGTTATTGGTATAGCAAAACCAAAATAAAAGGTATAACGAGACGCAAAGCAAATTTTAATACACGGGTTGTATCAAAAAGTCTGACGAGACGCAGAGCACTATTCACTGTACGCAAGTCTGAACGCTTCCCCTAACTCCTCTCAGCGACCTGCTTTTATCATGTCCGGGCATGCCTCATTAGCAGGTGTCTCGTGTGACCATGCGAGAACTGTGCGAGATCGAGGACATTAAAAGATCACGGACGCCATCTTGGATCTTTTTGATTTTTCTTTCTTCTCAGCCCGCAGAACACACAGACATAAGGACGTTTCCAAGGTGAGTCTTGATTATTTGTTTATCGTTTGTGCAGTCACACAAGGCACAAACGCATGGCCGCTTGTTTCTGTGATGAATATCACAATTGGGTCTTTCAGATGCGCCAAGTTTAATCTTTCTATAGTTTTTTGGCTGTTTATTTCATCGTTTCATAGGAGATTCTAAGTTTCGCACGAGCTTAGTAATTTGGCAAAGACTTCTTACTTTTGGGGTTTAAAATGGTTTTCATTGATTGAAAGTACTTTGAGTTAACACATCCCTATTAAACCTAGCTTAACTTTAGAAGTGAAGAAGAGAGAGAGAGAGCATCCAAATGAAGCTGAGAAAGAAAGAGAGTAATAATTAGAGCCATTTGATTTTTTGAGTTCATTTGCATCGCTTCACTACAAAATTATATCAGGTTGGAGCAATTTCTTTACCAGTTTGTAGAAGTGGCATTTCCAACCATTGTTTGTTATTACTTAAACATATCACAATGATTAATTTATAACTTTTTCTTTCAGATTATTAAAATATCATTTATATATTTCTGTAACATTCTAACCCACATTAACTCAAAAACAATCTTCTCTTGTCAACATAAAGGGAATTATCTTCCACCATCGATAATGCTCGTTTTTACACAGCACTGTATGACATAATCGCATTGACACACTAGATCACCGAAGTTAAGCAACGTTGAGCCTGGTCAGTATCAGATGGGTGACCAATTTGGGAATTCCAGGCGCTGTATGTAGGAGGATGTTGAAACCTCCCTGCTAGAGTTGCAAAAAATCTCATGTCGTCATCCCTATATATATATGCGACTAGGGACTGCTTGTGAATTTCATATTCCCATGGAACTTACTCCTTTGGAAGAAGCCGGTTAAACCCACATAGGGATAGTGTCGCTTCCATTTTTTTTTTTTTTTTCATCACATAGCACTACTGACCAAATGATTTTCCAGGAGAATTTGGTTGGGAAATCTTGCATCATTCTGCATATTCTTCCTCGAATCATCACTTATTTCAAGGATTACAAAACCTTTTAGATGGTCTAAGGCTAACATCACGAGAGGGGAATGAAGAGGAATTAGATTCGTATTTCGCACCAAAACCTAAAGAATTCTACAAGAGAGACATTTATAAGCTTGTTGACAGATGGAATTTAACTATAGAAAACACAGGTCGTTATTGTTATGAATAAAGATTTTAAAAAGCAGTTTTTCATTTTCAACATGAAATTATAAACCGGCAAAAACTTGGGCACTGATATGATAATAATCTACTATTATATTAAAGTCATATTGTGTGTGTATTGCGTGTGTGTGTGTGTGTTGCGTATGTGTCTGTTGCGTGTGTCTGCGTGTGGGCGTGTGTGCATGTGTGCGTGTGTGCATGTGTGTATGTGTGTGTGTTGCGTGTGTGTGTTGCGTGTGTGTGTGTGTGCATGTGTGTGTGTTGCGTGTGTGTGTATGTGTGTGTGTTGCGCGTGTGTGTGTTGCGCGTGTGTGTGTGTATGTGTGTGTATGTGTCTGTGTTGTGTGTGTGTGTGCGTATTATGTGTGTGTATGTGCGTGTTGTGTGTGTGTGTGTGTGTGTGTGTGTGTGTGTGTGTGTGTGTGTGTGTGTTACAAGCGAAACATTTATAAGCTCGTTGACAAGTGGAATCTAATTATAGAGAGCAACGGTCATTATATTGTTATGAATAAAGATTTTCAAAAAACATACAGTTTTTCATTTTCCACATGAAATTTTAAACCAGCAAAAACTTTTGCGCCTACACAATATTTAACTTTCTTTTTTTTTTACAAAACAAAAATTATGTCTGATATAATTTAATAAAAAATATTACACTCGTTGTTTAAGAAGACATTTTTCAACATGGCTGCGTCTTGTTTACTCACCAATTTTCATGTAATTCATTATACTTCTCTTAATAAAGGCAACAAGTTCTTGTTTTTCCTATGACACGTCATTGAAAAACCGGAAATTTGCCGCGGAGAGAAATTGGCTGTATCTGAAAACTTTTACGTGTAGAAATCGAAAATAGTTACGTGACACATGCTTTGTAAACGGTGTCTTCATTCCTAAGTATAAATGAAATAGTGTAAGGCGATAACTCATATTTTAAATAAAAGGATTTTACATAGAGTTACCTCCCTTGCAACTCTATGTTAAATCTTTTTATCTAAAATTCTAGGTTATGGTCCTGGTTAGTTCTAGGAAGGTCACTTTCCCAGGCTTTTCCGTTGTCGCCGTTTGGGAATGCTGATTGTTAATTGCCTGAAGCGCGCCTATTAAAGTATGCCGACCGGGTTGGCCAGGCAATTTTTGTTCGATCAGACCTCTAGGTCGCTGCTTTCAATCCCAATTTCCAACCTTGGTAAGGAGATAAACATTGAAAGACTCTCTTGTACTATCTGGTTTGGAAATTTCGATATTTTTCTTAACGACGAAACAGGCAGAATGTGAAATATATTTTAAATATTCGTTGCATGCTGATGCTATTTTCACTTTTTTAAAGATCAGATTTTTCTGAAGTTTAATTGAATTATTTATGGCATTATTTGGTCATTGTATTTAATTGATTTGAATTGTTTAAATTATAATTTACTTAAACAAAAGTAAATTTTAAAAAAATGCATTTCAACGATACATTGCCAAATTACTTTGTTATTACTTTATTATTATTTAGAAATGATTTATGATTACAAAGAATGATAATAACTAGCAGTACCCATGGAAATTCCACGGTAGTTGAAAATCTGTCAGAATATGGCTACAATTTTGCCTTGCAACGATACCAATTTAGTTAAACAAATGTTTTTTTTTTTCGGAATATTCCACTTACCTTTTAAAGTACGCACAGGATGATAATGGTCGAAGTGAATTACGACATTAATATAAAGATAATAGAAGTCGAATGAAAGATAATAGTTTTAATTTACTTAAGAAGATTGTTTTTACAATATTTTAACCATTTTTTAATAGAATATTCAATAGAGAATTGACTCTGTAATAATAAATACGAAATCCGCATGAATTAAAATATATTTAAGCGTATCTGGTTGGCTCATCTTTTTTGGTGGTGGTTGTCTGGGTCTTAGTAGAGCGTGAACCTTAAGTTTACTTTCGTCAGTCTTTTAACTCTCACCACATATTTATGTCATTTAATCTTCACATTCTGTGATTGATATTTCTGGCAAAGGAGAAAGACATGCTGTTTCCTTGGTTAGTCCTTTTTTTTTTACTTATGTTGTATGTGGAGATTTACAATCCTCTCATAATATTCGCTATCATTTCACAGCCAATCTATCCGTCTCATGAACCCTTACCTTCAAGTATTTTTAGCCTTGCTATGTCGTGACGCATTGGTAAAATAAAAAATAAATAAATTAAAAAAAGAATTTTGAGCAACTTCTGCCATTACTAACCAGCAGAGTGTTACCTCTATCGATTAATGTCTATCACAGTGTAATGATATATGGAGGTGAAACCTGGCCAGGGAGGGGCGACTATATACATTAGATGGAGAGAAATAATATAAAATTGATATGCAATATGAGTCTTAAAGACTGAAGACATCTTAGGAAGATAAGATTTGGAGAGTGTAGGAAGATTTCTTTTTTTTTATTTGGAGGGACATCACTAGGGCTAGGACAACAGCATATTCTTTTCATTATTTTGACTCTCAAGTATATATCCGTTGATATCTTATATGCTTTTATATAGAGTGATGTGGTTCTCGGTTGATTAACTGTCTGTGTCCGATATATACTCGAGAGTCAAAACAATGATAAGCATATTCGGTACTCATGCACTTATTGATCCGTGCTGAAATAATAACGTTCTTATTTTGAAAGCCATTCTTAACATGGAGAGGGGAGGGTGTTTTGTACCTATTCTGTACTTTAACCTTACAGTTGAATAAAAAAAATATCATAAAACTTTAATTAAACTTAGAAATACGATTTAAAAAATAGCGCGGATCAGAAAGGGCATTAGCAACGAATATTTTGTTGTCATAGCCCTGGTCATCACTTATCAAGGCCCAGAGGCCATTCAGGAATAAAGGTTGAGTGTCAAGTAGATGGGTAGACAACAAGATCAATCACAGTAAAAATTGGGTAGGGCTAGATTATCTAAACGGACGACTCAATAGGAATTGGCTTTAGTTTTGGGCACAAATAGAGACTGAGATACGTTGTTAGTAGCTGTTTCAGCTTGGCGAGTATTTACTGCGAGTGTTTTACGGGTTGTACAGAACTTCAGCTGTATGGCCATTTTCAAAGAGTGGGTGAGGGTTCTTGGGTAAGTAGGTATAGAACAGTTGAGGTAGCAGGGTCAGCTGACAGTGAAAGGCCAAGGAAAATATGGAATGGAGCGATAAGTATGAGCCTTTGTAAAAGTGGGATAAATAAAGTCCTGGTTAAAGATAGCGTAGTTTAGGAGACAATTTTTAAAAGCTATCTAAAGTCAGCATACAAAATGGATGACAAACCGAATATAATGAATGAGGATGATTAAACACATCTTTTTATAACATTAGATAAAAAGAGTCTGTTTATTTCAGTGTCAAGAATTAATACCAGCTTATTTTTAACTAGAACAATGCAAGGTGTAAAGGGAAGCAACTGTGTGTTGCTAATCTGTAACAATGCCTTTGAAAAAAATATGTTCATTCCTAGTTCAATGCTATTAATTATTCTGGACAGTCTTAAAATATTAGCAATACTTTCATGTTTGATGCTGTAATAAAATATCGTGTTTTTTAACAGAAAAAAACCCCAACAAATACCAAGCAATAAAAATCTATTTTTATAGATTTTCACAGTATGTTAAAAATGCAGCAGAGAAATAAAAACCAACTCAAAGCGTTATTTTAAGATTTCAATTCAAAATAAGATTATATTTTATCTCTGTTTGAATAAAATGGGAAAACATTGTTTTTTTTTAAATAATAATTCAAACAGTAATAAATCATGAATAAAAATAATTTTTTTTTCATTGCGATTGAATTATAAATTTTCAATAAAATTTCTTAATTATTCAGATATCAATATTTTTATGATTAAAAAGAAATAAATTTGTGAAATAAAAATTTCTATATGAAATTAATGTTTTTCTGCTTAATATAAGAGAAAGAAATGATTTTTTTTCTACTCATTAAAGGTTTTAACATAAAACTATGATAATTAATGGATTAATGTAATTATAATGTTGAGGCTTTTCTTTTCAGTTTTGTGGCTTATGGTCAGTTTCCTCACTATCAGTATCAGTCTCAGGTTTGTGACGACAAGGTGGTCAGTCACTAGTTGATTCAGTTAAGTGGTCATATATATGCATATAATTGCAAATAATTATTTTTAAAACCTATATACACTAGTGTTTCATCCTTCCAGAATCATCATTGCAGGACGTTATGATTGCCGTGGGTCGTGGGATTCAAACCCAGCAATGAAGCCATCTCTGTCTCTATTAGCAAGGAACAAACCACATGGCCACCGTCAACCACAACGATATTCAAGTGAAAGTAAACATTTATAAAGGAATAAACTTTATACAAGCACGGTCATAGAGCGACTAAACTGTCACGATCTTACATGTAGGTCAAATAATGGACTTATTCATTTGATTAGACAGTGCTCAAAAGATAAGAAACTTAGATTACTTAAATGGGTGAAAATAATTATAATTCTAAATTTTAATCGCTATATATACATATATATAGGTATTAAAATTTAGAATTATAATTATATAATTATTATATTATATATATATATATGTGTGTGTGTGTGTGTGTGTGTGTGTGTGTGTGTGTGTGTGTGTGTGTGTGTGTGTGTGTGATCATGGTCAGTGTCTTCACTGTGCACGTCACACCCACACGCACATTTCTCTATCTCTATAAAGTGCGAATGTGTGTGTGTGAGGACACTTCTCAACCTATATACTCGACGTATTTTTGATCTGCAGGTATTGAAATTTGTAATATATGGTATTCAGACACGTGGAAAACTTTTTAATCAGTTTTCATCCGGAAAAAAGGCTGCTAAAGGTGTTACGTGGTGGGTGTTATTTTAGAAGGTACCAAATCTTATTATGTATATATTCATTGTGAGTGTTCATATTGTCTTAGGATGTTCATGTTTGTGGAGATAACATATTGGAGACATAAACAGGGTATATATAAAGAGAGAGACAGTTTTGTATATATATATAATAGACAGTGTACATGTTACTACAAGAGCACCAAGCCTGCAATTCAACTAGAAGAGATTTTTGAATATATTGATAGATAGACTGAGAGATAGTTTGAGATTTACGTTTGACAGTTGTACATATAATATGAACACGTTACCTTTCTCGTTGTAATGATGAACACAGAAACACGGTAGTTATAAAAACATGATGATCATTTATTCTTCGACCGGTCGGACATGATTCTGTATTTCAGGGATTCAAAGTTTTACATGGTTATTTCTAAAAACCTCTCGCTTCCTAGAGGGTGCCTTGACTCGAATGGAGAATCGGTCTGATCTCCTCTCTTCTTTGATCTGACTTCTCTCGCTTCTTTTACTAACATCGAACTCTTTGCTATATTGAGAAATCACACGTATGTCTGGTCAACGTGACAACTCACGTGTTTCCAACGTGCGCGATTTGCACGTTTTGAAACCATTTCTGACGACCAGCAAATTTCCCATTCTCTTTGTTGTTTTACAAAGGAATTTAACCTACTTGTCTAATTCTGTAACCCATATTTTATTATGCATTCTTTCTAAGAATGTGAATAGTTTCCAGCCAAATTTGTATTCATTAAATATTTTAACAGAATCAACAATTTATGGGACATTCCATTTATAATAACATTCTGTGTTTTACTTATGATTGGAATTCTCAATTCCAAATCTAGCTTCGCAAGTTCAAATCCTTGACTGTCCTATTTCATATTTGCATTTAACTAATTCCCTATTTTTTTCTTACATGAAAAGGGGACAGCTCTTATCATGTAACAAAGGGGGGAAATTGAAAAATTGGTACGTGGAGGGGCATCTTGCGTGAATCGTTCACATGGCATATTAAGAATAAGTAGGTTTGAAAACACTTTTCAACGAGCGTGTCAAGCTGGTATAATGGTTATCGTACTTGACTTGCTGGCTTTAGGTTTTGGTTTTGATTTCAGCTGGAGCATTTTTTTTACTTACAAGAAATGAACTGTTTATGAAAAAACATAATACTGACATACACATATCTCAGTTTCTTTCCGTTTTATTTTTAAATTCATATTTTGTAAAGGAATTAAACGTTACGTTTAGTGCCTACGGATTTCTGTTTATAAAAAATAAGAATTCTTCATTAATTAAAATATAATATTTATGCAATTTTTACGATCGGGCAACGCCAGGCGGCTTGCTAATATATATTTAATTATTTTTTTACTATAATAATTAAATACCTACAGAAATTAGTGTTTCATTCTTTCAGGAATCTTCAGTGCAGGGTGTCACGATTAACACCAGTCGACAGATTCGAACTCGGCAACACAAGCCATCTCTTACCCGATTTGCAAAGACCGTATCCAATCGGCTACCATTAACCGCGTGAAATAACGTTGAATTTAAAACATTTAAATTTTAAATGTTCTTTACGTCAGAACAGGGATCTAATCGTTATACAATGATCTATGCATATATATATATATATATATATATATATATATATATATATATATATATATATATATATATAGTAATTTATAAAATATATATGGCGATTAAGCTACACTGAATATTCGGCGTTTCATCCACTCTAGGACTCTTCCGGCTTATGCGCGAATTCTGTGGTTGTTTATTGTTTTTATATGCTCCTCTTCTATTGAGATTTTAGTTTGCCAATCAGCTTTCTAGTATCCACCGCGCCCTTCCTATCAGCCAATGGGCATGCATTTTATCGGACAAAGGATCTGTTTTAAAGCTAGGTTAGTGTTTTTTTTTTTTTTTTGCTAGTTTATATATAAATCTATATATATGTGTACATACATATATGCACATATATATACGTATATATATACAGTGTGATCGCTTATGTATTATATACATATATATATATATATATATATATATATATATATATATATATATATATATATATATATATATTATTTTGTAGAGGGAATTAGACCTGGAGTCTAAAGAGCAACGTTTTTGTAATGTATTAATACATTAAAAGAACAGTGCGCATAGTACTGTAGATATATATAATAAGCTCAATAGGTATATTTATCCTAGAGCTATATACATATTTAGTATAAAGATTAATAATTGTAAATTATGATTGGTTGATTGTTTTTGTTTTACGGCATATCAACCCTTTTCAGGTTATTTAATGCCGAATCCAGTGATTTTGAAAAAAAGTTTTTTTTAATAGAATATATATTTTTTTTCAAGTCAGTTCCTATTTAACCCATAGTTGGGACCCTAACAGGTACTACCACTCCGGGTCCGAGTGGACCTGGGAGCATGGCAATTAAAGGGTGGCTCCACACTTCCCAAAACCCGCAAGCTGGAGCCTCACCATCGGAAATAGTTTTAAGGTCATATCCAGAACCGTAAATTATGAATCAGTTTCAAAAGGAAAAACAAACAAAATCAAAATATTTGATTTTGTTTGTTTTTCCTTTTGAAACGGATTCATAATTTACAATTATCAATCTTTATAATCAATACACCCACACACACATACACACACACACACACACACACACACACACACACACATATATATATACATGCACACATATATATATATATATACATACACACACACACACACACACACACACACATATATATATATATATATAATCACGTGACTGAATTAACTAATGGCTTTGACTCAGAAGTTCATTTCCGTTTTTCTCTTTTTTCCTATTCAGTGAGCAAAGCAACCACAACGTTTCCCCATCGCTTCTATTTCGTTCAAACTAGTTCTGTGGCCTATGGTCAGTTTCCTCACTATGCGTATCAGCTCTGTCGACATGTCTCTACACATGTGTCATGAGTGCATGTTTCGTTATAACCACAGATTAAGAAATTTGATATGTATACATAATAAATACTGTTAGATTTTTACAAGTTTTTTTTTTTTTTTGTCCTTGAAATTCATCTTCTTGTGTATATGAAAGAAATGAATAAGAAATTATGGTCGTCTTCAATAAATAAACATAACAGACAGCATAACTTGGGGAGAACTTGAATGCCTACTAGACACCGTCCTCGAGTGTCTAAGGTCTCTCTGTACAGGGGTTTGCCAGAAGAATCTGCCATGAGGATACTTTTTCCATAGAAGTAAACCCTGACCAAATATTCAAAATCACATAGTATTCCTAGCCCAAATAAGATCTCCTCACTACGGCTACTCCACAGATTTTCCGAGGAATGGTGCACCTTCTCCAAGTGATATTACCTCAAGTAATAGCACGAAGCTGGATACTCCAATAGACTAGATAAATTCTTGTCCTGGAATCCAGTAAGACCAAGAGACCAACATGAAAGATATACTACAACGTATAAAAATGGTTAATTTGGGAGAGGAAAATTATGTTCTCAATTTCTTTACCAACTCAGTGCTTGAGAGATAAAGAACTTCAATGGAACATTCGAATATCTATGTATCTCATATAGAGTTCAAGTGTTAGCCCCTGGTTGTGGGCCCCTTGATGTCTGAGAACTTCGACTGAAGTAAAATGAAACAAAAAATATAAAGTATAACGTAACGGACAGTGCAACGGATATCGGATAATATAATGGACATTGTTACTAAAAAGAACCAGCATAACAGACAGCGTAACTAATAAGGGATAGAATAATGGACTATGTAACTGTTAATGGATGATATAATGAACAGTGTTGCCGAAAGTGGATAACATAGGGAACAGTATATGTTTTTAAAAAATAAAAAGATATATCTATATATATATATATATATAAATTAGTAGCATTCATGTCTGTGTGTGTGTGTGTGTGTGTGTGTGTGTGTGTGTGTGTGTGTGTGTGTGTGTGTGTGTGTGTGTGTGTGTGCGTGTGCGGGTGTGAGTGTGTGTGTCATTCTTCTACAGTTCACACCACTGGACCAATCATCACCAGACCTGGCGTGGTCATGGTCCCCCACCTAAGGATGGTGCACACCTTCTACCACAAAAATTGCACATGCAGGCACCCCTTCGTGGGTATCCATAGTCTACCAAAAGACTAAAGGAGCCCTTCTTTGTAGAATCAGCGTTATAGAAATTCAAAGCTATAATCATTTATTCCGGGATCGATGATAACTTCCAATAAACCATGATTCTTAAATGATCCAACTATTAACTAGTGATGGCTGAGTGGCTAACGACACAAACTGAAAACCTGGGTGTGCAAAGCTCGAATCCAGTTCAGTCCATAGAAATACTTTCATCACACACACAATTGGCCTTGTGTCTAGCCTCCGAGGGGGGGGTAAATAAAATAACTAGTGATATTAATATTCTTTCATTAAAAGTAAGACTTTTTAACATCTTGTGCAAACTATGAATGATGAATTCGGGATAAGAAGGTTTTTTTCAGAGAGAGAGAGAGAGAGAGAGATAAAGAGAGGGAGGGAGAGAGAGGAGCAGACGGCTTGATGGACAGAGAGAATATCTTAGTGACCTCTGAAGATTGAACCTTCTTTATGATCTACATACCCACCCTCAAACAAATGGTTCGAATTCTTGTAATGCAGAACCAACCCTGTTTTTCTTAGTAGACAAGAAGAAGCAGGTTTTTAACATCCGAAGAAGGTGGCAGGTTGCAGCAACCGAAACGTTGTGCTAATAACACTCAAAATGAGAATAATAGTCCGATTAATCAACATGACAGAAGCAGAAAGATTCTTATTTACTGTATTTTCTTAACAAAATTTAGAAGCAAATGAATAACATTTTGCTGTTTGTTTTCTTTTTTTTTTTAAATAAAAGAAAAGGACTGGAAATCACAATGGCGTACAAAAATCAAGAATCCCTCCACCACCACAAAAAAAAAAAAAAAAAAAAAAACAACAGCATTGAAATTCCAATCACTTTTTAAACGCTGTTTTAAAATGGATTCTGAATGAATAACTTTTAAAACTGCTCAGTGCATCGAATGTTACAACGTCATTCAAATGTTATCCACTGCCGAAGCTCTTCAGGGAATGTTAATTTATGATCCTATTGATTTCTTTCACTGATTATCTTTTTTGCTGAAAACAATGGATTTCTGCTGAAATAAAAAAAAAAAAGAAGAAACAGTGCTGTTTTATGCAGCAATACTTTCTGCCTTCTCTTAAGCATCTTACGAAATAGCTTTGTGGCTAGCGCACCTGGCTGGGGACATTTAAGTATTGTGCAACTGCGTGATGATTGTTGAAAGCAGTCGCTAATAATTCGTTAACAATGGTGTTTGAACTTGTGTTGTATATTTGTGAGGCCACTCGAGGATAAGGGTTAATGGGTATACATTAGTCAAATTTAGGGGGGCGGTTCATCAAGAACTTGTTTATTTATTTAGTTGACAAATATTCATAGAAGAAATTAACATAAGTTAAGGCAAAAACAAGATGCCTTGCAGACAAGAGTAAGTAGAGTTCAGCTGGTTGATCTTTTGTGACAATTCATCCATCCATGACAAAGAAGCTTAGTGGAAGCGGCATCAGACGAGGAATTTGAGGATGTGAAGTTGGAAATCTGAATGAAAAATGCTGAGCAAGCAGATATGTAGTGAGATTGAGGCACGATTCGGACAAACGCTAAAAAGCTGGAATAGCTACCCTACTTCTTTCTTTGCTTTCTTTGTATTTCTTTTTGATGAAGTTAGTTTTCACAGGAAAGTGTTAACTCCAAATATTTCCGGCGAATGACACTCGTTTTAAGCCCCAAAACTGACAAGGCTATGTTAAATTGACCAAACTTATAAAGAGCTGTGACCTGGTCAGCGAAATCAGATTTTTTCAAAATTATTGAACCATCCACACGTTTTCATTTATTTCAATTTTATATGCATATATATATATATATATATATATATATATATATATATATATATAAAGGGTGAAACGATAAATTTGTCGCCCTAAAGAAAACAACACTACAGCTTTATTTTAAAACTTTTATTGAAAATATCAATCCAGGTAACTTGATTATGTAGTAGAGTTGACATCTATTCAATGTAACCGCCTTTGGCCTCAATCACCGCCTCGATACGGGTTCGGAACTGGGAGCATGCCTGTTCCACAAGTGCCGGCGGGAGCTCAGCGAATACTCGGCAGATGGCGGCGATCAGGCTGGCTTTGGTGTTGTGGGAGGTCATGTTGGTGACGTTCTCGACGTAGGACTAAGCAAGATAATCCAGTGAGTTCAGGTCGGGGTGGGGTGGGGGTAAGGGGGTTAGTGAGAGAAGGATACAGAGTCGTAGCACTCTTTTTGAAGCTAAGCCTGGGTCTCTTTGGACTTGTGGGCCAGCGCCGAGTTCTGCTGCCAGACCCAGAGTCTGCCAGCAAACACTTGATTGCACCAGGTGATCCTCACACTCTTCAGCACATCCAGATACACTTTGGTGTTAATTTTCAAGCCGACTTCACAGATGTGAGGTGGCATGATGTGACCTTCACTTTAAAACCACACCAAAGACCGTAACTCTGGCTTGAAATTCATTGAGCTCAGCCTTTAAGTGTTAAACCGTCTGGATTTGCATTTCGAGGATGCTAACAATGGTTCTCTTCTCATAACTTGGATCGGTAGAGAATATGAATTTACAGCGGCGCAT
This sequence comes from Euprymna scolopes, assembly GCF_053919585.1. NCBI lineage: Eukaryota > Metazoa > Mollusca > Cephalopoda > Sepiida > Sepiolidae > Euprymna > Euprymna scolopes. The sequence continues at coordinate 120,389,571 of NC_136489.1, read as the reverse complement.
CTCCGATCTCGCTCGTTAAACATTGTGTCACTTTCAGACATGACAGAAGGCTTCTATCACCTGAAACAAAAAAAGAAAACCGGTTTTTATCAAACGGAAATGGAATCATGTCTTTTCTAGGACGACAATTTTATCGTTTAACCTTGTATGTATGCACATTTGACATTAACGGAAATCTCTCTAGAGCTCTTTCGGCTATCATCACATCAGTAGAAAAATCGATAGCAGTGAAAACTAATATTAATGGCGAAAATAAAGAGCAATTAAAAATTTATATTTAAGGTGCCAAAAGATGATTAAAATAAACAATTTAATTCAATAAACGAGTATAAGGCAATTAAGATGGCACCGCATGGGAAAAAAACAAGAGGGAAATGGTTGATTAAATTATTTATTTTAATCGTCTTTTGGCACCTTAAATATAAAAAAAGAACCTCCATTGGCCTTTATTTTCGCATTTATATTGTTTTCCATTACTATCGATTTTTTCCTGATGAGATGAGAGACAAAAGAGCTCTAGAGAAATTCCCGCTGTCATATATATATATATATACGACAAATGTCTATATTCAAAATTTCATGATATTGTCCATATATATATATATATATATATATATATTCTTTTAAGTATGTTAAAATGTTCAATTCTTGACAGCACCTGTTTCGTAGCACAAAATCATTCATGTAATCACTATGTAAATTATTGAATTTATTCCGCCCTTAACTCATCAGAAGAAAAGTAACTCATCAATTTTAAAAGAAAATAAATGCATATGGGCATAATTACAAAATCCGTCAGAAAATCGAAAGAGAAGTTGCAATTGTGTTGTTTTGTTTCGTTTTTTAGTTACGCCATCTTTGAATTTTAATATATATATATTTTTTTTTCTTTTGCTAAAACATAATTTTTATACTCAGTTTATATTAAATCTCGTGTTTCTTGACAATACCCTAAGACGCTATCATCTTTCCAAATGCCCTTACTAATTTCAGGAGCAACGCCATAACATATTTCGAGATGTCTTAAAAAGAATGAAGTCATGTTCTTTTAACTAAATGTCTCCTTCTGTCTTTATTTTTCTCCCCTCACCTCGTCCCATGTTGCTTTACAGCCGAGATAAATGATCTTCTTCTGTAAGGGAATGTTGGTTAATTAGTTAATTACCATAATTTATTCAATATGCCTGAAACGACCTATGATTGCATCCGGCGACATATTCTTGGTCTCTGAAGACACCGTGCCATAACAAATGGACACTGACAACAAGGTATGACTTTTAATTATTAAGGAATAAACTCTATAATGAGTGGCTGGTAACGTGGGGATCAGGTGTCATAGCATTTGTCCAAAACTTTACTCATCATCTCAAAATGTATATGTAAGACTTTTCCAAGTGTTTATGGAAAGGTAAAAAGCAGATAACAATTCCAACTTCCACACCGTCTGAAAAGAATTCGTGTAAAAATTCTTCACTCAATTTCCATAATAAGACGTTTTTTTTTCTTTGTGTTTGCCTTTCTGATACGTCATTTTTGTTTTGTTTTTTTAATGTTTGCCTATTCAGTGTGAGATCTTTTCTTTTCTATCGCATTTCTTTTTTTTTTTAACTTTATTTATTAAGAAATTATTTTATGCCAACAACACAACACCGAGTCAAACACAAAATCAAGTACACTCAACATCAAGTACACTCAACATCGTCTTACCATCAACGCTTACCCTGTGAACTCTGAGTATCGAAAATTTCCATATGCATAAAACAAAATCACTGAAAAACATAAATACCCTAACTAAGGGTAAGGATAATGAGTAAATGTTGGATACAATGATAGTTAAAATTACAACGAACTTGCCAGGATTCGAACCTGGAATCTTCTGATCCGTAGTCAGACGCGTTATCCATTGCGCCACAAGTTCTGTCCGTATGCCAAAAGATGTTACCGCGACTGTATACACAAAGTGCTAAATTCCGTTGAGATGGGCAGGTAACTTTTTCGACAATTGCACGAAACAGCCCCCAAACCCTTATTTCGAGCTTTTCATGTGACTCGGCATTGTTCGTTACGAACTATATATAGATAATGACAATATAGGAACTCACACCTTTCAGGGAAAAAAAGAATTTTTCAATTCGGTGCATCCGTTCAAAAGTTTTATTGGTGTATATATATATATATATATATATATATATATATATATATATATATATATATATATATATATTATATATTTGGTATATATATAGTCTCATATATATATATACACATAAATAAATAAACATTTAGAATTTTATTAATAGTATAGATGAATATGAATATTTGTACAAGCACTAGCGAAGTATAATATATTTTCCGTCATTTTTGACAGAGAGTTTGCACTCGTTATTCATATAATCCTAGAATGTTTTCTTCCTTTCATAAAATAGGTATACGTTAACAGACAACATGTTGATATTCATTTATATTAAGCAAGTCATAACACATCCAGAAAATTCGCTTCTTAGGTATAAACAAGCATCTTTACCATAGAAACCAAGTTGCCAATAGCAACGAGCATCAGCAAATTCCCTGTGTAAATTAAAATACTGTTAATGCTGAAATAGGCAAGCAACATTTGTTAACAAGCGGGCAATGTAGTATCGTCTCGCTTCTTCTTTCACAGATTCGATTTGCCTTATATGCTTTACAGCATAGTAACTTCTATGTAATGATGTACCGGCGAGCATCTTCAGAATCGGCAGCCTTGTGCCAGACTGGTACAAATACAAGCCAAAAATAAAACAATGTGATCTTTACAACAGGATACAAAATGAATAGATTTAAGAGTCAATTGATGAAAACGAAAAAACAAAACAAAACAAAAAAAACGATTATACAAGTTTTTAGACGTGGCCCGTTTGGCATATTGTTCACTAATGAGCCGGGAAACAAGGGTTCAATCATCGGTCTAGTCATACCAAAGACTGAAAAAAAAATGGTACTTGATTCCTTCTTGCTAAATACGCAGCATTATAAGGAAAAATCAAAGAAAATGAAACAATCTTGAGAATGGAGTTGCACCCTCGTCTCAGTGTACAAACTAATGAAAAGAGATTCTTCAGGTTTCCTTCGACTACAGTCGGTCACTAAGCTTAGATTATAGAACAATTTTATAAAGATAAAATAACAACGAACCTTATAAGAGCAAAACATGGAAATTAATTCGATTGTTGCCGATCTGAACTCTTATGGCTTTTATCAGTTTTTGGTATATTGCTTCATTTTAATGGAACACACTTAAGACGATTTCGAGTGGGATAGACTTAGCTTGTAAATAATATTGGTTTTATCGTTAATAACTGCAATCTTGATATTGAAACTCATTAGAAGAATTGAAAAGTTAAATACAAGGATCATTAGATATAAGTCGACATTTGTTTAAGCAAATATATTTGAATAAAAAGATGCTGCCTACAGCCTTGGTCACCATTATGGAGCACCAATGGAAAATCGAAATTATGATTCAAACTTCTACATTTAAAGGTTAAGAATAGCAAAATAAACACTAATAAATCTTTACGGAAATGTTATCTGCGTTAGAGGCGTTGCATATATTTGAAATTAAGAATTACGTATATAAAATACGTTTGGAAGGCTAGAAAACATGTCATACTTTTTGTTTATAAACAAATTTATTTGTTTATTCAGATAAACATCCTTATCAATGAAAGTCTGTTAGTATTGTTTCTCTTTTTTCTTATCCACATGGTGGAATGAACTGCAAACTACTTATGATCGGCAAACAGACATATAGACGTTTATATATATATAAAGTGGTAGTAGGCAGGCACGTTTGAACCTTTATCGCGGAGGAGGAAAAGAACGTAAAAAAGAAAAACGCGACGTGATTACTGTTGCACCCATCGCCAAACCGGAAGCGACGTAGGTTTAAATTAAGGCTAGATAGTTTAAAAAAGGCGATGACTTTCAAAAATATCGGCGAAAAAGCGACCCCTCCCTGTAGAAAAGTGCCCAATTGAGGGTAACAGAATTAATGTTTTTAACCAATTTTTCGATGTTTGTCGTCCGAAGGGTCGAGCTTCAAAATGATACCGACCTCGTGAAAATCCGTTGCCACTGTCGAAAGTTTTAGGCAGACCTACATACATACATACATACATACATACATATTTATATTAAAGATGGAGCATACAATCTTCATATGGTCAATGTGAATTTGTTTCATAGTAGTACTAGTTTTATTAGTAGTAGTAGTATATTATTGCTTTTTCTTATGTTTTAGCAAATAGATTAAAATCTAATAAAAGATAAAATGGCTAAATTTACAAATTGAATAATAGGATGAATAAGAAACAATTACTGGCTTTAGTTCAATTAAGTTGATTTGTGAAAGGTGGGAAGTGACGGTGGCTAAGTGGTTAACGTCACGGACGAGCAATCTGGGTGTACTAAGTTTTCGCTTAAGGGTGTTGGCAACCTTCACGTAAATACCCGATGTATTTCTAGAAGGAATTCTTACTAGAAAGACATCAAGGAAATGAATACAAACAATAATCATATTTTTTTTACAACGGAGTTGCCACTTATCAAGGGTTGAAGGCCACTCAAGGATAAGGATTAATGAATGCAAGGTGGTAGTTTAGTAATCGTTAATGGTGTATATTGAGTAGAATTTGGATTATTTAAGGGGATGGCTCAACAAGAATTTTTTTACATTGGACTTGAAGGTTGCCATATCGGCTGGGAAGCAGGCCAAACGAACAGTGTTCCATATGCGGGCATTTCGCAAGGGGGGTATAAATTAGAGCTCAAACGAGTCCTTACTATGAAAATAACGACAGAGCAGAGACAGGCTTGCAACATCTCTTCTGTCGGAAAGAGGTTGCAGGGAAGTAAAAAGAGCATCACCTATAAGCCGGTTTTTAACTCTATCAAGACAAGATAGGGCGCACCGAACAGCTCCTGCCAAGATGTGTCAACAGGACTCAATTTTAGGACGTACTTGGCTCTTATATAGATAGAGGATTGCATCGCCAGTGAGATACCTACTGATTCATACGAAATTAATGAATGATGGCCATCATATCAGTAGTAGCTGTCGTGCCACAACTATATATCGGACCGACGGGCATAAATAGTAAAACTTTTTTTTTTTTTTAAAGACACATACAACACAAAGTTGAGAACCAAATCATTTCTGTCAGGTGGCATCTAATTGTGCAATTAGTTTTTCCACTCAAGAATAATAAAAAAAAAAAGAAATGTAATCGAAATGAATAATTAAATGAAAAAAGCACATGCAGATGAGTAAACTTTATTCCAGAATCGTTATTTTAAGCATCAAATAAAAGACAAACAATATTTGTTCAATCATGAAAATCTGAATGTTTGCTGAATGTTTGCTTTCATCGTAACGAATTCTTGTAATCTGACCCTACCAATACAAAACGGACGCACACAATGCAATACAATTAATCTCCTCACACTTTATTTCAAAAACAAAATCTATCACACAATAAGATGGTATTTCTAACTAACAGGTCTTGTATCACGGTATTACCTTGAAGAAATATAAAATAACTATACTTTTAGTACATTAAAAATGGGCTAAAATTATAGCCATTGATTTAGAATGGGTGTTTTATGCTAAATTAATGGTTAAATATGCTTAAAATTAGGCTCAATTTCTTTTTAAATTAAATGCTAATCTCTATTAATCCTATTAATTCCTAATTGTGCATTGAACAGATACTATAGTACTTAGTTTTCTACACTGTATCATAAAAAAGTCCATGCAAAATTTAAACTAGATCGGCTCAGTACTCTCTAGAGTAAATGTGGTATTGTGATGACTAATCCCTCTTAATACTTATCAATCCCTATTAATCCCTAACTGTGTATTGAACAGATACTATAATACTTGGTTCGCTACACCTTCTCTTAATAAAAGCCCGTACACACTTTCAGCCAAATTGGCACAGTTGTTTCCGAGAAAACTTCTAGAGTAAATGTGGCGGTATGGTGACTAATCCCTATTAATAACTATTAATCCTTTACTGTAATTTGAAAGGCTTCCATAATACCTACTTCGCTGCACCTTATAATAGCAAATATTCATGCAAAATTTTAGCCAGATTGGTCCAGTAATTTTCAAGAAAAAGTGAAATGGACAGATAAACAGACAGGCGAACAAACACGCAGACTGTTATAGGGACTTATCCACTCACTCGTAATGGACTCTTCTAACCATTATGAAAACATTGAGCTAATACTCTCGGGGTAATTACTGCCACCTAACGTGAGAGTGCAGGACAGACTAAATATCAAGGTCTCATCTATGATATGAAAAGAAACTGGAATCTTAGGGGGATATAAATCATACCAGTTATAGGTGTCACAAGGTTTATGAAGAAGAACCTGAAGTCCTACCGAACTAATATTCCTGGTGAACCAATTGCAAAGGAGATCCAGATAATTGCACTTAAGGGAATAGCGAGGATACTAAAAAGAGCTCTCGGTTGGTTTCAATAAAAAGCAGGAGAATGTTGGCCGCTGGTTTGGCTGCCCCATACCCCACGTTACAATCTTCAAAGGAAGAAAATTAAAAAAAAAAAAAAAGTTTAACAAACAGTCGAAAACTGTTAACAACCTTTTCTTTTTTATCACTTTCTTGTACAATATATTTTCTATCTAAACCTATTGTTATAGTCTTTTCTTTACGTATGAGCTTTTCCTTGGGGAACAACACAGGCATATAGATGATTTACTCAAAAAATTATCTGAAAAATAAAATAATGCTTTTCTAATACATATGCAGCAGACTTTATTTTAAAAACAAAATCTATTGCACAATACGATTTTTTGTCTAATAATTATACGTATTCATCCGACCTCGCCCAGAATACATTAAAAGTCATTTTAGATCATAATTTTTATTTGTTTGCACATTTTAAACTTATGCAGAAAAAGATTAAAAAATTTTAGTTGTAAGGTAGATAACTGCTATTATATTCCTCAATATAAAGCCTGAGTTATCCTCATTAGATAAAATGGTTTCCATCCATAACTGTCATTTACATCAGAAAAGAAAACTATCGTCCTCTGCAAAAACTATTTTGAACAGGAATAATTTTATTTGCAATGAAATTAAAGCAAATTACATTTTTTTTCTCTTTAACAACATGGATGAGCGACATGCACTTCAGCTAAAGAAAAAGAAATGGCTAATCAGAATAAAATAGTAAAGGAAGCTATTCGGATCTGAAATAAGAAATCTAGGACACTTAATTGTATGTGGCTTTATATTAACTTAAGGCTTTATATTAACTTGAGGTTAGCATGGAAAAAACCGTCATGTCAGTAACCAGTGGATGAAAGCAGACGGTGTGCACATACCCAAAAAGCAAAACTCAGAAGCTTTAAATCAATTTCGATCAATCTCACTTCTTAACGTAGAAGGAAAACTACTTTTTGCAGTAATGGTTTCAAGAATAAGAAAATACCTACTATTAAATAAATATATCGATATTTCCGTGCAAAAAGGTGGCATCCCTGGAATAGCAGGTTGTCTGGAACATGGGTGCATGGGAGGTAAGTTATGACCTATGGATTCTGTTTTGTTGGAATTAATTTCCACCATATAATCAGGTACCATCACTACAGCCCAGGTGAAGGTTACCAACAATCTCGAGAAATCTGAAGCTATTGAACAAACAGTACTTGAACAAAGTACTCCCAGTCCATGTTGATGTTCACTTCACCTCCATTAAAATTAGTGTAAAATTTGTTAATAATAAATTGGATGAATTTACATTATGTGGACTATTGTTCCCATCACAAAACGTTTTGACTGATATAACTTTCAACTTTTTTCAAATGTATCTCATTAAACCCAGAAATCTTTCTGTTGAACTCACAAATTTTTATGGAATCTTGAACGGAACCATTTATTTAATCCATGGGGGTAGCATGCCCTCATTCTGACAGCCATGATTGTGCAGAAGTCTTTTCAACCTCGATTATAGTGTTACATACAATCAATAATATCTACCTAGCACTTTATCAATTATGTCACGGGTCCTTGTGGGTTCGTACTGTTAATTTAATCCTTCCTCAGACACCCTGTCTCAGCAAAACCACAATCTTTTCATAGGTAACTGCAACAACAATAACAACAACCAAGAGGAGATCACTCCAAACAGACTTTCTTTTATCTATAGAGAAGGCGAGATAATTCAACTGTCTTAACTCAGGTTAACACGTACAGATTAGTAAGTTTGACAGAAAGATTCCCAAGTTCAACAAAATATATCTAAAGCAGGTCGCACATTACATCGATCGAAACCTTGTGCAAATAACACTAAAAATAAGAACAGTTATCAGAATAATTAAAATAATCCAAATCATCTATCCTCATCTAAAAAAATTCAGAAATATAAACTGAATAAATTCAGAAATAATGATGAAAGAAGGAACTTAGAAGATCATTTTTAAAGTCTATCTGATGAAATATTTTAGTGAATTTGGTCTGTATTATGGTATCTTCTTTGAGGTTGTAAATATTTCAGTAACATATGTCCCCTGTCTTCTTTAGTTGAGCAATCTGGTAAGAGGAGTTGCAGGTTGCTATTAACTTTTCACAAAAGAATAGAGCACTCTAGGCAGCTGATAAGACATATAGGCATTAAGATTTCCATTATTTCCAAGCTTGTGCTGATAATGTTGTGGAGAAGTTCGACTATTGACAAAACGAAAGAAAACAAAAAGTTTTGATTTCAGTTTGAAGATTTTGATCATCCAGCCACACTGAAAAGTTGTGATACTGCTAATCAGTTCGTTTTTACTCGTAAACTTTTGTAAAAGGGACGGTACACACACACACACACACACACACACACACACACACACACACACACACACACACAGAAACTTGAATCTTAAGAAGATCTCCATCATTCCAGTAATTATAGGAGCAATCGAACTTATGAAAAAGAGTTTAAAAATTACCTGGTAAATATACCCAGTGTACGAAGTGCAAAAGAGATTAAAAAAAAAACAATTACACTTAAAATGACAGTTAGAATCTTTAAAAAATCTCTCGGTTGGAATGTAGGAGATAGCAGGTGAATGTCTGGCATGCAGTAAGATGCCCCATACCCAGTTAAAACAAAATGATAAGAACAGTAAAAGACAAAAAAGAGAATTTTAATTACCTACTAGATACTATCCTTCAGTGTCTAAGGCTTCTGTATACAAGGTTTGTAAGGACAAACTGACATGATGATATTTCATCTTACAAGTAAACCCTGACTAAATAGTATCCAAAGCTCAAATAAGATCCTCTTGACACAATGGCTCATATCAGGAATTGTGCACCTTCTCCAAGTGATGTTACCTCAAGTAACAGCACTAACTGGATACTCCACCAGACCAGAAGAATTCTTATCCTGGAATCCAGCAAGGTTCACAAATGATCAGAATAAAGATAAACTAATTAATTGGGGAGAGAAAAATCAGTGTTCTTTACTGCTTTGCTAACTCAACATTCCGGAGGCAAAGGAGAATCTTGATTGAACACACAGATAACTGCGAGGTGCCTTCAATAAGTTTCCAGAGTTTTTTCGTATGGGCACTTTTATTAATAGCACACACATGAAACTCTCGTTCCCTTTGGAAGTAATCTCCTCCGGCTGCAATGCACTTGTACCGTTTGAAACAACTTCTGGGAGGTCTCATGTAAGTCCTCCTGTGTAAGCGTGTGAATGACCCTCGTCACAGCCTCTTTCATCTCCTCAATTGTCTTATAATGATAGGCTCTAAGGTTTTCCTTGAGCTTAGGGAATAACCAAAAGTTACAGGGAGCAAGGTCTGGACTATAGGGAGAGTGAGGAACTGTCTTGATGCCCATCTTGGTCAAATAATCTGTTAAAAGAATGGCATTGTGGACTGGTGCATACGCGCAAATCTTCGGCATCTTCAGTTCTTCTTGAATAATTGTGCATACAGTTCCTATACTGACATCAAACTATGCACTTAGTGTCTCTATAGACACACGGCGGTCCTTATCCATGAAATTCTTTATTTGACCAATCAATTCTGGAGTTCTGACTTCCTTACTCCTCCCAAACCTTTCATTAATCCTCACAGATTTCCTGCTTTCCTCGAATCTCTTATGCCATGCAAAAACTGATGCTCAATTCATGCAAGATGGTCAAAAAACAGTCTGAAGCATTCCATACATTTCTGTGGCATTTTTTCAAAGCTTACAACAGAATTTTATTGCATATCATTCTTCTAAAGTGTCCTCACGTCCAGATTGCATTTTTGAAATTCACCAACTGTGACAATCAGGCTTTAGTAGGGTGTATTTCAATTCCTGCTGTAGCTGTTCATTTGAGCCTGAAATCATAAAAATTGAAAAGTCATCTCATAAGATGTATAGTAATAACATACTGCATTTTCAAGAGTCTACAACAATTTTAAATGCCTGTACAAAAATGTCTGTGAACTTATTTAAGACACCTCGTATGTAGATCATATAGAAATCCAGTGTTTGTCCAAGGAAAGAGACCACTTAACTTCTGAGAACTTATTAAGGTAAAATACATAGAAAACAAATTATTAAAAGCTTTGTAGAAAAGGGTTTTGCTCGGTTTTAAACAGCAGGTGTAACAAGATATTTCAACAATGTTTGTTAACCAAAAATGACAGGTTCAATCCTGAAGACAGTTAGCATTAACAAGTGCACAGTCATCCAGACAAGGCAGTTCTACTTGTAATGCATAAACCTGAATGTCAAATTCAGACCAGTTGAACTGCAAACCAGTTCATGGTTATCTTCATAATTTTCTGACGGAGATATTGATGTTCTGCGCATCCATTCCTCTTGAGTAGCCATGTATAATGTGGACATGACTGATGTATAGTAGGCGAATTATTTGGCAATTACCTGCTCTTTGTAGATGAACTTCTGGATATGCATATAACTGTTGGGTATTTTGGTTTGGACAATGAAGCATTTTCAGGTTGTATGGATTTGATTTGAGTCGTTCATGCAGGAGAGTGACGATGTGTCTCATGTTGCTGCAGTCATGTATGTATAAAATAAAACATTAATTCAAGAAAATGTTAAAACATTTATTGGTCAATTAGACAAAAATTGCTTTGCATTCAGCCTATGAATATGTTTGCTTTACTTAAAAAAAGGAGAATTATCTGTACTGGAAAACATATGCATGTTTCAGATACAAATATTTAATACCAGCAGGGCGCCCAGCGTTGCCCGGTCGTAAAATACACTTAAATATGATATTTTGATTAATGCAGATTTCGTAGTTATTATCATACTAGCGTGGGTGCCTGGCTTTCCCCAGGTGTTTGGAGGTGTGTGTTGAGCAAAAAAAAGAAAAAAAAAGAAAAAAAGTTGTTGTAGGCAGGCAGGATCGAACCCAAACAGTGAAGGTGGAAAAGAACGTGAAAAAAAAAAGTGGTAGTAGGCAGCCAGGCTATAAATCATGACGCAAAGGCAGAAAAGAAAGTGAAAGAAAACCTGGCATCTTACCGCTACTCCATGACGTGACCGGAAGTTTGGAACATTGAAATAAATAAAGTCATTCCAATCGATACAATGACTTTCAAAAATGGCGATGCAAAAAAAAAAAAAATGACCCTCCTTGTAGAAAACTGCTCAGTGGAGGGTGAAGGAATCAATGTTTTTAGCCGATTTTTCAATATTTGTTGTCCGAAGGGTCGAGCTTTAAAACGATACCGATCTCATGAAAATCCGTCGAAAGTTTTAGGCAGACATACATACATACATACATTTAAATAGACAGGTGATATTTATATTATAGATTATATTGGACCCAATATATAGTAATGATTAAAAAGTAAAAAAAAAAAAAAAGAAATGACTCGTGTGCCACCACCGAGAATCGAAACCAAAACGTTTAGCTTACAATTTACTTTTTCCTTTGACGTTAATGCACGTGCTATGAAGACATGTTTACTGCAATACTAAAAATTAAAACATGAACCAATAGCTATTACATTACGCATTCATATTCGGAATTCCGTCGTTCGACCTTCACCTGGCAAATTCCATTTTTTTCTAATTCTCACACTTTCCCAGCGGTTTTCCCTAGCTAAAACACAAATATAAAGTTTTGCATGGGTTCGAATACCCTATAAATGAAGTTTCATGTTAACTATAGACCAAAAACTGACAGAGGTGTTTGGTAGGCAATTTTTTAAAACAAATATATACACGTGCCCATAAATACATATAGAAACAGGTTTGTGTTTACTATAAGCTTTTTATGCAAATATTACGCAAGTATAAATAATGTAAAATATCTTCATGAATATAATTACACGTAATAGTTAATTAAAGATGATCAGCTCGTAAAAGACCCGAAAAAAAAACTAATAGGGAATTAATTAAAATGAATGTTTAAAAGAATATGCTAATTAGCTTCATCTTTTCCAGATGAATGCAATTCCACGACCCATATATAAGAAAGTTGTATTTTCTTTTTAAATAAATAGAAAAAAGGGTTTTAGTATGAACATACACAAATATACACAAATATACACAAAAAAATAAAAAAAATTATAGGAGGATAAATTTTGTAAATTTAACGAATAAATAGTTACTAATATTATTTTGATTAATAGGACTCATCTTGAGTGTTATTGTTATAGCGTTTCTACAGATGTAACCTTCGACCTTCTTCAAGTCTATCTTGGAATCTTTCTGTCGAACTTGGGAACATGCTTTGAATTTCGAACAGAAATCTTTCTTTAACCCACAGGAATAGCATACTCTCGCTTTGCCAGCAATGACCTGGTAGAAGTTCGAATAAAAGTAATTTGCAATTGTATTCTGAGTACCGCATACACCGAGGATTGAATTTGCAAAGTTCCAGAAGAGCGTCACTTACAACCGAATTTTACCAATTACTTTATTCGTTACGTCACTGGTCGTTGGTGGAAAATTCTAGTATGAATTTGGTGTCTTAAACCTTTTTTTTCTTGTTCTTAGATGTAGAATATTAGTAGCAATAATCTCTCGTCTGCGCCTTACTTGTCCACTAAGTGTCAGATATAAATGTCAAAGTGTCTTTACCGTTGTTCAAATTTGGCTATTTTCTTGATCCTTTTATTCGTATCAGCTGATTCCTAAATGGGTTTCACATTAACTGTACCTTAAAATCCCCCCTCCAGATTTTTATTTATAAAGCTGAAGCTAAGTGGTCGACTATAGTAAAGGTCGACTCGAAAGCTTCCTGAGCATTATTCCACTTGCCCTTGGTTTTCCCATTATAATGCTTAGTATATAGCAAGATGACATCAAGCACCATTTTTAAGTCCGTCTTATCTTAAAGGTAATCCCCAGAACTCAAGATGGCCATCACAGATGAAAATTAAGGTAGTGTTAAGATAGGATTGTGCCAGGGTTATTGACATTTTTGCACATTGCATGCAAGTGTGCAAACCATTAAACAGTAATAATACAAAGACTGTTGAACATTCGTGGTTGAAATTTGATGCTTAAAACAAAATCCTTAGAGATGAGAACGTTTCATCCCACTTAAAGAACACAAAGTAGACATTAACAACAGAGCTTAGTGCAGACTTCTTTTCAACTAAGCAGAAAGTGGAATGCATACCCAGAAACATTAATGAACATATGTATGTGTGTGTATGTGTGTGTGTGTGTGTGTTTAATATAAACATGTTAGACACACTTTTTAACCTTTTCTATTCTGTTTTTCTAACTCTGGGTAACACCGGGTAGCCGTGCTAGTATACTAATAAGAGAAAGTTTGTTTTACTGTCATCAAAATCGATATGTTAACAGAAAATTTAAATTAGATTCAATAGAAGATAAAATTTTCAACACCATTCTAAGTTTCTCCAATTCCATTTTGGGGCGGGGGGTTAACTAGCAATTCCAATTACTGTCTACCGAGAATGCAATTGAAAAAAAATCCTATACCAAAATCAACCAAAACTTATCTTAAGTAAAATTTTGTATTTGTGGGTTTACAAATCAGAGAGTTTGCACTCATGCTGTACATCCATAAACAGTAAAGACAATGTCGTTCTTTATTTTATAAACTAGCCTGGGCGCCTGGCGTTGGTGTTTGGATGTGCGTGTTGAGCAAAAAAAAGTGGTAGTAGGCAGGCAGGCAGGCTCGAACCCAAACAGCGAAGGAGGAAAAGATCGTGAAAAAAAAAACCGTGACGTCTGTGCTGTTGCGCCCATCGCCAAACCGGAAGTGACAGAAGTTTAAATTAAGGTTAGTCAATCGAAAAGAGGTGATGACTTTCGAAAATATCAGCGAAAAAAGTGACCCCACCCTGTAGAAAATGGTCCAGTTGAGGGTGAAGGAATTAATGTTTTTAAGTAATTTTTCGATATTTGTCGTCGGAAGGGTCGCACTTCAAAATGATACTAATGTCGTGAAAATCCGTCGCGTCTGTCGAAAGTTACATACATACATACATTTAAACAGACAGGTGAGATTTATATTATAGAAGATTACTGACAGGAAGACACGACGTTGTTTCGAATTGAATGCGGAATATTACTTTTTTACTATGCTCACAACTCTATGTAACTTTTATTTCGTTATTTCTACTGACTCCTCCTCCTCTCCCGTTTCGCTCTCTAATATAGTTTTTTAAGTATCTAAATTTTTAGAAAACTCCTTTAATTAGTTTCTTATTCATATAGTTTCAACGTATTATAAGTTTTAAGAGGGCGCTAATCCCATGATTCCCTTAGGAGCATGCTATGTAGAAGTTCGGTACACAGAGCACACTTTCGTGTTTTTTCCATTGAGAATTTTATACATATAATTTCAATCAGGATTTCATCAAAATAGGATATGTTTTAAGTTTAAATGTGTCCTATGTTCCCATAGCCTCTTTTATGGTGCACATAAATATTCGGGACCACTTCCATTGTCTTCCCCGGAATATTTTTTTATATATGAATACACTATCAGGTTTTATGTAGATTTTCTAGTTTTTACTTCTATAGCGAGCATATGCACACTCACAGGCGTGGATATTTATATATAGAGAGAGATGAAACCAAGATAGAAATGGTAATGTGAGGTTCAGGGCCTGGAGCATTAGTTCGGAGAGGTAGTATCACTTACTAGTCAACGCTCGGAATGGCTCTGCTAGTTGACATTAAAGTGATAAAATACTTAATTTTCATGTTCTAAAGAATTTTACATGTACATTTTTTTATTTTTACATTAAATTACATTTCTTATTTTTTAATAAGAAAATTGAAGATTCTAAAAATAAACTGCAAATTCAGGATTCTAAGTGCGATTTACAAATGGTCAAGGCCATAAATGACACGTTATTATTAATCTATTTTTTGACAATTTCGCTTTAAGGAATCCTAGAGAGACATTCTTTTTGCTTTTTTTTTATATTATTTTTACTTTTTGATACATCAATGAATAGCTGAAGTACCCGGTGACACAGGGTTCCTAAAATTTGGCTGAATTTTAAATTCGACCAGTATATTTAGAGTTAATCCCTTTGCAATATATTTCAGTGTCGGTTGAGCTTTAATCCTCTCCTCCGCGTCTGTAAAATATTCAGAGCAAGAACTTGCTTAGCTGCAACTAGAGCAAAACCTTTGTTTCTCTCATTTTGTGTATCAAAAACAAAACAGAACAAAGTTTATTTCCTAGAATGTACTATCTGTGAAACAAGATACGGAACAAAACTCCTTTTGTCAGCATTTATATATATATATATATATTATGAAGAGTTCGCATGTTGTTATCTGCGGTGTTGTTTTTGAAATTCCGGGAGAATGATATATTTATTTTAAACAAGTAAATACTTGTTTACTTTTATAATATTGTGTTGTAATTCGGCTTTCAGACGTATTTCATACGTGTTTCAATTTAAAATTCAAATTTAATCAAGACTTCTTACATGGAAAAGACTACCCTGAATTTCAAATTGCGTTGCCAAACGCATTCTTCCGGCATTTCCAAAACAACACCATAAATAACAGCACGTGGACATTTCATTTTTTTTTTTTCAACTTAACATCGTGGCGAGAAAAAACAAGAAACAAAAATATACAATTCTGACGAAGAAGTATAACTCCGAAATATATTAATTTTAAACAAATATATTAATTTTAAACAAGTAAATACTTGTTTATTTTATCGCTTTGTAATTCGGTTTTCAAACTTATTTCATTTGTATTTCAATTTAAAATTCAAATTCAATAAAAAAAAAAAAATCTGTGAGATTATCTTTGAGATAATACCGCAGATAAAAGTCCGTGAGTTAAAGCTCGATGAGTGTGTGAAACTCATTTAGAATCACAACTCCTACTGATGAGACGATCAGCAAAGTGCCCCCATATCATAGAACGGCACTAAAACGAAGATTGTTTCACATTCATAACTGAAACTTGGTAAACACGTCAGACTAAATTTCATTTGTAATGTTTTGCTCCGAGCGTAAGATTAAGATAAAGTTTCGAGACTTTATTTATGATCAGCCTTGCAGAAGAAAGTAATGTTTTTGAATGCTAGACGAAATCGTCAGCCGAAAGGAAAAACTGTCCCTTTTCATATATATACTAGCGAGGGGTGCCGGCGTTGCCCGGGTGTTTGGAGGTGTGGGAGGGGGGTTAAAAAAAATTAAGTATGAGGATCGAACCCGAACCCTTGGGGCAAAGTTGTAAATTAAAGTGTGGAAAAAAAAAAAACGTGCGACGTTAACCATTGCCCCTAACTAACGGAAACACGTTTGAATTTATTTAATTACTTGGATTTGACCGATGCCCGTTTTAATGAGTTAATGAGGGCAAGTTTGACTGCGGGATATTACCTTCATTTACTGCTGAATGCTTTTTTTTTTTTTTTTTTCACCCTCAAAATGTTATAGGAAAAAAACTAACCCACATGCGGCGAGTGACAAATGTTGAATATTTATCTTCCCGCAATCGAGCAAATTAAATAGACAGGCGAGCTTCGTTGTTAACTCTGAGATATTACGATTTATATGTGATATAAAAAGTTTTTTAAAGTTTGTAAGCGAGCGACCGCTTCTCTGAAAGAAGCCTTTTGTAGACATACAGAAAAAGCGAACATACATACATACATACATACATTTTCGCTTTTATATTTATAGATATAATCGTCATCGTCAACGAATTTAGTGGTCTGTATTATTTGTATTATTTGGACTACTGTTCTCATTTTGAGTATTATTTTCGCAACGTTTCGGCTAATGTAACCGACCTTCTTCAGGAGCATCTTGTCAAACACAACAATCTTTCGGTCGAACTCCGGAATCAGTACAGAATTTTAAAAAGACACCTTTAATTAATTCACAGGGCTAGCATATTCTCGTTTCGTCAGACATGGCCCGGTATAAATCATAAGTAATTTGCAATTGTATTTTTAGTATTGCACCTTATTGAGGATTGAACTTTCAACTCTAGAACAGTGTTACTTAGAACTGGATTTTATTTAATACTTTATCCATTACACCAAGCAATTATAAAAGAAACGTTCTGTTTAACCATTAAAATAACTTCCAGGCGTTCGTATTTTGTTTCCGTAATAAATAGTAGGACTTTATGATACACCCCTGGTCCTAGCTCTTAACTTCTTATTACGACTAATATATATATATATATATATATATATATATATATATATATATATATATATATATATATATATATATATATAATTTCTATAATCATAAAATTTCAAATTAAAAGTAAAACTAACTAAATATCTTAAATAAAAATAATAATTTGTAAGTTACGTAGAGACGAAACACACGCACACTTACAAATTAAGTGGCACTTTTTTTCCTCACCCTTCCTCAAATAACAGAGGTATTAAATGCTTCACCTCGTTTATGGTACGAGCGAATTAATCATGAGTTAACTCGCTTGAAAGGAATGGTGAGTGCATGATACCATTTGGTGACTTGATAGGCTTTCTGGCAATACGTATAGATGAGTTCATATTCTGTGGAAATAATTTATTTGGGAAAAATGTAACCACAGAATTGGCAAAAACAACTCTTATACACCGGAAAGCATGTAAGTTGAACATTAAAATTTTAGAGATAAAATGTTAAGCAAACAAGAAAAAAATGGGATTATTATAAATCAAAATCTATATGTTTCAGCTATATCCCCAATTGAAATAAAGTAAGTAAAATCAAGGAAAAAATATAAATTGAGTCAATAGACAGAAGACAGGGCTAAATGATATGGGTATCCAATCAGACTTGAGCAGATTTCTCGTTCAGTGTGTGGAAAATGAGTAATATTAGAAAATCGCCAAAAGTGAAATTAATCTTTGAGACAAACTTGTTATTAATAAAGTTAAAATCAAGGACAAGTTCCAGATCTTTTTCCTGGCTTAGGAAACCTTAAGATCTGAGTATTGTTTGTTATCTAGATGCCGCTTATGCTGGTTTGAAAGATGCGTCTTCACAGGGTGGTTTTATCTTTTTTTTTTTTTTTTTTTTTTTTTTTTTGGCGATGACGATGATTCAGTAGTTAATGACACGGACTGACAACTTGGATGTCTCCAATTCGAATCCAATTCGTTCTACAAAAACCATTCTCAGTTAGGATGTTGGAAACCTTCACATGGTCTCTCTGGTAAGTCTTTCTAGAAATAGTTCCGACAAGAAAAATATCGAGGAAACCAATGCCAACAATGGAATCTTTGGATTCATACAATATGATGATGATGATCGTTGTTTATAGCATGGTAAATAGAATGGCTCATCCAAGAGACTTGATCGTGTAACAAAAAGTCCATTAGCCTCAGAGACTCTTGGGTTTAGTGAAACTGCTAATGCTGGCATATTGATAGCCGCCATGCTTCAAGAAATATTCAGATTACCTAGGTTGTCAGAAGTCCTTTGTAAAGCGAACAATACGTATGAGTAGAGACTTTAAAGCAATCAAATTTTGTGAGTGACTCAAGAGTTGATGTGGTCAAACTGAAGGAAGGCAAATAAGGAGATCCAAACTGAATGGATCGTGGGCTGAAAATTGTCTGACAAAGATGAAAATCTGAGATCTGCTGTTTTGCATTTGTTTTTTGTTTTATAGAACTGCAGTCTTCAGAAGAAAGCATCAGCAACGTTATATCCCTTGTATTGAGATCTAAGAGATGTATAATCTCCCTTATTGTTGCTGTTGTTGTTGTTGTTGTTGTTGTTGTTGTTGTTGTTGTTGTTGGCTATTGGCAGGGAAAACAAAGATGGCGAGTTGGATAAACGGATGTGTGTCTATGACTGAATTTTTGTAGCAAATAAACTTACATCCCTGTCCTCCGGTATTGCTTTGAATCATACGATACGTAAGAAATTATTGCAAAACATTTAGACTCCCCCTTCTTATTATCAATATTTTGTTGTTAATTTTGTCTTCATGAATTTTACAGAGACATTTATAATTCTGGCGAACCAGAAGAAAAGATTAATTTTGTGGAGAATATTAGAATGTCGAAATTATCATAGAAATAACTTATTACCATGAGTAAAGATTTATACATGATAACTACGCATTCGGATTTCTCCAATTATTTGAATTCTAAGTTATCTAAATTAATATGCTTCTTTAGGCATTAACTTTTGTACTTATTTTATTTCAAAGAAAAGATCTGTAATTATCACGAAAATGCTGTTACGCGCATTAATATTAAGTGAAGAAATGTAAGCTACACAGTATTTTGCCTCATCTATGTTAATGACTAAGCTCGATATAAATGAAAGCCTTTTGCAATTGAGGTGGAGGAGTAACTGAAATTTCCGTTAGTGTAATATGTATCCTCAGTTCATTATACATGTTTGCAAGAAAGGGGCATAACTCATCATGTCTTAAACATGTAAGAAACGACATGATCTTAAAGAAGAATATTGGCAGTGTTCATTTACAGTGTAATTTAGAGCATAGCAGACTTTTCGAGTTATTTCATGCCGCGTTTTGTTATTTAAGTAAAAGTGCTTCAAGTTCTTAATATCTTCAAATATTTATTCATTGTGTTTGGTTTGATTGTTTTATTATATGGCATATCAATCATTTCCGGGCTATATCTTGTCGAAGCCAATCATTCTGGTAAAAAGTTATATGCCCCATCTTCTTTATATCTTCAAATATTTACTTATGGTGTTTGGTTTGCTTGTTTTGTTTTATGGCATATCAATTCTTTTCGGGTAAGTTAACACAGAGTCCAGTAATTTTGAAAAAAAAAATTCAAAAAAAATAAAACGTTTTCATGCTTAAAGTACTTTATATCTTCAAATATTTATTCACCAGAAAAAAAGCATTTATAGGATTTTAATAGTGATGGGACGATTCCAATATTTTTCCCGATTCCGATACAATTACCGATTCCGTACTAAATTCCCGATTCTGATACAATTACCGATTCCGATTCAAATTCTTTATAAATCTCTAATTATTTAACTATAAGATTGTCATTTTCCCCGATTTTCGTAAAAAAACACGTTAAACATGCAGATATTTTCCTAAATGTGCATTTACACTTGTGGAGGATGATCTATCGATTTTAGTTTTACTGATACTTTAAAATCAATGAATGTTTATTATTTTATCATTATTACCAGCAATGAAAGATTTTATTTTAAGCAAAATCAAATAAAAAAGACAATTACAAGAATCGTTTTGGCATTGGAAAATCGGTACAAAGTTTTGCGATTTCCGATTCCGATTCCAATTAATCGTCCCAACACTAGATTTTGATATCAACATTTCCTAAGACGTTCTACAGATTTTATTGCAATTTCTTTTTAATAAAATATTTTCCTTTATCAAATAATCAGTGTTTCTTCATTATAATACCGAAATCTGAGAGTAAAAAGAATGAATTTTCATAAAAAGAAAACAAATGGTATCTATTTACTTCATATACCAATTTCAACTAAATACAATGTTTTCTACTTAATTGTCATGTCATAATTAGTTAAATATTACTGCATTGTTACATAAAACATGTCCTTTGACGCTGCATTAATGAGTGATATCCACCATTAATTGCAATAACCATAACTGCACTTACTTTCCCTAACTTCATGCTGTGCTTTTTAATGTATAAAGGTGAAAATTATTTCCAAAACTATTTTCATTAAAAATTAATTTTCTATCTTATCGTTTTTCTTCATTTTAGGATATGTTACTAAATTCGGCATGACAGTTAAGTAGATACCATTGGCTTTACTCGAAATTCAATATTTTGATTTTTCGAATTTCTCTATTATAACGAAGAAGTGCTGAATAATCTTTCCAAAAATGGAGGAAGTCCAGTAAGTGAAACGAAAATTAGTGTAAAATGACTCCCGGACAACTCCGAGTAGATACAGAAATTTCACTGTAAAGTGGCCTGAGATTTGTTTTGTGGTCACTTCTCGTAATGGTTTATAATTAATTTTTTTTTTTCAGATGCTAAGTTCATGCTTGATTCTGTCTGATTATTTGTCACAATTTGGTCTGAAATTTGCACTGTGGACAGTCTCCGTTCGATTAGCTATGGGTAATAATTTGTTTTGACAAAGTAGTTCGAACTTCATTACATTTGATTTACCTATGGGTATTCTTTTTTAAAATTATTTTGAGGTCAGCTCGTTCTGGCGGACAAATTAGAAAATAAAAATTCACACCAATGCTTGACGCTATGGTTATAATCAATTCATTGTGTAGTGAGATTACCTCGAGGTGATCGGAAAAATAAGATGCTGAATAGAAATGGTAACGCGGTGATTATCAGGGTGTGTGTGTGTGTAGAATACATGTATTGAATGCGAGAGCGATTATTTTGATTTTTGTGCCGTGTCAATCGCATATCAAGTCTCATGATGACAGCAGTATTCAATGTCCGACATTTACTCTATTTATTCCGGTATTTCATTTGTATACTATACTACACCTCCCTGAACCTACAAGTTTTGATGCCCTAATTTGATCTCTCCTTCCTTCTGATTATTCTGGAAGGTTTGTGTTACTCTCGCACTTGCTGTTCTCTCCTTCTTCATTCTCTACATCTGTTATGTCATTCTTACTTTCCTTCAGTTTTTTTTTTTTTGTCCAAGTTCCTCTGGTTCAGTTTTTTCTCGTTCCTCCTCACGCATTTCCATGTCTTCAGGCTTAACCCTAACCCTAACCCTGATCCTAAATTAGTTATCATGAGCTTATATTGGCTGCCCCCGCTTTTTTTTTTTACTAGTACAGTCTAGTTGTATCCTTTTTAT
>NC_136489.1:120334769-120364769 GCF_053919585.1 Euprymna scolopes | reverse complement strand
AATATCAAGTGACCCAAAATTGTTGGAGGAGTTTGGTAGAGTTTTGAAAGGTCAAATCGTTGAATTTTGATCCCTTGAAAGACAAATTTCTGGCCGAAAACCGATTACAAAGATTTTCCCATATCTCAATACCTCTTATGTCAAATCTCGAGTCTGTAGACTGAAAATTGGCAGAGTAGTTTAGTAGGGAAATGTACACACACACACAGACAATTTCATATATATATATATATATATATATATATATATATATATATATATATATATACTAGCATAGGTTCCGGTGTTTCCCGGGTGTTTGGTGGTGTGTGTTAACCAAAAATAATTAAAAAAAAGTGTTAGTAGGAAGGCAGGCTCGAACCCGTACCGCAAAGGAGGGAAAGAACAAGGAAAAAACGTGACGTCATTACTGTTACGACGACCACCAAAGCGGAAGTAACGTAGGCTTAAATTAAGGCTAGGCAATCGAAAAGATAGGATGACTTTCGAAAATATCGGTGAAAAAAGCTACCTCTCTCTGTAGAAAAGTGCCCAGTTGAGGGTGAAGAAATCAATGTTTTTAGCCAATTATTTGGTATTTCTCATCTGAAGGGTCGAGCTTCAAAACGATACTGATATTGTGAAAATCCGTCGCCTCTGTCGAAAGTTTTAGGCAGACATACATACATACATACATTTATATATTGGTAGCTCAAATTTTCAACCCAAACCTATTAAAAAGCTTGCAATATCTGTGAATACCCTTTATGTCAAATTTCAAATGTTTAGACCAGAAATTATCTGAGTAATTTGGTAGAGATCGCAGAGGTCAAATTTTTTTTAACTTTGACCCCTACTACGACCCCTTAGCATTAATTGTTTTTGGCTCAAATCAAGTTATTAAGTTAGATCCATGTCCAATGAACCAATATCTAAAATTTCAAGTGTTCAGATCCAAAATTGGCGGAGGAGTTTGGTAGTGTTCTCGTTGAACTTTGACCCGTTAACAGCCAAATTTCTGTCCGAAAACGGATTACAAAGATTTTCACAAATCTTCATACCCTGTATATCAAATTTCGAGTCTGTAAACTGAAAATTGACAGAGTTATTGTGTAGGGAACTGTAGACAGACACACACAGAGACACTTTCACTTTTACATATATATATATATATATATATATATATATATATATATATATATATATATAAAGCTGAACGTCTGTGTGTGTGTGTGTGTGTGTGTGTGTGTGTGTGTGTTTGTGTGTGTGGTTACAAATAGGCTCCTATATGATTGACTATTTTAAAAACAAACTGATTACATATAATGATAGAAGATGTATCGAGGATCAGGAATGGGTATGTTTGATCTGGCAGAACGGTGGTTCATAAAAATTGTGGGGTCTGCGTCCGCGCCTGGTCTCCAAAGTATGGAAATAAAAAATGAAAAAAAAACGTTTACAAGGGTTGTTGATATAGATGTACATAAGAATACTTTGATAAGTATGTTTCAACTTTAATATGGATAATATAATAAAATTGTGGGGTCTGCGTTCGCGCCTGTACTTCATGGAAATATTGCACACACTTTAACAAAGACTTTTCATATCTATTTGCGTAAGTATACTTTGATAATTATGTTTACGTTTGAAGAAATATGGTATAATAAAATTATTGGGTGTTCGTCCGCACCTGACCTCCATAGAATGTAAATATGTCACAAAGTTTAACAAGGTTTTTTAAAAGGGGTGAGGGTCCACACTTTAATCTTAATTAACGTTAGCTTTTATTTTTTTTTTAGTTGAATCATATTGTGTCGAATAAATTCACCTCATAAATTCACATTCTTATTAAAGTGAAAGCCCCTCCCCCAAAAAGTCGTAACTTTAGACAATTCTCGATACAAATTTTGCATAACTCTGTTTTTTTCCTTCTCCACGTGCACGTGGCACTCTTTCGAAATGAGATAAATAGATAAATAATAAAAAATAAAAACGTTACTTGTTATCGTGTCAAAAGAAGGAAAAAATCATGCTCATGTGATTACGTGTCTTTTTTTAAACATTTACATAACCTTTTTGATTTTTATTTATATATCTGTTTAAGCTTTTTTGTAAGTGTACTAGAAGGAATTTAGTTGATTACAACCCTTTCTGCGTGTTCTTTACATTACAAAAGTATAACCCTGAATCCGACGGCGCAATACTACACCGTTCAATACTGTAAAACTGAAACGAAGCTGTTCTGCTTGAAAAGGACGCCATTGTCTTCTTATTCAGATTTATGTAGATTTTTTGCTTTAAAAAAACTAAAGTAATTACGTGTTTACTTTTTTAATATCCCCATTTTGCTGTTTCGGATTATTTTACTAAAGTAAGTAAAGCTTCATAATTTTTTCAAAACTTTTTGTTTCTTTGTGTTTCGATATTTCGTCGATATTATTTAGTAAGAGTGTTTAGCAGAAAAGCCAACAAACGACTACCCGAAAAAATGACTACACAAGAAATAAATGTTACCATAGTTAATAAAAGTTCAGTTCATGTTTTTTTTTGTTTTGAAATAGTTTTTAATGCTCTTTAGTTGAAATAATTTCAGCGAACCGAAATTAAAACGAAATTTGAGGCGATGACTACTTAAATGAATTTTGATATAAACTACACATGCCATAATAGAATATTCCTCAAGCACAAAATAATGGCAAACATTAAAATATATTTATAAATATTCCTTAAGTTGACGGAACTCTCTTAAATTGTTAACACAGAATGCTCAGGTGTCCCTCCTTCAAATTGAAAACGGGCTCTACATTTCAAAGTCGCTGCCATTTTTATTTTTTTAAACCGGTTCGTGAATTAAAAAAATTTTTTTTTTTTTTTTACAAACTACTTAAAAATACAAACCAATGAACTTTTCTACCATAAAAATAACTTTTATTGACTATGGTAACATTTATTTCTTGTATATTTATATCATTATATATAAACATTTTCTCTTTGTAAGGAAACATCATTTTGTTGGTCACTCTTGGCTACGAATGGAAACAAAGTTGATATAAAAAAAAATATTTTCGCAAAAATTATCTTTACTTTCATCATATTTTGCTTAGGGTAAAATTTTGGAGTATCAAAACCTATCTCTTTACAACCCCCTCCTTTTCATAACCTATCATACTTTCATCAATCACAGTCCATTTTTTGTAGGCTGTTTTTGAACCCAGTCAATGGTACTTCTGCTAGTGTATATATATATATATATATATATATATATATATATATATATATAGAGAGAGAGAGAGAGAGAGAGAGAGAGAGAGAGAGAAATAGACTAGAAGGCCGCCCGGAGGTGCCCGATCGTAAAATAAGCTTGAATATGATTTTTTATTCATGTAGATTTCGTATTTATTATTATAGCGCCAATTGTCCATTGATTATTATATTGTACCCAATATATAATTCTGATTTCAAAAGTTTAAAAAATATATATGACATCATCTAGAATTGAAACTAAAACATACAGTTCTCCAGTTGTATTCTTCCTGAGCTAAGTCTATACGCATATAAAAACTGGAAAAAATAACGTTATTAAACCTATAAATGTATATTTGCACATGCGTAGAAGTAACAAAAGTAAATGGCCGGATTTATGACCGCAGAGATATTATTCTGTATGAGTAGGATTATGGGAAGAGTAAGTTCTGTCTATGTTTATAATAACCAGTTGCGGGCTGTGCAAGCAGAGTATAGTATGAAAAATATAGAATTGGCACTGGTGTCAACTGGTAGCGGTTAGAACACTAAATGTTTAGAGAGAAAAATGGGAACTACTTCCTTTGGAGATGTAGCGATTGTGAAGATGTAACTTGCCGGGTGCAATGGAGTAATTTATTATCACGACTGAATGTGTCTGTAATGGAGTTTAATAGTTGCATAAAATAGTGGCTAATAACCTAGATGCATGCAATTTGTGTGTGGCATCTGTTATTGCAAACCTAAGATACTTTGCTCCCGAGGGAAATTTCTGCAATCATTTTATATAGCAGAAGTAGATTAGCAAGAGGATTGGGCGTTGTTTAAGATTAAACACAATGATGCTTATTAGCATCTTCATAACACCATGTTTTTTTCTTTTTTACTTCCTTCTGTTTTGCACTAATATAATCGGACGAAATTTTAATTTTGTAAACCTTGCTGAATTAATATTTTATACATGTGGTTTAAATTTCATTAAAATATGATACATATATTTAAACTTTTAGTTGTCGTAGAGAAGGCACATAGAGACTCGGCACACTAGGAATTCGGGACCACTTCCATTGTCTTCCCTGGAGAATTTTTTACATATGATTTAAATTCCAGTAAAATATGATGGAAGGGTTAAAGGAGATTTTGCCCCCATAGCTTTAGTTAGGTGAGACACTTTTAAATTCTGGACCACTTCCATTGTCGACTGGGAAATTTTTATACATATGATTTAAGTTCTATCAAATTGCAATATATTTGAAATTTTAAGAAGGGTTTGCTGCTATTGTTTTCTGAGGAGGATCCTTAGGGATCTCAGATACCGTCCATTGTCTTCCCTGGAAATTTTTATATACAAATACCCTGTTAGTTTTTATGCAAATTCTCTTTTTATAGAGAACATCCATACAAACAGAGATTGGCATTTATATATGGAGGGATTTATATAAACTAGCAGAACTCTATGGAAATTCCACGGTGCTTTTGACTTTTTTTTTTTACTTGCCTCGCCACGAGAGCAGAGTTAGACACAAGGTTAGTTTAAATGTGAGAGGAAACCCGCTCCCCTAAAAGGGTCATTCTGGTTAGTAATAAAAACAAAAAATGTATCATCCATGCAGGATTTCTCCTCCATTAACTGAAACCAAAAAAGTGTAACGCAGTGATCTGGGCCCAAAAAAAAAAAAGCAAGCCTTTATTTTTCTCACAATTTGTATAATTTACTGTTAATAATAATTCTTTAGAAAGAATAAATGTCGTACAGGGTCAGCAGTATTAAGAAAGAAGAAAAAAAAAAAGAAATTACACTTTCTTTTTCTGTAAAAATAATTGTAATTGTCAGGCAAATTTTCATTAAATAAATAAAACGAATATGTCGCTTTTTTATTTAGTTATTAAAAATGAAAACTGCAACAACTTACTTCTTAAAAAAAACAATAAATATTCTGTGTCTTTTTGCTATAAAAATAATTGCCAATTAAATAATGTTCGAACTAATAAAGCGAATGCCAATTTTTTGTATGTATTTGTTTAAAATTGTTATGCGTTAGTAGACAGGACGATATCATTTGATTTGGGACCAATTCATTTTAAAATGGGTAAAACCCGGAAACTTTTTAATCTTAGCGACATCAGATCAATCTCCAATCGCAATTCTCAGATGGCCGTAGAAGCCGATCCTTGACCCACAAACTTTATTGCAGTGGAGGCATGTGTGGGTGGTAGTCTGGGTAGTGGAAGAGGCGGAAGGAGCTGTGTTCATAATAGATATCTCGTTTCTCTGCTTCCTCCTGTTTTCTGCTGCTCTGTGGAGGTTCTTTTCTGAATGAACCGTGCCTTCATGGACCATCTTACTCCACATGCCCTCTGAAGAGCAGCATCCTCCCAACTGGTGAGGCTGAAGTGACACTGTCTCAGGTGGGTCTTTATGGTATCCTTATATCTCTTTTTGTCCTCCTTGGGACCGCTTTCCCCTCTTTTAGCCGACCGTCAAAGTGATAATATATGTACGAATATGAAACTAGTTTATCATTATTAGGGCTATGACAAGAGAATATTCTTTTCATTATTTTGACTCTTGAGTATATATCAGTTAATATCTTATATGTTTTTAGATAGAGTGATGGAGTTCTCGATTGATTAACTGTGTCGGATATATACTCGAGAGTCAAACCATGATAAGAATATTCTCGCGTCATAGCCCTAATTATTATATAGACACTTCTATACAGGTTCTTTCCGTATTCATATTTCAATATACAGAGTGAGTATTGCAATTCATATCTGTAGCGGTGCATTTGCAATATATCAGCGGGCGGGTTATTGCATAAATATGCATCATACACAGCTTTCGCCATCGACTGCTTTGTGGTGTACAAAACAAAGGACAAACATGTCCCAGTGAGTAGTAAAATCTTAACGTAACTTCCATGAGCAAAGTTTCTTTCCTAGAACTGTCCGTTTGTGGAACACAGTACCATAGATCTGTTTCTCGAATGATTACAACGTTGCAATTTTCAAATCCAATGTAAAAATATTATTTTTGGACCGTTCTCTTAAATAATCAATTGTTTTTTTTTTTTAATTCCATTTTCACCCCAAACAAGGCACAGTGCCACTTTGATGTAGGGGGGGCAACTATCAGGGAAATAAGTTGTAGGGATATTATGAAGGGAGATAAGAAGCAAGATGTCTGTTCACATTACACTTGAACTTCTGCATATCAGTACAGTTGGGAAAGCAGAATCCCGGAAGGGAGTTTCAAAGTCTAACAGTTCTGGGGAAGAAACTATTGGATGTTTTCTTACACCTAGGGATCTCTACTGTGTAGGGGTGTGATTTAGCTGCTTGTCGGGTTTGTCAGGAGTATTTACGTCAAGGGGGTACAAGTGCTTGTAGTTCGTCAGAGTATTCACTATTAAAGTACTTGTAGAACAGGCAAAGAGATGCAACATTTCGTCGATGGGACATAGGTTGAAGCTTAGATGACAGTTCAGGACCTATCAGGTTGGCGAGTCTCTTTTGAACCCTGTCCAGGATTGAGAGGCTAGAAGCAGATGCGCCAGACCAAATATGACAACAGTACTCCATACATGGGCGAATAGTGGCCTTATAGAGGTACAGGATACTTTCAGGCATAAGCAGCTTTCTAGCATGGTAGAGAGAGCCCACCTTCTTCGTAGTATTCTTGCCAATGCTCTCAAACCCATTGTTGCGAATACCTTCAATGTTTCACTTCCCCCTGACAACTTCTGACAAAAGGAGAGTAGAAAGGGGATCTTGGGTTTATTTTAGGCAGCCACGTACCTCTTGCTTCCCTTATTTTGTCCTTTAGTCCTCGCTTTCCAGAAGCATATTTCTGACAAAGAGGAAAAAATTACTGTCACTGGGTAAGAATCTGTTCCATCTAACACCTCGTGGGTAAGTTTTTGACCTTGAAGTACTATTTTTAGTTTCTTACATCAAGTTAAGTAATGCCCTGTCTGGGGCGATTTCTTGGCCTTCGAGCCAAGATCAAAGTGTTAGAGTTCTAGTTCCCCGCCTAAACATGGCGTACATGGTTTAAGATCCTGCCAGACTCTAGACCCATAATACAAGCGTTTAGACTAGGTTCTTAGCTAGCCGAGTAAATGCCCCCCATCCCCGATAGGAAACCTCCAAGATACCCACACCCTGATCCTTTCTGTTCTGTCCCTGGCTACCCCAATAAGCAATCTTGGAGAAAATGCACATAGCCCTCCCCCCACCCCAGTTTCCTTGCTCCTGCCTAGAATTTCAGCCCCATATAGAGAGGGACTTGTTTGTTTTCGGCCAACACCAAGCCGGAAAACAGTGGGAGTTCTACCACCTAGAGAGATTTGGGAGGGTTTTACTAACACTTTGATGATATTTTTTGGACTTTTCCCCCCCACATCCCAAGTCAATGAAATGTAATTAAACGAACGACTTTTTATAAAATTTTATGTTTACCAATTTATTTTATTTATAAAACACACACACACACACACACACACACACACACACACACTATATGATTTGGGAAGCGTAGGTAGAACGACCCCCCCCCGCGCACCCGGTGTGCTTGAGGTATTTTGGGTGAATGAAAACTTTAGCTAGGATCAAGCTTAGACTAGCAAAGATACAGTGACGATGATGGCCATAGACACCTCCTCCCCATTTTTTGAGTGGCATTGTGCCTAATATTTTGTTTATTTCTGTTTTGGTTGTAAACTTTCAGAGTGAATAAAAAATATATAACTCAAAGTGTAGTATCTGTTCTTCAGATGATGCATTTCAATTTCTTGTTCTCTCTTTTTTTTTTTTTAGTGGAGGAGAAGTCCTTCACGACTGAGACAATCTTTACGTTTGTTTCTTTTCTCGACGTTGAAAAACCTCCCTGGTGTCTAACTCTGTTTCGTGGGGAGGCATTGTAAACAGGAACCCTTATCTTTAAGTGGCGTTTTAACCTTGATAAATAAATGAAAGAAAGGTTAACAATTTGGGTTAACTATTTATGTACAACAAATTAAGACACGACAAATTACAACTACTGACTCCTGATTTTCTATTCAAGCGATTTAGGTACGTCATTCGAGCAGTATGATTCTCATCAACATATCCAAACAATCTGGTCTCGTCAGTTTGAAATATCTGAAATATCTTTGTAGTATTATTCAAACAATAATTCAGCGAGTTTTCCAGAAGTTAAATTTAGGTATGGACCATACCCCCCCCACACACACACACACAAAAAAAAATAATAATTTGTCAAAAATAAACTCTCGGCTGAAAGTTGTGAATAAATCCGTTTAATACGATCACGTCGATTAAAACATTGCAACTTTAAATAAGTAAATGCCAATAAACGGCTTTCGTTTTATTGGTTTGAACAATGTTTAGTTGGCAATTATTTTACAGCAAAAAAAAAAAAAAAAAAAAAAAACAGATAATATTTTTAAAGAAATTAATTGCTGCAATTTTCATTTTTTAAATAAATTCACATGAAATATTTCACATACTGACGGACCCAAATTGCCCCGAATGTGATGATGTGAATTAGTTCGCCCGAAAAACGTGCCATAATCACCTGAATAGAGAATCAGCAGCAGCAAAGAAGTGACGGTGACTCAGTGGTTAACGACAACCTGGGTGTGTCAAGTTCGAATCCAGTTCTTTCCACGTTTACTTGAAGATGTTGGCAACCTCCACGTGGTCCCTGTCGTAAGTACCCGATATCCTTCTAGAAAGTAATTATTTATTTGCTTCGCCACCGAGCAAATTAGGCAGAAGGTCGTTTTTTAATGTGGAGCTTGAGGGGAGGGGGATCAGTTCCCCTGAGAGGAAACTGGATAGTGACAATTGGTATGAAGGGTTTCCCGTACGTTGACCAATAACTGATTGCGACAAGAGCAATGGTCTGATATGTGGGGTTACCCTCACATATGGTCTTTAATGCAGCATCTACCGGAACAGATAGGAAGGATGGAATACTGTTGCCATATCTGGGCAGGAGCTGCTAAAATAGCCTATCCTGCCTTGACAGAGTACAAAATAGACTTCGTGGCTTAGTGGGGGATGCCCTTTTCTCTACCCTGCAACCTCTCTCCCACAGAAGAGACGTTGCGAGCCTATCCTTGTTTTATCGTTATTTCCATGGCAGATGCTCGTCTGAACTTCAATCTTTGGTCCCCCCCCTCGCCAGTCTTTCACGAAAAACACCCGTCTAGCTGAATCCACTGTGAAAAATTTCCCCCACTCTATATCTGTGCCTAAATCAAAACACGGATTCCATGAACAAAGCTTCTTTCTTAGAACTGCACGCCAGTGGAACTCTGTTCCGTCTGCCTGCTTCCCACCGGACTACAACTTGGATGTGTTCAAGTCCAACGTAAACAAATTCCTAATGAACCGCCCCCTTAAGTAAACACTTCATCAAATCTCCACACTAACGTAATGTACTTGCAATAACCCTTATCCCTGAGTGGCTTCCGGGCCTTGATAAGTGGTGATCACTGTGTAAAAAAAAAAAACCCAAAAAAAACACTTTGATCTAGAAAGTATTCTTAATAGAAAGATATCGGAGAAATGAAAGCCAACAATAGCATCATGAACGATGCTCAATAAACCAACAGCAATAAGCAACAAGTGGTCGTGCCTTAATTTATCGGACATAATTAGTAAAGCTAGTTAACAATTTCATATTTTCACATCTATTTTTTTTTATCTCCTACATACTCTGATGAGCAGTTCATCGTTTGATCTATAATAATAATTCAAATTAATGAGAAATCTTTATGGCGTAGTGCTGTTTATATGGAAAAAAAAGGACATTCAACACATTACCGATTTATTTATTGTGTCTTAAATCCGCTTAAACTGTCAATTTTCCTGCCAACTGGAATTTCGATTAAAAGGAAAATCTTTTTGAAAGCAATTTTTTTATTATCATCCGCGGATAACAACTGACACATCTTACTTGCAATTTCATGAAAGTAATTTGGAATATTAATCCTGTTTCCACAGATATTCAGCAGATAAATTACCAAGTATGATTAATATATTTTTATTATTTACTTCTCTTTTTTTCTTTTTTCTTTTTTTCTTTTTCATCTTCTGTAACTTTTGTGAATATATTAAAATATATAATACGAGTGAGATCTGTGTGATACTGAGCGTTTCCCAGGAACAAAATTGATTAATTCAAGGAAGTCCTGCTCACAGACACAAGCCTCACATTACGATTCTTATTCTTAACATTTTCAGGAGGAGTACAAAATTTAATTATGGCTATATAAAAATATAATTAATTTTTAAATATTGTGAATTAACAAATAAAAAGAATAAAATGGTTTAGCTAGCCGGTTTCGAAGCTCACTCAACAGAGATAAATCGAGGTTAGAAATTACTAGAAAATAATATGGAATATGGATAATAAAGAAAGTGGGAGGGGGCTAAAGAATAAAATAGAAATCACATTAAATCCTAAGGTTTTTCTTTTTGCTTACAATGACAAGGTTTCAAAGTCTCTATGATCTTCAGATAATATTTTTACATAGGCATAACCACTTATCAAGCCCTGAGACCACTTGAGGATAAGGTTTAAGAGAGTACAGCAGTCAATTGGGTAATATAGTAATCGTTAGTAATGGAACATCGGTAAATTTCTTAATTTAAGTGGAACGGCTCATCAAGAACTTGTTTACGTTGGACTTGAAGACAACCATATTGTAGTCAGCTGGAAAACAGGAAAACGGAAGACAATTCCACAGGCGTGCAGTTCAAAGAAAGAAACTTTGTTCATGGAATCTACGTTTAGGTTTAGGCACAGATAAAGAGTGGGGGAAATTATTGACAGTGTTTTCAGCTAGACGGGTGTTTCTTGTGAAAGTTTGGCGAGGGAGGACCATAGATTGAAGCTCAGTCGAGCACGTGCCATGAAAATAACGATAAAGCAGAGACAAAGTCGCGACATCTCTTCTGTGAGATAGAGGTTGCAGGGAAGAGAAAAGGACATCTCCTACGAGGCTACGAAGTCTATTTTGAACTCTATCAAGGCAGGACAAGTCTTTTCTAGCAGCTCCTGTCCAGATGTGGCAACAGTACTCCATCCTTGGACGTACCTGGCTCTTATATAGATAGAAAATTGCGTCAGCAGTGAGATATCTACTGGATCGATGGAAGGATCTCAAGTGCTACTTACTCATAATGGACAATAAATCGACACTAATCTTAGAGGCACAAGCGCGGTTAAGATGCTCACCAACATACGAACCGTATGTATTATTCAAAACATCGGATGGTAAATAAGTTCAATGTAGAATTTTCGTTGAAATGTGTTGTTTGACCCGGATGTCTAATCTTTGCCACGTCCTCTCGACGTAGTTCAAATTGCAACTACATTTTAAATAAATAAATAATAGAATTATTATGGGAAAGGGGGAATATCTTTTCGATTGCAGACAGAATCGGGTTGGTGGAGAAAAAAATAACACATGTATTCGATACAAAATAACACTTTTGTACAGATAGCGAGATTTGTTTGGCCAATCTATTATTTATATTACATAAACAAAGGTAGGCGAATATCAATAAGGCATCTGTCAACAGACGCGTTTATAATTTATATAAGTTAGAAACTTATTTTTATTGTAAATTCAATGATGTTTACAGATTACACGCTAGTTGTTACAGCAATAACAACAACAACAACAACAACAACAACAACTACTACTACTACTACTGCTGCTGCTAATAATAATAATAATAATAATAATAATAATAATAATAATAATAATGGCCGTTGCTAGCAAGGAGTCAATGGTAAGCGGCTGTTTGGATAACTTTAATCATTTACCATGGTTATCAAAAGAGGTGGAAAGCACTGCAAATCGGGGAAGACTTGTTGTAACTCGGATTACAGGGAAAACCCAGAGGTCAGTGAATGATCGATGGTAATGGCTAGTGAGCAAATAATAATAATAATAATAATAGTGCAACACTAGCGGGACCTGTGGAAATTCCACAGGGTACTCATTCATACGTAATATATTGATGTTGGCGTTGCGTAGATGTTCAGTGTAAATGGAGACGCTCTGATATTATTGTAGCTATTTTGTTAAAACTGCAAAAGTATTTATCTAAGCTAGCACGAACACCCGGCAAAGCGCGTTCCTAAAGTACGCTGATATTTTAATTCTTGCAAATTTCGCATATATTATTATTATTATTAAGAGTTAATGTTCTATCGATTTTTATGAAGTTGTGATTTAAAAAAACAAACATATCCATATGACTTGGCTGCATTAGCTTGAATCGAAACCGAAATATAAACCTATGAAATATATATATATATATATATATATATATATATATATATATATATATATATATATGTATATATATATATATATATATATATATATATATACATATATGCCTTTAATTCCTTTAGCCATAATCGAAACCGAAACCAAAATTTATGAAAAATTCTTGATAAAATTATTTATAAAAAAATAGATTACTTGAGTTCCATCAATTCTAGATAAAATTATTTATAAAAAAATAGATGACTTAAGTGGCATCAGCTATAATCGAAACCGAAACCAAAACCTATGAAGAATTCTTGGTAAAATTATTTATGACAAGAAATGGAAGTACATAACAATTAAAAGACGCAGATGTAAGCGTGACACAGAAAATAACACACACGCTATCGTATTAATATATAGATGATGAGAACCGTGTTGCAATGAAAAAGTTTGAGCGATACTTGAGTATTAGGATGACCCCAGAATGTAAGTCAACGAAATCACGTGACTTCCGGACAAATATTTTCCGATGCTACTTTAATCAAAGAAGACATGCCCAGGGCACCGTTCTCAATGAGAGTCACGGGAAAATTCAGAGGGCCGGATTACTTGCGTGCGAGTAGAAAGAAAGAGACACAGATAGATATATCTGTCTATCTATCTGTCTGTCTTTCTCCCACTCGCACACAAGTAACTCAATCCCGTCTGATTTTTCTTTTTTTTTTGTAATTGTTCTTTTCTCTTTAATTAATCTTTTATAAATATAATCAGAGTCTGAGTGCTTTTGTCAGCAGACACCTTGGTTCCAGACGATGACATGGGTGTATAATGGTTTATGCTTATAAAGGTAAGTGAAAGTTGTGAGAATTTTATCCTCACATAGTTTAGAACTCTGGCAGAGCGAAAATTAGACACAACATCGAAAAGCGCACTTACAAAGGTGTATTAAGACAGGTCGTCTAATCTGGATTGCAAAATTCTATTGCGTCATTTTGCTGCTCAGCGGAGACAGATAGTTAAGACATCATAAGAAGTGGCAGGGAAAAAATCTTCTAGGAAGATTATCATTAATCCATTGCTTTAGGTCCATTTAAACAATGTTACAACAAAAAAAGGCGGATAATTCCGTCGAAGAGATAAATCCAAAATCAACATTCTTTGCTGATTAGAAAGATGATATTACACCAAGAAAAGAACACCTAACTATGTTAAATTGTCTGAAAGGTACCATGACAATATTGAGTGCCGAAAGCCTTTAATTAATAAAAATATTAAAAATGAGTCCGTCATGCATGAAATATTTGCTCGGACTAAAGTTTTCAGTTTAAACATGCCTGCGGTTTAAAAATTCAAATCAGCCAATGAGAAAGGCTGTAATTAAAAAGAAAACGTGTTAAACCAATGAACCAATGAAGCGACACGATTCAAGTTATGTAATTTCTCACAAAAGTATAACAATGATAATAGTTAATAATAGGCATTATACACTGATGAAAGTACTAAAAAAAATAAGTACCATCTAGGCT
Source organism: Euprymna scolopes (assembly GCF_053919585.1). NCBI lineage: Eukaryota > Metazoa > Mollusca > Cephalopoda > Sepiida > Sepiolidae > Euprymna > Euprymna scolopes. Next base: position 120,350,722 of record NC_136489.1, on the reverse strand, counting down.
ATTACAGTATTGGTTTAATATTGGAAAGTAATTCTTAGTATACTTTTTGGAGGTGACAGTGGTCTAGTGGTTAACGACACGGACAGATGATCTGAGTGTCCCAAGTTCGAATCCAGTTCGTCCCACAAAAAAAAAAAACATCACTTTCACTGATGATGTCAGCAACCTTTACGTGGTCCCTCCCGTAATCTCTGATCTCTTTCTGTAAAGAATTATGACTAGAAGAATATCGGGGAAACCAATGCCAGCAAAAGAATTTTCGGGATCATACGATATGATGATGATGATGATGATTATGGAATTCAGCTGTTATTTTGATAGATTATGATTATGAATTGAAAAAATACAAAAGTGTTTTGTTGTTTTAGAAAAGGAATGCATAAAAACAAACACAAAATATCAGCGATTGAAAATCAAGAGAGTAAAATTTGTCAGCAAATAGTAAAGAATTACCGTGCTTTCTTTTATTTACGTATTTTTGCTTTTACTTAATCTCAAACAAAGCCTATTGCTACTGAAGCATAAGGGGCTACCGTGATATGGGCTAGATTTATAGGTGGACATCTGAGTGGGAAGTTGGGTAGCACGATGCTTGATTAAATTGTATTTAAATTTCTGCATGTTGGCATTATCCGTCTGCCTGCTTCCCACCTGACTACAACCTGGATGTCTTCAAGTCCAACGTAAACAAATTCCTAATGAACCGCCCCCTTAAGTAAACACTTCAATAAATCTCCACACTAACGTACTGTACTTGCAATAACCCTTATCCTTGAGTGGCTTCCGGGCCTTGATAAGTGGTGACCACCGTGTAAAAAAAAAAAAATGGTCCGAAAGCAAGCTGTTTGAAAAAAAAAAAGTTATATTTTTGGAGCCTCGATAATGACTTAAAAATAAAAATTTAAAAAAAAAAACTGGTAGAAATTTACCCAACAAATGTTAAGGTGGGTTTCTTACAGCATTTTGTTTTATTTTTACTTTTAAGCCATTATCGAGCCTCTAAGTTAAGGATGGCTTTCTAAATAATCTGCAGAAACTACAGAGGTGGGGTTGTTTCTTATTCTGTACTTTCACCTAACAATTCAATAAATAAAGAAACTTGGGAAATTGAAACTCTCGCTGGAAGTTATATTACTGATGAAGTTTAATATCAGGAACAGAATCTGATCAAACAGCGTTTGCTGTTAACGTTGAATCAGGTAATCTTTTGGTTTGTCAATATTTATGAAATTATCGATGCTTTTATTTTGTTTTTATTTGTTTATGTTTTGCTCCAATTCGCAAGAGTCCTGGGTACTTGTTCAGAATAGTAAGGAAACATGCTTAAATAATGACGTTATTCAAAAAGTCATCCTCTGGTGAGATAACCCCCCCCTCCCCAAATCGAACTACACAGTTTTGGGTTCAATATTGATGAGGGGAGGGACTTCTTAACAGCTAGCAAACAAAATATAAATTTTGGGCGCAGAACAAAGAACTTAAAAAGGGACAAGCAAACATAATATATATCAGTAATGGGATGAGGAGGTGGCACTCCTGGCTTGGCTGGGGTTATAAAGTATGATGAAAGAGAGTGGAAATACAAGCAATTACATGTTATATCCTATTTTCACTGGCCCACGAAAGATTCGCTCAAACTAGCAGAAAGCATTGCTGACCGCGATTAGCCAGTGTTTTTTTTTTTTGTTTTAGAAAGCCTAGCGCCCACCCCTACTAGTGTAAACGCCTATAAAAATATCTTACTTGAGGGAGGGGAGGCTTGGCCCTATTTTAAATTAGAGTACCAGGAGCTTAACATGTAGTTCTCAAACGGCCCTAATTTTCGTTGTCAAAATACCATTTCGTACCTATTTATTCACTTTTGCAAGTTTTACCGGTGCCAGTCACACCGGTACCAGCTTTACCGGTACTAGTTTTAGCGTGCCATTTCTTCCGGTTCCATTTTTACCAAAATTCCCAGATGTGGCAAAAAGCAGTCCATGCACGTGCTGATGATGACTTCGTTCCCTGTCAGATAGCTCAATATATATAAAGAAACGAGTGGGATACTAACGTGGCTACTGTAATATGACGATGGTCACGGATACTAAGAGAATGTCGGCATATATCGGGAATAAAAGTAAACAACATGAAATCTTTTAAATATATATATATATGATGATTGCAACGTCTTGTCAGACGAGTGCCACTCCCTCAGACATTTAAAATCCATGAGCCCAAATACCTGAGGGAGTATCTATACAAAGATGATGTTACAGAGTCTTAGCTTTGTACGACAGCTAAGTCTCTCTCTCTCGGTTCAAAATGTTGAGATCCAGCAACAAGCAAGAGCAAGATAGTCAGCAACAAATTAAACTGCAGACCAGCTTAATGCGGGTAATGGTCTTCCGCTTTATGGTTTTTTAAATCAGAGATTTGCTTCTCCTAGAAAGGTTGCCTTCACCACGGCTTACGGGAGCCTTCTCCACCCTAATACACATATACACACACACACAAATATACACGGTGCTAGTTGGCCGTTGACCCAGAAAAAGAGTTCATTCGCCCTTTGGAAGGTCTTGTTTTTAATCCTTCAGGGAGACTAGCCGCCCTCCTCACCAAACAAGTCTGGTGGGGGAACCAGTTTAGTCGCCGGTGACCCGACCATGAGGCAGGTAGTACTGGGTTACATGGTACCAGTAGCATATGACATGACCTGACATGATATATATATATATATATATATATATATATATATAGATAGATAGATAGATAGATAGATAGATAGATATTATATTAATTGTAATTATCTTAATTTAAATTATATATATATATATATATATATATATATATGGTAAAAAAATATATATATATGGTAATATATATATATATATATATATATATATATATATATAGAGAGAGAGAGAGAGAGAGAGAGAGAGAGAAAGAAAGAGAGAGGAAACTGGCTGACAAAAATCACTCGATAACCTCGTACACATCATACCAACTGAAACGAGAAAAAATGCTCGGTAGATCTAAAAAAATTAAGAGAAAAATAAAGAAAAAAGAAAACTGTCGTATTTAATATTTAATCAAACGTGCCTTGCTGCCAAAATACACACACACACATACACACACATATATATAGATATATAATTTAAAGGAGATTAGAACAATAGTCTAAAGAGCTGAGTGTATTTCAATGTAACAGTGAAATTACTAGTTTAATTAAAATACAGGAAAGAGAAAGTGATCGTTGTAATTTAGATATATGATAAGCTCGATAGGTAAATATCCTAGAGCTAATTCAATATTAAGTAATGTGATTGATAATTTAAAATTTAAAAATCAAATTATAATTAAATTAAAAATCCGTTTCATAAGAAGGAACAACAACAAAATCAAAATCAAGATTTTGTTGTTGTTCCTTCTTATGAAACGGATTTTTAATTTAATTATAATTTGATTTTTAAATTTTAAATTATCAATCACATTACTTAATATATATATATATATATATATATATATATATATATATATATATATATATATATATATATATATATATATATATATATATATATATATACTTTTATGGTTTTCTTGTAAATATTCCAAGAGTAATGTTTTTCCAGTTATAGCAGGCTAGACGATAATACAATAGAAATAACACAATACCAAATATACTACATTTGTTTGATGGTTAATTATAATCAGAGCATATATATATTTTACGTTTAATTCACAATGTTTGACAACACGTTCTCTTCTCATAAGAATCGTCAACAAACAGTAAAAATTTATTATCAGTGTATTTTTTAATGTAGCAAACTCATCAAACAATTTTATAGAGAAAAACATATCAACCGCAGTCTTTACATGTCACAGTCATAATCATAGCTCTGATGTCGAGGGTGTAATTCCACGGCCACCGAGAGTGGTAGCCACGGTAATTCTCGTTGTTAGTCAGGTGACGTCACAAGGGTAATCGATAAAACTGTTTTTTTTTTTTTTGTTGTTTTTTTTTTCTTCACCTCTTTTTCCTCTGGCGCGTTATGGGTTCAAGCCTGCTTTACAACTTTTATTATTTATTTATTTTTTTTGCGCTCGCAATTTTCCTTTGTTTTTGTTTGTTTATTTGTTTGTTTGTTTATTTATTTATTTTTTTTTTTTTGCTTACCCAAACTCTTAAACACACACCCATTTCTTTTTCACCTTCGCGTCACGGGTTCGAGCCTGCTTGCCTACTACAATTTTTTTTTTTTTTTTTTTTTTTGCTCAACACACACCTCCAAACACCCGGGCAACGCCGGGCACCCAGGCTAGTTCAAAATAAATTAAATATACAATCAACTTTAAATAATCTTAAATAGAACACTTAAAACAATTCTTTCGCTATAAGCAATAACTAACGTACAGCCATTTCGTAAAATCGATTCTCCTTAATGTAATATACAGATGAGGTTATCTCTCGAGCGTATATTTTGCACGAATCATACTAAGTATAGAAATGAATAAAATAAAGTTTATGCAAGTAAGTTTTCAGTATGAAAATTAATTAGGAAAGTAATGGACCTTTTGTATACATTAGTCAAATTGCGAACAAACAGGCAGACAGCAATATATATATATATATATATATATATATATATATATATATATATATATATATATATAGAGAGAGAGAGAGAGAGAGAGAGAGAGAGAGAGAGAGAGAGAGAGAGACCGAGAAATCAGGTCATTTTGAAAGAAAGAATGTTCGGCAGTTGGGTTGTTACCATAAAAAATGTCTTTTGTAATCAGTAAAAATTAGCATATATATTGGAGGGAAAATGAACGAAATGTTCCGAAAAGAGGAGAAGGTGAAGAGTAATTAAAAATATTAATATATCATTTTGATTTATGTGTTTTTTGTTATTGTTGTATTTATTTATTTTTTATTTATTTATTTTTTTTATTTTGTCAAATAATGCGTTTCTGAATTCAGCGGTTTAAAATTCTGCAAACACGACAACGAATCTATGTGCAATATATCAAATGGTAATTTCAAGGATGGAACGGGATTGGCACTATCTATGATCTAGGCGCTTACATATGTTAGATCAGTTTCAAGGAACTGGCATTAAGGTCTAATGGTTTTGTTACAAATTCCAAAGTCCGAATATGTGTATATATATATATATATATATATATATATATATATATATATATATATATATAGTAATTTATACAATATATATGGCGATTAAGCTACACTGAATATTTGGCGTTTCATCCACTCTAGGATTCGTCAGGCTTATGCGCGAATTCTGTGGTTGTTTCTCGTTTTTATATGGTCCTCTTCTGTTGAGGATTTTAGTTAGCCAATCAACTTTCTAATATCCACCGCGTCCCTTCCTATCAGCCAATGGGCATGCATTTTATCGAACAAAGGATCTGTTTTAGAACTAGGTTAGTGCTTTAAGGCAGACCTTTTGCGAAAATTTAGAGATGATAATTAAAGCACATAATAACAAAATACTAAATAAAAACAATGTAAACAACAACAAAATAAAAAATAAAAAAAAGTAGACACCATGACAAAAATAAAACCAACACTGGCAGAAATAATAATAATTATAATAATAATAATAATAATAAAAATAATAATAATAATAATAATAATAATAATAATAACAAACACACCCCGGACAAGAACAACCATACCATAAATAAAAATCCTAATAACGAACAAGATAAATGCAACTGTAGACACCGCACACTTTTCCACTTCAAAATAAATGTCTAACAAAAAGCATAGTTTATCAGGCAACAATATTTGCGAAAGAAAACCCGAATAACAAGAAATATTACGTAGGCATGACTTCCTTGGATTTCAAAACCCAAAACAACACTAGTGAATAAATACTGGGAACTCAAAGAAAGCGGACATTCGCCGGTAGTCGAATGGAAAATAATAAGACAAGCTACCACGTGTAGGCATTTAAATTATGCCTTCATGAAAAATTTGCTATCCTGAAAAATTTGCTACATGGGTCGTCTAGGTCTCTACATCTGCATGTGGTAGCTTGTCTTATAATTTTCCATTCGACTACCGGCGAATGTCCGATTTCCTTGAGTTCCCAGTATTTATTTGCTAGCGTTGTTTTCATACGGTGTTTTTTTTTATTGTTGAATGTACTTTTGTGGTCATAATATCGAGCTTGGAAATCTAAATAAGTCATACCTACGTAATATTTCTTGTTATTTGGGTTTTCTTTTGCAAATATTGTGGCCTGGTAAACTACGCTTTTGGTTAGACATTTATTTTGAAGTGGCAAAGTGTGCGGTGTCTACAGTTGCATTTATCTTGTTCGTTATTAGTATTTTTATTGTTTTTTCTTGTATGGTTGTTGTTGTTCGGGGTTGGTTTATTATTATTATTATTATTATTATTATTATTATTATTATTATTATTGCTAGTGTTAGTTTTATTTTTGTCATGGTGTCTACTTTTTTAATGTTTATTTTGTTATTGTTTACATTGTTTTTATTTAATATTTTGTTATTATGTGCTTTAATTATCATCTCTAAATTTTCGCAGCGGCTGTAGGATAACTTTAAGGTATTTTTATTGAAAATTTTGTGTAAGGGGTTGATTGCGGGAAAGTGTTTTTCAATAAGATCTAGAAATTTCTTGCCAAGTTTTGTTTTAAACATTTGATTGTATGGGGCCGTATAGCAAATTATAGTTCTTTTTCTTCTATTTTTAATTATATTATAGTTATTGGTGTCTTTTTGCGTATATTTGATATCGATATTTTTGTATCCACTATTTTTTAGGGCTGTTTCATACATATTGGTTGACCTGTTAAATGCATTTTCATCGCTTGAGTTATTACTGAGTCTACTTACGATCGAGTTAGGAATCTGTTTTATAATTGATGGTAGGTGGTTGGACTTAGGGTTTACGTATATTAGAGTAGCGTTATCTTTTAAGGAGGGTTCATATGTGTTTTTATCTAAATTTAACGTGGCGTCCAGGAAGTTTATTATTTTTATGTTAGCTGATACGTCTGCTTTTAGGTCTAATTTTTTCATTTCCTTGTGTATGACTTTCTTAAAGTTATCTCCCTTGACTTTGTTGGAGTCTTTTATTATAGCTAGTCCATCATCTCTATATAGGCTGATATCCGTAGTATCAAATATGCTTGTGAGGGTATATAGAATGAATAATCCCACAAGATCTGATGCCTCTGCAGAATCCCTGACATCCATCGTCAAATCAAACGAATTTGTCATTTTAGCTTTTATCCATTGGTTATTTTTATTTATAAGAACTGATTTTCTACACTTTTTAATGATGTTGATTTCTTCCGAGATATCAGTGTATACCTATATATATATATATATATATATATATATATATATATATATATATATATATATATATAAACTAACATAAAAATTAAAAAAAAACCTAACCTAGATTTAAAACAGGTCAAGAAACTAGATATCCAGGCTAAATAGAGCACACACAAAGGAACAGGTCAACCAGAGGTCAAATAGGTCTTTGTCCGGTAAGTGCATGTTTATTGACTGATAGGAAGAGCGCGGTGGATACTAGAAAACTAATTGGCTAACTAAAATCTCAATAGAAGGTGCGTATATAAAAACGACAGACAACCACAAAATTTTCGCATAAGCCTGAAGAGTCCTAGAGTGGACGAAACGCGGAATATTCAGTGTAGCTTAATCGCCATATATATTTTATAACTTACTAACTATATATATATATATATACATTTATATATATACACACACACACACACACACACAATAGACTCTCCCGTCGATTTCGACGTATGAGCTTCTGCCACAACAACGAAATTTTGTTTATTGTTTGACAATTAGATTCAATTATTTTTTAACAGGATTGTGACCAGACGATCAAAGCGCCACAAAACTGGGGAAAATAAGCTCAAAGGATTAAGGGAAGATATAATTGGTTAAATAAAATATCACGGAATGAAAAAAAATGAAACCATGACAGTTAGAGCTGTAAAAGTTATTCTACCATGAAGTACACGTACAAGATGGTGGTAGTGGTATATTTTTCGCGTGAGTAAAAATTAATTTGACGTTCTGCATGTATGACCTGATTGAGATAGTCAGGTATGCGAGAATTAATGTAGTCATTACGAAATTGAATAAAGCGTGACCATATTTGTTTTCTTTCTAGCGCTTGTGTTTAATGACCTATAATGACTTCAGTTTCAAGGGAAAATCAATTTTATTTTATTATATAGGAAATATATATCTACTTATTTATAATATATGGTCGCATAGTTTTAGACAGGAAGAGCAGAATAAAACTAAAAAAAACTTTCTTCTTTTGTGTTTAATTGATTTTATTATAGATATATATCTTATAGCTGAAGAGATCCGGTGAATGATTTATGAATATAAATAAAACTCAAATGAAGACTTCTTTTTAGTCTGGGTCCGCACACTATGCCTACAAGCTATGGTATCATTTTCATTTGATCTGATCTTCTGTAATATCATAAGAAATAAATAGTATGCTCTTATTATTAAATAATTGAAAACTCCGTGGGATTTCCGTCAAGCAAACAAAACCTGGAATTGATTCCAGGTTTTGCTTCTGTTGCCGGGTTCGAATCTGTGGACCAGTGTTAATCGTGACACCCGCACTGATGATTTCCGAAAGGATGAAACACTAGTGGCTGTAGGTATTTAATAATTATTATAGTAAATAATTATATATATATATATATATATATATATATATATATATATATATATATCCTCTATATATCTATAAAAGTGAACGTGTCTGTGTGTCTATCTGTGTGTCTGTCTGTGTACATTTCCCTACGCAATAACTCAGTCAATTTTAAGTCTACAGACTCGAAATTTGATATACAGGGTATTGAGATTTGGAAAAATCTATGTGATCGGTTTTCGGCCAGAAATTTAGCTGTTAAGGGGTCAATGTTCAACGATTTGATTTTTGAGAACTCTACGAAACTCCTCCGACAATTTTGGGTCTAAACACTTGAAATTTTAGATATAGGGTCCTTCGGCATGGATCTAACTTAATAAATTGATTTAAGCCCAAAACATAAATGTTAAGGGGTCAGAATAGGGGCCAAAGTTTAAAAAAATTGACCGTTTTTTTTTTTTTTTGTTTTTGTTTTGTTTTTTTGCTCAACATACACCTCCAAACACCCGGGCAACGCCGAGCACCCATGCTAGTATATATATATATATATATATATATATATATATATATATATATGTGTGTGTGTGTGTGTGTGTGTGTGTGTGTGTGTGTGTGTGTGTGTGTAGAAGTGTCTGTCTATCTATCTGTGTACATTTCCCAACACAATATCTCTGTCAATTTTCAGTCTACAGACTCGAAATTTGATATATATATATATATATATATATATATATATATAGGGGATTGAGATTTGGGAAAATCTTTGTAATCCGTTTTCGGACAGAAATTTGGCTGTTAAGGAGTGAAAATTCAACGATTTGACCTTTGAGAACTCTACCAAACTCCTCCGCCAATTTTGGGTCTGAACACTTAAAATTTTAGATATAGGTTCCTTGGACAGAGAACTAACTTAATAACTTTATTTGAGCCCAAATCAATAAATGTTTATAGGGATCAAAGTTATAAAAAAAAATTGACCGCTGCGGTCTCTACCAAATTACTCAGATAATTTCTGGTCTAAACATTTGAAATTTTACATGAAGGATATTCAGAGATAGGGCAAGCTTTTTAATCGGTTTGGGTCGAAAATTTGAGCTACCAATATATAAATGTGTGTATGTATGTTTGCATGTCTGCCTAAAACTTTCGACAGAGACGACGGATTTTCACAAGATTAGTTTCGTTTTTAAGCTCGACCTTTCAGACAACAAATATCGAAAAATTGGCTAAAAACATTACTTTCTTCACTTTCAACTGGGCAGTTTTCTATAGGGAGGGGTCGCTTTTTTCGCCGAAATTGTCGAAAGTCATCCCCTCTTTTCCATTGTCTAGCGCTTATTAAAACTTACGTCACTTCCGGTTTTGTGGTGGTCCTAACAGCAAAGACATCACGTTTTTCCCCCATTCTTTTCCTCCTTCGTAGTACAGACTCGAGCCTGCCTTCCTACTACCACCTTTTTTTTTTCTTAACATACACATCCAAACACCCGGGCAACGCCGGGCTGAAATGCTAGTATATATATATATATATATATATATATATATATATATATATATATATATATATATATAATTATTTTTTTACTATAATAATTAAATACCTACAGACACTAGTGTTTCATCCTTTCGGGATTCCTCAGTGCAGGGTGTCACAATTACTACCAGTCGAACGATTCGAACCCCGCGACACGAGACATCTCTGGCCCGATTAGCGGAGGCCGCATCCACTCGGCTACCATTAATCGTGTGAAATAGCGTTGAATTTTAAACATTTTAATTTAAATGTTCATTACGTCAGATATATATATATATATATATATATATATATATATATATATATATGTGTGTGTGTGTGTGTGTGTGTGTGTGTGTGTGTGTGTAAAGAAATGGACCATATTCGGATGTTTAATCGACTAAAATACGAATGGCAAAGGCAAAAATTATATATTGTAAATATATAATTTTGTAAAATAATAAGTCGATTAAGACAGAATCAGGAATCGATTTTTTTATTTTACTCGGTTAAATGTTTATAATATATAATTTTCCCTTTTTTTTTCTTTTCTCTCTCTTGTTATTTCGTATTTTAGCTTTGAATCACGAGTCGTCTATGTTCTATTTTAATGAAGGATGCCATCTTTTTATTACTTTATTTAATATCTTATAAAGGATTTCTTCCAGATGTCATCCATTCCCACTTTAATGGATTACGTCCCAAAATGATTATATTATCTACTTATGTCGTCAGAAAGTACTATTTGGTCACCATTTGTCAAGACAAAGAGCTAATTGCAGATAAGGATTAATAAGTTAGAAATTACTGAAAAAAAAAAAAATGAGGAACACTATAGGAGTACTAATAATCGACGGTATGATCTGAGTTTGACTAGTTATGGGGCGCTTTGACAAATATTTGTTGACATTGGATTTGAAGATGACCAAGTTGCGCACAGTAGGTACCTCCAACGCGCGCCACAGTTTTAACCCCCGCTATATGTAACACGATGTAACTGTAATTTAATTTAATATTATCATCCTACCTTTTTTACCTTTTAAAGGAAGAAGGTTTAAATAAATTGATAATATTTTTTAAAAAAATTCACAGCAAAAAAAAAATAATGAAAATGCGAGACAAAAATCGTGTTTACATTATCCACGCTTTTAAACAACATTCCTATGTAGTAAGGTTTTTTAAGCTGTAGACATACCCATGTTTTAAAAATCGAGCATAAATCAAATAATCGTCATATTTCCCTGAACCTTTCGATATTTATTCATTATTAAATAACCTTACATAATAAAAGTAGGTTTCGTTTCGTTGAATGTATTTGAGGAAATATTTTTAGGTGTTCTACCCCCTTCCCCCATATTTCATGTTACGAAAACTAAACAAAATAAATGTAGGTTGATAAAAATTTCAACATTTTTGAAAGCTGAAATAATTAATATAGTTGCAAAAAAAATTGGACATAAAATCCATATTATTATGGTCCTGGATATGGCCTTAAACTATATCCGATGGTGAGGCCCATGCTTGCGGGCTTTGGGGAGTGTGCAGCCACTCTTTAATTGCCATTGCTCCGAGGTCCACTCTGACCCAGAGTGGTAGTACCTGGTAGGGTTCCAAGTATGGGTTAAATAGAAACCAACTTGAAAAAAACAATATATTCTATTAAAAATCTTTTTCTTCAAAATCACTGGATTCGGTATTAAATAACCTGAAAAGGGTTGATATGCCGTAAAACAAAACCAACCAACCAACCAACCAATATTATTATGTTTAACAAAAACTAAAACACTTTTTTTTTATAATTATTTTTTGGGTAATATAATTATTTGAATTACAACAAAAAACAGAATTCTAAAAAATAATTATTTTTAAAAAGCTTTAAATGATATTAAATTCAAATATTCCACGATAAAAAGTTTAAACAAAGATTTTTTTATAACAGTTTTTAATATTAAAAAAATATATTCATACAATAGAATATATGATTCTTGAGATAATAAAAATTGTAAATCCAAAATCGACCTAAAAAATTCGTTTTGATCTGATTATTCAAAATCGTAGAGGGTGATCTTTTTTTTTTTTCTGGTGCTTTTTTCCAAAAAAGTATGGATGCCTATAAGCAACATTATCTTTAGATACAGAAGTGTCAACAAAAGACGTGAAAATTTATTTTATTTTATGAACCCCCGTCTGTGTAGTTTCGTTAAAAAAATCTACTTGCTTTACAATGTAAATATGAAATTCCGATAGTAAAAAAACACTTACTTCCATTAACAGTTATAGCGCCGGTGCCCATCCATAGAAATTGGCTCAGAAAATAGTAACCACATGAATTGATGACGTTGCTGTTATTGTGTAAAACGCTTATGTTTTACGCGCGGCTGTACACGGCAAACATGCAAAAATACCAGATAAGAAACAAGATTCCACTTACTGACGATCCGACATCTTTTTTTATATCATCTTTTCATTCCAAACAAGGTACAGTGCTAGTTTGATGTAGGAAGCTACATTATCAGGGAAATGAGTTGCAAGAATACTATGTAGGGAGTTAAACATGGAAGGGAATTTCAAAGTTTAGCAGTTCTGGTCAAAAAACTATTAGAGTAGAAGGCTTTCTGACATCTGAGGATCTCTACTGTGTAGGAGTGGGACATTGCTGTTTGCCTAGCTTGTTGAGGGTATTTACGTCGAGGAAGTACAAGGGTTTGCATTAAAATACTTGTAAAACAGGCAGAGGGATGCACTATGTCGTCGATGGGACGGAGGTTGAACCTTAGATGACAGTCCGAGTTCTATTCGGTTGGCGCACAAAGAAACGAAGAAATCAGTTCAAAGAAAGGGCTTTTTATTGAGATGTTTGTGTGGCCTTCTCTTCTGTTAGTGGACACGGACGCATTCATTATTGTCCTGTGTGGAAGCTAAAGAGTTGTTTACGACAATTAAATTTGCTTCACCCTACGTTGATGTTTACGGCGGAAGTTGAGGTTAATGGCTCATTACCGTTCTTAGATGTTCTCGTCGAAAGATTTGGTTGAATTTTGTCACCAACATATACATAATTATAAAGACATGTGGAAGCGAAGATTACATCTGCATATAATAAAACTGGGTAAGTTATTCATGCACAAATATAAAAGGAAAACTTATATTTTCTTTTTTCTGCCAGGGGAATCAAATCTGTAGATCAAAAATTCGTTGAGTATATAGGTTGAGAATTGTCCTCACACACACACATATATATAATCATATATATATATATATATATATATATATATATATATATATATATATATGATTTTCAGAATGTGAGAGATTGGCTATAATAAATTCCACAGCCAAACAATGTCGCAGCCCACAAGAGCCATGACAGTCAAATAACCGGAAGTCCAAGACTCGAGTTTCGCCCTCATTTGGGCTCATCAGTTAGACACATCCGAACTCAGGATTCGAAACCCGAGCCTCTTGCATGCTAGGCAAGCACTCTACCAACAAAGCAAACGCCGCGCACACAAGAATTTCTATTAACTAACACAGATCAAGCAAACTAAAACTCCTACTTGTGAGACATCGGCTTGGGGTTATTAGCTGGTTGGATGACCGCGTACCATGTTGAAACGAAGTAGGTTCATTTCACAGTCGGATTTTGACATGGTTTGTTTGGCTGTGGAATTTATTATATATATATATATATATATATATATATATATATATATATATATATATATATATATATATATTCTCACTTTTATAGATATACTAGCAGGTGGCCCAACATTGCCCGGTCGTAAAATACGCATAAATATTATATTTTAATTAATGCAGATGTCTTATTTATTTTAAGCAGAAATATCGTAGATAAAAACGTAACGTTCAATTCCTGTTACATGTACATACGAGTATTATGTTTTTCTAAACAGTTCAGTTCTTGTAACTAAAAAAATACTCGAGCTGAGATGGAAACTAAACCCTAAAGGCAGTAAGTCAAGTACGGTAACTATTAAGTCAACTTGCCACGTCTTTAATAAGTGTTTTCAAACCTACTTATTCTTAACATAAGTAATCTGTCATATGAATCATTCACGCATGCGCATTCGTGAAACAGTTGACAAACAGATAAAAATCCAATGAAACCCAAGTACTAATTGTTCAATTTTGACCTCTTAGCGGCCCTTTTTCGGATGAAAACCGATTAAAAAGAATTCCACATGTCTGAATACCCTTTATACCAAATTTCCCGTCTGCAGATAAAAAATCCATTGATAATATAGGTTGAGAAGTGCCCTCACACACACACATTCTCACTTTTGATGATATATAGATAGATTATTGTCTACACATGTGCATACATGTTTCAGCTATGATTTTTTCCAAATTGAGCGTCATCGAGCCACTAGTCTATACTGGTGTCAAGTGTGAATATATTGAGTTTCTGTTTTTTCTTTGATTTTTTTTTTTTTTCAAACTTTTCTTTTATGAAAAAAAATATAAACTGGAAAATGAAGAAAAGAAATCGCATGCAATTGGTTATTTATTCAATTATTTGACTGGTGGTTCATACACATAATTCTATTTTATTACCTTTGATCATCTAACCATAATAGGTGTTTCATCATTATAGAAAAAAAAACTTTATACAAATTTATTACCTAGTAATAAAATATCACCCTTATTGGGTACATTAAGTACCCTATCTATCTAATCTCTTGCAATATTAATGAATAGATTTGCGCTTATTGTTAATATATATATATATATATATATATATATATATATATATATATATATATATATATATATATATATATATATATATATATATATATAGGAATGTGATAGATAATTTCAAATTCAAATTCAAATTAAAAATTAGAAATGAAAAATCTGTTTCATAAGAAGGAACACAACAATGTCGATAATTTGTACGATCGTTTCGGAAACGATGTTTTTGTTGCGATAGACATTAAGTCATGGACAATAGTTTTTTGACATATAGTTTTTTTGTTTTTTTTTAAACAAAGTCTCCTCATCAGCAAAAATATTGGGTGGGTTTTTTTATATATAAAAGATACAATAAATAAACCTAGCATTTTTTAAGTAACGCAGATGTATCTGGAAAATATTAAAATACAAAGGAAAATGGTTACTTATTAATGTTGATAAGCAAAGTAATATGGGTTGAGAATAAAAAATAGAATAAAATTATAAATCTGAATTTGGTTTAAATATAAGGTTATAATAATATGTTTTTAATAAAAGTTAACAATTATAAATAAATAAATATATATATATATATATATGTATGTATATATATATATATATATATATACCTTTTAATTGTTCGCCTTTTGAAAACCGTCAAAACAATCATTTGGATGTTGGTTGTAGCTTATAAATGCACGAAATGTTGAATTTTCAAAGTGAACGCCAATGGAACATTTTTAGCAGTTATATGTTAGTAACGCTTAGTTTAAAGTTAAGTAAAGATTAAAAAAAATAAGGGGAGATAATCTTATTTGTCTAATAAAATGATCAAAGGGAGATAATTAGCGTTTATTCTTTTTATATATTGTGGAGTGTGTTCCGAAAAATGCATCATCTCTGTATAGTCCTCCTTCAAGTTTGAACTGTTCATGGAGTATAGAATGAATTTCATCTAAAAGGAAAAGACCGACCAGATCTGTGACCTGAGTTGAGTCCGTCGAGGCCATTAAAACGTTGAAATGGTCAGGGGTATTT
>NC_136489.1:120252269-120329769 GCF_053919585.1 Euprymna scolopes | reverse complement strand
GTACTTGATATCGTAACTGTTCTACATCAACTGAAACAAAGATCTCGCATCCATTATTTTTCAATGTGGCTATACCATCGAAGTCTGTTCTGTACACATCTCCCTATACCATCCAGATTTAATCTTCCTCTGAAACCATCAGGACTAAGCTGATCTTTAAGGCTCACATTACACAGTCATCATATCATTCTTATATCATTTCTCACCATGCAACGCATGTCTTCAGCTTTCAGGGTATTTAAAAAAATATCAATGTGCATGCATAGAACATGACGGTATATCACAAACCCATCTATGGCACTCAGCAATGGACAACCTGACCCATGATACAGGCCAATCCATAACAGAATTGTCACCGTATTAAGCAGACATATTAATTTAGTAATAAGAATTATTATTATTATTATTATTATTATTTAAATAATAACAATAACAATAACAATAACAATAATAATAATAATAATTCTGATTTCGTTTATCAACGTCTCTCTGGAAAGGGATGAGATTCATTTCCAGAGGATTTCCCTCAATCCCTGCTCCAAACCAGGAGCTTCAAAGATCAAAGGTTTTCCTAAGGATATTAGTGATACCTACAATAACTGAAGTCTGAAGGCCACCTAAAACCTCAGGGATTCATATAATAATAATAATAATAATAATAATAATAATAATAATAATAATAATAATCTTCTATTTCTATATAAATAAAATGAACTCATTTTTTCCCGTCTGATTTTGACATTAATAGGATTAAAAATCAAGATATTTCATGCAAATATAATATGCACAAACGGCAGAACAATATCTGAGGTGTGTTATAGGCTTATTATTTCTCAAATTCCTCGATAATTTTAGATTTCTATACTTTTTCTGCTGAGAAGTCACGGCCAAAATCCGTTTAGATCAATGGAAGTGGTAAAATATTTTCTCTCTAATAAATTCCTCCTCTCCCTGCCACCACTTAACACCGTTTGGGGATCGTTCACAAGGAACAGTTGAGAAGAGAACACCGGTTTGGCTTCGTAGTTCTTTCATGTGAAGTTATTTAAAATCACTAAACTAAGCTGCAGGGCTCTGTGGCGTAGTGGTTAGCGTGCTGGACAATTCACATTATATTTTCACGTTCGCGTCGACCTACCGTAGTCGTTTTTTTTTTTTTTTTTTTCCCTAAACAACTGGAATGGACTTTTCTTGGTGGCCGAACTGTTAACGTTGCAGATGTTTTTTTTTTTGTTTGTTTTTTTTCACACTTTATTTTCCTACTTTTACTCATGACTCCGGGTTTGATCCTTCCTACTTACCTACCATAACATTTTTAAAACTCCCCCCCCCCGTCCCGGAAACAAATACTCGGGCAACGCCGGGTACCCCCGCTAGTAATAATAATAAAGAGCAATGGTCGTAGCCAACAAGGAATCAATGGTAAGTGACTGTTGTGATAACGCAAATTCTTTTGCAAAGATTATCGAAAGAGCTGGAGAATACTGGAAATTTGGGGAGACTTGTTGTCACTCAGACTCCAGGAAACATCACAAGTTGTTCTCAAAGAGCAATCTTTGATGATGACTTGTTTGACTAATCCTAGTGAGTAAATAATAATAATAATAATATAATAATAATAATAATAATAATAATAATAATAATAATAATAATAATAACTTCCCAAACTAATAGTACCATATGTGGGTGGTGTCACACAAAATGGTCATAAGGGTTCAAGGAGGATGGAAAGGCCGAGAAGGTAGAGCATCATTCAGACCTTCAGTGGAAAGGTGTAGAGAGTACTGAAATCTTGTGGATGCTTATTACAGAGAAGGTTAACAAGAAATCAATGGTACACAGTTGCTGTCATGACACCAAATCATTATTTTTACAAGGGAATCACTACTTATCAAGAACCAGGGGCTACTCGAGGATAAGGGTCAACGAGTGTACAGTGGTCAAAAGGACAATATCATAGTAATCATTAGAAGTGTAAATTTGGTAAATTGGATTACTTAAAGGGGAACGGTTCATCAAGAACTTGTTTACATTGGACTTGAAGGCAGCCATATCGTAGTCAGCTGGAAAGCAAGGAAACGGAAGAGAGTTCCACAGGTGTGCAGTTCTAAGAAAGAAGTTTTGTTCGTGAAATCTACATTTAGGTTTAGGTACAGATAAAGAGTGGGGGAAATTATTGATAGTGTTTTCAGAATCTAGGGAACACAGTCTATTATTGTTAGTAAGGTGATACCTGATACCAACCTCATTCCTCATTGCCAACCAGCTGGTCAATCGCTCACTGACCTACAAAGACTCGGCGGCACGGGCGCAACATCAAAGTGTAGTATCTGTTCCGGCAGATACTGCAAGCAAAGACCATATGTGGGGGCGACCCCACTTATAAGACCTTGGTCAATGTAGGGGCAACCCTTCATACCAATTGTCACTATCCAGCTCCCCTACTCCCCGGGGAGTTGGTCCCCATTTCCCCTTCACTCCTCACATTAAAAATCGGCCTTGTGCCTAATTTGCTCGGTGGGGGAGCAAAAAAAAAAAAAAAAAAAAAAAAAAGACTAACTCGCTGGCTGGAGAACCACATACATCAATTCAGAAACGCTCACCAGAAAATACACATGCAAAGACAAACACATACACAATTCTTTGCTCATCATCAAAATTGTTACCAAAACTCCAATTTTCTATCCTTTTTTTTTTTTTACTTACGTTCACCCCTAACAAGGCATATCACTACTTGGACGTAAGGGAAAGATTAACAAGATGTTGGTTTACATTACATTTAAACTTCTGCATATCAGTACAGTTAGAGAAGCGGGTAGCAGGATGAGAATTCCAACATCTAGCTGCTTGAGGAAAGAAACTATTAGAGTAGAAAGCTTTCTGGCATTTAGGGACCTCAACAGTGAAGGGGTGTGATTTTGTTGCTAGGCAGGTTTGTCGGACATATGTACGTTGAGGGGGCATAGAAATCAACTTCTATTAACTAAAAGTTTTATATTTTGATTTTTTGCCATATTTTTCATCCTCATCAGTGGCATGCAGATGAGGCATTGGTAATTACTGGGTCAAACTCCTTAATGGAATGGTATAAAGATTCAAGTATAAGTCCTAGTATAAGGAAATATTATGAAAAAAAAAAGAGAAGGTTTGAATATGATTAGATGGTTTTTCTCACGAATTTGGATATGTAGGAACATCGCACGTCGCTCCTCCTTCTGCATATCAACTCATTCTCATGTAATTAATCTTTTACAAATGTTCGAATTCAAAGATGTAGATGCAGAACATTCAATCTATAAACACTGAGTTAATGGACGTTAACAAGAAGGAGAGTTTAAAGCTGCATTCAATAAACCAAATCAATTTTACCTTTTTATTCAATAAACCAAATAAATTTTACCTTTTTATTCAATAAACTAGCGGGGGTACCCGGCGTTGCCCGAGTGTTTGTTTCTGGGACGGGGGGGGGGGTTAAAAAATGTTATGGTAGGTAAGTAGGAAGGATCAAACCCGGAGTCATGAGTAAAAGTAGGAAAATAAAGTGTGAAAAAAAAAAAAAAAAAAAAACATCTGCAACGTTAACAGTTCGGCCACCAAGAAAAGTCCATTCCAGTTTTTTAGGAAAATAAAACAAAAAAAAAAACGACTACGGTAGGTCGGCGCAAACGTGAAAATATAATGTGAATTGTCCAGCACGCTAACCACTACGCCACAGAGCACTGCAGCTTAGTTTAGTGATTTTAAATAACTTCACATGAAAGAACTACGAAGCCAAACCGGTGTTCTCGTCTCAACTGTTCCTTGTGAACGATCCCCAAATGGTGTTAAGTGGTGGCAGGGGGAGGAGGAATTTATTAGAGAGAAAATATTTTACCACTTCCATTGATCTTAACCGATTTTGGCCGTGACTTCTCAGCAGAAAAAGTATAGAAATCTAAGATTATCGAGGAATTTGAGAAATAATAAGCCTATAACACACCTCAGATATTGTTCTGCCGTTTGTGCATATTATATTTGCATGAAATATCTTGATTTTTAATCCTATTAATGTCAAAATCAGACGGGAAAAAATGAGTTCATTTTATTTATATAGAGAAGATGACTAGCAGGGGTACCCGGCGTTGCCCGAGTGTTTGTTTCCGGGACGGGGGGGGTTAAAAAATGTTATGGTAGGTAAGTAGGAAGGATCAAACCCGGAGTCATGAGTAAAAGTAGGAAAATAAAGTGTGAAAAAAAAAAACAAAAAAAAAAAACATCTGCAACGTTAACAGTTCGGCCACCAAGAAAAGTCCATTCCAGTTGTTTAGGAAAAAAAAAAAAAAAAAAAAAAAAACGACTACAGTAGGTCGGCGCGAACGTGAAAATATAATGTGAATTGTCCAGCACGCTAACCACTACGCCACAGAGCACTGCAGCTTAGTTTAGTGATTTTAAATAACTTCACATGAAAGAACTACGAAGCCAAACCGGTGTTCTCGTCTCAACTGTTCCTTGTGAACAATCCCTAAACGGTGTTAAGTGGTGGCAGGGGGAGGAGGAATTTATTAGAGAGAAAATATTTTACCACTTCCATTGATCTTAACCGATTTTGGCCGTGACTTCTCAGCAGAAAAAGTATAGAAATCTAAGATTATCGAGGAATTTGAGAAATAATAAGCCTATAACACACCTCAGATATTGTTCTGCCGTTTGTGCATATTATATTTGCATGAAATATCTTGATTTTTAATCCTATTAATGTCCAAATCAGACGGGAAAAAATGAGTTCATTTTATTTATATAGAGAAGAAGAAGATGACTAGCGGGGGTACCCGGCGTTGCCCGAGTGTTTGTTTCCGGGACGGGGGGGGGTTAAAAAATGTTATGGTAGGTAAGTAGGAAGGATCAAACCCGGAGTTATGAGTAAAAGTAGGAAAATGAAGTGTGAAAAAAAACAAAAAAAAAAAACATCTGCAACGTTAACAGTTCGGCCACCAAGAAAAGTCCATTCCAGTTGTTTAGGAAAAAAAAAAAAAAAAAAAACGACTACGGTAGGTCGGCGCGAACGTGAAAATATAATGTGAATTGTCCAGCACGCTAACCACTACGCCATAGAGCACTGCAGCTTAGTTTAGTGATTTTAAATAACTTCACATGAAAGAACTACGAAGCCAAACCGGTGTTCTCGTCTCAACTGTTCCTTGTGAACGATCCCCAAACGGTGTTAAGTGGTGGCAGAGGGAGGAGGAATTTATTAGAGAGAAAATATTTTACCACTTCCATTGATCTTAACCGATTTTGGCCGTGACTTCTCAGCAGAAAAAGTATAGAAATCTAAGATTATCAGGGAATTTGAGAAATAATAAGCCTATAACACACCTCAGATATTGTTCTGCCGTTTGTGCATATTATATTTGCATGAAATATCTTGATTTTTAATCCTATTAATGTCAAAATCAGACGGGAAAAAATGAGTTCATTTTATTTATATAGAAGACCAAATCAATTTTACCTTTTTATTCAATAAACCAAATTAATTTTACCTTTTTATTCAATAAACCAAATCAATTTTACCTTTTTATTCAATAAATCAAATTAATTTTACCTTTTTATTCAATAAACCAAATTAATTTTACCTTTTTAATCAATAAACCAAATCGATTTTACCTTATTAATCAATAAATCAAGTTAATTTTACCTTTTTATTCAATAAGTCAAATTAATTTTACCTTTTTATTCAATAAACCAAATTAATTTTATCTTTTTATTCAATAAATCAAATTAATTTTACCTTTTTATTCAATAAACCAAATCAGTTTTACCTTTTTATTCAATAAGTCAAATTAATTTTACCATTTTATTCAATAAACCAAATTAATTTTACCTTTTTATTCAATAAACCAAATCAATTTTACCTTTTTAATCAATAAATCAAATTAATTTTACCTTTTTAATCAATAAATCAAATTAATTTTACCTTTTTATTCAATAAACCAAATCAATTTTACCTTTTTATTCAATAAACCAAATAAGTTTTACCTTTTTATTCAATAAATCAAATCAATTTTACCTTTTTATTCAATAAATCAAATTAATTTTACCATTTTTATTCAATAAATCAAATTAATTTTACCTTTTTTATTCAATAAACCAAATTAATTTTACCTTTTTATTCAATAAACCAAATCAATTTTACCTTTTTATTCAATAAACCAGATCAATTTTACCTTTTTATTCAATAAATCAAATCAATTTTACCTTTTTATTCAATAAACCAAATCAATTTTACCTTTTTATTCAATAAACCAAATCAATTTTACCTTTTTATTCAATAAACCAAATAAATTTTACCTTTTTATTCAATAAATCAAATCAATTTTACCTTTTTATTCAATAAACCAAATCAATTTTACCTTTTTATTCAATAAACCAAATAAATTTTACCTTTTTATTCAATAAACCAAATCAATTTTACCTTTTTATTCAATAAACCAAATCAATTTTACCTTTTTATTCAATAAACCAAATCAATTTTACCTTTTTATTCAATAAACCAAATCAATTTTACCTTTTTATTCAATAAATCAAATCAATTTTACCTTTTTATTCAATAAACCAAATCAATTTTACCTTTTTATTCAATAAACCAAATCAATTTTACCTTTTTATTCAATAAATCAAATCAATTTTACCTTTTTATTCAATAAATCAAATTAATTTTACCTTTTTATTCAATAAACCAAATCAATTTTACCTTTTTATTCAATAAACCAAATCAATTTTACTTTTTTATTCAATAAACCAAATTAATTTTACCTTTTTATTCAATAAACCAAATCAATATTATTTTAATTTATTGAACGTAACAACAACTGTCGCTATCATCTTCTAATGGAAACTAATTTCCTGCCATGATTCTCAACACCACCTTAATAACAATAAGATAATAAATGCATGCAAGTAAGCACAGATATTTGGAACAATGGCTGCTACTCCGTTATTACTAACGAGACAACTGCATGTATTACAAACCTATGCATGCATTTATTATGCTATGGTGCACTTCAAACTAATATAGAAAATGAAGGATTCATTTCTTGAATACATATTTATTAGTGTTGAGACAAGTAATCAGAATCGGAATCGAGAATCGGAAAAATCGGAATATTTGAGGGTATCAGAATCGGTATCAGAATCGGAAAAATTTGTACCAATTTTCCGATGCCAAAACGATTCTTTTAATTGTCTTTTTTATTTGATTTTGTTTAAAGCAAAATCTTCCATTGCTGTTAATAATGATAAAATAATAAATATTTATTTACTTTAAACCACGTGAAGCTAAAATCAATAGATCTTCTCCCACAAGTATATTTTTACGTTTAGGAAAATACCTGCACATTAAACATGCGTGTTTCTACTGTAATTGTATCAGAATCGGGAATTTAGTACAGAATCGGTAATTGTATCTTAATCGAGAAAAATATTGGAATCGTCCCATCACTAATATTTATATAAGAGTGTAAAGCATACAAATATCATATAACAATCAAGAATGAAACATTCATAGAGCAACGAATATATCATAATTCCATCCTCTAATTCAGGGGTCTCCAAACTACGACCTGTGAGCTAAATCCGTCCGGACAAATTTTTTAAATCTGGCCTGCAGAGATTTTCTTAAAAACGTAAAAATATTCAGAAAAAATTTTAAACGTGGAAGTGTTTGAAAATTGTCTGGTGATTTTTGTTTTTGTTCACAAAATGATTTTTTATCACTAAAAAGCAAAGCAGTATAAAACATGTCCATATATAAGATGGCGTAAATATCATAAAACACAATTACAATTTCGGATTTTTTTATTTTTATTAATGTAATCATGCCAATATTATATTTATTTTCTTTTAAAGTTAATGAGTTCTTATTCTTCTGATGAGACAGGGCGAAAAATGTTCAACAATTTACATAATAATTATATGAATGTTTCTTTGCTATGAAACAGATGCTGTCAGGAATTGAACATTTTAACACACTGAAAGAAATAGGCTTCGTGGCCTAGTGGGTGATGCCCTTTTCTCTTCCCTGCAACCTCTCTTCCACATGGCAGGTGTTCGTCTGAGCTCTAATCTCTGGCCCCCCCTCGCCAATCTTTCATGATAAACACTTGTCTAGCTGAAACCACTGTCAAAAATTTTACCCACTCCTTATCTGTGGCTAAATCAAAACGTACATTCCATGAACAAAGCTTCTTTCTTAGAAGTGCACTGCTGTGGAACTCTGTTCCGGTTGCCTGTTTCCCACCTGACTACAACGTGGATGTCTTCAAGTCCAATGTAAACAAATTACTGCTGAACCGCCCCCTTAAGTAAGACACTTTATCAAATCTCCAATACTAACATACTGTACACGCAATTACCCTTATCCCCGAGTGGCTTCCGGGCCTTGATAAGTGGTGACTACCTTGTAAAAAAAAAAAATTAATTAGAAAACTACGAAAAGGAAATGAAATTCTTTTTCGGATCTAAAAGCATTTTCTAAAACAGTTTATCTGTTTATTCTATATTTTCCATTTCAAGATGCTTTTACTTACCGACACTTTTTTTTTAACTTTATATATCTATAAAAATAATAATAAGTTTAGTACAAGAATAAACTTAAAACAAGATACAAATATTTTTAATATTTATATAAACAATCCGAACCAGATGAAAAAGCTCAATTATCTAAAAATTGAAAAGAGATGCAAAATAAGAAAATAAAAGGAAAGATAATAAGCGCAAGATAATGATGAAATACTATTTTAAGCACAAAATAAAACTGAAAAATATGAATACTAACATACTTGCATAAAAGAAAAAGTTTTTGAAATTGCATAGCAAATAGGAGTAGCTATAGCAATAAAAATGTATGGAATATCAAATAGGTAGTGGAAGTTAGTGGTAATATCTAGGTGTAAATTCAAGGCCTGTCTTGAATTTGCATCTAGATATTAGCATATATGAATTTCAACCTACGGATTTCCATTGACTTCCGCTACCTATTTGATATTCCAAAAATAATTCACCATGAAACAAATTTTTAAAAAGCTAAAAATACTTGAAGACAACTCCATAAGAACCCAAAAACCTGAAATACCAAAAACAACTATCAGCAATTACTCTCTATCTATCTTCTATCTATCTATCTATATCTATCTATCTATCTATCTATATATCTATAAAAACAGAGATGTGTGTGCCACAGACGATTTCTGATTGGTTAATCCAATAATCACATCTCCTAAAAAACTATGGTTCGTAGGCTCTTGAATTTACCATAAAATATTATGGCTTTATTTATTGTCCATCTTGGAAGGGTTTAATTTTTTCCTAACTTGCGATTTACAAATTACAAAAATACAAAACTAACTTACAATCTAACAATCGAACCTCCGACATCACGGCCGCCATTATGAAACTAAACTAAAAAAAAAAAAAAACGCGCGTCCACTCGTGGTCTTTACATTTCGGGTTTGGGTACTTGTGCAGTTTTCCATTGACATTAAAAAATGGAAATATTTTTTTAAAAAAATATATTGTACGTACTCGTCATGGGATAACGTTTTCCTACAGAAAAAATCACGTAATTTCATCAAGTAGTTATTTTTTTATAGCGAAAAAAGAAAAAAAATCAACGCTACAAGCGAAATTAAACAGAAAGTTCAAGTAGGGGGATTTCCCTTTTTTTTTTTATAGCAAGGCCAAATTTCGCGAATTTGGCCTTTTTTTAAAGCAGTTTGGCCTTCAAAATTTCTGTTTGGCCATTTTCTTCACCGATGAAATAAAAAAAGCAAATAAAAACAACGCAATAAAACTTTTAAAAATACGCCACACTTTTGTTGTTCTTGTTTGTTTTTTTTGGTAATTTTCCTTATTTTTTTTATTTTTTCAAGAAAATACTATTAAATGGACACTATTATGCCAAATTAGCCCCCCCCCCAAAAAAAAATGCACAAAAAATTCGAGATTTAAGGTTTTGACGAGATAATTTAGCGAATTGTCTGGACTATTGCGAGATAACCATCCATTAGTTTTTCCTGAAATTTTGCGACAAATTGTATTTCATTACATAGATGTGCATAGTAACAACATTTTTTTGCCGAAAATTCCCGTTGCGTCTTCAGATTACATCGGTGAACAAAAAGGCCAAACAGAAATTTTGAAGGCCAAACTGCTTTAAAAAAAGGCCAAATTCGCGAAATTTGGCCTCGCTATAAAAAAAAAAGGGGAAATACCTAGAGATTCGAAATTTGATATACAGGGTACTGAGATTTGGGAAAATCGATGTGATAGGTTTTCGACAGAAATTTGGCGATTAAGTGGTCAATATTCAACAATTAGACCTTTGAGAACTCTACCAAACTCCTCCTACAATTTAAGGTCTGACCACGTGATATTTTATATATAGATTCCTTGGACATGGATCTAACTTATTAACTTTACTTGATCCTTAAACAATAAATGTTAAGAGGTCATAATAGGGGTCAAAGTTTAAAAAAATTGACCGTTTTTTTTTCCTCAGCATACACTTCAAAACACCTGGGCAACGCCGGGCACCGATTGCTAGTCTATATCTAAATTTAAACGAAAATTTCATGAACAGGGTTTGCCAAAGAGCTTCTTTTCAGCTGACTATGACATGGTCGCTTTCAAGTCGAACATGAACAGGTTGTTGAAGAGACTTCTTTTAAAATAAATGATCAAATTTCTATTACAGTACCTATTAAGCATTATCCTTTGAATGTCCTCCGGACGTTGATGAGTGGTGACTATATGAAGTTTATAAAAAAAATCAAAGCTGTATAGTCGAATTCTCGCTTGTAAACTTGTCTCACACCAGTGTCTTTTGAAACCTTATTTACATTGGCGATGTGTATTTTATACAGGGTGGCTCACTTAAAAGTAACCAAGGACATGTAGTAGAGAGGAGGAACATTCTTTTATTGTTTAAATTACATGTTGTGTTATAAAAGATGCTGGAAGTGCTGGAAGGGCTCTCCGTTTATATCTATGCATTTCTGGGCACGGTTAACAACGTTTGAAGATACTGTATGTAAATCTTCTCTGGTGATTCTCCTGATAGCGTTGGTAATTTTCTCCTAGATTGTGATAATTATTTGCATAAACCTTTTGTTTTAAAGTCCTCCAAAGATAAAAAAAAAAAAAAAATCTCATGATGACAAGTCCGGGGAACGTGGTGGCCATAACCCTTTGCTTATTGTTTTCTCTTTCGTAAACATGTCATGAACTCGTGTTAGTGATCTGTGAGACGTGTGGCATGTTGCGCCATCTTGTTGGAAAAAAAATTGGACTTTAATTGCTCCATACTTTCACCTAACGATTTAATAAAAAAAAAAAAAAGAAAAGACATTTTCTAACCGCTCCATACTTTCACCTAACGATTTAATAAAAAAAAAAGAAAAGACATTTTCTAACCACTCCATACTTTCGCCTAACGATTTAATAATAATAAAAAAGGACATTTTTTAGCCACTCCAGACTTTCACCTAACAATTTAATGGAGAAAAGACACTTTTCTAACTGTTACGGACTTTCACCTAACAGTTGATCGAAAAAGATAAGATACCCCAGAATCTGTTAATTTGGAAGCTTGTCCAAAACATAATTATTTTCATGTATTATTTCCTTTTGTTTAATTATGTTTTCTTCTTTTAACTATTTGTTTTGTTTTTGTTTCAGATTTTTTTACCTAATTAATAAAGCGTTTTCAACGTAATAGTTGTTTTCGTTATGTTAATTTGAGTTTATCTGTCTGCCCAACGCACGCTTTCTAAAGTTTGACTGCTAGACGGTATTGTAGGTACCTGAAAGCAAGATTCTGAGGAATAACTGACGAGAGTTCCAGAACAGTAAAAAAATGTGGTGTCAGTTGGTCGTTAAGAGAAAGATTAGAGAGATGGGGCTACTTTTAAGTGGGCCGCTTAATTTGAAAAAAAATTGATTAGAGAAAGATAAGTGGCATATATATTATTTAGAGTGTTTGGATTACTGTTCTAATCTTGAGTGCTATTTGCACAATGTTTCTTCAAGTGTATTTTGTCAAATTTGGGAACCTTTCTGTCACACTCAAAAATCTGCATGGAATTTCAAACGAAACACTTTATTTAATCCACGAGAATAGCATGTTCTTGTTACGTCAGCCTTGCACACACGTGGCATACTGGATAATGTATTTAGTAAAATTCAGTTAAGCTACACACTTCTGGAAGTTGATGGTGCAATCGTTAGTGCGGACGGCACTCAAAAAATTCAGAAACGTAATCATCGGCATCGTTAAAAAAATAAATAAATAAAATAAAACATAGATGAAATTAAAAAAACAAACATCCCAGTCGACACCAAGTATGTACAGCTAATTTGACTTTATTAATGTTGTACCTATTTACAATGCCTCCCCACGCGACAGAGTTAGACACCAGGGTCGTTTTTTAACGTGGAGAAAAGGTACAAAAATAAAAAATTTTCTCAGTCGTGAAGGACTTCTCTTCCACCGAAAGAGAACAAGAAATGGACGTGCAGCATCTGAAGAACAGATACTACACTTTGATCTTGGCCCAAAGACTTTATTAATGTTGTAGTTTATTTGAATTTCTGTAAAAGCTAGTCTTCTTCCTTAACAATTTTATTGGATGATGCTTACGTCATTTGGACATTTGATAATATGATTATCGTCATTCATTTCAATATTACATAATCAAATCAGATTTTCGATTGGGCTTTGGTCTGGTAATAGTGTCTTCTAAAAACCTAATTATATTCATATTGAGATTTACTTGAATGTTTTTATTTTTTTTATCTCTTCCTGTTATGCAGATATAGAAAGTATTTGTTAATTTACTTTCTTAAAGATGGCGTAGTAAACATCTGTGATATTGCTGGCTTTCGTATGTCTCAAGAGACAGTGGAGTTCTGTATCTCAGCTTATTCTGTTGGCAAATTTTAACATCTGCTGTGACTGTGCAAGTCTACCTTGGATCGAGAGGCTCTGTTGCATTTGTAGATGATGTCGCATTTTGAGAGATACAGAAAATAAAATGTAATCGTTTGTTTTGCATATATAAAAAAATGAGAACTAAGGAGATCTCGTCTGAGCTGCTAGCTCAACTTAACGATTGATAAATTACACTGTTCATTTCATATATTATTTCTTTAGTAAATTTTTTATATTGTAGTGCCGCCCCTGGCTGTGGGTAATGTATTTTGGCGATTTTAACGTCTTTGAAAAGTGCTAATAACGGTGTTAACAATTAACATACATGTAGTTAAATTAGCAAATAAAAAAGGATGAAAACATGAATGTTAATGGGTCACCAGTTAGCAACGGGATTTTTGAATGAAAGCGAGAAAACATTTATTTACGAAGAGAATATATTTATATCAACAATTTTACAGAGATGCAAAACAAGCTTTGAAAGACTAAAGTTTGTTGAGAAGTTTTAAAGTTCTTGAATAAGAAGTAGATAAAAATATTGGAAAGTTTGTTTCAAAGTTTTGTTTTGTGTGTGTGTGTGTGTGTGTGTGTGTGTGTGTGTGTGTGTGTGTGTGTGTGTGTGTGTGTGTGTGTGTGTGTGTGTGAAAAAGAGAGTTTATATTCTGGGTTACAATATTGAAAGAACAAGAACTAACGAGATCTCGTGTGACTTGCTAGCTTAGTCTAACTATTGCTTTTATTGCTCTGTTCACTTTGAATCTTTTGTTTAGTAAATCCTTTTTTTGTCTTTAACATTTGTTGGAGTTTTGTTCCCTATTAGTTTCTCTGTACTCGGATTGCAACAACGTATTTTCTTGTTAATGGAATCCACGCGTTTCTCTTTGGGAGAGTGCAATATATTCATATCTACATTCATCTATTATATTGTAAAACTCAAATCGTCTTGTTTGGGCGTTGAAACTGTGTTTCCGATTTACAGCTTCCGGTTTGAAAAATTCTGCACATGCGTAGTGAAAGAAAAACAAAGCCATGAAAGCTTTCGTTTAATCAACAACTTTTCCGCGTTTAAAATATTCAAATAAAAACAAAACTTAATCCTATTTTAATTGGAATTCATTGAGATGAGTATTATTTATTAATTTTATTTATTGCGGACTATTATTCTCATCTTTTATCAGATGTTGTTTCACGACGTTTCGGCCAATTATTCCCCCTGGCCTTCGTCAGGTGGTAACCGCGATGGGATAGAAACTCTGAATCTCCTGACTGCATTCACTGCAATGACTGCCTTCCATAGTTGTTGTCGTCTCACCACCTGATGAAGGCAGGAAGAATAGTTGGCCCAAACGTCGTGAAACAACTAATAAAAGATGAGGATAATTGTCCACAATAAATAAAATTAAAACTAAATCCCTTTCTGCTTTTTTTTTCATCAGCATTTAACGAATTTTATTTGTATTTTTATTGCAAGTTACAATCGTTTTCAAACAGTTAATTTTTAGTTAAAAGAAAAGAAAAAAAGCAAAGTTTATAACATTAGGTAAAAGTGCTGCAGAGGACCAACTGAAGACTTGCCTTGTTAAACTTGATTTTTAGATGGTATTTCACTTTTACCGAGGCCCTGTCGGTGGGGCATTAGAATACGCCGACTGCCCCCCCCCCCCTGCAGAGGGTAAAAGTCCCTCAATGGGGGTCCTGGATATGACCTTAAACTATATCCAGTGGTGAGGCCCCAGCTTGTGGGCTTTGGGGAGTGTGGAGCCACCCTTTAATTACCATTGCTCCCAGGTCCACTCTGACCCAGAGTGGTAGTACCTGTTAGGGTTCCAACTATGGGTTAAATAGAAACTGACGTGAAAACAACAAATATATTCTATTAAAAAAATTTTTTCTTCAAAATCTTTGGATTCGGCATTAAATAACCCGAAAAGGGTTGATATGCCGTAAAACAAAAACAAACAAACAAAAAAACTTTTACCGATGTTATGAACTTTCATTGCTAGTTGGAATCGTTTTCAAGCAATTAAGTTTCAATAATTCGAATTTAATCTGAGATTCTTCAGGAAATGCGATGAAAGTTTTTAGTATAAGTCTTTAATTAAAAAAAAAATATTTTTTTTCATTTTTTAAACAGTTTAACATTTCTTTAATTCATTTTTTCAAAGTACAATTTGGGACGCTAAAACAAACGCAAAACATTTAACATTACAGAAACATTAATAACAAAAAAGAAACTGACATTTGGAACAGATAAACTAAAGTGTTTGCATGGAAAAACGTTTAAATATCAGTTTTTTGTTTTTTTTTAAATAAAAATTAAAATAATTTTGAAATTAACTAAATGGAACATGTTATAAACTGTTCTAAAAAAATGAAAATGAAAATGAAAGAAAAACTAAATGAAAAAATGATAAGTATTTTTTTTTTAATTAAAGAATCGTACTTGTTTATTTAATAACTATTACATTTCACTCTGCAATTTGCGTGGCATACTTTTCCAGAGAATTCATTGTCAATTCTAAATATTAGCTTTTTTTAAAATAAAAATTAAAATAAGATTTTTTTTTCACAGGAACTAATAAGAAAAAACAAACATACAAAATAGAAAGCTAAAGTGTCAAAAGGTGCTCACAATACGCTAATGTGATTGACTAAATTATATATATATATATATATATATATATATATATATATATATATATATATATATAGTCAATTGCGTTACATAATATCACAAGTGTCCTCCTCACATATTGTTACAACATTTTGTGTGACATTGAATAATCTAAAATGTAGATTATAAATAAATAAAATGCGTGTGTTTGCGTGTTCGTAGGTAAAAAATGCAACATAGCGCGGATGCGTGTATGTAAAGGCATGCGAAGTGACGTCACAGGTGGGGAAAAGCACTATAAGATAGAGAAAGAGAACGATCACGAGCGAGATCTCGTGAGATACGAGGAGAACGTTCTAGATTACGTGGGTGACGTCACGACTCTACCAATGAGGAAATAAAAATAGAGTTATCTTCCTCAGACCAGTGAACATATCCAACTGCACCGGCAAAAGTTATAGCCGTTGACTTTTTTCTTTTTTTTTTTTGCAAAGCCATTCGGATAAATCAGATAAATTTTAAGGTTCGGATGACCAATACTGTATATAATGTAGCTTTTTTAAGCAAATATAAAAAATAAAAGTTTTGGTAAATTTTTACTTTGTTTCCACCTTAACATTTTCCTTTAAGATGACGAGTTTGAAGGGGTTTTTTGGAGTATGCTGAAAATGACTATCGCATTTAAATTTCCGCAAGTAAGAATTTTTCAGGATATTAAGCAATGTAATTCTTTATGTTAAAAGTGGTGGCCATTGTTGTACGCGCAAGCGCATATATTTTGCCATAAGTCATATACTCACTATTCCATAGCTACTCATAACATATACTGACCCAACGTAGTCTAGTTTATAATAAAATTAAAAACATATGGCATCCACTAAAAATATTCAGTTATTGAAAATTTGATTCTTTCGAAAATTTATTGGATATTTTCTTTTTGAATTCCATATAGAAACGTTGATTTAATTTGAATGAAATAAAATACGCATCAAGTGCGCTTGAAAGCCAAATCATAAAGTAATATTAGAAAAATAAACAAATGTTTTACTTGTTTGAAATTTATAACATATAATTCACACCCTTGACGTTATTCTCGCGTTGCCTACACACAGTTCCAACATCTCAAAATACAACCGCTCAGATACAACGCGCGGCTCTTTACAAACAGATTTTTCTTTCTCCAACTTTACAACATGGCAAGAAAGAAGAAAAAAAAAGAAACAAAACATACTGATGATGGAGTATAGCTCCGAAATATATTTGTTATAAATTTCAAACAAGTAAAATATTTGTTTATTTTCCTAATATTACGTTGTGATTTGGCTTTCAATCACACTTGATGCGTATTTTATTTTATTCAAATTAAATCAACGTTTCTATATGGAATTCACACTCATGACGATATATATTTTTATTTTAATGGCAATTGCTTCGTCTTAAAAGACGTTAGCCATCTCAATGTTCATGACCATCCTCACCGCAGTTATTGGGTGAATGGTTAGTGCCACCCAAACAACGTCCATGAGCCCGAAGGTGACTTTTCAAGCCAGTAGTTGATTTGCACAGTCTGCCACATGTGTGGCAGACAAGGTTGATTGTTAAAACTTGTTTTTCTTCTGCCCCCGCTTTACTGTCTCTCTCTCTCTCTCTCTCTCTCTCTCTCTCTCTCTCTCTCTCTCTCTCTCTCTGTCCACAGAATGTTTTAATTTGTGGTTAATGTAAGCAGATTTCAAGAGGAGTATCTGATCACACGCCTCACATTTCCAACTGTTCAACGCATCAGGTAAAATTGACACATTGCTTTTCCTCGGGTTTCTCTTGAACTCAGTCTCGTCGATTCTTTCCCATTCAAAAAATTCAGATCCACCTGTAACTAGCCTTTTCTATTCGGGCCGGCATTTTGCTGGAGTTTCCCAGTTCTGGACAGTAATCTTGAAGGTTTTAAGATCGTAAATTATGCCTTCATGAGAAATTTGCTATCCTGTACTTTAAAGAACCCCAAAATCTATTAAACTGTAGACGAGAAATAGCAAACCACTGTGTTCACAAAATAAATCTTACTCTAGGATAGCGATACAAAATAGCTTTAAAACTAACAAAAACAATAGAAAACAAACAAATAAATAAATTAAATAAACATGAATATACATAAACGATCACACATATATGTATATATATATATGTATATCTATATGTATGTATGTATGTATGTGTGCATGTATGTGTGTACACATATGTATATTTATATATATAAATAAAAAAGAAAGAAAGGAGGAAAATCGTCTGCCTTAAACCACTAACCTAGTTCTAAAACAGATCCTTTGTTCGATAAAATGCATGCCCGTTGACTGATAGGAAGGAGCGCGGTGGATACTAGAAAGCTGATTGGCTAACTAAAATCGTCAACGTATATAAAAACGAGAAACAACCACAGAATTCGCGCATAAGCCTGGCGAATCCTATAGTGGATGAAACGCCAAATATTCAGTGTAGCTTAATCGCCATATATATTTTATAAATTACTAACTAGCTCTACCTACGTATTGAGCACTTTTGAAGTAAATACTTAAAGTTTACGCATAAATCTATACTTTCGTATATTAATTTTATGTGAGTAAATGAAGTAGTTATACTTAGCTCCTAAAACAGTCGAGCACTCTCAAAAGAATTTATTTCACCACATTAAAAATAGATATGGAAAGAGTTAATTTCGAAACATCGCTAAAAAACATCCCCACACCCAGCAAGCATAGCTATATTATTAAATTAATCAAAAAAAACAGATGAACTAATACGCCGAATGCGATGGCGAGCAAATTTCTTCCTTAAAAATGAAAACGTAAACAAAAAAGAATCCTATGGTTTTAAAACCCTTAAAAATGCGAAAACAGTAGACCTTTTGATAAACTTTGAAAATTACGTTTTAAACGTAATTAAAAACCTAGAATTCCACAATCAACCTAACAATTTCCAACGGAAACTACACAAAATCGTTAGAAACATAAACTACTCTAATAAAATCTTTGTAAAAGCAAATAAAACCAGAAACTTTTATAAAATAAATAAATAAGAATATAACAAACTAATCACAGAAAACATTACAAAAACTCCAAAAACTAGACACAAACGAATGCGACTACATAGATATAATAAATACTGAAAGTAAACAAATTACCGATAAACTAAAAATTAGCGATAAAGTTGGCAAATTGAAATCTAGAGAGGCATACATTCTGCTTACAGACCACAAATGGGACTTTAATAATAATCCCAGCACCCGCCTGATAAACCCAACTAAACCAGAAATAGGTAGAATTAGCAAAACTATACTTTCTAGAGTAAACAAACAAATCAAACAGGACCTAGAACTAAACCAGTGGGCAAATACTACCGAAGCAATCACCTGGTTTAAAAATATAGAAAACAAAGATAAATGTACGTTCATACAGTTTGACATCATAGACTTTTATCCCTCGATATCCGAAGAACTTTTTAACATTGCCCTAGCATTTGCCGAGGCATGCACTGACATATCCTCGGAAGAAATCAACATCATTAAAAAGTGTAGAAAATCAGTTCTTATAAATAACAATAACCAATGGATAAAAACTAAAATGAAAAATTCGTTTGATTTGGCGATGGGTGCCAGAGATTCTGCAGAGGCATCAGATCTTGTGGGATTATTCATTCTATATACCCTCAAAAGCATATTCGATACTACGGATATCGGCCTATATAGAGATGACAGACTAGCTATAATAAAAAACTCCAACAAAGTCAAGGGAGAAAACTTTAAGAAAATCATACACAAGGAAATGAAAAAATTAGGCCTAAAAGCAGACGTATCAGCTAACATAAAAATAACAAACTTCCTGGACGTCACGTTAAATTTAGATAAAAACACATATGAACCATACTTAAAAGATAACGCTACTCCAATTTACGTAAACCCTAAGTCCAACCACCCACCATCAATTATAAAACAGATTCCTAACTCGATCGTAAGTAGACTCAGTAATAACTCAAGCGATGAAAATGCATTTAACAGGTCAACCAATATGTATGAAACAGCCCTAAAAATAGTGGATACAAAAATATCGATATCAAATATAAGCAACAAAACACCAACAACTATAATAAAATTAAAAATAGAAGAAAAAGAACTATAATTTGGTATACGGCCCCATACAATCAAATGTTAAAAACAAACTTGGCAAGAAATTCCTAGATCTTATTGAAAAACACTTTCCCGCAACCAACCCCTTACACAAAATCTTCAATAAAAATACCTTGAAGTTATCTTACAGTTGTTGCAAAAATTTAGAGATGATAATTAAAGCACATAATAACAAAATACTAAATAAAAACAATGTAAACAACAAAATAAACAATAAAAAAGTAGACTCCATGACAAAAATAAAACCAACACTAGCAGAAATAATAATAATAATAATAATAATAATAATAATAATAATAATAATAATAATAATAATAATAATAAACCAACCCCGGACAAGAACAACCATACCATAAATAAAAATACTAATAACGAACAAGATAAATGCAACTGTAGACGCCTCACACTTTGCCCAGTTCAAAATAAATGTCTAACAAAAAGCGTAGTTTATCAAGCAACAATATTTGCGAAAGAAAACCCGAATAACAAGAAATATTACGTAGGCATGACTTCCTTAGATTTCAAAACCCGATACTATGACCACAAAAGTACATTCAAAAATAAAAAACACCGTATAAAAACAACACTAGCGAATAAATACTGGGAACTCAAAGAAAGCGGACATTCGCCGGTAGTCGAATGGAAAATAATAAGACAAGCTACCACGTGCAGACATTTAGACGACCCATGTAAATTATGCCTTCATGAGAAATTTGCTATCCTGTACTTTAAAGAACCCCAAAATCTATTAAACTGTAGACGAGAAATAGCAAACAACTGTATTCACAAAATAAAACTTACTCTAGGATAGCGATACAAAATAGCTTTAAAACTAACAAAAACAATAGAAAATAAACAAATAAATAAATTAAATAAACATGAATATACATAAACGATCACACATATATGTATATATATATGTATGTATGTGTGCATGTATGTGTGTACACATATGTATATTTATATATATAAAAAAAGAAAGAAAGGAGGAAAATCGTCTGCCTTAAACCACTAACCTAGTTCTAAAACAGATCCTTTGTTCG
Source organism: Euprymna scolopes (assembly GCF_053919585.1). Taxonomy (NCBI): domain Eukaryota; kingdom Metazoa; phylum Mollusca; class Cephalopoda; order Sepiida; family Sepiolidae; genus Euprymna; species Euprymna scolopes. Next base: position 120,308,968 of record NC_136489.1, on the reverse strand, counting down.
ATAAAATGCATGCCCGTTGGCTGATAGGAAGCGGCGCGGTGGATACTAGAAAGCTGATTGGCTAACTAAAATCGTCAACGTATATAAAAACGAGAAACAACCACAGAATTCACGCATAAGCCTGACGAATCCTATAGTGGATGAAACGCCGAATATTCAGTGTAGCTTAATCGCCATATATATTTTATAAATTACTATATATATATATATATATAGATAGATAGATATATATATGTGTGTGTGTGTGTGTGTGTGTGTGTGTGTGTGTGTGTGTGTGTGTGTGTGTGTGTGTGTGTGTGTGTGATATAGTAATGTAACATTTTATGATGTGAAACGGTTAAATTTCAAATCTAGAATGTTTATTATATGCAAAACAAAGAATACATTTTAATAAGTATATTTTCTTTACTCATGAGTTTTCGATGTTCATTCATCTCCTCAGAGGAAAGAATATAAGCAAATATTACTAAATTATATTAGTTGCTGTATCTAGTATATTGCGCAATTTTCATTTAGCTGGGATTGTCTTTATAAAATATTGTATTCAATAATATAATTTTTTAAGACCGATAATCACTGGATTTACATACCAGTAGGTTATTGCATTACATTATTCTGAAGTATATATATATATATATATATATATATATATATATATATATATATATATATATATATATATATATATAAAGTAATAGCGTTCGTGTGTGTATTTGTCTGTGTGTACAACTCCCTATGGTCAAAGAAATATAAAGTGTATATAGTGTGTATAGATGTCTCCTGGTCAAGAAATATCAATGTCCATTGTAGGATACTTCTGTCAAAGGGGACATTTATTTTTATGTATAACTTCTAGATATAGCATTCTTCACATCACATATACATCGACTGAGTTATGGTTATTAGCATATCACATTAAATTAAATCATTTTAAAAAATTAGCTCGATTATATTATTTATTCGACATAATAGCCTCGTTAACACTGTACTATTTAAAAATATAATTTAAAAATGTAATTATTTAGTTTATTTTCATTTCAATTTATATTTTATTTAACTTAAATTTACTTATTATTATCGTAAATCTGAAACCTTTTAATTTTCAAACCAGAAAACCAAGAGGAATTACTGTGATAGTTTAATTCTTTGAGCACGTTATTAAATATTTCGCTGAATTATTATTTCTATTTTTAATTCGGAGGTAATTTTTTTTTTCGCTTATTCTTAATTTTTAAGTAACCTTTTGGTACTCATACAGAGAGTGATCCAGACATAACTCAGAGTCCACCCGGCTTTCTTGGGAACATGACGCCAACAGCCGGAGTAAACCGAGCGTCGTTGAGGAAATTAAGCCGAGCGTCGCCGATGAAAGCATAACAAGAAAAGAAACCTACCTTAAATTTTAAATTTTATTAACTGTAAAGAAAAAATTTATAATATTTTTTGTTTTGTTTTGTTTTTGCTGTATATATATATATTATTTTTAAATAAATAATGTTAAAGATTTTTGGTGAATGTCAAGTTTCTTTCTAACTCCTCCAAAAATTTTAAAATGACGACTTTTATAGGTTTTTGGTGGTGCTGAAAACGAATATCACATTTAAATTTGGGGCATGATATGAAGAAATTGCTTTTTCAAAAAGTGGGGGAATCACTGTCCTATATAAACTTAAGGTAAAATGAGCACCCACTTTCTGGCCACCTAATAATTTCTTCATATCATAAAACAAATTTAACTGTGATATTCGTTTTTAGCACTCCCGAAAACCGGCACTGTTTTTTTTCTAAGACATTCATTCATTTTTTATAAGTTAGGACGCTAATAAATCCGTCAGTAAACATACACGAGCGTTTATTATTGTTTTGTTTTTTTTAGGTGGGTATTCAATTATAGAACTTGTATAGGTTTTAACAGGTGCTTTTGTAGTTTAATTAACCGTTTTTCCGTAAGTAACGTGCCGATATTAACCATTAAACCTTTAAAGCAGAATCGTTTAATATCTCACATAAAGTTTGTTTACATTAGGGGGCTCCACAGCCTCCTAATGTATACAGAATTTTTGTGAAATATTTAACTGCTGAAGCACCTGTTAACAACTATACAAGTTGTATAATGAAAAAAAAGTATGTTTTTGTAAACTTACTGACAGCATAATTAGCGTCCTAAATTATGAGATGAAAAAATGAACGAATCTTAGTAAAAAAAAAAATTTTTTTTTAACAGCGCCGGTTTTCGGAGATGCTGAAAACGAATATCAATTAAATTTGTTTTGATACGAAGAAATTACTAGGTGGCCAGAAAGTGAGTGCTCATTTTACGTTAAATTTATATTGTAAAAAGATCCTCCACTGTTTAAAAAAAAAGTTCTTCATATCATTAAAACTACTTATCTGCCCAAATTTAAATGTGATATTCGTTTCCAGCACCACCGAAAACCTATCCAAATGTTTTTTGAGGAGTTGGAAAGAAACTTGACATTGACCGATTTTTTTTTTTCGAGTAAAGGTTCAAAGGTAAGTCAAATAAACATTTTTTTTGTAAAGTTTATTTTTCAAGAAAAATTGAAAAAAAAATTATCTTTGTTTTTCGGCGTGTTATTTTTATTTGTTTTTTTATTTCTTTTCTTTTTTTCTCAAGGAAAAACCTGAGAACTAGAAAAATTAAAAATAAACTGGGTGGAATAGATTTTTTTTTATCTTTTTTTTTCATATTAAAACAGATAATGTTGTTGTTTCATCAGACCGTTGTTTTATTAATGGTGTGTGTGCGTAAATCGTATTCTGCATTTGCGCTGGAGGTCTTTCTGTGTTGCTCGCTCAAACGCCCACAATGGCAATTGTAGGCCTAGACTTGGTCCGGATGATGTAAAGGTTCGGCTTGTGGTAGCCTTACACCTCCAGGCATAGCCATCGCTTACCTTTCCTTGTCCACATGATGCACAAGTTTTCGTCCGTGCCAGTAAATTATTTTCTTGACAAAAGTCGAGGACTCCAGTTGGTGTTTCCAGCTGCTCACTTAAGGCTGTAAAATTCATGTTTTGGGGGGTTTTTTTCTGACGTTAAAGTACGAAATGGTGTGGTTTTCTTTTTTACTAATTTGTTTTCTTCCTCTTCCAAATTGTCGCCTGCTGCTTTGAATTTTCAACACGCGCGAACACGCATCGTGTTAAAAACCATCGCGCTACATTGTCATTGGTCCAGCTTTATGTTTTGTCAGACGGCTTAATTTTCTCGGCGACGCTCGGCTTATGTTGACGTCATGTTCCGGAGAAAGCCGAGCATGCGCTGAGGTACGTCTGGATCACTCTCTGCATGAGTACCAACCTTTTTTATTTGTTATTGTTGAGTTATCGTGGGTTTTTTTTTCACTGTATTTAGTTTTACGCCGATATAATTCATCGTTCTGTTTATAATTGTTTATTTTTGATTAAAAAAATACAGCCATTGAACTACAAGTGGTTTGTTTGCCATACTTATAGGTAAATGTGCACTGAACAGATAGCATAATACTTAAAGTTAAATTCAAATTTTGATATATCTTTTAATTTAAACGCGAAAAAAACAGTTGGGACGCTGAAAACGTACACAGTAAAATAATGCGTTGTAAAATGCTCTTATAGTTGTCAACGGGTTAATGTAGATTTATTTGTAAGAAAATTGCTTTAAAATAACTTAAACGTGATACGGAAATGAGCAATGTAAAAAAAAGTGCATAAAGTATTTATTTCTTGCACAAACGAGTAGTAATTCATATTTGAAGACATTCAGTATCCAACGTAATCACTACAGTTTAGCAAGCAAGATGGCCGCCCGTACATTTACTAAAAAAACACCAAAAAGAGCCAAACGAGCCAAAAAATGACCCCAAGCCTCCTTTCACTTTCTCATGATTTGATAAATAGTAATTTTTATGATAAAAATAAGACACTTATTTTCGTTTTTTGACACAAACCGATTTTTTCTTTTGACACCAAATCTGATAATCAAACCCGTCGCAAATTTACCGTTTGCATGGTATGAACTCCTGGACCCTGGGACTTTTTGAAGAAATGTTAGTTTCAATAAGGTCGGGGATCACTTTTCTATAATAATTTAACCTAACATGAACACCTACACGTTGACCCCCCTCCCCCATAAAAACATTTTGTTTATATTGGGGTGGGGAAGGATATCGGAGGCGGCCGGGGGGATATTGGGGCGTTGTTGTAATTGTACTATTTAGAAATGTTTCCTGTGAAGGTGTGTTTTGCAATGAGCATAAATAAAAGTCAAGGTCAGACGTTTAAAACCATTGGCGTGGACCTGACATCAGACTGCTTCAGTCACGGTATGTTCAACGTCTACATCAAGACAGGAAGATCAAAAAAACTCTACATTCTGGCTCCAAATCAAAGAAGCAGAAATGTAGTTTACCACGAGGCTCTTCAATGAAAAGTTCTACAAAAGGATATGATGAAAAACTGATATGATCTGATTGTGGTATGTTTTCAGTATTCAATGTGTTAGATAAGATTTAAGCATCGAGTTGAAATTTACTTCCCTCTTACAACATTCACTTACTGAAAAGGTGCCCACAAATCGCGTACCTAAGTGTGCATAAAAGTCCCGTGCGATGTGCGGGTATTTTTGCTAGTATATATGGATATTAGTATATTTGGGCAGCATTTTCTCCTTTATGCAGGTTTCATTGAAGAGCAGAGACAACTCTTTTTTGTTTCTCTTACAAATCATTTTTTTTCTTTTTGACAGGCGAGTTTCCGAACATTCTGTTCGACTGTAAAAAGAAATTTGTCGTATTCACAAGCATTTTCGACCTCCATAAGTCGTCCTCAAGCGAAGGACGAAAAAAATAATAAAAAAATAAGATAATGAATTGACTGGAAAGACGGTTAAAATCGTTTAAAACCATTTAAAATACTTAAAAGCATTTAAGCGTGCTATCTGCTTCGTATTGAGCTTGATTAATGGGGTTTTTTTTTAATATGAATGAATAAGGCTTCAATAATTGGGAGGCGTACATCACAGTGTGAGCTAAAATCGCAGTGGTTTTATTAGTATGTCTCTAAATTCGGTTTTGGAGGTGCCATGTGCTGTAAGATGCTGATAAATGGAGCTATTCGGGGAAGATAGGTGACATGTTAGTGGACGAGAGATGCTGGTTTGAGTTATGCTAATGTACATGTTATTTTTGGAAACACATTAATAATAATAATAATAATAATAATAATAATAATAATAATAATAATAATAGCATATTTTATTGTAACCAGATGCATGCGAATTATAAAATAGACGAAAAATAATTAAAAATATAGTACACAAACATATTTCAACCACGGAAAAAACTCTAAAGTAAGATTTGTTATTTATTACAAAAAATTAAAAACAAACAATTATTAATAAACAATGACTCTACATCCGACGACATTATGCTCAAAACTAGAAATGCTGTGTGCGTTTTTAAATGCCCCGTAGGAGAATGTGTCTCCAAAAATGTTATCACGGTCAAACACATCCTTATGGTATAGGAAGTACTAAAGAACCAAAATTAATAACATGAAAAATTTATTTAAATATGCAAATATGGAAAACATCTTTAAATTCCTAAAAGAGTTAAAAATATATCAGAAGATCTGAATCAAGAAAAATAAAGAATCCCAATAAAAAACATAAGGGACCTTAAATAACCCATAGAGGTTGATAGGTAATATATATATATATATATATATATATATATATATATATATATATATATATATATATAAGCCGTGGTGAAGGCAACCTTTCTAGGAGAAGCAAATCTCTGATTTAAAAAACCATAAAGCGGAAGACCATTACTCGCATTAAGCTGGTCTGCAGTTTAATTTGTTGCTGGCTATCTTGCTCTTGCTTGTTGCTGGATCTCAACATTTTGAACCGAGAGAGAGACTTAGCTGTCGTACAAAGCTAAGACTCTGTAACATCATATTTGTATAGATACTCCCTCAGGCATTTGGGCTCATGGATTATAAATGTCTGAGGGAGTGGCACTCGTCTGACAAGACGTTGTAATAATCATCATCATCATATATATATATTAGATTCAGCCACTCTGATGAGTCGTAGACGACGAAACACGTGTCAGTGGATAATTATATTTTAAAAATAATATATATGCTGCTCTCCATTTAAGGGGGTACAAAATTGGTCGAAGGGAAAATTATTCCCAACTCGCATTTAGGTAAAAATGCAATTTCGTATGAATAATTGAATTCATTCAAACAGTATCGCTAACAAAAACAAATAAAAACATATATATATATATATATATATATATATATATATATATATATATATATATATATATATATATATATAAGATATAAATAAAATAAAAACTTGATGAATAAAAACTTTTTCTAAAATTACTGGATTCGACATTAAGTTGGTTGGTTGTTTTGTTTTTTTTTTTTGTTTTTTGTTTTTTTGTTTTACGGTGTATCAACCTTTTTCAGGTTAGTTAATGCCGAATCCAGTGATTTTGAAGAAAAGCTTTTTAATAGAATATATTTGGGGTTTTTTTCAATCAAGTCGGTTTCTATCTAACCCATAGTTGGGACCCTAACAGTTACTACCACTCCGAGTCAGAGTGGACCTGGGAGCAATGGCAAAGAGTGGCTCCATACTCCCCAAAGCCCGCAAGCTGGGGCCTCACCATCGGATATAGTTTAAGTTCATATCCAGGACCAAAATGTATCCCATGCCAAACACCTATCACAGGCAAACACATCCTTATGGTATGTAAAACGCTAAAGAACCTCAGACAGTCTTTCTTCGACATTAATAATATCAAAAATCTATTCGAATACATGCATTAATATCGAGAATATCTTAAAATTCCTGAAAGAGGCAAAAATATATCAGAAGATCTGAATCAAGAAAAATAAAGAATCCTAATTAAAGACATAACTGACCTTTGATAAACCACATAGTTTGATAGGTCAACAAAAAAAAATGAAATAAAATGTTGTTTATCTTCCGTGAGAAACTTACAAATTTTCTCAAATAGTTCTTGCAACTTGTGTATATATCAACCCCAGACTTTTCTAAGACAATTGAGAAAATAGCTTGTTCAATTTACTGCTCCAATTCCTGACTCCTGATTGAATTCTCTACCTATAAAAGTCAAATACTCCCCAAGGTGGAGTACTCCTGTGATATCTGGGAAGTAGCTGATAAGAAAACTCTTCATTTAATTGACAGAATTCAGAATTGACTTCGCAATCTAGCGAAGGGTGATCTCTTCTGTTTCTTACGGCCCCTTTTTCACAAAGTTAGTCTCTCTCTTAGTTTCTATAGATGTTTTCATGGAAGGTGCTCGATTAAGCTCAAATCTCTAGTTCCTATTGGTAATATATTTACAGAAACAGCTCGTCTTGTTACCACAACAACAACAAAAAACCTTTACTTTCTATATTAGCCCGTCCAGCATCAAGTGAAATTTCCATGAACACAGTTTTTACGCAAATAGATGCTTTTCCACAGTTTACAATTTGGTCATCTTTGAAACCAATGTCAAGAGATTCCTATCTAAGACCTTTCGGACAAATATTCAGACTTGCTTCCATCTCATCTATTTTTACGATAGCACGTGTGTTATTATGTGTATCATGTTTACATCTTTTTTCTTTCGAGTGACTGTTGTTTAATTGTTATAACATTCCATTTTTTGTAATAATTTTACAAAGAATTCTTCATAAGTTTTGGTTGCGGTGCTGATTATAGCTGATGGCACTCAAATTATCTATTTTTCATTAATCATTTTACCAAGAATTCTTCATAAGTTTAAGTTTCGGTTTCGATTATAGCTGAAGGAACGCAAGCTATATATATATATATATATATATATATATATATATATATATATATATATATATATATATATATATATATATTCTTCATAAGTTTTCGTTTCGGTTTCGATTCAAGCTGATGCAACCAAGTCATATGAATATATTTTTATTTTTGAAATCACAACTTTATAATATATAAGAATCGATAGAAATTGATATATATGAAATTTGCATGAATTAAAATGTCATATTTAAGTGGATTTTACAACCGAGCTACAATAATATCAGGACGGCTTCATTTATGCTGAACATCCACAGAATGCTAACATCAATATATTACATATAAAAGAGTCCGCTGAGGAATTTCCACTGCTCCTGTTAGGTAACCCTTATTTGCAAGTGGCATGTTGCCTTAATAAATAGTGATTTTTTTTTTTTTAGTAAAAACAAGTTCAACTGGGTTTGAAACATTTCTGCAAATGTGCAACCAAAAATGTTTGTATAAATATAAGTTTTATAGCAAATGAATATAGAGAATTATAAAAGAATAGATGAATAGATTCAATCCATATTTATAGGATATTTAAAAGTTGTTTAAATCCAGCTTAATTGCTATACATATGCTTCAGAAAGTGTTTTGTTCAGGTTATTAATTAAAGCTCCGATTGTGAAAATGGCTTCAATTTTTAAACGTCGAAATTTTACATCTGATTTTATTTTTATTGTTCGTTTCTATAATTAAATGATTAATCCGATATTAGTGAAAGAAAATATTCTTGGGAAAATAATATGTATATACACACACATATATATATATATTTATGCTTATGTCTTACGTGTCTTTTCGAAAACATTTACATAACCTTTTTATTTTTATTTATATATCTGTTTAAGCTTTTTTGTCAGTGTACTAGAGGGAATTCAGTTGATTACAACCATTTCTGCGTGTTCATTACATTACAATATTACAATCCTGAATCCGACGGCGCAATACTACACCGTTCAATAATATAAAACTGAAACGAAGCTCTGATTGAAAAGGGCGCCATTGTCTTCTTATTCATATTTATATCGATTCTTTGCTTTAAAAAACTAAAGTAATTACGTGTTTACTTTTTTAATATCCCATTTTGCAGTTTCAGATTATTTTACTTAAGTAAGTAAAGCTTCATTATTTTTCTAAACTGTTTTTGTTTCTTTGTTTTTCGATATTTCGTCGATATCATTTAGTAAGAGTGTTTAGCAGAAAAGCCAACAACTGACTTCCCGAAAAAATAACTATGCAAGAAATAAATGTTACCATAGTCAATAAAAGTTCAGTTCATCTTTTTATTGTTTTGAAATAGCTTTTAATGCTCTTTACTTGAAATAATTTCAGCGAACCGAAATTAAAACGAAATTTGAGGTGATAACTACTTAAATGAATTTTTATATAATATTTTTATATAATACATATAAATATATATATGTGTATATACATATGTATTAATTTTGAGTATCAAAACCTATCTCTTGACAACCCCCTCTTTTTCATACCCTATCATACTTTCATCAATCACAGTCCATTTTCTGTAGGCTGTTTTTGAACCCAGTCAACGATGGGTACTTCTGCTAGTATACATATATACATACATACATTATATATATATATATATATATATATATATATATATATATATATATATATATATAATCACCGATTAATTAATCTTGTGGTTCACAGTCTTACAAAATATTTTTGAGATGTAGAATCTTTTATATAAGACAATCCCAGCCAAATAAAATTGCTCAATATATAACAAATTAAAATAAGTAAGTTTGTTTTTTTTTCAGTAAAATAAAATTTCCAAAATGAAAATTTTGCATTTTAGCACATACATTGGAAATATATTAAAGACTAATATCTTTTAAAGAAACATAGAAAAGTACAACAGGAAAAATGGACCGAACAATAAAAAGAATCTGCAGTTCTGTGTTTCTTTAAAAGATTTTAATCTTTAATATATTTTTAATGTATGTGTTAAAAAGCAAAATAAAGTCTATCCATAATAAATATTTTGCTAAAGACATTCCTCCGAGAAGATGAGTCTTACATCGAAAATCCATGAAGTAAGGAAAGAACTTAAATTGTTAAGTATTTCTTTATTCAAATAATACATTTTTTTTTGAAAATTCTATATTTTACTGAAGAAAATTTAAATATAAAACCTAATATTATATATATATATATATATATATATATATATATATATATATATATATATATATATATCCATAATACTGCGCGCCAGTTATGGCAAAATTATGTTTTCTCTCCTCCAAAATTGAAAATGGTTTTGAACTCTTTTCAATTTTTTAATTTTTAAACCCTTTTGCCTGATGAGATCATTTGTGACCGAAACGGTCTACACATCCTAGCAAGATATGACTGTATTTACATTAATAATAATAATAATAATAATAATAATAATAATAATAATAATAATAATAATAATAATAATGTATTCTTTTTAATTAAACGTTGAAATTATTTATCCAATAAAATAGAGATATACAATAGATAGAGACGTATTGAATACGTAAGTAGATGCAATGTGTCATGCGCATGTCCAATCAAAGCTATAAACTTTCAACCGGAAGTATACAGCCATCGATATCATTGAGAAACTTTTAGAAAATATATTGTGATTTACTTATAAAAAAAAGTCCACTTGAAACAAATATTTCAAATCTCATTGGTTGATGAGTCGCACAAATTCGCAAATAATTCCATAATATCCGATCATATAATTTCGATTGAATCAGTTCAAGTATGAAACATATTAGTAACGCATATTAAGCTTAAAACTTACATCCGTAATAACAGATTTTATTGAACAGATCTTTTTTGTCTATGTATTATTATCTTATGAGTACTAGTCTCTATTTATATGAAGTTAGCTATGCGCATGTGTTTACGTAGATATTTCGATAACGCCTGTGTAGATGATGCTTGAACGAGCTGATTAAAAGTTTACATTTTAAAGAACCCAAAACTTACTAAACTCTAGAAACGAAATAGCAATGAACTGTAAGCATAGGACCAAATTTACTTTAGGATAAAATCACGCATAATAAATAAATTAGTTAATTAAATTAAATCAGAATCTATTTGTATGTATAGATCATTAGGAATTGTAGAACACAATTTCTTGGCGTAATGGTTGATAATGTGGCATATATTTCGCTTAATTTAGATTATTATGCAAAGCAAGCAACGAGGCTTTGGAAACTATTCTTGAAAATGGAAATACATCCGATTTTTTATGAAGTTTTATTAATAGATATTATACATCGATTGATTAATATTCTCAAAATTCAGTTTACTTAAGAGTATTTAAGGGTTTTTAGGGGGCATAATATGTGCACAACGCCCTGTTTGGAAAATGCTAATATTTCAGATATGCATTGAATTTTATTCATAGACATTAGACATAAATTATGAAAGATTGAATTTGTTTTAATGTCCTTAAATTAAATCGTATCGTATTATTTGATTCACACCTCATCTTCGTACCAAGCGTGACACAGAAAGAAAGAACGTACTTACATACTATTATTTGAATGAAGGTATTTTTCAAACAATAACAGATGAGGGTGTTAATTTATATTTGGTTAGGATTCTACAAATGTTACATGGTAGGAATCTTTGCACCAGCAACTGACAATTAAGTTAACTAATATGAATTTTGACAAGGGTTACTCTTACTGCATGGAGGATAACCTAAATCTGTCAAATAGAACCGTTCTGAGGGTTGAGTAAAAGATGAGTGACAAGGCAGGAGAAAGAGGTCAAACAATACCATGACATCACGTTTTTCTGGAGTTCTCTCTGAGAAGCCATATGAATAAGACCCAACCAACAATAGAGAATAATCTACAATGAATGTTACTTCGATCTCTGCCCGTCGGCGTCACTTATTAAGCTAGTAAGTTAGGAAGTTAAGAAGTAGATAATTAATGAGAGAACATTGGTATCTCTCTTCTAAGTTCACTCTCTCCAATAAAACCTTGGAGAAACTCGGCGAACTTCTCTTTGTGTCTTTCCTGCATGAACAGTTTCATTCGTCATAGTTAAACCGCTAAACGAAACAGCAATGATGAAAAAATAGCAATGATGGAAAACAACGAGAAAATGAAGAGAATAAGAGAGCATTAAAAACCTCGTATATAAAGACTTTCAGTTTATTTTGATTTTTGATCGCTCATTAATAAAAACGTTATATAAGGGAAAAAAATTTGACATGGTCCCTTAATTCATTCCGTTCAGTTTCATAATCTTTAAAATATTAGAGTTTTATATTTTCCAGGCATAATCTCTACTTATATATAAAAGGCACTTTGTCTGTGTGCGTATGTGAGTTCGCTCCCTATGGACTCCGAAATAGCTGTTTTTGAAATTTTACAAAAATATACTTTATACGACGAGGAGTATTTTTTTTATTGAAATGCCCCCGATACGTATCGAAAATCGAAAAAATCTGATTAAAGAAGTAACAGTCCGATTTTGACCAACGTTAACACTTTTATACAGCCTGACATTACAAGCGGATTTGAGAAGTTTTATTACTGCATGAGTAGAAGAGCTGGCGTATAAAATCAACAGTAGATAAGACTGGAGCGCGTTCAAAATGAATGCTTCCGTTTAGAGCACAAGCGAACCATGAAATTTGACTTTTGAATTTTAAAGTTTTATTTAAGCCATTAAATAAAATGATTTTATAATCTCAACAGTAAGTTTATTGATGTAAACTAAAACGAATTGTGGCCGGCCACTGCAGGGAGGCACATGAAGCTCCCTTCCATTGCACTGTGATGGATCCCCGAGTAAAGCAGGCAAGCAATCGATTTGATTGAAAAATGATCGATTTCACGGATTTCGATGACAATAAATGTATTAGAATTATTCGTTGATTCTCATTTAATCCCGGGAAACGTCTGATATCCATGCTAGTGATGATATAAAAATAATTCAATCGGTGTTTAATTCCAAAAGCGATGTCAACACATTAAAATTTAGAGCTTTGTAACAGAGGGTCACCCTTGGGTAAAATGTAGCACCTGTTAGCCTCCTTTTTGTATTCAAGAGGGTTACCATACAGGAGAAAAATGGAGATTCTCTGTCGTAGGAGAAGGAAACTGAAAAAAAGGATAGAAAGATCCCGTTAGCTTTGTAATAAAATCTTTCGGTGATGGTGTCACAAATAAAACACCTGCTTCCGGAGAAATCCAAATGATACAAATTAGCAATCCTCACCTCCCAAATTCCGAAACACAAGGAAAATATTTATTTACCCCCCCCAAAAAAATGAATATCTAAAGATAAGAAAATCACTTTATTATTACATCTGCTATGTAAGTTATGCTTTCGATCAAGTTTGTAACTATGTCTGCTTGTGTACAGACTTTCTTTCACGTCACTTGACTAACTGTTACTAAACTTGGTCAAAATATCAACAACTTAGAACGGATTTCATTTGAGGATATCTACGACAAGATTACGGTTATGGAAAAGGGTGACAGTTTCACTTTTAGTTATAACTTTCATTCAGTACATAGCAGAGACTCGCATAATCACGTTAACACGGCGGTTCCCGCCAAATCACCGAAGTTAAGCAACGATGAGCATGGCTAATACTAGATGGGTGACCATTTGAGAATACTAGGTGCTGTATAAGGTGGCGAGAAAGCAATTCTGTCAAATTAAAAGTTAGGCGCCTCCTTCCTTCCGCTAGTTTGTCGGAAACCCCTGAGCAAGGTCGAGAACTCACTTCAGCCTCTACCTCCGATTAGGATAACGTGAGGGCAACTGATGTAATACGGAAGCAATCAGGAATAATTTTGTACGTGGTTTCGTACCTCGTTGTGCTCGGCAGAAGATCACTGTGGGTATAATGGTCAGGACAATCGCCCAGTATGGGCACTGGTCTGACAAAAAGAAACTGCAACCTACTGTCTGTATAACTGCAAAGAAACTGTGGCAATACATCAAACATTTTCGAGAAAACAGCACGGATGGGGTTGTGAATGATGAACAACAATGAATTCATGAATACCTTGAGGGAGAGAGATAGATGGAAAGTCATCGCCGTTAATATCTGAACCAGGCAGAACACAACCTGAAGAAGAGACTCACTACTTGGCCCATAATATAGCCAATGATATCACATATCTTATATGATCTTGAAATTTGAGCATCAAAATTGTCACGGTCGAAATTTTGTCACGGTCGAAATGTTGTCATGGTCGACATTTTGTCACAGTCGAAATTTTGATGGAATTGCAACCCGTGACATTTTTTAACATTGGTGTATGGATCTGATAATTTTTGATAAGAGTAACCACCATTCACAATTTAAACCTGATCAGATAGATTTTGAGTTATAAACGTTTCCACGGCAGACATACTTATATGGCCAAACATTACGTTACCAGGCGGAGGTATGCAGCTTTACAACTGACTTAAGTTTTTTGTTTATGTATCTGTAGGAGCTCCTCCTTTAGGAGCGTTGACTTGATTCTCTCCATCTTCCGACCTTGTGTCACATCTTCCTGCAATGGGAAGGAAATAAATAGCAGTTCACTAACAAAAACAGTGAGATGCAACACGTGACAACAACAACAACACACACACAGACAAGATTTGGTAAATGTTCAAGATTACATTTCGGGCGGCATTTTGGCTCGTAATGAATTGATAAGACAAATCTTTTAAGTGCAAAGTTCCAGTCAAAATGAACGGAATAACTGACAAGTGAAAAAATAATGAAATTAAAAATAGCGTTTGTATTACACCCTTTAGACACAATGGCCGCCGCAGAACTAATTTGCATATACAAACAACGCGTTATTTGCATACAAATCGAGAACCATGATTCAATAGTTCTTCGTATGTCTGCTTTTGTTTTTTTATGTTTTTATTTTGTTTTTATTTTTTTCAATTTTTTTTTTTTTTTTTTTTTGCGTATTCTTCTTTTTTCGTGTTTTGTGTATTCTTAAATAAAGTAGCATTTACATATTTGAAGGAACGAATTGAATGTATATATATATATACCTTTTAGGGAACCTGTACGTTCCGATACAAATAGAAATATCTGATTGGTTCAAAACAAGGAAATAGGCTGAGTATACATTACTAAATAGTTTTTAAGATGTCAATACACGAGTTCGAATCTCATATAAGTCTAAAAAGATTATTTTCTAATTAAAAACATGTTTTATGAATATAAAGAAATCAACATGACATAAAAATCAGTATATATATATATATATATATATATATATATATATGTATATATATATATATATATATATATATATATATATATATATAGTTTTAACAAAAAACCAAGACTTCAAAGAATGGGTTGATAGAGCAACAAGTAGTGTATATCATCGTTAGTAACAATTGTTTAAAGACTATTCGGACAAATTCAAGCATTATGTCGTTTGAAAATTTTTACAAGAACAGCCTTTCTTCAGACTTATTGAATCGAAAACACTTCAAAAATAAAACATTATGGAAACCATTTCCCTTATAAGGAAAAAAAAACAAGCGAACATATCTATATCTCATCCTTCGAAAGTATTTTTTGTTTGTTTTGGTTTTAGTTAAAACAATATATGGATGCTCAATTATGAAATATGATAATTTTGTAGCTTACAGTTTAAGTCATCTCATTTTTGCTTAAAATTTATTGGTATAGGAAGGATTAATGAATTATATAAACCCAGTATAATTCGGAATACTACAATTAGACTATATATATATATATATATATATATATATATATATATATATATATATATATATACTATATATAAGTGAACGTATCTCTGTGTGTGGGGGGGGTACATTTCCCTACGCAATACCTTTGTCAATTTTTAGTCTACAGACTCGAAATTTGATATACAGGGTACTGAGATTTGGGAAAATCTTTGTGATCCGTTTTCGGCCAGAAATTTGGCTGTTAAGGGGTCAAAGTTCAACGATTTTACTTTTGAGAACTCTACCAAACTCCTCCGACAATTTGGGGTCTAAACACTTGAAATTTTAGATATAGGTTCCTTGGACATTGATCTAATTAATAACTTGATTTGAGCCCAAAACAATACATTTTAAGGGGTTATAATAGGGGTCAAAGTTTTAAAAAATTTGACCTATGCGGTCTCTACCAAATTACTCAGACAATTTCTGGTCTAAACATTTGAAATTTTACATGAAAGGTATTCAGAGATAGGGCAAGCTTTTTCATCAGTTTGGGTCGAAAACTTTTAGTTACCAATATATAAATGTATGTATGTATGTATGTATGTATGTTTTCATGTCTGCCTAAAACTTTCGATAGAAGCAACGGATTTTACCAAGATCAGTATTGTTTTTAAGTTCGATCTTTCAGACGACAAATATCGAAAAATTGGCTAAAAACATTAATATCTTCACCTTTAACTAGGCACTTTTCTACTGGGGGGGTCGCTTTTTTCGCCGAATTTTTTTTAAAGCCATCGTCTTCTTTCGATTGTCTAGCCTAAATGTTAACATAAGGCACTTAAGATTTGACGGTGGTCGTAACCGCAAAGACGTCAGGTTTTTCCCCTGTTCTTTTCCTCCTTTGCGGTATGGGTTCGAGCCTGCCTTCCTACTACCACTGTGTTTTTTTTGTGGGGGGGCTGAAATGCTAGTATATATATAAAAATGAACGTGTCTGTGTGTGTGTGTCCGCGTGTGTACATTTCCCTACGCAATAACTGTCAATTTTAAGCCTACGCACTCAAAAGTTGATATAGAGGGTACTAAGATTTGGGAAAATCTATATGATCGGTTTTCGGTCAGAAATTTGGCTGTTAAAGGGTCAAAGTTCAACGATTGGACCTTTGAGAACTCTACCAAACTCCTCCGACAATTTTGGGTCTACGCCCTTGAAATTTAAGATATAGGTTCCTTGGACATGGATCTAATTAATAACTTGATTTGAGCCCAAAACATTAAATTTTAAGAGGTCATAATAGGGGTAAAATTTTACAAAATTGACCGCTTTTCTTTTTGGCTCAACATACACCTCCAAACACCCGGGTAACGCCAGGCTTAAATGCTAGTATATATATATTAATATATATATATATATATATATATATATATATATATATATTAAACTAAGTGACATTTTCATAATAGCAAAAACATTGTCATATTTGGACTGGTGCATCTGCCACTAGTCATTCGCTCCTAGACAAAGTTCAAAAGAGAGTCGCCAATCTGATAGATGTGCCTCTGTCCCATCGACGAAATGTGGCATCACTCTGCCTGTTCTACAAGTACTTTAACGGTGAATGCTCTGAGGAACTGCAAGCACTTGTGCTCCCTCGACGTAAATACCCACGACAAACTCGACGAGCAGCAAAATCCCACCCCTTCACGATAGATATCCCTAGATGTAAGAGAGCCTTTTACTCCAGTAGCTTGTTCCCCAGAACCGCTAGACTTTGGAATTCCGTTCCGGGCCCTTGCTTCCCTAACTGTACTGACATGCAAAAGTTCAAGTGTAATCATCTTGCTGCCCAACTCCCTACACAGTACCCCTAATGCTCATGTACCTGATAGTAGCCCCCTACAACAAAGTGTCAATGTGCCTTGTTTGAGGTGAAAATGCGATAAAATACAACAATAGAGACATAAAAATTATCGAAATTTGTTCAAAATTAATTATTTTTGATTAAAAACATATTTTCCAAGGTTGTTTTCCAAGAAAAACAATAAATAAATACATTCGATGCTCTCATGCAACCACAAAGTACAGTAGGACCCCGGGATACGGCATTTAAAATTAGTAACAAAATACAGTACAGTGCATAATACACGTGTATATAACCAAATAAGATTTTGAATAACACCGTAAGGCGGGGAAAACACCGTAACCAGGGGCAGGAAAAACCATCGTATTCCAAATCGTAACCTGAAAAGAAAAAAACCTATCCTATGGCCACCGTATCCCAGAGTTCTACTGTTGTATATATTTTTCTACAAAATTTCGCAACCATTTTGCTACATACTAAATACTAGCAGGGAGACCCGACGTTGCCCGGTATTGAATGAGGATCAACAAATTTTTCACTTTTTCATACTTTTATGGTCATCGAAATCGATGAAATCGCCCTTTTTTTTTTAAATCAAATCGATTGATTGCCTGTTCTAGTTGGTGAATGACCATGAAGTGCCGGAAGGAAACTTCACATGCATCCCTGCAGTGACTTCGTCATTGTAGTCTATATTGCGCTGTAAACAATCTACTGTTCATTTTATAAAAATTATTGTTTATATAATGTCTTTAATAAGATGTTCAAATGCAAAACTCAAGTATCGTGGTTCAGTTGTGCTCTAAACAGAAATATTCATTTCGAACGCGCCCATGTCTTACCAAAGAACCAACTGTTAATTTTATACGTTAGGCCTTTCTGCTTTTGCGGTGATAAAACATCTCTGGGTTCTTTGGATGTTCATGTTCATGTCTTAAAGGGTAAAAAATAATGTCGGTTATGCTTATGTTATGTTGATTAGTAGAACTATTATTCTCATCTTGGGTGTTAATAGCATGTGCGGAAGGAAGGGAGTGACGACTGAGCTCCAATCTATGGTCCCCCACCCTCGCCAAACTTTCACAAGAAACATCCGTCTAGTAGAAAACATTATCACTAATTTCCTCCTGCCTAAACCTAAACGTAGATTCCATGAACAAAGTGTAGTACTTACCAACAAAACAAACGCCCTCGTGTTTGTGCCTTGTATAGGCATGCGCGACAACAAAACTTGGGTTTTTATAAGCGGAAGTCTCGAGGTTGTCAGGAATCTACAGGCGCATGCGCAAGAGAAGGGATTGAGATAGTGGTATAAAGGCAGGTCGAGTGAGAAGGTTCTTGTTATTGCTGTCATTGGACGTTACAGTGACGCGTGCGTTAGCAGGTGATTAAGAGGCGGTTTATTTTTGTTTGTCGGTGAAGGTCATATAAATCGTTCACCTCGGTGAAGGTGAAGGTCATACAAAGCTTCTTTCTTAGAACTACACGCCTATGGATTTGTCTTCCGTTTTCCTGTTTCCAGCTGACTACAATAAGGTTGTCTTCAAGTCTAACGTAAACAAGTTTTTAATGTGCCATCTAATCAAAAAAAAAACCTGGACTCGATTCTCAGCGACACTCTCCGCTCTAACCAGGTTCCATCCGGTTCTCGAGAACTCAACCGCTCGACTCTCTCAAACATCTTAACTCCCGGCCTTATATTATCTGATTTATGCAAATTAATGCACAATTGAACCTGATGATTCGTCGCCTTCTCGTCTCCCATCGCTCGGGTTTTGAGTTTGCACATGCATCCCACCTCCGTGACTGCAGTCACACTCAATTTTCACTACACCCCCCCCCCCCTGATCTCATGATCATAAACTGGGTAGGGAGGTAACATCTGTCTCTGCTAGACACACCTAGCGCTCAACACTACGCTAGACACAGCTAGCCCTCAACACTACGCTAGACACAGCTAGCCCTCAACACTCCGCTAGACACAGCTAGCTCTCACTACTCCCCGACAAAGACAGATACTACTTAGCAAAAGTGGGGCTACACGGCTAGACACAGAAATTAATTTTTAAATTTCTTATTTAAAAACGACTTTACATACAAGTCGACTCAATCGCATTGCAATTCTTTTTAACAGCGACTACTTTTTCTTCAAAAACAAAATCGACTTGAATTGTACTCTCACCAAAATAACTATCGTCCAAAAACGACACCTGTTTTCTCCTATTCAGCACGACACGATTTCATATTAAATTTCGTATTTAAAAATAACTTTTAACTACATACAAGTCGTCCGAATCACATTTTAAGTTCTTTTAACAAACGCAATAAAATCCGAATCGAATTATACTTTTATAAAATAATTCGATTGTTTACAAACGACACCCTTTTTTCTTGTCAGCACAACAGGATTCCATTCCAAATTCCATGTATAAAAACGACGACTTTAATATAAACAAGTAGACCGAACTGCATTGCAACACATTTATTTGACTATGATAGTTAAAGAAATCCAACGAATCCCACTTGGATTAACAAACAAAAAGACAAAAAAAAGTCCGACTCACTTCAGATCTTGACACGACTCATTCAATTATCTCTTTGACAACTCTTTTCAATTTTCAACGCGATTTTTAATTTTCCAGGTTCGACGGGAATCATTTAAGATTTCCCATTTCATCTCAGCCGCATTGGTTCCATATTTAAAGTCGAAATAGCTTCTAATAAAAAAAAAAAAAACCTGGACTCGATTCTCAGCGACACTCTCCGCTCTAACCAGGTTCCATCCGGTTCGCGAGAACTCAACGGCTCGACTCTCTCAAAAATCTTAACTCCCGGCCTTACATTATCTCACTTATGCAAATTAATGCGCAATTGAACCTGCTGATTCGTCGCCTTCTCGCCTCCCATCGCTCGGGTCTCGAGTTCGCACATGCAGCCCACCTCTGTGACTACAGTCACATTCAATTTTCACTACAAGCCGTTCCATATAAGTTAACAAATTTACCGAATTTCCATTACTAACGATTACTATATTGTCCAATTTCTACTGTACACTCTTTAGCCTTATCCTCGAGTGGCTTCTTGGCCTTGATAAGTGGTGATGTCTGTGTAAAAAAAACAAAAATAAAAAAAACATTCCCCAATGTGGGATAATGTCAAAATACTGGATACAGAAGAAAGGATGGCGGATCAGAAAACTTAAAGAGGTAACACATATGATAGAAAATAATGACATCATTAGCAGTCGCAGTATAGAATTAAATTGCATTTAGGCGCTCCTAATCAAAAAATCGCAGAAAAAGAACAAACAGGACACATGCCCAGCCCAAGGGATGTAACTTCACAAAAAAACTCTTTTTTCCTTGGAGGTGCCCACTTTGCATTGTTTAAAAAAAAAAAATACGCGTGGCTATCGATCCTCTGTTTCGTAAAACATTTTTTCACTAATATTAACAATTAGTATAGACATCCCGAAAGATTGAGTCATATGAAAGCTTTAGTAACCTCTGAAGATTTAAACTTCTTTATGATCTACGGATCCATCCGAATGCTTGTAATGCAAAGCCAACCCTCTTTTCCTTGGTAGAGAAAAAGAAGCGTGTTTTCAACACCCGAAAAAGATAGCAGGTGGCAGCAACCGAAACGTTGTGCTAATAACACACAAGATGAGAATAATAGTCCGATTAATCAACATGACAGAAGCATTCACATCTCATCTCAAAAATTCAGATTTGCATTAATGTCTGTTATGTTTTGTATGACGTTAATTTTATTGTAATTGGTTTTACTTTTGTCTATTATTTGTTCTTATGATAGACGTGTTTTGGGAAAAATTAACAAAAGTTACCTGCCCTTGGGAATAACTGAATTAAGCTATAGCCAACTTTATAAAAAGAATTTTCATTTCATATGTTTCCAATTGTGAAAAAAAAAAAAAAAGATGATTGTACAGTTGTTGTTTTTGTTTTTTTAATATATTTCAATGTTAAGGAAATTTACTGTGTATAGACATAACCATATTTTATTAATTTGAAAGCAACAAATAAAAATTGTATTTCATATAGTTTTTATTTTTTTTATTTGTATTCAAAGTCGGGAGATTTTCATTTGTACAAACATACAAAAAAAAAAGGAATCCCCCATTAAAAACTAGAGATATGAAGTGAATACATGGTGATTGGTAAAGTAATTCACCATAATATCGAATTGATCCGAAAATTCTATTTTTGGTATTGGTTTCCCCGATTTTTCTTGTAGAAAAGACATCAGGTACTGGCGAGAAGTTTGCCAACATCCTATGTGAAAGTGATTTTAGTGGAACGAGTTGGAATCGAACTTAGAACACCCAGGTTGTCAGGCCATGTTGTTAGCTATTTGATCTTCATCATCTCCCAATTGGTAAGGTAAAAGAATTATATATCACTCAGTAATTTGAAAGTATACTTCATTTTTATTATTAAGGACAAAAAAAATGTAAAAATTAATGAAGAACACATGGCCGATAGCCATTAGTCGCGTGCTCTTGTGTAATGAATGAATGCTTGAATGTAGGATTGACATGGAATTCTTTAATGACCGAAAAATGGGCTGAAATGACTTAAATAAATAAAAAGTAAATGACTTAGAATGACTTTAATGAACTTAAGGATGAATTGAATGACCTTAAGAATGAGTTGAATGCTTAAAAAATAACTGGAATTCTTCAAAAACAATTTGAATGACCTGTAGAATGACTTGAATGGCTTTGAGACTGACTGATTGTAAAGTGAGTGATCATTTTACATTAAGTTAATACAGAAAAGTGATCCACATTACAAACATAAATACAGCATGTAGTAAGAACAGATACTACACTTTGATCTTGGCCAAAAGGCCAAGAAAAGGGTATTTATTTGCTCCCCCACCGAGAAAATTAGGCCCAAGGCCGATTTTTAATGTGCGGATTGAAGGAGAAATGGGGGCCAACTCTCCGGGGAGTAGGGAAGCTGGATAGTAACAATTGGTATGAAGGGTTGCCCTTACATTGACCAAGGTCTTATATGTGGGGTATTTATTTGCTCCCCCACCGAGCAAATTAGGCACAAGGCCGATTTTTAATGTGAGGAGTGAAGGAGAAATGGGAACCAACTCCCCGGGGAGTAGGGGAGCTGGATAGTGGCAATTGGTATGAAGGGTTGCCCCTACATTGACCAAGGTCTTATATGTGGGGTTGCCCCCACATATGGTCTTTGCTTGCAGTATCTGTTGGAACAGATAGTACACTTTGATCTTGGCCAAACAGCATCTATTAACAACAGACCTTTGATCTTAACCATAAAGGCCAAGCACAAAAGTGTTACGGACAGACCGACGGACCGATGGAGTGACTTCTAGAGTCGCGTGCACGCGACTAAAAAAAAAAAAAGAGAAATCTATTTTTTATTTGTTTGTTTGTTTGCTTGTTTGTTTGGTTGGTTGGTTGGTTGGTTGGTTGGTTGGCTGGTTGGTTGTAATTTAGGCAGATGCGAGGAAGGAGATTTTTCTTTATTTATCATGGAAAGAATAATGATCATCATCATCATTACCACCACCACCGACAACAACATATCCAGTTTTAAAAATAAACGTATCTATTTGATTCTTAATAGAAAATGAAAACAAACATAATCATTGCGTGCAGAGTTAAATTTGTTTTTTTTAAATGTTATTTAAATGTTGGTATGTGCAAATGTACTTTTGCATAAACTTAACCAAAACTTGTCATCTGAATTTGAAAATAATCAAACGAAAATTATCATTTGGAAATTATTTTTTTCTATCATTTAAAAAGATAAGACAAGGGAGGGAGTTTTTCTTTGTTTCTTTCACCACCACCACCACCAACAACAACAACAGCAAATACAAATATAATTTTAAGAATAAGCGTATCTTTATATGAAAATAAAAACTTTGATACTCATTACGTTCAATGCAGAATTTATTCTTCTGAATGAATTATTCAAATGTAATCTAAGTTTTCTCGTGTGTGCAAATGTATTCGTGCGTAAACTTTACCGGAAGTTGTCATTTGAATTTCAAAATAATCAAATATGAAGTCATCATTTGCAATCTAAAACATTTTTATTAAATTATTTTAATACGTATTATTATAATTATTTTATTAGCATTACTACTACTACTACTACTACTACTACTGCTGTTGCTACTACTACTAATAATAATAATACATTAATAATAATAATAATAATAATAATATCAAGAAAGCTATTATGTATATATAAGAAAATAGGGCGATAAAATTATAATGAATCATACAGAATGGTAAATCATTAGAAACTGTTTATAAAATAAATATGACCCTTGTATGTATATATATATATATATATATATATATATATATATATATATATAATTATTTTTTTACTATAATAATTAAATACCTACAGACACTAGTGTTTCATCCTTTCGGGATTCTTCAGTGCAGGGTGTCACAATTACTACCAGTCGAACGATTCGAACCCCGCGACACGAGACATCTCTGGCTCGATTAGCGGAGACCGTATCCATTCGGCTACCATTAATCGTGTGAAATAGCGTTGAATTTTAAACATTTTTAAATTTAAATGTTCATTACGTCAGACAGACAGTGATCAAGTCGTTATACGACGATCTACGCATAAGAGCTAAATTGACCGACTTTTATTCAACAGAAAGTGCTCAACTATAAGAAACGTATTTCTTAAAGGGGCTGTCATAATTATTTTTTTACTATAATAATTAAATACCTACAGACACTAGTGTTTCATCCTTTCGGGATTCTTCAGTGCATATATTAATAAGGGGGTAGTCACCAACAATGTGTATTTTTTAGCATTATTTTATTATTCCGTGTCTTGGCTTTTCATTGAGAATTATGTTTAGATCATTGTAATACTGTTTTTAAATCATTGAAATCATTTTTAACGCGTTTCAGACGTTCTGTGAAGCGTCCTCGTCAGAAATTATTTTCAAATGTGTTGGAGATGTAAAAATAGCATTTTCGTAGTTCATTTGAAGTGTTTCCAAGGGGTGGAAACGTGTAAGTGTCTACTATTCATATACACACACACATATATATATATATATATATATATATATATATATATATATAATATATATATATATATATATATATATATATTATTTTACAATCTCAGAACATTAACTTAGTTCATAACAATTGCTTCTGCAGACAAGGAATCTCGCCTGTTTCCCCAGACGGTGAAAGTTCAAATGATAAAGGAAGCGGATACGTTATTCTGTCGACACGTGTGGAAATTAGGAAATCAAGAGAAATATGTATATAAAGATAAATATATCTATATAAAAAAAATAGAAAAATAATTATATAAAGAAAGAGGAGATAGAAAGAAAGAAAAAGAAAAGAAAGGGAAGAATGAAGCATAGATTATGTGCCGTGTATAAAATCAGTCAGATAAAAAGGTGACGGGTGTGAGTCAACGTATTTAAAATGAGCCAAAACGTGTCAGCAAAGGTAAACGTTATTTGGGGAGGGGGTGACGAGCTTATATAAAGTAAAAAGTAGAAAAGTTTTCGGGGACGTTAGTCGTTGCCACAATGCTAACATACGTGCAGCCAATTACGCTTTAATATACGTCCTATATTACTTGTATAAAAGGGGGGTAGAAATTTTGAACAAGAAATCAATTATATGATAGATGTTTAACATGCGTAAAAACTAACTAAACTAAACTAAAAAAATTATCTAAACTAAAGTTATGTATAAAATGGTGTAGACTTTAATGGGAAGTACTAATTCATACAAGTGATTAGAAATAGGGTAGTTTGGTTACAATATAGATTTTTTTTACCCCAAACAATGCATAGTGCCACTTTTAAGTAGGGGGGGCTACTATTGGAGGCATAAGTTGCAGGGGTATTATGAAGGGAGCTGAGTGACAAGATGTATGTTCACATTACTCTTGAACTTCTGCATGTCAGTACAGTTGGGAAAGCAGAATCCCGGAAGGGAGTTCCAAAGTCTAGCGGTTCTGAGGAAGAAGCTATTGGAGTAGAAGGCTTTCTTATACCTAGGGATCTCTACTGTGAAAGGGTGGGATTTAGCTGCTTGTCGGGTTTGTCGGGCGTGTTCACGTCGAGGGGGTACAAGTGCTTGTAGTTCGTCAAAGCACTCACCATTAAAGTACTTGTAGAACAGGCAGAGTGATGCAACATTTCCTCAATGCGACAGAGGCTGAAGCCTAGATGACAGTTCAGGACCTATCAGGTTGGCGACTCTCTTTTGAACCCTGTCAAGGAGTGAGAGATAAGTAGCAGCTGCACCAGTCCAAATGTGACAACAGTACTCCATACATAGGCGAATAGTGGCCTTATAGAGGTACAGGATACTTTCATGCATAAGTAGTTTTCTAGCACGGTAGAGAGAGAGCCCACCTTCTTCGCAACAGCCTTGGTAATGCTCTCAATGTATCTATTCCAGTTCATGTTCCCTGTAAACGTTGGGCCGAGGAGTTTAAAGGAAGTACTTTCGGGTAATGTATGCTTGGTCATTGCTATTGTATGAATAATTAGAAATAGGACAATATAAAACGATATATAAGGTGTAAAAGATGATGAAATTAGCAGCAATTAATGATGGGCAGGTAAAAGGTTGTAATTTCTATTTATTTGTTAGTAATAAGCTAAAGTGGACAAGGTAATAATGTTGTGTAATTAGTATATTAAGGAAGTTATATTAGATGATGTTTTGGAGAGTTTGAAATTGCTAAGTAGGTGGGATTGCAAATTTGATTTGAACTACAAAATTTAATAATTTATTTAAAATTTTGAGGTTATTAATAACTAAATAGGGCAACAGACTTAAAGTATGCAACAACTAGACGGAGGGAGTTGTATTAGATCAACTTTAGTAGGGTGTGTTAGGGTTAGGGTTAAGAGGTGGGGTTTTTAGTGTCTACAAATAATTGACGTTTCACTTCTAATGTTTAATAATTTATCTCTATTTTTGAAATTAATCATAAAGACTTTTTCGTATAGCCAGAGGAAACAGGGGGGGTTTAAGATTTACAGGTACTAGATTTTTTAAGAATCTCCCAGTTAATAGTAAGGTTATTTTGAATCAGGTTTAGGTAGTGGGTGGTTAGTGAGGTTTTGTTTGTTTTTGTTGAAATGGTTTGGGGTTGTAAAAGGAGCATTTATAAACTCTAAATCGGTCTTTAAATGCAGTTTCAGCAAGTCCGATGTAACATTTTTTATCTTTAGATTTTTTTTCTATAGAGACAATTGTAGTTTTGTAAACTACTTCTGTCTGTAGGCAGTGTTGTTTAAGTGGAAATTCTGATTTATTTGTGCAGTTACAATTTTTTGTGTTGTTGTTGTTGTTACGTATTCTGTTATTATGCTTTTTATTATTCTTCACAGGTTATCACTGCAAGTTTTATGGTGTTTTTTATTAAATATTTTGTGGAAGATGTTATTTGGAGGAAGTGAGTGTTAATTTATTTGAGAAATTTTTTGTCAGTTTAGTTTTAATCATTATATTAAAAGATGGGTTCAACCAAATAATTTTTCTTGATCTCTGTTTCTTATTGTCCTTGTTAGGATGTTTGGTTCAATAGAGTTGATGGTGGTATTAGTGTATTCACTTTCTTTTATGGCTGTTTCATAAAAGGTTTTGTGTTTATTGAAGATTTCCAATTTTGATTAGTTAGTTCTAATTTTTTTCTTGAATAGAGTTGGAGATGTGGTTAATAATATGTTTCGGGTGATTAGATAATGGGTGTAATGTCTTTAGATTAAGGTTCATGTATTTGTGAGATTAAAAGTGTCATCAATGAAGTTTATAGCTTTTATATTAGATTTTATTTCAATTTTTAGGCTAACTCTTTTCATTTACACTAATTAAAGCTTTTTTAGTTCTTTCACATTTGGGACGGTTGGAGTCCTCAACAATTAGCAATCCGTCATCCCTATAAAGTCCTATATTTTTGCTATTTATTATTTTTGTTAAGTTGTAAAGAATAAAAGACCAATTAGATCAGTTATTTCTGCTGAATCCAGAGAGCCTGTTAAAAGAGCAAAGGATCTGGTTTGGTTCTTTTTGGTCCATTGTAGGTTTTGGCTAACAAAAACAGTTTTTCTACACTTTTTTAATAATGTCAATCTCATTTGACTGAATATCAGAGATGAGGGATGCAAATTCTAAAGCTTCATTAAAAAGTTCTTGTGATACTGAGGCGTAATAGCTCTCAATATCAAACTGGATGAAAGCAGCTTTCTTTTTATTCAGGATATTAAGTTTTATAGTGTCATCAGTGTTGATGAATAGAAATGAATGATAAGAGTATGCTTATCTTCGTGTGTTTAATTTTATGCCTAACCTCTTGGCAAGAAGGTAATTAATATGAATGATATAATGTTTCATTATTTAAAAACAATATATATATATATATATATATATATATATATATATATATATATATATATATATATATAGTTTTGAAAATAATAAGCGGAAGTTTTTCAATAGCTCTTTTGGCTATCATCTCATCAGGATAAAATCGATAGCGTACAAAATAATAATATGTCGAAAATAAAGAGTTCTCATGGGGAACTTATTGAATATGCCAAAAGTACGGGGCCACTAAAATAAATTTATTAACGTTTAAAAACCAATTAAAATATTGGCACAACGAGGAGAAAGAAAAAAAAACGGGAGAAGGGATTCAAAGTTCCCCAAAGAGAAACAATGCGTTGGATGTTTCCTTTTGCCGGCACAAAGAAGGTTGACGCACCACAATAGAGACATACTCCAAAATCTTTAAATGGTTTCTGGAGTCCGCTGTATGTAGCACCTCGAACCATTCTATTTTATATCTATCGGCACAGCACGGGTTGTCAACCAAATGCTGTCCAATAGCAGAGTCCAAGGCTGCAGGAGGGAGACCACCAGACCCCATCCTCTTGTCTGATCTTCGATGGAACATGCTGGTTTATACGAGTCAAAAGGTGCAAGGATGTTCGCCCAACATAACCAGCATCGCACTGGCATTTAAATTGATATGCAATATTGCTATTTTGGATATAAGTCAAACTATCCTTGCGAAAAGACGGAAAAGCAGGTCTCGTAGTATATACCAAACGCAAGGACACAGAATAAAAGCAGTCGTAAATACTTATGTGAATCTGTTTGGAAAGTCTATTACTCTTTTACCCAATCCACAGTAATTTTAAATAAACCGGGCATTTCAAGGGTCAAAACTTTTTAGGGGATTTAAAGTCCGCAACCTTTTTGAAAATACAGTCATCAATAAGGTCAACAGGATAACCATTATTAATGAATATTTCTCTGATCTTATCGAGTTCAACATCTAATCTGTTAGGCGAACAAATCATGAGGGCTCTATGTACCAAAGTATTAATTAAGCCGACCTTACGTGATTTAGGTACAAAAGACAACCAGTTCACATATAGGCCAGTAAATGTCGGCTTTCTATAAATTGTAGAGAGAAAGCCCCCCTTGAACGTTCGACAAGAACATCCAAGAAGGGAAGCGAATTGTCCTTCTTACTTTCCATAGTGAACTTAAGAGCACCAGGCAAAGAATTCAACCTATTAAAAAATATCGACGCTTTACCTTGCGATGGAAAAATAGCAAAATTGTCGTCAACATATCTGAAATATGCAGTGGGTTTAGTTATAGAGTTGAACATAACAGATTCATGGTACCCGACGAAAATATCCGCTAAAGTTAGGGCCAACGGACTCCCCATTGAAACCACGTCGACCTGACAGTACATGATATCACAAAAACTAAACTCCACGGATTTTGTGTACATTAAAATGAGTTCAATAAGAATCTCTTTAGAAAACCGTGGAGTAGTCAGGCGACCATCATAGAGCGCGTATAGTCTCATCCAATGGTATGTTGGTAAAGAGACTAGAGACATCAAATGAGCACATAAAAGACGTCTCTGCATTTGAATCCAACCCACGTACACAACGAACCGAAAAGAAGCTGGGATGCAGTGCGTGGTATATAACTCGCGCACAGGTTGCAGAATTTCCACAAGCCACTGAGCCAAAGAATGTTGTGCTGAACCAACCATTGATAAAATAGGTCTCAGTGGAACAACTTGCTTATGGATTTTGGGGAGACTATACATTCTGGGACGTTGTGACCCAGAGGGTCTGATCCTGTCATAGACGTCCTTGCAAAAAACCTTCTTTTTAAATAATGCAAGTAGACGTCTCTGCATTTTAGCCTCGTTCTGGCAAGTATTTTCCGTCAACTCGACGGGGCCGAGTTTACGGAATTTCTAAACATCATTGAGAATAACTGCCATTTTCTCAACGTAGTGGGATTTGTTCAAAATCACCACTCCTGCACCTTTGTCTGATTTGCACATATAAATATCAGTATTGGACTTTAACGCTTTCATGGTTTTAAATTGCGTTATGTTCCAGACAAAGTCGTTATGATCAACAGGTGTGTTACTGCATCGGTGAACTAAGACAACTAAACTAGATTTCATCCCAGAAATTTTTTCCGGGGAATTCGGAACATTATATCTAAGTTGGGAGTACAAAACTTCAAAGGCAGAAAGTGTTCTCTCTTTATTTATACTCGTAGGGGGGAATACAAAAATCTAAACCCCTAGACAGAACTCTATTTTCAATTTCTGTAAGAACAGCTTTTGAAAAATTGAAAATATGTTTGCTTCCATTAATGGGTTCACACCCATATCTTCTGCGAACCAGAAGAGCAAGTTGTTTATTATTGTCTTTGGAAGCATTTTGATCACCAATAGATAAATACTTGTAAAAACGGAAAAAGTAAAAAAAAAAAAAAAGACAGGAACCCCTTCACTACGGACCAAAGGTAATGACGATTACTAATATACACCTCTAGCTTCTCCGTCAACTTATTAATATCGTCTCGTATAAACGCACGCTCCATAGACAAACTTGGTTTCACCCTAGATGCAGCAATGCGTTTACTGAGATAAAGTGGGGCCACATCTTGTTCCAGACAAGAACGCAAAAAAGCTATGGAGAGATTGGTAGATCTAATTCTACTGCTTAATCGAACAATATTATTACATGTATCAATTTGGCGTTGCGCTAGTATATATATATATATATATATATATATATATATATATATATATATATATATATATATATATATATATATATATATATATATATATATATATGCTAGCAAAAGTACCCGTCGTTGACTGGGTTCAAAAACAGCCTACAGAAAATGGACTCTGATTTATGAAAGCATGATAGGTTATGAAAAGGAAGGGTTGTAAATAGATGGCTTCGAATTTGGGTTATCAAAACCAAAGCAAAATATGATGAAAGTAAAAATAAAATGGATAAATCCCATAATTTATTATACCATACCTTTTCACACTGAAACACTTATCACAATATTGTGTGGATCTATAATAAAAAACCTTGTTAAACTTTGTGACATATTTTCATTCTATGGAGGTCAGGCGCGAATGAACACCCCATAATTTTATTATACCATATTTCTTCAAACTGAAACATAATTATCAAAGTATACTTACGCAGATAGATATGAAAAGTATTTATTAAAGTTTGTGACTATTTCCATTCTATGGGGGCCAGTCGCGAACGCAGACACCACAATTTTATTGTATCATCTCTAAGTTAAAACATACTTATCAAAGTATTATTATGTACATCTAAATCAAAAACACTTCTAAACGTTTTTTTTTATTTTTTTATTTTCTATTTCCATACTTTGTGGACCAAGCGCGTACGCAGACCCCAGAATTTTAATGAATCATCATTATGCCAGATCAAACATATCCATTCCTGTGTCTCGATACATCTTCTATTATTATATGTGATCAGTTTTCTATAATAGTCAACCATATAGGAGCCTATTCGTGACCAGATACACACACACAGACGTTTAGTTTTATATATATATATATATATATATATATATATATATATATATATATATATCGAAGGGATGGAATTTCTTCCCCCAAACGAACACACCAGGTTTATCATGTACAAAATTAACTTTTTGTTGGTAACATCGGATGGAAATCACATCTGACGAGTTGATGAGAAAGAAAATTTTTATGAAAACATAAAACATAAAATTGTAATCCCATTAACGAAACGGCCGTAATGAAGACATCCAGGATGAAATAAACAAGAGTTATATAAAAGAAAAAAAGGTAAGTCTTTGAATTTGAACTAAATTTTGTTCTATATATATATGTGTGCGTGCGTGCGTGTGTGTGTGTGTGTGCGTGTGTGTGCGTGTGTGTGTGTGTGTGTGTGTGTGTGTGTGTGTGTGTGTGTGTGTGTGTGTGTGTGTGTGTGTGTGTGTGTGTGTGTGTGTGCGTGCGTTCAGCCATGGTCAAAATTATGGAGCACCTATAAAAACTTAGATAATAGTTTAAATTGAATTGTACAGTGAACAGTTGCGAGCAAATGTAAAATACTTAACGATAGATTGGAATTATTATTTGCTTTAAAGTCTCTTTTTTTTAGGTTTATCTGAGTTTCATCCTAAATTCATTCCAATATTCAAAATGATTCATTGTCATACTAAAAGTTGTTTCTTATTTTTCAGGTAATATTTGATTCCTGCTAATGCTATAATAGCATATTTAATCGAAAATGCCTTCAGAGAATCAGCTTTTAGAGATTAAAAGGGCACACATTTTTGCTTTATCTGTTGAAGGATATTCCCAGGTAGAAATTGCCAGGAAGATTGACTGTTTAAGAAAGAGAGTAAAAAATACAAGGAAACAAAGTCTTTTAAAAACAGAAAAGAACAAGGCCGTAAAAAGTCTACAACTGCCAGGGAAGACAGATCTTTGAAAAGAGCATCCCTTGCAGATAGGAAGAAACGTCCTTCAGAGCTTGATGCTGAACTCAGGGAAGACGCAAACAAAAGCCTATTAGCTCGAACAGTAAGAAAAAGGTTATTAGAAGCGGGATTAAAAGTATGCACAGCAAAGAAGAAGCCATATTGTCTCAGGCCAAAAAGAAAAAAAAAAGACTGGAATTTGCAAAAAAACAAAAATGAAAATTGGACACCTGATGATTGGGCCAAAATTCTTTGGTCTGATGAAGTAAGTTAACAGCTTCTATTTCCTAAACTTTGAAAGGAACAATTGAAATTTTTATGAGAATACACATCCATTACATTTATTCAGAAATTGTAACAAATGCTGTATTTTCATCAGATTCTTGACATCCCTGAGCGGTTTATGTTCGCCATAGGGAAGGAGAGGCATTTCATCTTGATTGTAATCGTAATGGTTTGGGGCTATATGGTTTCTTCAGGCACTGGACTGTTGCAAACATGTGACGGCAGAATGAACTCCACAATTCATACTAACATGCTGGACCAGGTTTACCAAACCTCTTTGACTAAAATATTTAATAACAACATTCGAAGTGATGCAATCTTCTAACAAGACAACGCTCCATGCAAGACGTCAAAAGTTTCAATGGGTTGATTTGAGAAAAAAGGGATTACAATGATGAAGTCGCCCTCTCAATCCCCAGACGTAAATCCCATTGATACTTTATGGTCGAATCTAGAGAAAAGAGTGAGAATGCACAGATGTTCATTAAAAAAAAAATTAGAGGCAAAACTTCATGAAGAATGGCAGAAAATATATCCTAACAGCTGCATCAATTTAGCCAACAATTTGCAAAAAGGAATAAAAGCTGTTATAATATATTTATTAATGTTTACTCCACTATTCTTAATCTTGAAATATATTTTTGGAATTATAATTTCGAATTTTCATTGATGCTCCATAATTTTGACCATGGCTGTATATATATATATATATATATATATATATATATATATATATATATATATATATATATATATATATATATATATATATATATATATATTAGTGTTGGGTCGATTAATCGGAATCGGAATTGGAATCAGAATCGGAATCTAGAATTAAAAAAATCGGAAATTCTGGAGGTATCGGATTCGGAAAAAAATGTGCCTATTTTCCGATGCCAACAACAATTCTTTTAATTGGCTTTTTTATTTGATTTTCTTTAAAGAAAAATATTCTACCGCTGATAGTAATACTAAAATAATGAATATCTATTGATTTTAACCTATTAGTAAAACTAAAATCGATAGATCATCCCTCACAAGTGTATGAAATTGTCTGCACATTTAACATGTGTTTTTATTGTAATCGTGAAAAGTAACAACTTTATAGTTAAATATGTAAAGATTTAGAAAGAATTGGAATCGGAATCGGTTATTTTATCGGAATCAGGAATTTAATATAGAATCGATAATTGTATTGGAATCCTAAAAAATACTGGAATCGTCCCATCCCTTATATATATATATATATATATATATATATATATATATATATATATATATATATATATATATATATATATATATAGTAATTTATAAAATATATATGGCGATTAAGCTACACTGGATTCGTCAGGCTTATGCACGAATTCTGTGGTTGTTTCTCGTTTTTATATGGTCCTCTTCTGTAGAGGATTTTAGTTAGCCAATCAGCTTTCTAGTATCCACCGCGCCCCTTTCTATCAGCCAATGGGCATGCATTTTATCGAACAATGGATCTATTTTAGAACTAGGTTAGTGGTTTAAAGCAGCCCTTGTCCTATATATATAAATATACATATGTGTACATATTCAGTGTAGCTTAATCGCCATATATATTTTATAAATTACTAACTAGCTCTACCTACGTATTGAGCACTTTTGAAGTAAATACTTAAAGTTTACACATAAATCTATACTTTTGTATATTAATTTTATGTGAGTAAATGAAGTAGTTATATATATATATATATATATATATATATATAATTATATATATATATATATATATATATATATATATATATGATCAGAATGGAGTAAGTTTATTGCTAATCGACTACCGAGAATACCGATAGCGCTGCAAAGGCATTTTTGTGGGCCACAGGTCGCTTATCCTAGTGCGCTGGCTTCGTAAAACCACACACCTGACCTTGTGTCTAATCGCCTTGCCAAGACATAAATAATATGCTATAAGAGCACCTAGGGCTATTAGCTAATTACTGTTTCTGATCGTGTCTCCAATATTTCCTAGTTCCATCCTTGCTTTAATTAAAATTACCCAATCCTTTCCATCAAAGGTTGATCCATTGGGAAGACTTTCATTTGAGCTTGAAAGGGTTTCATTGGAAGCAATCGATCATCACGAATAATAATAAATTAATGATTCCAAGTTTCTCACTTTAAGATTACCAGGCAGCTGCAGAGGTGCATTTGCTTTGTTTGGGTGATTTATATCAACATCTTAAATTATCTCTCTGTTGTGGTGTGTATTCGATTTGAGATAGACGAACCTATACTAATTGAGTATAGACAATTTTTTACGTCAACCAAAATAAAGTTAAGTGATAAATGAAAGTTCAAAGAGTCCTAAAACGTTCTGGTGAAAGAAAGGTGTTTGTCCTAAATAAGGATAAATCGAGTATGTGTGTTTATTTTCGCTGTGTGTAGAAATAGGATAAACATGAGGATGTGTGTATATATAAACGTGCCAAGTTTTTCCAGTCATATGTATGTATGACAGGGGCGTGCAGATGGGGGTGGGTGCTAGAGGTGTCCAAGCACCTGCCCCTTTTACTCTTGTTTTAAAATTGTCTTTTTCAGAGGTTTTTATTATAGTCACTTGAGCACCTGCCCTAACAAGTTCTCTGTACGCCATGGATGAACTGTATATATGTTGGTGATGGGTTTAATAGTTTGTGAAAATCTCTCGTTGTGTCTCTCCCGAGGGCATTTCTCCCTAAAAATGTTGGACAGGATTATGCTGTATGTACGTGTGCTGTCTCTGAAAGAAAATAAGGAAAAGAAAACAGAGAAAAGTTGTGTTTGGGTTTTGATATGATGTGCAATATTTGGAAGTGAATACTATTACTGTTTTTTTTTTTTTTTTTTTTTGGTTAACCTAAAGAAACTGCTGATTTGAGAGTTTGTCCAATCGAAAGTTGATACTTAAATCAGCATGCACTGCTACTGTTTCTTTTTTTTTTTTTTGCTGCTGCTGCTGCTGCTGTTGAGCAACGGGAGTTCAGCTATAATTAGTAGTAGAGACTAGAGGATTCGAACATGAGTGATGACGTAGAATGGAAGTGGATAAAGTTAGTTGGAATATGAAAGGCCGAGTTGTCATACATCAGGAAAGGCCAGAGCATGCACCCTCTCTATCATGTCGTTAAAGCCAGTAAGGGGTTGGTTGATAGAGCATTCGGTGGTGGTGGTTTGGCGGTAGGTCGATGGATGCAGGAGCAATCGTATATGAGATGTTTCACAGTCTTTTTACCCAGGCCGCATTTTCGACAGTGCTACCAACTACTCAGTTGATTTTGATAAGCCAATACTTTAGGTTCAGATGGTGGTTGCTGCACAGTGTGCTCAAGATGACTTGCTTCTTCCTACCCAGATTCATTTCAGCATTACGGTTTAATTTCTTACCAGCTTCTCCTTACACAAGATGTATCCATTCATAGTTGATTCTGTTCTTTCTCGTCGTCTGTCCAATCGCCACCTTAACTAAATCATAGTAGCAGTCGACCTCTATCTGGTCTGCCAGGGCTCTTAGTCGGGTTTTATCACCAACTAAGTTGTTGTCAGAAACATCGCATTGTTTGGTGCACCAATTGAAGGTGATTTGGTATCTTTACACCTCTAGGTAAGAGAGAAACATGAAGATATCACGTTCGTCGTTGTTGGTCAGTGGTTTGCGCTATTAAAAAACTCACTGTCTATCTCTACTGCTGTTTCTAAGAAAATAAAACGAAGTCTTAAGTGTTGCGAAATCTTTTTACAGTGTATATACGAATATGAACCCAAAAAAGTTGCGGATAAATTGAGAAGATGGAAGATCGAATATGAGTTGCATTGAGTAAGACTTGATTGTATTTCTATAAGATTGTCGTTATGATATCAGCCGACAACATATGGCAAATAACAGGCAGAGAAGAACGAATTGAAAATACACTTTTCCTCGGTCTAATATTCTTCTTTTTTTTTTCATATTCGCTTCAAATGAAAGTCAGCAAAACACTTACCGCCATCTTAAAAAAAAAGAAAATCTCATATAATCCACTTGATACACTACCCCCGCCTCCTCAACCATCATCAATCTATAGAGTTTGGCGATGACCTATTGCCTCTTTCAATTAGGATCGCTTCTAGCAGGAGACGGTTAACTTAAAGATAAAATGGTTATTTCACAAAAAATGTTAATCTATAAAATAAAATTGCGCTTGCGGTTTTATTTATGTGTCTGTAGCAAAGTAGTGCGCCAACAGAATGTGTGAAAGGCAACACACAATAAAACAAAGACTTCCGGAAAGCTGAAGCGCCGATTTTATTTACAGGACAGAAAACCGTAGATGGTGTGTAGCACATGTACTTTTAGAAGTTGTGAGAAAATCTCTGCATGCACAGAAGGTTTCATCGTCGACACTCAAGAAAGCATCTTTTTTAGTTCAGATTATAACACAACCATTGATCTTTGAGTAATTAAATCTATTTTGAGAAGAAAAGGATGTGAGGAGACGGAGTTCTGGTGCACAACATCATCAACAGGAATTCCCATTTGGATTTCAAGAAGTTTTTCAACCCAGCGTCAAGTTGTGGTCTCCACAGAAAACAGCAAATGATTTACCATCGTCGCTTTCATTTCAATAGAAACAAGTGAAGTATGCATGGTCCCCTGTGGTACACAGTGAACGAGGCATAAAAAATGACAAAGTTCAGCATTTGCACACACACACCCATTTAGCCCAGAAGTTCCCAAGGTCTTAACATATTTAAATTTGAGTTCAGCACCATGCAAAACTGCTAAATAGACATACACAGAAAATTCTGGACAAATATGGTAAAATACTCCCAAACATGGAGTGCTTTTATTAGCCCTAAAAATCCCATGAGGCACACCCAAGAGTTATCTCGAACTATAGACAAACAAAATCATATAGAAATAAGTGAGTTACAACTTTTCAGAAAGTTTTATAAAAATTCAACGCATCAATTTTTTTTAATAAGCACAAAAGTGTCAATTTCAGCTATTTTAACCCGAAAAGCACCCCTAGGGGGGGGCAACCGAAGTTTTCCCGGAAAATCCGTTCTGTTACTTTTTTACTCATATCATGTTTAATGTTTGTGCAAAATTTCAAAAAGTTCCAAGGCGTAGTTATTGAGAAAAGTGCAGACAGATGAACAGACGAATGGACAAACGGATAAGGGTGAATTTACAGGTTCACCCTACTTTTGTCGGGGGACCAAAAATGCAACATTCTCTGCCCAAGATTCTGTGCCATTGAACAGCCAACCAGTGACAATGGTTATCATATTCACGTTTAAAGTCGTTTTGAACAAACATTCAGAATTTTTTCATAGGAGAGTCACTACTTATTCACCCGAAGGCTACTCAAGAATAAAAGTTAATGAATCTAAGATGGTAGTGTAGTGATCGTTAATGGTGTGAGTTGGATAGAATTTAATTATTAAATGGGGACAGTTCAACAAGAACTTGTTTACATTGGACTTGAAGGCTACCATATTGTAGTCGGCCGTGAAGCAGGTCAGCGCAACAGTGTTTCACATACAGGCAGTTCTAGGAAAGAAACTTTGTTCATGGAATCTGCATTTAGACTTAAGAACAGATAGAGAATGGGGAAATTGTTGATAGTTGCTGTAGGTAGATGTGTGTTTTTTTCTGAAATCCGGCAAGGGGGGGGGGCATATATTAGAGCTCAGATGAGCAGCCACCATGAAAATTACGATAGAGCAGAGACAGGTTCGCAACGTTTCTTCTGTTAGAAAGAGGTTGCACGGAAGAGTGTTACAGAGAGAGAGAGAGAGAGAGAGAGAGGTGAGTAAACGCGGAGTGTAGACACGTTTACCAGAACCGAAGGTCAGCTGACCAGATTACGTATGTGTGACGTGGTCAGGTTGGCTAGATCTGTGAGATTTGATTTGGGCTTTGAAGAAGACAGACGGCTTTCCGTTGTCTCCCCCTCTTAACTGGGGAGGGGAGAGACGAACGCTGACGTGTGTAGAAGAAGAACCCACACAGGCCGATTTCACTTCCACCTTCTGCAGGACCTCTGGGGAAAGTGAAATAAAAACTATAAAACCCATTCATCGTCTTGGAGTGATAAATCTTCGTCAAACAGGTATCAAGTCTCCCTCCAGGATGAGAAATTTCTAGATGGTCCAACATCGAAGAAGCAGAGGTAGGTTCAGAAAACACATGTCACACACACACGAGTCCCTTTATGATAATCAAACAGAACTCAGATGATAACCAATATATAACATATTCAATTTGGTGCCGTAACTGACCAGACCACCTAGCAAGGGTGGGTTTAAAAGAAAAAAAGAAGAAAAAAAAAGGACTTCGGTTGCCACGGGGAAAAAAAAGAAGAAAAAAGGACAAGAAAAACAATAAAATGTATGGAAAAAAAGAAAAAGAAAGAACAGTAGAAAAAAATACAAATCAACACACACACAACGTAGGGTCCATTAAAACACTAGGCGAATTAGAAAAATAATTAAGAAAAAAAAAGAAAAAAAGCAATACACACGTACAACCTTTTCACGAAGAAAGAAAAGGAAGACATACAGACACACAGATGTAAAACTTTATATATAGAAAATAGTTTAAAAAAATGTTTATCGTATTAGGAATTAGCTCGTTATGAACGAAGAAAAATATCACTTAATGTAAAAATTAGAAGGGAAAAACAAAGAATTGCCTTATTCTGTTTAAAGCAAAGGACCCATGAGACAGTAAGAAAATGTAATGGGAACACGCACAAATGAAATTGTTTGGAAATGTGTCAATCATAACAGCCAGTGAGTAAACCAGAAAAAAAAAGAAATAGAACATATGACTTTAGTAAGTGTGCGTCAGGAATGAGCCTTTCAGCTTACCAAAAGATAAACACTTCAATCACAAATATGTGTTATGAATATTTTGTCGCATTTTTAAACTGTGGAAACTAAATGTAACTTTTAATGAAAAACAATATGTACTTTTGATGAAAAACAATGGATAGGTTCTGAAATGTGATTTTTTTTCCTTTTTCACTAATTGTACGATTTTTTTTTCTTAGGAATTTTTTTTTCTGACATGGACAATTTTAGTTCCATCGAGTGTTAGGATTGTCTGAGACTTTATAAGTGAGTCGTTTTATTTTATTTTAGAAACGACTATGTATTTTAATTGTAAATGTCTTGGTATTTTTTGTAAACGACTGTGATTTTTTCTTTAATTTTGAATTCTGTGGAATGGTAAAAGATGATGCATTATGCAGCCGACCTAGTTGATGACGTGGTCAAATGGGTTTCCACGAATCTGTGTTTTGTTATTTGGAATTTTGTTGTTAGTGAGATGGAACTTTGTGATTGCTTATAGGATATTTTTGTATTTTTTAATTTATTATTTTTATGTAATTGATGTGTTGTCAAACGGTATTGGCAGAATTTTCTTGTTCTTTGCCATGTATTTTTTTTCTCAGAATGGGGAGGTGGAATCTTTGCTTGTGGGGTGTATTGAAAGAATGATTAATAAAAGAAAGAACGTGTTGTTAATTAATTAATTAATAATCATAATAGTAATAATAAAATAGGGAAAAAGAGAAAGAAATAAGATTTAAACAGTGTAATAAATAATAAAAAAATTTAAAAAAAAGTTTCGGAAGAGTCAAAGGTTCAGTCGGTATTAATTTCAGTTTTCGAAAAGTAGAATAAATGTTCTATTCGACATGAGTGACGTTTTGACCACATAAGTAAGGTAGAAAAAAAAGGATAAATATAGGGTTAAATAAACTATATGAAGAAATGAAAGAAAAAAGTGGGGCGTGAATGGAATTTAATTTCTGTGGCAAGCATGTTAGAATTTTGGAGAGTTCATTATTCTCGAGAAATGATTCGAATTTTATTTCTTTTTATCGTGATTTCTATTGATTTCGAGTAGAATCAACATGGAGCAACTTTGAGTACTTCATGTGTGGAAATCCGATGTTTTCCGTGAAGCTATGTGTCTTCAAGGCAGGTTGCGCTTACCGACTTTGGAAAAAAAAAAGTTTTTTCTGACATAGCAGTAAACGGAATGTATTCTGTCCAGCGTGAGCGGATCTAGTTGTAATCAACTTCAGGGAGCAAATGAAATGCCCTCTGACATGGCGTAAGGGGCAGAGGGGGTGCAATGGCTGACGTGGCCATTATGTGACGAATCGCTCAAGAGAAGATGAATGAAATATGTATACAAGTACTGAGGAAAATAGAAGGCTACCCACCATAAGGAATGTTAAGAGGTTTTGTTTCCCACAAAATACTAGTAATAAGAGTAGGCTTATGATAAATAGGATAAGGCTTGGGATGGGAAAATGTTTTTGTGTGCTACCTATGGGAAGAAAAGCTGATCTGTAAAGCCAAGGACGATGATAGTCCGTTTTGAAGAGGCAGATGAACCTCGATTTTATTATTCGGTTGATTGCCGAGAACTTATCGATCACGCGTAGTGTCGACGGGAGTAAAGGATGCTCCTGAAATTCTGATTTAAATTATGAAGAGACCATGGGGTCGCAGGGAGTTGTTGACCTTCGAGGGCGCAAGGATTAGCGCCACATGGTATTATTTGTTTATATTATTTTACTTAGTGTATTGAATAAAGGTATGACAGTTTTCTTTGCCAGTGGGGTGAGTATATATATTCCATTCTTAGTAAATGTGGGAAGTAGAAAATGTATGCCTTCGCCATACATTTTGATAAAAAGGGGGGAAGGAATGTTACAGAGAGAGAGAGAGAGAGAGAGAGAGAGGTGAGTAAACGCGGAGTGTAGACACGTTTACCAGAACCGAAGGTCAGTTGACCAGATTACGTATGTGTGACGTGGTCAGGTTGGCTAGATCTGTGAGATTTGATTTGGGCTTTGAAGAAGACAGACGGCTTTCCGTTGTCTCCCCCTCATAACTGGGGAGGGGAGAGACGAACGCTGACGTGTGTAGAAGAAGAACCCACACAGGCCGATTTCACTTCCACCTTCTGCAGGACCTCTGGGGAAAGTGAAATAAAAACTATAAAACCCATTCATCGTCTTGGAGTGATAAATCTTCGTCAAACAGGTATCAAGTCTCCCTCCAGGATGAGAAATTTCCAGATGGTCCAACATCGAAGAAGCAGAGGTAGGTTCAGAAAATACATGTCACACACACGAGTCCCTTTATGATAATCAAACACACAACCTTTATATTAGAGACAATCATACGCACACGGAATCCTTTTTATGTTATACAAAAAACGTAAATTGTGCCCCTTTATGAAGAACCCTATGTAACAAGAGAAAAGGGCATCACCTACTAGGTTTCGAGGCTGGTTTGGAACTCTATCATTGCATAAAGGCGTACACATCTGCTGTCTTTTTACATGGCTTGTTGCACGTTATATTTTTTGCTAATCAATGTGATTTAAATTGATTGGGCAAGCAGTTCTGGTAGTTCTGGGAAAACCGTATCGCAGTTAATCGAAAAATAAAAAGACTCCATATGCAATAATGTCAAAAATAGACATGTATATCGCAATTGTGAGAAACGAAATTATGTAATTCGTGAGAAGAACTTTGCATATAGCAGTTGTGAGAACAATATCTGGGTGAAGGTGGAAGTCAGGTTGGTTGGTAACCTTCAAACAAAGGTACAGGCCGGATTATATCTGTTGTTTGTGGTATGACCGGAACCTCTTTGCTTCTGTTACACCCGGTACAAATTTAACTACAAAGACGTAAATAAAGAATACAATTTGGAATTATTTCTGCTGTGTTTAAAAGAATATCAACGCACTAATGATAATGATACATCTTTATTGTTAGAGTGTGAACAAATGTTTGTTAGCGAGGAAAGGAGGATGTACACGCCTGTAATTTCACAGGTGTTTTTCACGGAGTTAAATCGTCGATCAACTCACAATATCGATTTCTAGTTGCTATTATATAACATTTTTTGACTCCATACAAACGTCTGTTGTGGGACTTCACTGCCAATATAACAGGTAGTTCTAATCAATAATTATTTTATTTTTGACAATCTACTATATTTGTTTTTCTTAGCAAGATAGATCGTTTCACTCAACGATTATTTTATTTTTCGACAATAAATCATATTATATTGTTTCCCCCCCCCCAGTCAGATGTCACAACTTCAGCCAATTAATATTTTATTTTTGACAATCACTCCTGTTATGTTATTTCTTTTGGTCAGCTGCGTGTTCATACCAGGTGCGTGTTCATACCAGACTCCTGCCGAATAACCTTTTCAGTACATCCGGCTCGGGTATTTAATGGTACATTTCAAACTAGCGGCTTTAACAGTACATTTCAAACTCACAATCATATTTTATTTAGTGTATCAAGCGGAAATGTAATGAGTGAATAGTTTGTTAGAAATAGCAAATTCCCACGTTCGACAGAAACATTCCCGAGTCCGAGACACCTGAAGAAGGTCAAAGGTTACAGTGACTGAAACGTTATGAAAATAATTGTAAAAAAAAGGGATTAAGAGGATATTTTGTGAACTATTAGAATAGTATTTGTATACTGATGTTGTATCATTCAAACACTACTGTGTTTGAATATATGGTTAAGTATTAGTTTTTACTCATTTAGAACTGCTTTAAAGATTCACCACTCACTCATTTTGCGGCAAAATGTCAAACATTTTTTACAGTTCATAGGCCACCTTCTCAGCTATATTTTGAAATAAAAATTTTCAATTTTCGTTCATCAAATCAAAAGTTATAATAAAATTACTGGTGTTCAAAAGTTCTCAGAATTAGTAAGGAACGCGAAAGACGGTTTCTTTTGGTTGGCTTTTGGTTACCATAGCAACATTTTCGTCGACACGTTCATAAATTATAGCAGGAATGTCGATCACATGTCATTTTATTTGGTTTATTCAGAGAGAGTTAACAAAAGTGATGCTCTTTGCCGTACTCGGGCTGATAATATTTCGCTTACAACGTCGCCCATTAATTCTGTTTCTTTCTTTTTTTTTCTTGTCTCTTTTTTTCTGTTTATTTACTTAATTACGTCTTTTATTCAATTTTTTCATTAAGTCGATTTAAGAAGTTGGTAATAATTTTTATGGATTGTTGACAATGCGTATGATATTGAACGCAAAAAAGAAAATATTATTTCAAAGTAAAGCCTGGAAAAATCATGGATTACATAGAAAAATGCGAGCATGAAAAGCAACACGGTTAAGATTAAGCTTAAAAAAGTAAAAGAACTAGTTGTTAAAACTGGAAAAGAAAAAGACAAGATATTCTATTCTAATAATTATATTCTAATAATTATATTCTAATAATAAATTTATAACTTCAAATATTGCAGCATTAAGAATTTATATATAATGTTAAATTAAATTCAAAACAAAATTCTTTATGCTGCAATATCTTAAGCCATAAATTTATTATATTTTTACTACAATATCTTGTGTTTTTCTTTTTCAGTTTTATCAACTAGTCCTTTCACTTATCTAAGTTTAATCTTCACCATATTATCTTTCATGCTCGCATTTTTCTATGTAATAAAGAATGTAACTGCTGTCTGCGATGTTTATGTTTTTAAGAGTGGAATTGAAAAGATAGTCAAAATCGAAGAAACAGCCAAAATACGTTGTCGTCGTCGTCGTCGTCGTCGTCGTCGTCGTCGTCGTCGTCGTCGTCGTCGTCATCATCATCATCATCATCATCATCATCATCACGTCATTTTTATATGCCAACATGTGTTGGGCGGCTTTTAGAAATTGACTTCCGAGCTTATTTTTGATCAGGTTTCTTTGAAAGTTATTTCTTTTCTTGAAACAAGATTTCCATAGACTGGATATGTAAAACAGCGAGTTCGCATATATGCAAATGCATGCGAAATGACGTCACCGGTAAAGAAAAAAGAATATAAAAAGGAGAAAGAGCACATAAGAGATCACGTTAGAGACGTGGGTGACGTCACAGCCGTAATGTGAAGTCAGGCGTGGCGGGAGAATAAGGAAATAAATATCACTGTTACAAAAAAAGACGACTCAAGTTATTAATTGTCGTCT
Organism: Euprymna scolopes; assembly: GCF_053919585.1. Taxonomy (NCBI): domain Eukaryota; kingdom Metazoa; phylum Mollusca; class Cephalopoda; order Sepiida; family Sepiolidae; genus Euprymna; species Euprymna scolopes. The sequence continues at coordinate 120,264,322 of NC_136489.1, read as the reverse complement.
GTTCCTTTCGACGTAGACTGCATATACAAACGTGTGGGCCCCGTATGTAAACGTGTGTGTGACGTAACAAATGGCCTTTTCTTACGTCAACACAGTGAGGTGGATGGGACCAGCGTTTTTATGTTTTTCTCTAGGTGATTACTAGAGCTATGAGAACAGCATATTCTTTTCATTGTTTGGACTCCCGAGTATATATCCGACACAGTTAGACACAGTCAATCATTCGAAAACCACATCACTCTTTATTAAAGCATATAAGATATCAATGGATACACACTCAGGGTTCAAAACAATGAAAAGAATATGCTGTTGTCCTAGCCCTAGTGATTACTAATACTAATGAACGCTTCATCTATTAAATAATCTTTAATATAATGATATACATTGTATTGTTTTTTTAAAATATAGATATAAATAGATGTCATTTGTTTTTGTGATACGTTTTGAATGAATTCAATTATTTATACGAAAGTGCATTTTTACCTAAATGTGACTTGGGAATAATTTTCCCCTTTTACCAATTAAGTACCCCCAAATGGGGAGCGGCATATATTACATATATATGCCATTATATAATATAATTATCCACTAACGTATGTTTTGTCGTCTACGGTACATCAGAGTGGCTGAATCTAGAGCGATTCGAAATCGGGACCGCATGGTGGAAAGAAGCTTAAACTTCTACCACTGGGCTATCTCGCACGACTGCTTGGATATATTGCGATTTACGTAGATGTCATTTATTTGTTTTTGTTTTTGCGATACGTTTTGAACGAATTCAATTATTTATGCGAAAGTGCATTTTTACCTAAACGTGAGTTGGGAATAATTTTCCCTTTGACCAATTAGGTCCCCCCCAAATGGGGAGCGGCATATATATTGTTTTTAAAATATAATTATCCACTGACGCGTGTTTCGTCGTCTACAGCACATCAGAGTGACTGGATCTAGCGAGATTCGGAATCGGATACCATGGAAAGAAGCCCAAACTTCTGCCACTGGGCTATCTCACACGACTGCTTGGATATATTGTGATTTACGTAGATGTTATTTATTTATTTTTTTGCGATACGTTTTAAATGAATTTAATTATTTATATGAAAGGGCATCTTTACCTAAGAGCGAGTTTGGAATAATTTTCCCTTTTACCAACTTGGTACCCACAAGCAGAAGCATATATATTATTTTTAAAAGATAATTATCCACTGACACGTGTTTCGTTAGGTGTGTCATAATTTTGGGGGGAATTTTTGTTGACACCCTTAACACAAAACTGCGAATAAAATATACAAAACTCGTAATTTCTTTTTTTTTTTTTTAAGTGGGTTGTCTAATTTCTTTATGGAATATACTTCCAAAATAAACTATCAAAGTTTTTTTTTTTTTAATAATAGAAATATTATTTTTATTAAAAAAAACAGTGTTTACAAAGTGCGTGCGCTCATGCAGCCATTTTTTTCTACGTAATGAAATTAATTGAATTTTACGAGTTAAATTTTTTTCAATTTCTTCAATTTAAAAATCTATCAAAATGTTTCTATTGGTTCAATTTTTAAGATATTTTCAGGTTTAATGTGAAAATGTATGCTCTTTCCAATAAACTGAATATAATATTTTAGACAAACGTTTTTTTTTTAATTCACCCCCCCCCCCGTTTGAAATGTCTATTACAAAGAAAATAATTAATTTTCTCACCTAAGGTTTATATATCACAAATTGAAGATAAAAGATCAATAAATAAAATAATCTAATTTAAAACAAAAACAAAAGAATAGTTATGTGAAAATTTACCTGTAAAATCAAAAGTTTAAAACCTTTTTTTAAAAAAAAAACACGTTGATTTTTTTTTAAGTCAAACCTCACATTTTGAATATATCGTCATGTAAAATTTGGACAACTACATAAATTTTCTCTATTTTATTCAATGATGTTATTTTAGATTTTGGAAAACAAAATGCATTGCATAAAGAAGAAATAAAATATTTTAAATCAAAAAGTCATGTAATTCTTTAAGAGAATAAAAAAATGGAAAATTTCTCGGCGTTTTCTTTTTAAAGTAAACTTTGATGAGTGAAATATGATCATTTTCCATTTACGGTGACCCATATTTGACTAATTTGATTGTTGACAGTACCTATTTACAATGCCTCCCCACTGGACAGAGTTAGACACCAGGGTCGTTTTTTAACGTGGAGAAAAGGTACAAAAATAAAAAAAATTGTCTCAGTCGTGAAGGACTGCTCCTTCACCGAAAGAGAACAAGAAATGGAAGTGCAGCATCTGAAGAACAGATACTACACTTTGATCTTGACCAAGACAGTAAACACATGTAAAAAAATTCAAAGGGAAGATAAGACACATATCAGCACTTCGAATGTCTGTTTCTTATATAGTTACTACTGGGAACTATATTTGGTCTAATGTGTTGTTTTTACGTTTTTTAAATAATTAATTATGGCGCTTTTCGGCCTCCGTATTTGTCAACTGGAAGAAAGGGAGCCAACTCCGCTCTGTGACCACCTGTTATTAGATTTTAAAATCGCGGTCTTTTCGGATGTTTGCTTAAAAAATTATTTTATTTAAAACGTACATGGAATAAAAAATATAAATATGGACAAGTTTTTATAAATGAAGAATGAAAGCACCCATTGATTAGTATTTTTATATATATTTATTATATTTGGAGTAAGTTAAAATTCGTTGAATTGCTTGAAATCTTTTTTTAAAGAAAACCGATTAAAAAAATATTGCATATTTTCTATTAAACCTTTTATTGTTTTTAAATTTGGCCTGTGTTACTTATTTTAAAAAAAGGGGGGGGGGTTAAATCAAATTTTTCAAGTAGTTATAAGCTTCGAAAGATAATGAGTCTAATTATTCAAATTTTTATCACTCATTTTTAATGGCGACATCTGACACTGCTAGTGTTTCGTCGTCTACGACTCATCGAAATGGCTAAATCTAACGAAATTCGAAATCGGGGCCCCATGTAAAGAAGCCTAAACTATTACCACTGGGCTATCTCGCACGACTGCTTGGATATATCATGAGTTACGTAGATGTTATTTATTTGTTTTTGTTTTTGTTTTTTTAATTCAATTATTTATACGAAAGTGCATTTTTATCTAAATGCGAGTTTGGAATAATTTTCCCTTTTACCAACTTAGTACTCCCAAATGGGGAGCGGCACATATTTCTGTGTAACCTTCATGGAGATAATCCATTCATTAGATATTTAAGCGAATGCAACGATTAGTAGCAGCTGACTAAAGTATTAGTATTAGCCTTAATGCAAATAAGATAAGATCCCCCCCCCCTTTTTCCAAGTGAATTTAATTATAAAGTTTGTAGGGGTTTAATTTTAATATAACGTATTTTAATAGTGTCATTCTTTTTGTTTTTTTTTAATCTTTCTTTGTAACCTCGCTTAGAACACATAAACAAATGCCCAGAATCCATGGAGTTGTGGTTTCACACATGCCATGGGCTTGCTTTACAAATGCTTGACATCAAGAAGAATATACATACCAGGATAGATGAAATGAATTCTCCAATCAAAATAGTCCCGCACCATTTTTTTACGAAGATTAAAATCAAGATATAATACCATGAAATCTTATTATATTTTTGAATCCGTATACTAATTTTGATCAAAATCCATGACATTATTTTGATTCTAAAAAATGTCTAAATTTTAAGGCTTAATCTTAAGCAGTTTTAAAAAGAAACTGAAATTCAATGAATCTTGCTTAATTAATTTCTAATAACCATGAATCAGCTTCAATACAAATCTGAAATATTACAAATAGACTTCGTAGCCTAGTAGGGGATGCCCTTTTCTCTTCCCTGCAACATCTTTCCCACGGAAGAGGCGTTGCGAGCCTGTCTCTGCTTTATTGCTATTTTCATGGCAAGTGCTCGTCTGAGCTCCAATCTATGCCCCCCTTGCCAAACTTTCACAAAAACACTTGTCTAGCTGAAACCACGAAAATAATTTCCCCCTTCTTTATCTGTGCCTAAACCCAAACGTGGATTCCATGAACAAAACTTCTTTCTTAGAACTACACGCCTGTGGAACTCTCTTCCGTTTCCCTAATTTCCAGCTGACTGCACTATGGTTATCTTCAAGTCCAACATAAACAAATTCTTGATGAGCCGTTCTGCTTAACTAATCCAATTTACCAAATTTACACCACTAAAGATTATTAAGATATTGTCCAATTGAGTACCGTACATTGATGAAGCATTATCCACGAATGGACTCCAGGCCTTGATAAGTGGTGACTCTTTTGTAAAAATAAAAAAAATTGAATTTTCACATTTGATCCATTTAAAATACTTCAAATCAACTGAAATTTGGGGAATATTCATTAATTTATGTTTAATAGGTATCGTTAAAATATCACAATTATGGTATATGTATTTTTACGATGGGATTCCATTGTCTCTTTGTTCCATTTGCAAAAAAACAAAATTAAACTAAATATATTCCGCATTACCCACCCTTAACGCTCTATTCTGAAATTCATAAAGAGCAGTCAATTAGTTTTAGTGTGAATCCTATATATAGAAACATAGTAAGTTATAAAATGTATATGGCGATTAAGCTACACTGAATATTCCGCGTTTCATCCACTTTAGGATTCTTCAGGCTTATGCGCCTGAAGAATCCTAAAGTGGATGAAACGCAGAATATTCAGTGTAGCTTAATCGCCATATACATTTTATAACTTACTAACTAGATCTACCTACGTATTGAGCACTTTTGAAGTAAATACTTAAAGCTTACGCATAAATCTATACTTTCGTATATTAATTTTATGTGAGTAAATTAAGTAGTTATCGAAACATATCAATATATATATATATACCTATTTACAATGCCTCCCCACGGGACAGAGTTAGACACCAGGGTCGTTTTTTAGTGTGGAGAAAAGGTACAAAAATAAAAATTGTCTCAGTCGTGAAGGATTTCTCCTCTACTGAAAGAGAACAAGAAATGGAAGTGCCGCATATATATATATATATATATATATATAATCTCTATATCTATATCTATAAAAGTGAAATTTTCTGTGTGTGCACATTTCCCTACCTAACTACTCTGTCAATTTTCGGACAGAAGTTTGGCTGTCAAGGGGTCAAAGTTCAACGATTTGACCTTTGAAAACTCTACCAAACTCCCCCACAAATTTTGGGTCTAAACACTTGAAATTTTAGATGTAAGGATAAAACTTTTTAATTTGATTTGACCCCAAAACAATAAATTGTTGGGGGCCAAAATTGGGGTAAAAGTTTTAAAAAGATTAAACCTCTGCGGTCTCTACCAAATTACTCAGCCAATATTTTCTCTAAACATTTGAAATTTTACATAAAGTGTATTCAGACATAGGGCAAGCATTTTAATCGGTTTTTGGTGCGAAAATTTGAGCTGCCAAGAGGTCAAAGTTCAAAAGACTTGACCGTTGCGGCCTCGAGCAAATTTATTCAGCTAATTTTGGGTCTAAACATTTGAAATTTTACATAAAGGGTATTCAGACATGCAGCAAGCTTTTTGATCAGTTTTGGGACTAAAATTCGGCTTCCAAAAGGTCAAAATTGAAAGAGTTGACCTTTGTAGATTCTACCAAACTCCTCCGCCAATTTGGGATCTACCCACTTGAATTTTTAGTTATAGGTTACCTGCACATGAGTCAAACTTTTAATATATATGTATATATATACATATACACATAAAGTTATGAACACTACATAGGGCCCGAGCAAAGCCGGGCTGAACTGCTAGTAAACATATAAAACGGAGAATTCCCGTTATTACTTGTATTCTGTTCCTTGCGACGTAGATTGCATGCAAACGTGTGGGTTCCGTGTGTAAACGTGTGTGTGACGTAACAGATGCCCTTTTCTTACGTCAACACAGTGAAGTGGTTGAGACCAACGTTTTTATCGAGACGCAATCTCCAGGTGATTACTCACTAATGCTAAAGAACGCTTCATCTATCCTTGTTAAATTATCTCTGATATAATAATATACATTGCGTTGTTGTTCTAATCTAGATCCGACATTACCCACTCTAACAGCTCTATTCTGTAATTAATAATGACTAGCTAATTAGCTTGAGAGTGAATCCTGTCTATAGAAGTATATAATCATACACACATAACCAACTTTATATGAGGTCCTGGATATGACCTTAAACTATATCCAGTGGTGAGGCCCCAGCTTGTGGGCTTTGGGGAGTGTGGAGCCACCTTTTAATTGCCATTGCTCCCAGGTCCACTCTAACCCGGAGTGGTAGTACCTGTTAGGGTCCCAACTATGGGTTAAATAGAAAGCGACTTGAAAACAACAAATATATTCTATTTAAAGAATTTTCTTCAAAGTCTTTGAATTCGGTATTAAATAACCTGAAAAGGGTTGATATGCCGTAAAATAAAAACGACCAACCAACCAACTAACTTTATATAAATATAGATATTAAAGAACATCGTCGTTACTATGCTGTTGTCCGTGTTGTCATTCCCTAGAATAAACCTTTTGATATTTTATGCTTCTGAATAGCTTCTTTGTTGTGTGGAGAATAACGTTTCCATGTTTTCCTTTCGTGTTCTTTTTTTTTATTATTATTTTATTTTTTTATTTTTTTCAAATATGGCGTCTTTGGCCTTGCAATGAATGTATAATGTAGAGACAAATCCAATTGAAATGTATCATTATTGAAACATATCATTCCAACTGAGAAAGCATAATGATTTACATTGATAGTGTCAATTTATAATTGACATTAAAAGATAAATTGTTCTCGTGTAATACAAGAAGAATATAGCGAATTGCCATGTTGTGTTTGCACGGATAATAATCAGTAAATATTTAGTTGACAATTTTTGCATTTTCTTTAAGATTTCTTTCTTTTAACATCCGTAGAATATATTTTTTTCTTCTTTCTGTTTTCCTTATTGATAAAACACTCTTTCTTTTTTTTTCTTTTTTCTTTTTTTTTTCAGTTCTTCAAATGTAAATATATAAAACAAGCGTTAAACCTAAGAAGATAAGAAACAGACGAAGAAAAGAAGAAAAAGAAGGAGGTAGTGGTGATAGTGATAGTGATGGTGATAATGGCATGATGATGATGATGATGATGATGATGATGATGATGATGATGATTACTTTACATCTTTTCCAGTTCTATACCATTGACCTTTTCCCTCGTTTTTTTATTGATTTTTTTATCACTGTTTCTCTATTTATTCATATTGTGTTTTCTTTTCATAATTTTATTTTCCTTTTTCTTTTCTTTTCTTTATTCTGTTCAAATTATTATCTTTTTTCCTTTAGTTTTCTCTTTCTTTTTTCTTTCTTTCTTGATAGAACATCCTTTCTTTTTTTTCTCATTCGTTGATGCATGTTTTTTTTTCTTTTAATAACCTTTATAATAATAATAATGATGATGATGATCATCATCATTATTATCATCATTACTTTTCATTTTTCTCCTCTCGTCATGTTTTTAGCATCAGTTTTCTTTTACTTTATCCTTTTATTTCTCCATTTTTCCGTGTGTCTTTCATAATTTTCCTTCCTTTCATATCCCGTTCATATTATTATTGTATTTAAATTTCTATAACTTTGTTTTTGTTACGTCTATTTTTTTTTCTCTTTCTTGCAATCATTTTTTATTTAATGTCTTTTACCTTTTGGATTATTTGAATTATTCAACTCCATCCCTCTCTGTAATGTTACAGAGGGGTGATGGAGTTGCAGGGGGCAAATGTAGTTCTGGAGAGGACAGTCGGCAGTTTGGACTGCGAAGATGATATCAAAGGAAAGTTAGTCAGATCGTAGGTCTAGGCAGCGATCTTGGACTCAGGTACTCCGGGAATGACGTCAACGTTCAAAATGAGGGACGTAAAATCCTCGAGGATATGTCAGCGGGACTGAACGACATTTCAGACAATGCGTGGAGGAATGTTCTGATGTCATCAGTTCCAATAAAATAGAGCAACCAGATAACAACAAAAAGAGAGGCGGCGACAATGGGGGAGTAAAGCGGACACATTATCTCACTGTTATTTTGCACACACACACACACATACACACGCGCGCGCGCACACGTGCGCACCGCGACCTCTTCATGCTGTCAGCGTTGTCACTGGAAAATAAATGTTGTTTAAATCATTCATTCCTGTTAAGTATTATTTAAAAGTACAAGAGACTTTGTTTTGTGTTTATGACTATTGTAGAGGTATGCCTAATTGTATGGATTTCGAACAAACCTCGATTAGCCATCCGGCTAGTTTTCTGAATAACACAACAATAAAAGTTGCTTTCGTATTTATAGTACAACCCGTGTTTGTGTAAAAAAAAAAAAAAAAGTTCAGCAAATACTAGGTACAAATCAATATGTTCATAGTGTATTAGGCAGCTTAGTATTGTGTCTGTGTGTGCGTTTACCTTTGTTCTTGTGAGTGCATGTATAAATGTGCACGAGTTCATAAAGGCTAGATACATAAGTCTTGCAGATCTTTCACTTTGCCACCCGGATCCCAAAAGATCAGGGATGGACTGTTCAGTAGATGTTCTTGGGTTACTTCCGGCTGTTGAAAGATCTCCATAACTGATTTTCTTGACCAGGTTTTATAAGAATTATTATGTTCACATTTACGTATATGTGTTACTTTTTGTAGTTTGGAAAGATTTTCATTGGCTGAAATGCTTCGCTTTAATACCTTGATATCTTTTTTTACAAGGTGGTCACCACTTATCAAGGCCCGGAAGCCACTCATGGATAAGGGTTATTGTAAGTACAGTACGTTAGTGTGGATATTTTAGAGTGACTACTTAAGGGGGCGGTTCATCAGGAATTTGTTTACGTTGGACTTAAAGACATCCAAGTTGTAGTCAGGAGGGAAGCAGGTAGACGGAACAGAGTTCCACAGGCGTGCAGTTCTAAGAAAGAAGCTTTGTTCATGGAATCTACGTTTTGATTTAGGCATAGATAAAGAGTGGGGAAAGTTTTTGACAGTGGATTCAGCTGGACGGGTGTTTTTTTGTAAAGGATTGGCGAGGGAGGACCAGAGATTGGAGTTAAGACGAGCACCTGCCATGGAAATAACGATAAAACAAAGATAGGCTTGCAATGTCTCTTCTGTGAGAGAGAGGTTGCAGGGAAGAGAAAAGGGCATCCCCCCACTAAGCCACGAAGTCTATTTTGTACTCTGTCAAGGCAGGATAGGCTGTTTTTAGCAGCTCCTGCCCAGATATGGCAGCAGTATTCTATCCTTGGACGTACTTGGCTTTTATATAGATAGAGAATTGCATCAGTAGTGAGATATCTTCTGGTATTATAAGTTGTTAACTTTAGGAATGACGAAAAGAGTTTAACTTAAACGAACTGGAGAAAAAAAAGAGGGTAAAAAATTACAACGTTCGAATCGCACTTCAATTTTTCTACATTTTGTTTGTTTGTTTGTTTGTTTATCCTTTATTATTTCTTTCTATCTTTGTTTATTCATGTTGTTCTCTCATGAATTTGATCGATTTCATGATTCAAATTTGTGTTGTAACTTTTTTAGTTTTTCGGCACTTATGCATGACAGGAACCCGGGCCATTATTTATCTTTAACGCGACACGGGAGGCGATTCTTAGTCAAAGAACACAACAAATAAATAACAAAAGTAATTGAATAAAACCAAAACATTTATTGTATAAAAATCTATCAAAATACAATTTTAGAAACATTTGTAGGTAGGTTTTATGCAAGAGTGTACACTCTTGCATAAAACCTACCTACAAATGTTTCTAAAATTGTATTGAAAACTCCTAATAAAAGATTAATTTGAAACACAAGCACAGAGTAATTAACCAGCACCTCTTTTTAGAACAAAACAACGAAAGGCTTTATTTCGAAAGAAGAGGGGTTGTGTTCGAGGTGTAAGAAAGAAGAGGTATAGAAGGTTCTAGAATGTTCTCATGTCGGGATGCAAAAAATTGTCCAGTGAAGGTCTTCAGTGAAGTAGTCGCTGCCTTTGGGATTCAGTGGACAGAGAGTAAGAGGAGAGAGGTTTGTCATCTTTGGCGGTCTGAGTTCCTCTGCTGGCTGCCTTCTGCTGGCTAGTTCCTTACAAGGGTAATTAGTTTCTCTAGGGATTAATGCGCCCTAATAGCTGACTGGTCAGTCCATGGCCTCACCAGTCAGCAAAGAGGCATTAATCCATAAAAGAAAATAGTTGTTTATGGTGACTGCTATGCATGTATAGTATGAAAGTAGTGTCTTAATGGTTTGTTTTTTCAATGGTTGATTTTTAATAAAATATTTTTTGAATTAAAGTAAAATTGGATTTTTCACGAGTATTTTAATAAAAAGTCAACGTAAAAAAAAAAAGAAAAATTATATTTTCTTACGGAGACAAGTTTGCATAATCTCGTAACTTTATTAATTAAATATTAAGTAAAAATCTCTAGTGAAATCGTGTTTGATCTTATTAATGCATAAAGAGTAATATATTTCGATATCTACATATATGTTAAATGCATGTATATATACTTTTTTCAGGTGTGTATATTCGTTATATGTATCTTACTATGTACCTTCTATCTCATCTCATTTCGCTTTGGTATGTGTCTAGTTATATGTTCTTCTTATAATTCCATCCCTTAACTCACATCAATATTTGAAGTGGATGTTTTCATCTCCAATATGCTTCATAGTTCATGCCTATATTATTGTGCATGGCTCTTTTCTTTGTTTAATTCTATTTTTGTTTGTTTTTTATAAATTTTTACTGTAATTCCAAAAATGTTTTATTAAACATAATATATGCTTAATAAAACATTTTTTGCAATGTTTATGAAATAGGAGTTATCGCCCTTGGTGAAAACCAAAATAACGACCGTGTCCCCTGTAATGCATAAGTGCCATTTCTTCATTCTCTGTAATAATTTCATTCGTATTTATTTCTTACAGATGTAATAATTTTGTTCGTTTTTATTTCTTTTTCGGTATTTCTTTAATTCAAAAATGTTTTTATTCTTTAAACTTTTTATACCTATTTCCTCCAATTTTCTTTTCTTTGTATTAATGTTTGTTTATTGCAGAGTTAATTATTTCAATTTCAATTTTAATATCTTTCCCTTTGTTTTTTGTAACTTGCATAATTTCGTGTCCTTCATTTATTAATCTCTCTCCTTCCTTCCAACATGCATCGTATTCCTTTCATTCCCTCCTCTGTTGTTTCCGTGTTTCTATCTTTAACATTTTATTCTTTACTCCATTCGTCCGTTTATTTTATTTTCTCTTCTCTCTCTCTCTCTCTCTCTCTCTCTCTCTCTCTCTCTCTCTCTCTCTCTCTCTCTCTCTCTAATAATGCAAATCATGCCATCTGATTCTCATGGTTCCTCTCAACAATGTTGCCTACTTTCATGTATCATCTTCATATGATATTTATAGTTAACTTTAAGTATTATATAAGGTCACGGCAGATAGTATTGGGCCTTCTACTAGAAAGCAATTCAATACGCACGACTAACTTCCCAACAATTACACTCGTGGAAAACAGTCTCAGATGACATTTTACCATTTTTAGCTAGCACCAATGCTTCTACTTTCTTTCAAATTCCATTATGTCCCCATTCCATTAGTTCCATTGATTTAATTTTCAAACAATGTGACTAATGAAAATAGCATTGCTATAACGTTACAAAAATGTTAATATAAACGTTTACTATAAACTCCTTACAACCTGCAGTCAACCAGATTCCACCTGTCTTCGAACCTTTGGAGGGGGTGGATCGCCTTCTCAGGATTATTCGAGGGGAGGGGGTTCAGAATGTATGATTCAGCACAACTCCTTAGGTTACTTTGCGTTTCTTTTATACAAAATTATTGGAGATAACTGGCGTTTTCTGAAGGGTTTTTTAATTACATTTTCACCCCAAGCAAGGCACGTTGCCATTTTGATGTAGGGAGCTACTATCAGGGACATAAGCTACAGGAGTACTATGTAGGGAGTTAGGCACCAAGATGTCGGTTCGCGTTCCACTTGAACTTCTGCA
>NC_136489.1:120199769-120249769 GCF_053919585.1 Euprymna scolopes | reverse complement strand
TGTCTCTCTCTCTCCTTTGAACTATAATAAAACCACGGCTTTGTATAGTATATTTTAAAGAATCTATGCGTTATTGCAAAACAAATCAGACACAGTAAAAAGCAAAAGTTGTCCTATGATTTTATTTATTTATTTATTTATCTATTGTGGTGCTGGCATTGGCTAGTCAGAGTAGGAGCACATAAGGAGTGAAAATGCTGCCATCTTCTTTTAAAAATCAAAAAGCAAAACTGAGCCGGACTAAATGTTAAAATCAGTGATAGTGATTGAAAATTACATGCTAATTTATGTATTCCTAAAAAACTTAGGATGAAAAAGAATTATGAAAAAAAAAGAAATATAGTTTTTATTTTTAAATAAATGGTATAACTGTTTTTATTGCTTTATTAAGCACCAATAACCGAACAGAACTCTCTTTCCAAACTGATTGTTATTGTGAAATAGTAAATTGTAAAATGTCGTCCACATCAACAGCTCCTATTTTAATGTCTTAATAAACATCCAGACTTACAATTAATAACTGATCTGCCAACTAATTTTTTCTCGTAGAGAGTTCACAATCATACTTTGTGATATCAATAATGGCCACATCCTTGCATTAAACTCGACCTTGTGTCACATACATCCTTCGTGGTGAGACAGGTAAATAGAATAAGATTAGTTCATGTTTATACCAATGTTGGGACGATTAACCGGAATCGGAGTTGAAATCGGGAATCGGAAAAATCGGAACGTTGGTGGGTACCGAAATTGGAAAAATGTGTTATTTTCCGATGCCAAAAACAATTCTGTTAATTGTGCCAAAAATCCGTAACAAAAACGATTGTAAAATATATATACAAGTGAGATAGAGGGGGTATGGTAACTGTTACAACATATCTCCGAGTAAGTCTAAACATACAACACTTATAAGAATGAAAGCAAAATCCAGAAGCGCTTTTTATCTTCTCTATATGAATAAAATGAAGTGATTTTTCCCTCTGAGTTTGACCTTAATAGGATTAAAACTCAAGACATTTCATGCAAATGTAATATGCACAAACTGCAGCACATTATATGAGGTGTGTTATAGGCCTATTACCTCTACACTTGCTCGATAATCGTACATTCCTATATTTTTTCTGGTGAGAGTTCACTGCCAAAACCTGTAAGAATCAATGGAAGTTGTAAAATCTTGTTTCTCTATTTAATTCCTCCTTTCCCTGCTCCCCATTTACACCGCCGCTTCATCGTTCGCGGGGGACTAATACGAACGCACACCGATTTCGAGTTTTGTAGTTGCATACACTAACTGCAATGCTTCCTATTGCGGGAAACGCACCACGCGTAATTATACATTGCCTGTTTACAATTTATTTCGAAACATTATTACACTAGGAAAAACAAAACGATTCTCTCCTTTTCTTAGTGATTTCTTTTCTTTTCTTTTTTTTTATTCATTAACTTATAATATATCATTTCCTTTTCATTTACTTTCATTTCGTTGCATGCTTTCTTTTTCTGTTTCTGTTTTTCCGATTTCAGAGTTACCTATTAGTTTTCCCGTTATCGCATTACAAAATGTAACCTGTCAAATTTTCACGTAAAGCGATTACGACCAAATCAATCTAGATTACTAACAAATCAATTTATTATTGCTTTAAAATATTTACCAACTCCGATCGAGAAATACTGTTACATGATAAGGGCTGTCCCCTTTTCATGTAAGTATAAAAATAGAGAGATTTAGTTAAAATGAAAATGAAATAGCATAGACGAAATTCGAACCTCGTAATTTAGGTTTAGAAATAGATTACGAGAGAGAACTAGCAAATGGAATGTGAAAACAAACCATTGCTTAGCTTAGAGATAAAATAGTTTCAAGAAAAGAATGTGCGTTGTCAATTCTGTTATGAAAATTCAATTGAAGAATGCAACTATAAGATAATTTAATAAACATGTTTTTAACATATTGGAAATATAGGTTACTGGGAATATAGGTTGAAATTCCTTTTGTAAACAAAGGAAAAAGTTTTGGACACGCATTTCCAGAACACATGAAAGAAGACACATGTTTTAACATGTGTATGACGTCATGGAAAATGGGAAATTCTCGATATAGTTAGAAACTTGAGAGTTAAACAGAAAAACTGAAAGAGAGTCTGGGAGAGAATCAGACGGAGTTTGAGGACGACAGACGATAGTCTGCAGTTGGGATTCGAACGTCTAGAAGCGAGACGGTCACTTTTGAAACTTAGAATGTGAAGCTTTGAATTCTTGACTCAGAAAACCACGACTGGTCGGGAGAAGAAATAAACCCATCATGTGTTTTTATAAACGTCGTCTTTGTGTTGTAATTCTACCAAAAGGTAAAGTGAAAATTGTTATTATATGTCTTGTATATCATGTGTTTTAAATGTCTTTACATACACGTCTCAACATCTCATATCTACAATGTGAACACTAAGACTGTCTGAACACTATTTCATCACTCTAAGAGCTTCTATTACACTTCTAAGTATGAACATTTTATATATATGAATCTCGTCATAACACGAACATCTCTCTTACAACATCTCTCTCTAAGACTCTCTAAGCATCACTTTTAACAAAGAACAATAACAACGAACAATATAACAACAAAAAGAAACAGAGTAATAATAATAGTAATAATAATGAAACCTATAAATATAACAATACTACATTTAAAAATGTAAACAATGTATTTCTATATGCATCTCTAAAACCCCCAGTTCCGATTTACTGCGTTTCGTATGCTTTCATTTCGTTTCGTTTCGTTTCTTTCATGTTCCAATTTTTCTGATTTCATTGCGACTGCAAACATCTTTACAATATAACTCACTGCAAAATGCATTTCACTACCGATGCTTATTTTTACCACAAACAAGGTGTTTTCTTTTTTGTAATATTTACTTCGATATCTTAGGACTTTACTAATTATCTTGGAATCCAGAAAACTAATATTTATCTCTAAATTGATTTGTACATTGGATTTATTTAACTTCAAAATTTAACGGATTCGGTCAGCTCGCCGTGAAAAAAATTTTCATAACTTCTTTTTCTTCTCATGTGTACAAGCACAATATTTCCTTGGGGAAATTAATTTTGTCCTTAATCTACAAATTCCTATTTCCGTCACTTAAATTACTTAGTGTGAAAGGAGCTTAGGAATTTCTGCATAGATTGATATGCAGGTACATTATTACATTACGGCAAAATCATCGCTCACAGTCCGCATCTCAACTTCTATAGGTTGCCGGGTATGCTGACACGGTTACGGGTTGTCGATTCCGAAAGCCGTTCTTAACATGGGGAAGTTTGGGGTGTCTATTCCGACACCCGTTTATTTTGGAAATGTTTCCATTTAATTCATGAGAACTGGAACGATTTCCATGGAACATTTTGGGTTTAATTGGACAAACATTCACTGAAAAAATTGCGTAAAGATATTAGAATTTTCATACAAAATTTCGTAATGAAAGCAACATTGTATTTTTCTAAAACAGTTTTTTTTTTCCTACAAATAAATATTTTGAAACGCTTTTTTTCTTGAAAAAGCAACTTTGAAAGGTCAAAAACATAAATTTAAATGATTGTTATTTCCTTTTTATAACGGGAAAATGGGTTGTGTTTTTATTTAGTTTTGGTTATTTATTTCGTGTTTCCGCCATAACTTTTTTATTTATTTTTTTTTTCACGTGTACAAACACTTCTTTTTCTTTTGGGGAAATTCAGTTTTGTCCTTAATCTTTCAATTCCTATTTCAGTCACCTAAATTACTTAGTGGGAAAGGAGTTCATGGTTTAAACTGGGCGAGCGCCATTTGACAACCGAAACAAAACCAACACATTTATTGTATACACATTTATCAAAATATAATTGGAAAATGAATAATTGAAAAGTTTGCATAAAAAAATTATAATTTTAATAAAACAATTTTGTAATGAAAGCAACATTGGATTTTCGTGAAATAGTTTTCTTTTATTTTTTTTTCGAACAAATACATAATTGGAAACGTTATTTTGAATTAAAGCAACTTTGAAAGTTCAACAACAAATTAATTTAAATGATTGTTTTGTTGTTTTTTTTAACGGGGAAGTGGGTTGTTTTTTTTATTCATTTATTTATTTATTTATTTATTTATTTGGTTTAACGGAAATCGTCCTACAGTTTCGATTTTTGGTTATTTATTTCATGCTTCGGCCATAGTCTAACCAGGATTTGCACAAAAGGTGCGTGAAATAAAATGGCATCTCCAATTTCGGCAATAAAGTGTAGAAGCACCGTTATTCTTTGGATTATATTCGTTGGGGGCACAATTAAAAAAAAAAATAAACAAGTAAAACGGAGTGAAATATAAGTTTCCCTTCCATTTTTACAACAATCGAACAAATAAGGGATAGTGATTTACTAGGATTTTTATTAGAAGTTGAGCACTTATTAATATTATTTTATTGTTGAATTTTTCGCATTTTCATTACATTTGTTAGTTTGCAATCGCTAATAACCCACTTCAAAAATTAAACACAAGACGGAATTAAAAAGAATGGTACTCATGCAGAATTTGACCTCCACCCCACCCGATTCCTTTTATAGTTAGGGTTCCACCGGCAATCACCGGATTCAACCGAGCGTTGTTTAAATGTTGAAACACTAAATCAACATTTTCTTTAAAAATTTTTTTTTTGATAATTAATCAATTAATTAATAATGGGAGTATTTTTTCTGTTTATTTTCTTAACATCTGTGGACAAAAACTAATTTGTACATTCTCTTGAAAACAAAACAAAAATTTCTCTACTTTCACCTAACTATTTACAGTGTTCATATAAAGCATTCATCTTTTCTTTTTATAATAAAAATTCCGTTTGCAAAAAGAAACGTTTATTGCCAACTTTCTTTTTTTAAAAAAAGTGCAAGGTTTCGTGAAAAAAAACCTTTCTCCTAACAATTTATGGTA
The DNA here is from genome assembly GCF_053919585.1 of Euprymna scolopes. NCBI lineage: Eukaryota > Metazoa > Mollusca > Cephalopoda > Sepiida > Sepiolidae > Euprymna > Euprymna scolopes. The sequence continues at coordinate 120,244,809 of NC_136489.1, read as the reverse complement.
AAAAGGGAATCTTTTTTTTTGCGAAAAAATTTGCACAAAATATTAAAGTAAATAAACAACATAAAATGCAATATAATAGCAATCTAACTCCCCGACCTTTTGTTGAACTCGTGTTGATCCGAACTAAATCAGTAGAATTTAGATTTGATAACGTTATGTACAGTCATATCGATGGGGTTCAGATGGGAAGACCTCCTGGGGCCTACATTAGTGGATATGTTTGCAGAATTCTATGAGTCGACACTGTTTAGTAATATATTGAAGCCCTCAATATATTTTAGATACGTCGATGACACTTTTGTAGCCTTTGCTTCTAAGAGTGAGGCAAAAATCTTCTTCAATAATCTCAATTCTCTCCATACAGCTTAATCATTTACTATGGAGAAAGAGGATGAAAGTTGCTTGCCTTTTCTAGATGTTTTGATTGAACGTAGCAAGAATTCTTTTCTTACTACAGTTTATCGCAAACCGACTTTCACCGGTCTTTATATGGATTGGCGCTCATTTGTGCTTACCTCTAGAAAAATAGGGCTTATTAAGACATTAGTATATAGAGCTCTTAGAATTTATTCTTCGAACAAACTCGAACATGAATTGAATACTGTCAAAGACATTTTCATTCGTAGTGGTCATCCGGAGAATTTGATTAATTATGTTATTAATAAGCAAGTAGAAAAAATACAATTCTCCTATAGCACTGGATCCGTTCAAATGTCCTGTTTATTTAAAACTGCCTTGGATTGGAGTTGCTAGACAGTGTTTGAGCAGACGGATTATTAAGTCTTTAACAAATTGTTTCCCGTCTGTTGTGTTATGTTTGGTTTTGGGTGTAAAGTCTGCATTCCCTCTGGCCACTAAGGACAGTTTGTCCCACATCACATAAAGCAATGTTGTTCATGAATTCAATGGCCAGTGCGCTGCTGGCTATGTTCGTCGAACCTCCTTGAACTTGCAGACACGCATCAACCAAGGTAAACCGGCAGGCATTAATCTGGGCAAGCCACGTCGTTTTCGCCCTTCCTTTGCCTTGGAATCTGCCATTGGCCAACATCTAATTGAAAACCCAGCTTATGCCAATGCCTATAAAATGAACTGTTTCATAATATTGCATCGGTCTGACTCTCAAAATCATTTAAACATTTTGGAGTCAGCCTCAATTTTTTTTACGCAAATCTTCTCTTTGTCGTCAGAAAGGATTTGTTAAATCATTAGACTTGCTCGGAGATATATCTCAATTGTTCCTGTACCCTCTTTTAAAACAATAGATACGACCATAAGCAGCAAATAATCTAAGTTTCACAACCGATAATTTCTTGAGTTAATCTACTTTCCCGGGTAACGCCGGGTCACCGATTAGCTAGTAAGTCTTTTTAATATTGTTAGAATATTGTTATATATTATTTTTAGTTGAGTTTCCTGAATTCCACTACCTGACATACCATTAACCTGACGCTACGTAACATATAGTTAATTTAGTGCCGTGCTCCCTTTAAAGGGAGTACAACGTAACAATATTGGTGTAAGGATAATCACATTGACACACTGGTTCTTGTTGGATTCACTGAAGTTAAACAACATTGATCCTAGCCAGTACCAGATGGGCGACCATTTGGGAATATCAGGCGCTGTATGCAGAAGGACGTCGACATCTCCCTATAAGAGCTGCAAAAATAAACCTTATGTTGTCATCTCCCTTGACGGGGATATATATGCGACTGGGAACTACTTATAAATTTCATGCTCTCATGAAACTTCCACCTTTGGAGGAAGCCAGTTCAACCCGCTTAGGATGAGTGCCGATCCATTACAGTATTGCTAATTGAGATTTGGTGTCTGTCTATCTGGAGCTGAAGCTATACTAAATTGCAATATTGTACTATCTATTATGTCAGATTTTATGTAGCTTAGTTTCTCAGCAGATGAAAGCCCACCCCACCCATTTACCACCGGATAAAAAAAAAATAAGTACAGATGTAAAGCGGCAGTGTTAGGTACCTTGGGAAATATGAAAGCTGTTACAATAGTGTTTATAGCAAATGTTTGTTTAGTTGAAGATGTACAAACCGACTTCGGAGTATTGATTTTTTTTTTTTCTTAAGAGGCAGCCATTGGATATTTATGGATAACTTCAATTCTGTGCTGGCATAACAAGAATACATTTAATGTTTACTTTTGGTTTATTTATTTTCTTGTCGGTTTAATTTAGCCGCGAACTTCAGTTTCCAACATGATGCACGACTCATCATTTTATGATGGTGACCTATATTATTGACACAGACAGAAATCTAAACATAGGAACCAGAAAGTAGAATGAAAAATTAAAATAACAACTGAAAACAAATAAAAAGACGGACAAATTTCTCAAGTGATTTCGTTCTCATTGTTAAATGCAGCTTGTGCAAATAGACGGTCTTTGGGCACCGTGCTAGTATTTGTTCATTGATAAATTCCTATGGGGAGATTTGTAGCTCTTTTGAAATGGAGACAATACCAAAAAAGCAATTATCACAAGACCGTCTGATAAGAACGTTAGGAGATGAAGATGATGTCAGATTTGAATATAAGTGTTGGCAAATTATATTCCTAGTCCTATTTATTTCATTTGAATGATATTCGAGTTATTTCTCCTGAATTACTTGCAGCCAATGAGAATGGACTCTTCAATTTTGAAGTACAATAACAAGACTGGCAGATTACTTTAAATAGAAGCCGTGCCTCTTTCTGGTTTCAGCGTGAATTTGGGGAAACCTATTTCATTCCATCCCTACGTTTTTACATGGTTCCTACGAATCTGACGGAATAGCATCTGGTGTTTTATTTACGGGTCACAACTATATTTAACAGATAAATATCCAACTTGAGAATTTTAGTCATTTCAGAAGGGCATTTTTTTTTACTAATCGCAGTATTTATTTTGAGTATAGTTTCCATACAATAAAAAGTAAGTTGTATTCATTTTATATAAGCCATTAAATTTTCTATGATGTGTTTACCTTGACAGTTCATGTTTATTTCGCTTTTGTGTAGAACTTGTAACTTATGTTAATAATTATGCCTGTTATTTGTACCTTAAACTATTGTGAAAGTGAATGCTTTGAAAACGAAAACCCTCTCTGTGGGATTCCCACCCTCTAAGAAAATTCTTCTCAACCCTAGAGGAAGTTGATCACTTCAAGTACTTGGGCTCAATATTCGTTGCTACAGACCAGAGAAACGACGGCATTGATATCTCAATCCAAGATCGCAGTAAGTATAAATGTCTGGATCTATCAAGTGCTAATTTGGACGATCCTTCTCTGTGACTGTGAAACCTGGCTGGTGAGAGCTGTGACTCTCCAAAGATAAGAAGTGTCTGACAAATAATGCCTCCACCGAATTCTGCAGGTCCACTGCCACCATTTTTTTCCAATACCAAAGGCAGGACTTGCTGCAGGATCATCCCCCTCAACCTTTTTTTTATATATATAAAGGAGACTTTGCTGGTTTGTCATGCTTAGTGCCGCAACCCAGGATGCTCATCTCCGAAGCAATAGCTCTAGAACCACTCTAAAGTTGGCAAATCCCGGAACTGGCTTTCTATCACTATCTCAGCTGTTACAAATAGTCGTGCATGGTCTGAATTCATCCAGAATGCTGTATATATTCTATGGTAGGAGCCGGATTAGTCAATCCTGAGTGGTTATCATCTCAGGTACAAGTGCAAGTAATGTGCACATTCTTTTTATATATCGTTTTGTTTCTCTTACGTTCATCTTAAAAAAAATTCTCTGTATGCATATAGTGAGCTCGACTGATAAAAACGTCGAGTTCTAAGTGACAGTCTTCTGAAGGATGAAGGGTCAATCCTCACGTCAGGCAATACTAACAAAGAATAAAATAAGAGATTACATAAAAGAAAACACATTGTGAAAATAAAAACCAATATGAGAAAATCAATCTACATAATGCAATTAGTACGAATTATCAATTTTTGTAACAACTGATGGGTCACCAGTTATCAAGGCCAAAGGCCACTCAAGGATAAATGTTAATAAGATTGTCAGTTGGACGATGAACAATATTATGAGAAGATTGAAAGCCAGGGATGAAATGAACAAACTATGATTACTTATGAGGACGATTTATGACCAGAATTTGTTGACATTGAACTTAAAGACAGCCGTGTTGTAGTCTGTAGGTAATTAGTTATGTGATAATGAGTTCCACATCTTAAAATTATCGAAACTCATTGCATGTTGATATTAACTGAGAGTAGAAAGTGGACCTTAAATTTACTTCAGCAACCACGTAACTCCTGCTTCCCTTATTTTGTCCTTTAGTCCTCACATTCAATGAGTGGTGTTTCTGAAAAAGGGAGAAAAATTGCTGTTTTCTGAGTCTGGATCTATGCATCAAACTCTTACTGTTGGCTAGTTTTTCACCTTGAAACAAGTTTTTAGTTCCTTACATCAAGTGGCTTCATGCCTTGTTTGGAGCGATTTCTGCAAAAAATATTAAATAATTTTTTTTTTGTATGTCACCATAAACCGGTACCACACCAAATAAGTGAGGGTCAAGGAGAATCGGAAAACCGAGAAAAAAAATGCACTAGTCAGACCTCCGCTAGAAGAGTGCAAAGAGGACTGGGACCTTGGAAAGGCTTATTGCCAGTCAAATTCAGTGAAGACCAATGGTCGCTGCCAACAAAAAATCAATAGTAAACGACTGTTGCGATAACACAAATTAATCTGCAAAGGTTATCGAAAGAGTTGGAGAGTACTGGAAATGTGGGGAGACTTGTTGCCACTCAAACTCCAGAGAACACCACAAGTTGTTCACAAAGAGAAAGAAATCTTTGATGATGGGCTGCGTGACTATTAATGATAATAATTCAGAATGTCAAGATAGAAGATTTCATGTCATAGGAATGACATACCGAACATCTGAGTCAGCGAATGCTGAATAAGTATATAATCAATAAATGCAATCAATGAATACACACACACACACACACACACACACATATATATATATATATATATATATATATATATATATATATATATATATATATATATATACATTAAAATAGATCTAGATGTATCTTCCACTAAGTATTATTTTCCCCATTTGATTTTATCAGAGGCTCGCAATCGATTTCCAAAGTCATCAAAACATTGACAACATCCTGTACATTACTGATGCATACTAAAACAAAGTAGTTAACTACGGCGTGTTTATTTGTTCGATTATTTTTGTTGGTCCCCAAAGAAAAGGAGGGTGAACCTGTAAATTCACCCTTTTTTGTTTGTCAGTTCATCCGTTTGTCTGTCCGCACTTTTCTCAATAACCACGCCTTGGAATTTTTTTAAATTTTGTACAAACATTAAACATGATATGAGTAAAAAAAAGTAACACAACGGATTTTCGGGGGAAATACCGGTTACAACCCCCAACCCCCCGTCCGGAGTGCCTTTCGGGTTAAAATGGCTAAAATTGGCACTTTTGCACTTATTAAAAAAAAAATTGGATTTTTATAAAACTTTCTGAAAAGTTGTAACTAACTGATTTCTATATAATTTTGTTTGTCTATAGTTCGTGATAACTCTTGGGTGTGCCCCAGGGGCTCTTTTAGGGCTAATAAAAACACTTCATTTTTGGGACTATTTTACCATATTTGTCCAAAGTTTTTTAGCAGTTTTACATGGTGCTGAACTCCAATTTAAATATGTTAGGCCTTGGGGACTTTTGAGGCTAAATGAGGGGGGATGATGGACAATCATTTTTTTTTTTTTTTTTGCATGGTGCAGAAGTAAAATTTACATATGTTAAGGCCTAAAACTGCGCTGTTTGTTCATTTTCAACAGGATTTGATGTCCCCTGGGCACTTGTGGGGCTAAATGGGGGGGGAGGGGGGGGGGGGGTAAATGCTGAACTTAGTCATTTTTTATGCCTCATTTACTGTACACTCACGGGGGACCCTGCATGCTTCACTTTTTTTATAACATATCAACCCTTTTGCCAGTTACTTCACGCAGAATTAACTTCTTTAGGTAAAAGTTACAAGATGTGAAAGAAAAGTATTTGAAATCTAGCAAGCATTCATAAAATAAACAAGTACAAATTTTCCAATATTTGCTTAAGTACCAAGTTTATAAGTTCGAATATTTTCTGTTTAATATTTTGGCAACCGGTTAAAGTGAAGGAGCGGATGCGTTTCTGGAAAATAGAGAAAACCGAGTTTGAAGCACGCCTCAGAGGTGACAATAGAAACAATCCATGACCATGATTTCCAACTTTATTCTCCGTCCACCTTAATCGACAGATATGGTGCCTTCTGACTTCCATCCATTTTCAAACATGAAGAAAGATTTGGGAGGATGACACTTCACCACAGGTGGCAAGTTATGAGCCTGTGGACATTCAGCTACAAGATCAAGATACGGAGTTTAAAGAATTAAAGTCTTTCAGCAACAATGGAGGAAATATATTGACTGAGAGGCGCATGGTTTTTTTGAAAGATAAAAATAACAGGAGTATTTGTATGGATTATCATTATCTGAAGTTTTAGTATTTTGCGTTCATCCTATGTGTGTTTATTTATGGTTTATTATTTCAATTATTTTTAATGTATTACGTCACTATGTTGATTGGTTGTTTTGTTTTATGGCATATCAACCCTTTTCAGATTATTTAATGCAGAATCTCTACCTGTGCCTTAACCTACACGTAGATTCCATGAACAAAGCTTCTTTCTTGGAACTGCACTAGGTGTGTCAGAAACTTTGTGAAAAATATTGAATAATTCGACCCCCTGTCTTTCCAAGCTTATAACTACTCGAAAAATGTAATTCAAACCCTAATTATTTTTTTTCAATTAAAGGAGCAAGGACCAAGGTTTCATAAAAAAAAAAAAGAAAAAAATACAAACAACGTGTTTAAAAAAAAAAAAAGGTTTTAAACTTCGGACTTTACAGGTAAATTTCCAAAAAAATGTTTCTTTTTTGTTGTTTTAAATTAGAATATATTATTTACTGATCTTTTATCTTCAATTTGTGATGTATAAAACTTTGGCACATAAATTAATTATTTACTTTTTAATAGACATTTCAAAACGGGGGGCGTGAATTAAAAAAACGTGTGTCTAAAATATTATATTCAGTTTATTAGAAAGACCATAGAATTTCATATTGACCCTGAAAATATCGTAAAAATAGAATCAATAGAAAAATTTTGATAGATTTTTAAAGTTTAAACATTGAAAAATACTGAACTCGTAAAATTCAATTAATTTCATTACTGTTTTTAAAAAATAAAAAAATAATATTTCTATTACTTTTTACACAAATTTAATAGTTTATTTTGGAAGTATAATTCATAAAGAAAATAAACAACTCACTTTTAAAAGAGAAATTACGAGTTTTTTTTTTAATATTTTATTCGCAGTTTCGTGTTAGGGGTGTCAAAAATTCCTACAAAAATTCTGATACACCTAAAACTGCACACCTGTGGAACTCTCTTCCGTTTTCCTGCTTCCCAGCTGACTAGAATATGTTCGTCTTCAAGTCCAATGTAAACAAGTTCTTGATGAGCCGTTCCCCTTAAGTAATCCAATTTACCAAATTTACACTTCTAACGATTACTATGATATTGTCCTTTTGACCACTGTGCACTATTTAACCCTAATCCTCGAGTAGCCTCTGGGCCTTGATAAGTGGATATTCCCTTGTAAAAAAAATTCGGTTATTTTGGAAATAGCATTCATGTTGCATCCACTTATTTTGCAGAAGGTTTTTATTCTTCAAACTCTTTGTATCTTCAATCGCTAGTTTGTAGTGTTTGGTTTGGTTGTTTTATAGTGGATTTTATCGTTTTTGTTCCCTGCCCTGCAGAATATGAATGAGTTTTGCAATGGGTGAGAGAAAAGGCTTAAAGTATCAATGTTTGGTACATTTTAAATTAGGAACCCAGTCAGGAAGTTAGGGAGATACAAAGAAAAATGGGAAATGGGAAGAAGGAAAAGGGGGAAAAGGTAGGTTGGTTTTTTTTTTTTTGGTTTTTGGTTTTGCAGAACATAATTAAGTTTAGCAAAAGGAAGTAGAAAAACAAAAAGCATCAATGTCAGCGGCATTTTGTCTCAGGGAACCAATATCTTCATATAGCCTGATCTGGTAGCACCAGACACTCACTATTTTGATTGGTTTTATGACATGTTATAATTTTAATTTGTGTTATAACAGTATGCTATTATTTTTTTAATTATTATGAAATTATCTCATTATTTTTATTAACATACTCCAACAAACCAAAAGAGTGTCACTTAACGCAATGTCATAAAACTCAATTCATTTAGTATTTTACCCGTTACGTCACGGGTCCTTATAGAATATATAAAGTACCAGGTGAAAATTCAGCTGGAGGTCGGAGGTTCAATCTTCAGTGTGGTCGATACAAAAAATTACAATTTCAAATTATTTAAGAATTCTACCCGGTTATGTCTGATAGACCGAGAGGATGCTACCTCCATTGATTAATTTGACATTTTATGCAGATTCCCAAGTTTGACAGAAGGATTTCTGACTCCGACGCGGTACACCTAAAGAAGATGAGAAATTACATCGGCTGAAACATTGTGTATATACGGTACAATCACGTTGACGCACCGGTTCTTGCCAGATCAGCAAAGTTAAGCAACGTTCAGCCTGGCCAGTACCAGATGGATGACCATTTGGGAAGGTGAGGTGCTATATGTACTGCGAGGTAAAATACCAGTGGAACTCTCTTCCATTTACTTGCTTTCGAGCTGACTAGAATATGGTCGTCTTCAATTGGTCATAACAAAATTTGGTGCTGTCTATCCTTCTCTTGAGGGTACATGGGTCTCTCTTAAGCTGTGGTAGGCAACGCATCTAATGACGGCATCACAATAAAAGATACTCTTGATACCCCTGGCGAAGCATCAAGTATTCAGCTACAAACAAGATTTGAATACCACTACAAACTCGTGCAGTGAGTTCAATCTCAGCTGTGGTTGCATGTTACGTTTTTAACATTGTGTGAATAGCAACTCAAGATGAGAACAGTAATCCAAATAATCCAAATTGTCAACCCTCATCTCAAAAATTCGGAAATCTAATTCAAGGTGAATTTGAACTGCTGGAGTACTGTATCCTCTTCTGTGTACATTTCTACCACCCTTCTCACTACTTTGAAGCATGATTGTTTTATTTTTGCCAAATAAATTTTGAACTGAATTGAGTTTTATGACATTGCGTTAATATTCTAAGTAGCTTTATAAAATTATATTATAATTTTACTTATTGTTATAACATTGTGTTATTATTTTAAGACATTATATTATAAGTACGGCTAAGACAAAAGCACATTCTTTACATTGTTTTGGCTCTCAAATGTGTATCCGTTGATATCGTATATGCTTTTATATACAGTGATGTGGTTCTCGGTTGATTAACTGTGTCTAACTGTATTGGATATATACTCGAGAGTCAACACAATGATAAGAATATTCTGTTGTCATAGCCCTAATTATAAGTATACTTATTCTTATGACATTGTGTTATTATTTTAAGACATTATATTATAAGTATACTTATTGTTATGACATTGTTATATTATTTAAGACATTATATCATAAGTATACTTACTGTTATGACATTGTGCTATTATTTTAAGACATTATATCATAAGTATACTTATTGTTATGACATTGTGTTATTATTTTAAGACATTATATCATAAGAATACTTACTGTTATGACATTGTGTTATTATTTTAAGACATTATATTATAAGTATACTTATTGTTATGACATTGTGTCATTATTTTAAGACATATCATAAGAATACTTACTGTTATGATATTGTGTTATATGCTACATTACATAAATCATTTTGGGTTTATTTAATGTCAATTTATGTAATGCGATCAAAGTTATTATGCTCCAAGTTCTTTATATCTACGGATGTGTACGGATAAATTTGTTTTGTATGTGTTTATTTTTACATGAATGATCTGTAAGCGATATAACGAACGTTCAATAAGTAATTCCCTTGAGCCACTTCCAGTTTTCTGATCTAGCTGAAATGTTGCATGGGCAATGATTTATATCTCTATGGATTATGCGGCAAATTACAAATCTGAACTAATTATGGTTGGTCGGTTGTTTTTGTTTTAAGGCATATCAACCCTTTCCAGGTTATTTAATGCCGAATCCAGTGATTTTGAAGAACAATTTTTTAATAGAGTATATTTGTTTTGTTTTTTAAGTCGGTTTCTATTTAACCCACAGTTGGGACCCTAACAGGTACTACCACTCCGGGTCAAAGTGGACCTGGGAGCAATGGAAATTAAAGGGTGGCTCCACACTCCCTAAAGCCCACAAGCTGGGGCCTCACCATCGGATATGGTTTAAGGTCATATCCAGGACCTGAACTAATTATGGTTTCTGATTTACAGGTGTTTGAATTGAGTCAGATGCATCTTCTGACTTTCAACTTTTTCCCAGTCATTAAGTTGTTTTTACGAAAGGAAAACGTTTTCCAGATGATGCAGCCTTCATTTCTGAAGTTACGTCATGGTTGGAAGACCAATGTGGCGTGTTCTACAAAAATGGTCGCCATGGCTGCATTAAAAGTCACTCTGGGTGATTCCTATGTAAAGAAAGGCTGTTGTATGTTTTGTTGTTCTACTGCTTTGAAAAGTTGGTCAGGGACATTATTTATTGAGCGTCCCTTGTAGATTCTATTTAACTCATGGATATGGCCTTGACAAAGTACTATTACTTTGGATCAGAATATGTACCCTAAAATAATCGCAACTAAGACTTGTAAGAAGAAATCACTAATGCTTAACGCATCTCCGGTCTAACAAATAAAACAACTTTTAGTGGAAATTCAACTCCATTCATCAATATAGTATTATATTGTTACTTATGGCATCAGATGTATGTCGTAAACTTCTGACGCCAGTTGTTATATCATCGTCACAAGGTATTGTATCTCAATACCCGAAAACGACGGTCACGATAACAAATTTAGCGTATGGTAGCAAGAAAGACGGACAGAGTATTAAGTCAAATATTTATTGAAACGAAATGATTGAAAATGTCTCTTGTTGATAAGAAGTTTCCAAGAAGAGGAAAATAACAGTCCTTGTTATTATGGTTTGTTAGAAGTGAAAATAATTAGAAATGTCTCTTGTTGATAGGATGTTCCGAGATGAAGAAAATATCAAAATCCTTATTATTAAAGTTGTTACAGGGGAGAATAATTTGATATGTCTCTTATTGTTAGGATTTCCGAGAAGAAAATATCTAAGTCCTTGTTATTAAAGTTGTTGTTGTTGTCGGTTGTCGAACAGCTTCTGCTACTATGAGAAAGAAATGGCGAAGACGTTCAAGTTAGCTGATGTTGCTGCTGTTAGAGAAGAGTTAAGCATGCAAGTCATTGCATAAACTTTCACCACTATTGCTGGCCAGCTGAAGCTGAGCCCTTATATATTGTGCACGCAGACGTAGTTGTAGACACATAGTTCAGGTGCATAAAAAAGAAACTTTTGCTGTCAGATGTGTCGTAATGATACGATTAGCTTTGCTGTAGGGAAATGTTCATTTCTTTGCTTCCGCGTTTATTTTACTTCTATTTAAACCTGGTGTATCTGTGAATAAATTTAGGCTAAGTTTATCACTTGTGACCCTTTTATAAATATTTTTTTTTATCACATATATTCATATCCCATCTATCGAAATCTCCTGGCCTTCTCTCTCTTAGTGTTTTGCCTGATAATTCTTTGCTATAATGAACTCTGTATCGTAGTGGAAGGATGGGTGCAAAAAGCATAATTTCGTCAAAGCTTTTATTATGTGAAAGAGCACCGGGAAATTCTAGATTAGTTTTCCCTTGACACAGCTCAAAACACAAGGAAAAAACAAACGGATGTGAGTTGATCATAACAATTAAATACTAATACTGTTTCGCCACTGAATCAGTGATGTATTGCTGAATGGTATTGTTTTGACTTGGGGTTTGGGTGACGATGACCCCTGGATAACCCTTCGCAGAACCTGCTGGCGTGAGAAATTCATTGATGGAAAATTACTCACAGGGTAAGCTTACATAAGATTGGCAATTGACTAATAAGAACGAGCCTAAGCGTGACGGAGGGGGGGTATTCATATGGCTGACAACTTTATGTGTCGTTAACAATCGATCGAATATCGTAGTTAAGCACAGGTCGGCGCCATTGTTGTTTATGCTGTCGTATCAGTGTCTGCTCCTGATGTTTGGATGTTTCTGCTCCTGTTGATTCAATCTGTGTTTTGTTTACATGTAGCTATAGGCTCGATAGAGATCTTATATTTTACAGTATAGCGATAGTCTCTTTCGAGAGGGATACAATGATTTTAACGTTTCTCTAACAATCCATTGTCACATAAAACAAAAAAACATAGCCTTGAGCCCCTAAGGGCCATAGGCCATCTACAACTTTGTAGATGCTTTTGTAGCGACTGAGTTCTTTTTACGGGGTGCGGGTGCTGGCCCCACGTCCAACCTTCCCAGAAAGTACATACAGCACCTAGCCTTCCCAAATGGTCACCCATGTGGTACTAGCCAGGCTCGACGTTGCTTAACTTTGGTGATCTGTCGAGAATCGGTGTGTCAATGTGCTTGTGCCGTACATTGTTGCATATTAATATAAAATTGCGTCATAAAATATGCATTTTCCTTAATGAAAATTTAATACCACTTGCGAAAAGATAATTCCTATTTTGATCACCTAAATTATTTACTTTTGTACAATTTATACATTTTTTTACGATAGGTGTAGGAGTGTTGTAGACAGACGAAAAATGACAATATTTATGCAATTATTTGTTTTAAAAAAATGGATACTAAAATTCATTGACACTTGCATATTTATTCATTTGAAAACTGTTTTCTTTTCAGACTTCTTTCGATTTACTACAAAGATACGGGTTATAATTTCATTACTCGTACTCTTTTGTGAGTTTTTTCTCCTCCGATATCTGTCTCCCCCCTCCTTTTTTTCATCTCCCTTCCTTTCCTCTTGTGTATGTCTTTATGGTAATTTTAAGTATGTCTTCATTTTAAACTTATTTTTAACTTCGTCCCTTTATGCCATCGGTCGCCCCTGATGAAAATGGAGAAAGACGTCTCGGCTTAAAAGAAACTCTGTTTACTGTCATTTATAAATTTTGTACCACTAACAATCTCTTTTATATATCTCTTTCAACAGTCTCTTTTATATATATACTAGCATTTCAGTCGGGCGTTGCCCGGGTGTTTGGAGGTGTAAGTTTTTTTTGTGTTCACGTGTACTATACTATATTTTATTGTTAAGGTTCTCGGTCACCAAGGTAGAAGCTCTTCTCAATTGAGATGATGTATTGAAACAACTATATTTATTAGCTTGTATACCTAGAAAATAGAACTAAAAATAAACCGAAAAGAAATATCCAACAAAGTTTGGTGGTATCATGAGATACTGCTGGGGTACTCTGGGATAGTGGTAATGATGCTCCAGTAGTATATATATATATATATATATATATATATATATATAAAATTTATTTATACAAACATTAATGGCTGCATATGTGCATACATGTTTCTGTAATCACCCGCGTTGGGGGATTATGTCTTCAGGCCAAGAATTACTGTTGAGAATAATATACCTGCTCTGTTCACTCATTGAGCACTCTTTGGTAGACACATGTTGTTTCATTGGATGTACTTCTAGGAAACTAAACTCTACTGGCTATATATATATATATATATATATATATATATATATATATATATATATATATATATATAGAATATTCCGCATTTCATCCACACTAGGATTCCTCAGGCTTATGCGAGAATTTTGTAGTTCAACCGAGGGTCAACTGGGCCTTTGTCCTGTAAGTGCCTGCTCATTCACTGATTAGGAAGGGTGACGTAGAAACTAGAAAGCTGATTGGCTAACTAAAAACTCAATAGAGTGTGCATATATAAAAACACGAGACAACCACAAAATTCTCGCATAAGCCTGAGGAATCCTAGCGGTGGATGAAACACGGAATATTCTGTGTAGCTTAATCGCCATATATATTTTATTTTTATTAAAATCTAGCTTTACATACGTATTGAGCACTTTTGAAGTAAATACTTAAAGTTTACACATAAATTTATACTTTCGTATATTAATATGTATATATATATATTGACTGGTGTTAATCGTGACACTCTGCCCTGATGATTCCTGAAAGGATGAAACACTAGTGTCTGTAGGTATTTAATAATTAATTGTAGTAAATAATTATGTTAGCCCCTTTAAGAAACTCGTTTCTTATTGTTGAGCACTTTTTGGATTAAAGTCGATCAATTAAGCTCTTATGCACAGATCATCATATAATAATTAGATCACTCTGACAGACGTTAAAAAGCATTTAAAAAATAAATGTTTAACTTCTACAGCATTTCTCGCGGTTAACGGTAGCCAAATGGATTAGGTCCTTGCTAATGAAGACCGGGATGGCTTCTGTTACCAGGTTCGAATCTATCGACCAGTGTTAATTGTGACACCCTGCACTGATGATTCCCAAAAGAATGAAACACTAGTGTCTGTAGGTATTTATTGTAGTAAATAATTATATATATACTAGTAGGCCGCCTCGCGTTACCTGGTCATAAAGTTTATGCAGATTTCGTATTTATTATTATAGAGTCCATTATCTAGTGGTTGTTATATTATGCTCCATATTTAGTATTTGAGAAGGAAAAAAATACGACTTGGGTGCCATCAGCTAGAATTGAAACCAAAGCATTTAGCCCTCCAGCCTTAGTCGTTACCATCTGATCTAAATCCACATCCTTATGAGAACGTTTTAAAAATAAGATTGTTCAACCTATAAATATATATTTGCGCATGCATACAGAAGCATTTGAAGTCAACTTACGCCTGCCAAGCTCCAAGTTTTTTTCTTCCTGTTGTTTTTTTTTTTCAATTTTGACCCCCTTAGTAACTATTTTTACCGGCTAAAGACAAAATCGAATTTGTTCCACAGGTTCAAATCCCCTATATATCGTTTCAAGTCTGTAGCCCAAAAATTGACAGAGGTGTTAGATAGAGACCGTTTCACAGACATACAAGGTTTACAAAGGCATTAATTCATCCAGTGCAGCCTGTTTCTTTATATCACTGCTCTATATGGCAGCAGTCATGTGGTTTTAACTGAGATTCACAACCCTTTTCAGCAATCGAGGGGCCTTACTTCCGTGCTATATTGAGGATACTGTCTTTCTGAATTCTTTAGATCAGGCTTCATAATTCGTATTATTTTGATTATTCGAACTACTGTTCTCATCTTCAGGATTAAGGCTCCCAAAATACATACTTGAATGGTCTGTAAGGATCCATGGCATACCAAATAAAGTAGTTGGTAAACATCTTCTGGGTGTTTGTAGTTTGATATGCATTGATTTGCAAGTCAATTAACTAAATATAAAGTTTATGTAACCGGAGCGAAAGTCAGATTTTCGAAAATCGTCATGAACTGGAGAGAGTAGATTACAATTTTATTCGTATT
This sequence comes from Euprymna scolopes, assembly GCF_053919585.1. Classification (NCBI taxonomy): domain Eukaryota; kingdom Metazoa; phylum Mollusca; class Cephalopoda; order Sepiida; family Sepiolidae; genus Euprymna; species Euprymna scolopes. The sequence continues at coordinate 120,229,217 of NC_136489.1, read as the reverse complement.
TTTGAGACATGGCGTAGCCGTGTTATGGAGATGCCTAAATATGCATCCGAAAGTCAAACTTTATGAAAAATGTCTCTGTTGTTAACTGGTGAGATTAAAATACAATTCAGGTTATACTTTTGAAACATGAATCGTTATGTTATGGAGAGGATTAGGTTAGAATTTGAGCAAAACTTTTTTTTATTTTTTAGAATTAGCATCGTTGTGTAGTAAGAGCTAGCTGTGTTTAGACATTTAGTGAGTTCTGACTGTGCCTTGCCGTGTAGTGGGAGCTGGCTGTGTCTAGTCTTGTTTGATGGGCTAGTTGTGTTTAGTCATGCTTGATGGGCTAGTTGTGTCTAGTCATATTTGATGGGCTAGTCGTGTTTGATGGGCTAGTTGTGTCTAGTCATGTTTGATGGGCTAGTCGTGTTTGATGGGCTAGTTGTGTCTAGTCATATTTGATGGGCTAGTCGTGTTTGATGGGCTAGTTGTGTCTAGTCATGTTTGATGGGCTAGTTGTGTTTGATGGGCTAGTTGTGTCTAGTCATGTTTGATGGGCTAGTCGTGTTTGATGGGCTAGTCGTGTTTGATGGGCTAGTTGTGTCTAGTCATATTTGATGGGCTAGTCGTGTTTGATGGGCTAGTTGTGTCTAGTCATGTTTGATGGGCTAGTTGTGTCTAGTCATGTTTGATGGGCTAGTTGTGTCTAGTCATGTTTGATGGGCTAGTTGTGTCTAGTCATATTTGATGGGCTAGTCGTGTTTGATGGGCTAGTTGTGTCTAGTCATGTTTGATGGGCTAGTCGTGTTTGATGGGCTAGTTGTGTCTAGTCATATTTGATGGGCTAGTCGTGTTTGATGGGCTAGTTGTGTCTAGTCATATTTGATGGGCTAGTCGTGTTTGATGGGCTAGTTGTGTCTAGTCATATTTGATGGGCTAGTCGTGTTTGATGGGCTAGTTGTGTCTAGTCATGTTTGATGGGCTAGTTGTGTCTAATCATGTTTGATGGGCTAGTTGTGTCTAGTCATGTTTGATGGGCTAGTTGTGTCTAGTCATGTTTGATGGGCTAGTTGTGTCTAGTCATGTTTGATGGGCTAGTTGTGTCTAGTCATGTTTGATGGGCTAGTTGTGTCTAGTCATGTTTGATGGGCTAGTTGTGTCTAGTCATGTTTGATGGGCTAGTCGTGTTTGATGGGCTAGTTGTGTCTAGTCATATTTGATGGGCTAGTCGTGTTTGATGGGCTAGTTGTGTCTAGTCATGTTTGATGGGCTAGTTGTGTCTAGTCATGTTTGATGGGCTAGTTGTGTCTAGTCATGTTTGATGGGCTAGTTGTGTCTAGTCATGTTTGATGGGCTAGTTGTGTCTAGTCATGTTTGATGGGCTAGTTGTGTCTAGTCATGTTTGATGGGCTAGTTGTGTCTAGTCATGTTTGATGGGCTAGTCGTGTTTGATGGGCTAGTTGTGTCTAGTCATATTTGATGGGCTAGTCGTGTTTGATGGGCTAGTTGTGTCTAGTCATGTTTGATGGGCTAGTTGTGTCTAGTCATGTTTGATGGGCTAGTTGTGTCTAGTCATGTTTGATGGGCTAGTTGTGTCTAGTCATATTTGATGGGCTAGTCGTGTTTGATAGGCCAGTTGTGTCTAGTCATGTTTGATGGGCTAGTTGTGTCTAGTCATGTTTGATGGGCTAGTTGTGTCTAGTCATGTTTGATGGGCTAGTTGTGTCTAGTCATATTTGATGGGCTAGTTGTGTCTAGTCATGTTTGATGGGCTAGTTGTGTCTAGTCATATTTGATGGGCTAGTCGTGTTTGATGGGTTAGTTGTGTCTAGTCATGTTTGATGGGCTAGTCGTGTTTGATGGCTAGTTGTGTCTAGTCATGTTTGATGGGCTAGTCGTGTTTGATGGGCTAGTTGTGTCTAGTCATATTTGATGGGCTAGTCGTGTTTGATGGGCTAGTTGTGTCTAGTCATATTTGATGGGCTAGTCATGTTTGATGGGCTAGTTGTGTCTAGTCATGTTTGATGGGCTAGTTGTGTCTAGTCATGTTTGATGGGCTAGTTGTGTCTAGTCATGTTTGATGGGCTAGTTGTGTCTAGTCATGTTTGATGGGCTAGTCGTGTTTGATGGGCTAGTTGTGTCTAGTCGTGTTTGATGGGCTAATTGTGTCTAGTCATGTTTGATGGGCTAGCTGTGTCTAGTCATGTTTGATGGGCTAGTCGTGTTTGATGGGCTAGTTGTGTCTAGTCATATTTGATGGGCTAGTTGTGTTTGATGGGCTAGTTGTGTCTAGTCATATTTGATGGGCTAGTCGTGTTTGATGGGCTAGTTGTGTCTAGTCATATTTGATGGGCTAGTCGTGTTTGATGGGCTAGTTGTGTCTAGTCATATTTGATGGGCTAGTCGTGTTTGATGGGCTAGTTGTGTCTAGTCATGTTTGATGGGCTAGTTGTGTCTAGTCATGTTTGATGGGCTAGTTGTGTCTAGTCATGTTTGATGGCTAGTTGTGTCTAGTCATGTTTGATGGGCTAGTCGTGTTTGATGGGCTAGTTGTGTCTAGTCATATTTGATGGGCTAGTCGTGTTTGATGGGCTAGTTGTGTCTAGTCATATTTGATGGGCTAGTCATGTTTGATGGGCTAGTTGTGTCTAGTCATGTTTGATGGGCTAGTTGTGTCTAGTCATGTTTGATGGGCTAGTTGTGTCTAGTCATGTTTGATGGGCTAGTTGTGTCTAGTCATGTTTGATGGGCTAGTCGTGTTTGATGGGCTAGTTGTGTCTAGTCGTGTTTGATGGGCTAGTTGTGTCTAGTCATGTTTGATGGGCTAGTCGTGTTTGATGGGCTAGTTGTGTCTAGTCGTGTTTGATGGGCTAGTTGTGTCTAGTCATGTTTGATGGGCTAGTTGTGTCTAGTCATGTTTGATGGGCTAGTCGTGTTTGATGGGCTAGTTGTGTCTAGTCATATTTGATGGGCTAGTTGTGTCCAGTCATGTTTGATGGGCTAGTTGTGTCTAGTCATGTTTGATGGGCTAGTCGTGTTTGATGGGCTAGTTGTGTCTAGTCATATTTGATGGGCTAGTTGTGTTTGATGGGCTAGTTGTGTCTAGTCATATTTGATGGGCTAGTCATGTTTGATGGGCTAGTTGTGTCTAGTCATATTTGATGGGCTAGTCGTGTTTGATGGGCTAGTTGTGTCTAGTCATATTTGATGGGCTAGTCGTGTTTGATGGGCTAGTTGTGTCTAGTCATGTTTGATGGGCTAGTTGTGTCTAGTCATGTTTGATGGGCTAGTTGTGTCTAGTCATGTTTGATGGCTAGTTTAGTCTAGTCATGTTTGATGGGCTAGTCGTGTTTGATGGGCTAGTTGTGTCTAGTCATATTTGATGGGCTAGTCGTGTTTGATGGGCTAGTTGTGTCTAGTCATATTTGATGGGCTAGTCATGTTTGATGGGCTAGTTGTGTCTAGTCATGTTTGATGGGCTAGTTGTGTCTAGTCATGTTTGTGGGCTAGTTGTGTCTAGTCATGTTTGATGGGCTAGTTGTGTCTAGTCATGTTTGATGGGCTAGTCGTGTTTGATGGGCTAGTTGTGTCTAGTCGTGTTTGATGGGCTAGTTGTGTCTAGTCATGTTTGATAGGCTAGTTGTGTCTAGTCATGTTTGATGGGCTAGTCGTGTTTGATGGGCTAGTTGTGTCTAGTCATATTTGATGGGCTAGTTGTGTCTAGTCATGTTTGATGGGCTAGTTGTGTCTAGTCATGTTTGATGGGCTAGTCGTGTTTGATGGGCTAGTTGTGTCTAGTCATATTTGATGGGCTAGTCATGTTTGATGGGCTAGTTGTGTCTAGTCATATTTGATGGGCTAGTTGTGTCTAGTCATGTTTGATGGGCTAGTTGTGTCTAGTCATGTTTGATGGGCTTGTCGTGTTTGATGGGCTTGTTGTGTCTAGTCATATTTGATGGGCTTGTCGTGTTTGATGGGCTAGTTGTGTCTAGTCATATTTGATGGGCTAGTCGTGTTTGATGGGCTAGTTGTGTCTAGTCATATTTGATGGGCTAGTCATGTTTGATGGGCTAGTTGTGTCTAGTCATGTTTGATGGGCTAGTTGTGTCTAGTCATGTTTGATGGGCTAGTTGTGTCTAGTCATGTTTGATGGGCTAGTTGTGTCTAGTCATGTTTGATGGGCTAGTCGTGTTTGATGGGCTAGTTGTGTCTAGTCATATTTGATGGGCTAGTCGTGTTTGATGGGCTAGTTGTGTCTAGTCATGTTTGATGGGCTAGTTGTGTCTAGTCATGTTTGATGGGCTAGTTGTGTCTAGTCATGTTTGATGGCTAGTTGTGTCTAGTCATATTTGATGGGCTAGTCGTGTTTGATGGGCTAGTTGTGTCTAGTCATATTTGATGGGCTAGTCATGTTTGATGGGCTAGTTGTGTCTAGTCATGTTTGATGGGCTAGTTGTGTCTAGTCATGTTTGATGGGCTAGTTGTGTCTAGTCATGTTTGATGGGCTAGTTGTGTCTAGTCATGTTTGATGGGCTAGTCGTGTTTGATGGGCTAGTTGTGTCTAGTCGTGTTTGATGGGCTAGTTGTGTCTAGTAATGTTTGATGGGCTAGTTGTGTCTAGTCATGTTTGATGGGCTAGTCGTGTTTGATGGGCTAGATGTGTCTAGTCATATTTGATGGGCTAGTTGTGTCTAGTCATGTTTGATGGGCTAGTTGTGTCTAGTCATGTTTGATGGGCTAGTCGTGTTTGATGGGCTAGTTGTGTCTAGTCATATTTGATGGGCTAGTCGTGTTTGATGGGCTAGTTGTGTCTAGTCATGTTTGATGGGCTAGTTGTGTCTAGTCATATTTGATGGGCTAGTCGTGTTTGATGGGCTAGTTGTGTCTAGTCATATTTGATGGGCTAGTTGTGTTTGATGGGCTAGTTGTGTCTAGTCATATTTGATGGGCTAGTCGTGTTTGATGGGCTAGTTGTGTCTAGTCATATTTGATGGGCTAGTTGTGTTTGATGGGCTAGTTGTGTCTAGTCATATTTGATGGGCTAGTCGTGTTTGATGGGCTAGTTGTGTCTAGTCATGTTTGATGGGCTAGTTGTGTCTAGTCATGTTTGATGGGCTAGTTGTGTCTAGTCATGTTTGATGGCTAGTTGAGTCTAGTCATGTTTGATGGGCTAGTCGTGTTTGATGGGCTAGTTGTGTCATGTCATATTTGATGGGCTAGTCGTGTTTGATGGGCTAGTTGTGTCTAGTCATATTTGATGGGCTAGTCATGTTTGATGGGCTAGTTGTGTCTAGTCATGTTTGATGGGCTAGTTGTGTCTAGTCATGTTTGTGGGCTAGTTGTGTCTAGTCATGTTTGATGGGCTAGTTGTGTCTAGTCATGTTTGATGGGCTAGTCGTGTTTGATGGGCTAGTTGTGTCTAGTCGTGTTTGATGGGCTAGTTGTGTCTAGTCATGTTTGATAGGCTAGTTGTGCCTAGTCATATTTGATGGGCTAGTCGTGTTTGATGGGTTAGTTGTGTCTAGTCATATTTGATGGGCTAGTCGTGTTTGATGGGCTAGTTGTGTCTAGTCATGTTTGATGGGCTAGTTGTGTCTAGTCATATTTGATGGGCTAGTCGTGTTTGATGGGCTAGTTGTGTCTAGTCGTGTTTGATGGGCTAGTTGTGTCTAGTCATATTTGATGGGCTAGTCGTGTTTGATGGGCTAGTTGTGTCTAGTCATATTTGATGGGCTAGTCGTGTTTGATGGGCTAGTTGTGTCTAGTCATATTTGATGGGCTTGTTGTGTCTAGTCATGTTTGATGGGCTAGTTGTGTCTAGTAATGTTTGATGGGCTAGTCGTGTTTGATGGGCTAGTTGTGTCTAGTCATATTTGATGGGCTAGTCATGTTTGATGGGCTAGTTGTGTCTAGTCATATTTGATGGGCTAGTTGTGTCTAGTCATGTTTGATGGGCTAGTTGTGTCTAGTCATGTTTGATGGGCTAGTCGTGTTTGATGGGCTAGTTGTGTCTAGTCATATTTGATGGGCTAGTCATGTTTGATGGGCTAGTTGTGTCTAGTCATATTTGATGGGCTAGTCGTGTTTGATGGGCTAGTTGTGTCTAGTCATATTTGATGGGCTAGTCATGTTTGATGGGCTAGTTGTGTCTAGTCATGTTTGATGGGCTAGTTGTGTCTAGTCATGTTTGATGGGCTAGTTGTGTCTAGTCATGTTTGATGGGCTAGTTGTGTCTAGTCATGTTTGATGGGCTAGTCGTGTTTGATGGGCTAGTTGTGTCTAGTCATATTTGATGGGCTAGTCGTGTTTGATGGGCTAGTTGTGTCTAGTCATGTTTGATGGGCTAGTTGTGTCTAGTCATGTTTGATGGGCTAGTTGTGTCTAGTAATGTTTGATGGCTAGTTGTGTCTAGTCATGTTTGATGGGCTAGTCGTGTTTGATGGGCTAGTTGTGTCTAGTCATATTTGATGGGCTAGTCGTGTTTGATGGGCTAGTTGTGTCTAGTCATATTTGATGGGCTAGTCATGTTTGATGGGCTAGTTGTGTCTAGTCATGTTTGATGGGCTAGTTGTGTCTAGTCATGTTTGATGGGCTAGTTGTGTCTAGTCATGTTTGATGGGCTAGTTGTGTCTAGTCATGTTTGATGGGCTAGTCGTGTTTGATGGGCTAGTTGTGTCTAGTCGTGTTTGATGGGCTAGTTGTGTCTAGTAATGTTTGATGGGCTAGTTGTGTCTAGTCATGTTTGATGGGCTAGTCGTGTTTGATGGGCTAGTTGTGTCTAGTCATATTTGATGGGCTAGTTGTGTCTAGTCATGTTTGATGGGCTAGTTGTGTCTAGTCATGTTTGATGGGCTAGTCGTGTTTGATGGGCTAGTTGTGTCTAGTCATATTTGATGGGCTAGTCGTGTTTGATGGGCTTGTTGTGTCTAGTCATGTTTGATGGGCTAGTTGTGTCTAGTCATATTTGATGGGCTAGTCGTGTTTGATGGGCTAGTTGTGTCTAGTCGTGTTTGATGGGCTAGTTGTGTCTAGTCATATTTGATGGGCTAGTCGTGTTTGATGGGCTAGTTGTGTCTAGTCATATTTGATGGGCTTGTCGTGTTTGATGGGCTTGTTGTGCCTAGTCATATTTGATGGGCTAGTCATGTTTGATGGGCTAGTTGTGTCTAGTAATATTTGATGGGCTAGTCATGTTTGATGGGCTAGTTGTGTCTAGTCATATTTGATGGGCTAGTCATGTTTGATGGGCTAGTTGTGTCTAGTCATATTTGATGGGCTAGTTATGTCTAGTCATGTTTGATGGGCTAGTTGTGTCTAGTCATATTTGATGGGCTAGTCATGTTTGATGGGCTAGTTGTGTCTAGTCATATTTGATGGGCTAGTCATGTTTGATGGGCTAGTTGTGTCTAGTCATATTTGATGGGCTAGTCATGTTTGATGGGCTAGTTGTGTCTAGTCATATTTGATGGGCTAGTTATGTCTAGTTATGTTTGATGGGCAATTGTGTCTAGTTTTATTTGATGGGCTAGTCGTGTTTGATGGGCTAGTTGTGTCTAGTCATATTTGATGGGCTAGTTGTGTCTAGTCATGTTTGATGGGCTAGTTGTGTCTAGTCATATTTGATGGGGTAGTCGTGTTTGATTGGCTAGTTGTGTCTAGTCATGTTTGATGGGCTAGTTGTGTCTAGTCATATTTGATGGGCTTGTCGTGTTTGATGGGCTAGTTGTGTCTAGTCATGTTTGATGGGCAAGTTGTGTCTAGTCATGTTTGATGGGCTAGTTGTGTCTAGTCATATTTGATGGGCTTGTCGTGTTTGATGGGCTAGTTGTGTCTACTCATATTTGATGGGCTAGTCGTGTTTGATGGGCTAGTTGTGTCTAGTCATATTTGATGGGCTAGTCGTGTTTGATGGGCTAGTTGTGTCTAGTCATGTTTGATGGGCTAGTTGTGTCTAGTCATGTTTGATGGGCTAGTTGTGTCTAGTCATGTTTGATGGGCTAGTCGTGTTTGATGGGCTAGTTGTGTCTAGTCGTGTTTGATGGGCTAGTTGTGTCTAGTCATGTTTGATGGGCTAGTTGTGTCTAGTCATGTTTGATGGGCTAGTCGTGTTTGATGGGCTAGTTGTGTCTAGTCATATTTGATGGGCTAGTTGTGTCTAGTCATGTTTGATGGGCTAGTTGTGTCTAGTCATGTTTGATGGGCTAGTCGTGTTTGATGGGCTAGTTGTGTCTAGTCATATTTGATGGGCTAGTCGTGTTTGATGGGCTAGTTGTGTCTAGTCATATTTGATGGGCTAGTCGTGTTTGATGGGCTAGTTGTGTCTAGTCATATTTGATGGGCTTGTCGTGTTTGATGGGCTAGTTGTGCCTAGTCATATTTGATGGGCTAGTCGTGTTTGATGGGCTAGTTGTGTCTAGTCATATTTGATGGGCTAGTCGTGTTTGATGGGCTAGTTGTGTCTAGTCATGTTTGATGGGCTAGTTGTGTCTAGTCATATTTGATGGGCTAGTCGTGTTTGATGGGCTAGTTGTGTCTAGTCATGTTTGATGGGCTAGTTGTGTCTAGTCATATTTGATGGGCTAGTCGTGTTTGATGGGCTAGTTGTGTCTAGTCATATTTTATGGGCTTGTCGTGTTTGATGGGCTAGTTGTGCCTAGTCATATTTGATGGGCTAGTCGTGTTTGATGGGCTAGTTGTGTCTAGTCATATTTGATGGGCTAGTCGTGTTTGATGGGCTAGTTGTGTCTAGTCGTGTTTGATGGGCTAGTTGTGTCTAGTCATATTTGATGGGCTAGTCGTGTTTGATGGGCTAGTTGTGTCTAGTCATATTTGATGGGCTAGTCGTGTTTGATGGGCTAGTTGTGTCTAGTCATATTTGATGGGCTAGTCGTGTTTGATGGGCTAGTTGTGTCTAGTCATGTTTGATGGGCTAGTTGTGTCTAGTCATGTTTGATGGGCTAGTTGTGTCTAGTCATATTTGATGGGCTAGTCGTGTTTGATGGGCTAGTTGTGTCTAGTCATATTTGATGGGCTTGTCGTGTTTGATGGGCTAGTTGTGCCTAGTCATATTTGATGGGCTAGTCGTGTTTGATGGGCTAGTTGTGTCTAGTCATATTTGATGGGCTAGTCGTGTTTGATGGGCTAGTTGTGTCTAGTCATGTTTGATGGGCTAGTTGTGTCTAGTCATATTTGATGGGCTAGTCGTGTTTGATGGGCTAGTTGTGTCTAGTCATGTTTGATGGGCTAGTTGTGTCTAGTCATATTTGATGGGCTAGTCGTGTTTGATGGGCTAGTTGTGTCTAGTCATATTTGATGGGCTTGTCGTGTTTGATGGGCTATTGTGCCTAGTCATATTTGATGGGCTAGTCGTGTTTGATGGGCTAGTTGTGTCTAGTCATATTTGATGGGCTAGTCGTGTTTGATGGGCTAGTTGTGTCTAGTCATGTTTGATGGGCTAGTTGTGTCTAGTCATGTTTGATGGGCTAGTTGTGTCTAGTCATGTTTGATGGCTAGTTGTGTCTAGTCATATTTGATGGGCTAGTCGTGTTTGATGGGCTAGTTGTGTCTAGTCATATTTGATGGGCTAGTCGTGTTTGATGGGCTAGTTGTGTCTAGTCATATTTGATGGGCTAGTCATGTTTGATGGGCTAGTTGTGTCTAGTCATGTTTGATGGGCTAGTTGTGTCTAGTCATGTTTGATGGGCTAGTTGTGTCTAGTCATGTTTGATGGGCTAGTTGTGTCTAGTCATGTTTGATGGGCTAGTCGTGTTTGATGGGCTAGTTGTGTCTAGTCGTGTTTGATGGGCTAGTTGTGTCTAGTCATGTTTGATGGGCTAGTTGTGTCTAGTCATGTTTGATGGGCTAGTCGTGTTTGATGGGCTAGTTGTGTCTAGTCATATTTGATGGGCTAGTTGTGTCTAGTCATGTTTGATGGGCTAGTTGTGTCTAGTCATGTTTGATGGGCTAGTCGTGTTTGATGGGCTAGTTGTGTCTAGTCATATTTGATGGGCTAGTTGTGTTTGATGGGCTAGTTGTGTCTAGTCATATTTGATGGGGTAGTCATGTTTGATGGGCTAGTTGTGTCTAGTCATATTTGATGGGCTAGTCGTGTTTGATGGGCTAGTTGTGTCTAGTCATATTTGATGGGCTAGTCGTGTTTGATGGGCTAGTTGTGTCTAGTCATGTTTGATGGGCTAGTTGTGTCTAGTCATGTTTGATGGGCTAGTTGTGTCTAGTCATGTTTGATGGCTAGTTGTGTCTAGTCATGTTTGATGGGCTAGTCGTGTTTGATGGGCTAGTTGTGTCTAGTCATATTTTATGGGCTTGTCGTGTTTGATGGGCTAGTTGTGCCTAGTCATATTTGATGGGCTAGTCGTGTTTGATGGGCTAGTTGTGTCTAGTCATATTTGATGGGCTAGTCGTGTTTGATGGGCTAGTTGTGTCTAGTCGTGTTTGATGGGCTAGTTGTGTCTAGTCATATTTGATGGGCTAGTCGTGTTTGATGGGCTAGTTGTGTCTAGTCATATTTGATGGGCTAGTCGTGTTTGATGGGCTAGTTGTGTCTAGTCATATTTGATGGGCTAGTCGTGTTTGATGGGCTAGTTGTGTCTAGTCATGTTTGATGGGCTAGTTGTGTCTAGTCATGTTTGATGGGCTAGTTGTGTCTAGTCATATTTGATGGGCTAGTCGTGTTTGATGGGCTAGTTGTGTCTAGTCATATTTGATGGGCTTGTCGTGTTTGATGGGCTAGTTGTGCCTAGTCATATTTGATGGGCTAGTCGTGTTTGATGGGCTAGTTGTGTCTAGTCATATTTGATGGGCTAGTCGTGTTTGATGGGCTAGTTGTGTCTAGTCATGTTTGATGGGCTAGTTGTGTCTAGTCATATTTGATGGGCTAGTCGTGTTTGATGGGCTAGTTGTGTCTAGTCATGTTTGATGGGCTAGTTGTGTCTAGTCATATTTGATGGGCTAGTCGTGTTTGATGGGCTAGTTGTGTCTAGTCATATTTGATGGGCTTGTCGTGTTTGATGGGCTATTGTGCCTAGTCATATTTGATGGGCTAGTCGTGTTTGATGGGCTAGTTGTGTCTAGTCATATTTGATGGGCTAGTCGTGTTTGATGGGCTAGTTGTGTCTAGTCATGTTTGATGGGCTAGTTGTGTCTAGTCATGTTTGATGGGCTAGTTGTGTCTAGTCATGTTTGATGGCTAGTTGTGTCTAGTCATATTTGATGGGCTAGTCGTGTTTGATGGGCTAGTTGTGTCTAGTCATATTTGATGGGCTAGTCGTGTTTGATGGGCTAGTTGTGTCTAGTCATATTTGATGGGCTAGTCATGTTTGATGGGCTAGTTGTGTCTAGTCATGTTTGATGGGCTAGTTGTGTCTAGTCATGTTTGATGGGCTAGTTGTGTCTAGTCATGTTTGATGGGCTAGTTGTGTCTAGTCATGTTTGATGGGCTAGTCGTGTTTGATGGGCTAGTTGTGTCTAGTCGTGTTTGATGGGCTAGTTGTGTCTAGTCATGTTTGATGGGCTAGTTGTGTCTAGTCATGTTTGATGGGCTAGTCGTGTTTGATGGGCTAGTTGTGTCTAGTCATATTTGATGGGCTAGTTGTGTCTAGTCATGTTTGATGGGCTAGTTGTGTCTAGTCATGTTTGATGGGCTAGTCGTGTTTGATGGGCTAGTTGTGTCTAGTCATATTTGATGGGCTAGTTGTGTTTGATGGGCTAGTTGTGTCTAGTCATATTTGATGGGGTAGTCATGTTTGATGGGCTAGTTGTGTCTAGTCATATTTGATGGGCTAGTCGTGTTTGATGGGCTAGTTGTGTCTAGTCATATTTGATGGGCTAGTCGTGTTTGATGGGCTAGTTGTGTCTAGTCATGTTTGATGGGCTAGTTGTGTCTAGTCATGTTTGATGGGCTAGTTGTGTCTAGTCATGTTTGATGGCTAGTTGTGTCTAGTCATGTTTGATGGGCTAGTCGTGTTTGATGGGCTAGTTGTGTCTAGTCATATTTGATGGGCTAGTCGTGTTTGATGGGCTAGTTGTGTCTAGTCATATTTGATGGGCTAGTCATGTTTGATGGGCTAGTTGTGTCTAGTCATGTTTGATGGGCTAGTTGTGTCTTGTCATGTTTGTGGGCTAGTTGTGTCTAGTCATGTTTGATGGGCTAGTTGTGTCTAGTCATGTTTGATGGGCTAGTCGTGTTTGATGGGCTAGTTGTGTCTAGTCGTGTTTGATGGGCTAGTTGTGTCTAGTCGTGTTTGATGGGCTAGTTGTGTCTAGTCATGTTTGATAGGCTAGTTGTGTCTAGTCATGTTTGATGGGCTAGTCGTGTTTGATGGGCTAGTTGTGTCTAGTCATATTTGATGGGCTAGTTGTGTCTAGTCATGTTTGATGGGCTAGTTGTGTCTAGTCATGTTTGATGGGCTAGTCGTGTTTGATGGGCTAGTTGTGTCTAGTCATATTTGATGGGCTAGTCATGTTTGATGGGCTAGTTGTGTCTAGTCATATTTGATGGGCTAGTTGTGTCTAGTCATGTTTGATGGGCTAGTTGTGTCTAGTCATGTTTGATGGGCTAGTCGTGTTTGATGGGCTAGTTGTGTCTAGTCATATTTGATGGGCTAGTCATGTTTGATGGGCTAGTTGTGTCTAGTCATATTTGATGGGCTAGTCGTGTTTGATGGGCTAGTTGTGTCTAGTCATATTTGATGGGCTAGTCATGTTTGATGGGCTAGTTGTGTCTAGTCATGTTTGATGGGCTAGTTGTGTCTAGTCATGTTTGATGGGCTAGTTGTGTCTAGTCATGTTTGATGGGCTAGTTGTGTCTAGTCATGTTTGATGGGCTAGTCGTGTTTGATGGGCTAGTTGTGTCTAGTCATATTTGATGGGCTAGTCGTGTTTGATGGGCTAGTTGTGTCTAGTCATGTTTGATGGGCTAGTTGTGTCTAGTCATGTTTGATGGGCTAGTTGTGTCTAGTCATGTTTGATGGCTAGTTGTGTCTAGTCATGTTTGATGGGCTAGTCGTGTTTGATGGGCTAGTTGTGTCTAGTCATATTTGTTGGGCTAGTCGTGTTTGATGGGCTAGTTGTGTCTAGTCATATTTGATGGGCTAGTCATGTTTGATGGGCTAGTTGTGTCTAGTCATGTTTGATGGGCTAGTTGTGTCTAGTCATGTTTGATGGGCTAGTTGTGTCTAGTCATGTTTGATGGGCTAGTTGTGTCTAGTCATGTTTGATGGGCTAGTCGTGTTTGAGAGGCTAGTGGTGTCTAGTCGTGTTTGATGGGCTAGTTGTGTCTAGTCATGTTTGATGGGCTAGTTGTGTCTAGTCATGTTCGATGGGCTAGTCGTGTTTGATGGGCTAGTTGTGTCTAGTCATATTTGATGGGCTAGTTGTGTCTAGTCATGTTTGATGGGCTAGTTGTGTCTAGTCATGTTTGATGGGCTAGTCGTGTTTGATGGGCTAGTTGTGTCTAGTCATATTTGATGGGCTAGTCGTGTTTGATGGGCTAGTTGTGTCTAGTCATGTTTGATGGGCTAGTTGTGTCTAGTCATATTTGATGGGCTAGTCGTGTTTGATGGGCTAGTTGTGTCTAGTCATATTTGATGGGCTTGTCGTGTTTGATGGGCTAGTTGTGCCTAGTCATATTTGATGGGCTAGTCGTGTTTGATGGGCTAGTTGTGTCTAGTCATATTTGATGGGCTAGTCGTGTTTGATGGGCTAGTTGTGTCTAGTCATGTTTGATGGGCTAGTTGTGTCTAGTCATATTTGATGGGCTAGTCGTGTTTGATGGGCTAGTTGTGTCTAGTCGTGTTTGATGGGCTAGTTGTGTCTAGTCATATTTGATGGGCTAGTCGTGTTTGATGGGCTAGTTGTGTCTAGTCATATTTGATGGGCTAGTCGTGTTTGATGGGCTAGTTGTGTCTAGTCATATTTGATGGGCTAGTTGTGTTTGATGGGCTAGTTGTGTCTAGTCATGTTTGATGGGCTAGTTGTGTCTAGTCATGTTTGATGGGCTAGTTGTGTCTAGTCATATTTGATGGGCTAGTCATGTTTGATGGGCTAGTTGTGTCTAGTCATATTTGATGGGCTAGTCATGTTTGATGGGCTAGTTGTGTCTAGTCATATTTGATGGGCTAGTCATGTTTGATGATCTAGTTGTGTCTGGTCATATTTGATGGGCTAGTTGTGTCTAGTCATGTTTGATGGGCAATTGTGTCTTGTTTTATTTGATGGGCTAGTCGTGTTTGATGGGCTAGTTGTGTCTAGTCATATTTGATGGGCTAGTTGTGTCTAGTCATGTTTGATGGGCTAGTTGTGTCTAGTCATATTTGATGGGGTAGTCGTGTTTGATTGGCTAGTTGTGTCTAGTCATGTTTGATGGGCTAGTTGTGTCTAGTCATATTTGATGGGCTTGTCGTGTTTGATGGGCTAGTTGTGTCTAGTCATGTTTGATGGGCTAGTTGTGTCTAGTCATGTTTGATGGGCTAGTTGTGTCTAGTCATATTTGATGGGCTTGTCGTGTTTGATTGGCTAGTTGTGTCTAGTCATATTTGATGGGCTAGTCGTGTTTGATGGGCTAGTTGTGTCTAGTCATATTTGATGGGCTAGTCGTGTTTGATGGGCTAGTTGTGTCTAGTCATGTTTGATGGGCTAGTTGTGTCTAGTCATATTTGATGGGGTAGTCGTGTTTGATGGGCTAGTTGTGTCTAGTCATGTTTGATGGGCTAGTTGTGTCTAGTCATGTTTGATGGGCTAGTCGTGTTTGATGGGCTAGTTGTGTCTAGTCGTGTTTGATGGGCTAGTTGTGTCTAGTCATGTTTGATGGGCTAGTTGTGTCTAGTCATGTTTGATGGGCTAGTCGTGTTTGATGGGCTAGTTGTGTCTAGTCATATTTGATGGGCTAGTTGTGTCTAGTCATGTTTGATGGGCTAGTTGTGTCTAGTCATGTTTGATGGGCTAGTCGTGTTTGATGGGCTAGTTGTGTCTAGTCATATTTGATGGGCTAGTCGTGTTTGATGGGCTAGTTGTGTCTAGTCATATTTGATGGGCTAGTCGTGTTTGATGGGCTAGTTGTGTCTAGTCATATTTGATGGGCTTGTCGTGTTTGATGGGCTAGTTGTGCCTAGTCATATTTGATGGGCTAGTCGTGTTTGATGGGCTAGTTGTGTCTAGTCATATTTGATGGGCTAGTCGTGTTTGATGGGCTAGTTGTGTCTAGTCATGTTTGATGGGCTAGTAGTGTCTAGTCATATTTGATGGGCTAGTCGTGTTTGATGGGCTAGTTGTGTCTAGTCATGTTTGATGGGCTAGTTGTGTCTAGTCATATTTGATGGGCTAGTCGTGTTTGATGGGCTAGTTGTGTCTAGTCATATTTGATGGGCTTGTCGTGTTTGATGGGCTAGTTGTGCCTAGTCATATTTGATGGGCTAGTCGTGTTTGATGGGCTAGTTGTGTCTAGTCATATTTGATGGGCTAGTCGTGTTTGATGGGCTAGTTGTGTCTAGTCATATTTGATGGGCTAGTCGTGTTTGATGGGCTAGTTGTGTCTAGTCATATTTGATGGGCTAGTCGTGTTTGATGGGCTAGTTGTGTCTAGTAATGTTTGATGGGCTAGTTGTGTCTAGTCATGTTTGATGGGCTAGTTGTGTCTAGTCATATTTGATGGGCTAGTCATGTTTGATGGGCTAGTTGTGTCTAGTCATATTTGATGGGCTAGTCATGTTTGATGGGCTAGTTGTGTCTAGTCATATTTGATGGGCTAGTCATGTTTGATGGGCTAGTTGTGTCTAGTCATATTTGATGGGCTAGTCGTGTTTGATGGGCTAGTTGTGTCTAGTCATATTTGATGGGCTAGTCGTGTTTGATGGGCTAGTTGTGTCTAGTCATATTTGATGGGCTAGTCGTGTTTGATGGGCTAGTTGTGTCTAGTCATGTTTGATGGGCTAGTTGTGTCTAGTCATGTTTGATGGGCTAGTTGTGTCTAGTCATATTTGATGGGCTAGTCATGTTTGATGGGCTAGTTGTGTCTAGTCATATTTGATGGGCTAGTCATGTTTGATGGGTTAGTTGTGTCTAGTCATATTTGATGGGCTAGTCATGTTTGATGGGCTAGTTGTGTCTAGTCATATTTGATGGGCTAGTTGTGTCTAGTCATGTTTGATGGGCAATTGTGTCTAGTTTTATTTGATGGGCTAGTCGTGTTTGATGGGCTAGTTGTGTCTAGTCATATTTGATGGGCTAGTTGTGTCTAGTCATGTTTGATGGGCTAGTTGTGTCTAGTCATATTTGATGGGGTAGTCGTGTTTGATTGGCTAGTTGTGTCTAGTCATGTTTGATGGGCTAGTTGTGTCTAGTCATATTTGATGGGCTTGTCGTGTTTGATGGGCTAGTTGTGTCTAGTCATGTTTGATGGGCTAGTTGTGTCTAGTCATGTTTGATGGGCTAGTTGTGTCTAGTCATATTTGATGGGCTTGTCGTGTTTGATGGGCTAGTTGTGTCTAGTCATATTTGATGGGCTAGTCGTGTTTGATGGGCTAGTTGTGTCTAGTCATATTTGATGGGCTAGTCGTGTTTGATGGGCTAGTTGTGTCTAGTCATGTTTGATGGGCTAGTTGTGTCTAGTCATATTTGATGGGGTAGTCGTGTTTGATGGGCTAGTTGTGTCTAGTCATGTTTGATGGGCTAGTTGTGTCTAGTCATGTTTGATGGGCTAGTTGTGTCTAGTCATGTTTGATGGGCTAGTCGTGTTTGATGGGCTAGTTGTGTCTAGTCGTGTTTGATGGGCTAGTTGTGTCTAGTCATGTTTGATGGGCTAGTTGTGTCTAGTCATGTTTTATGGGCTAGTCGTGTTTGATGGGCTAGTTGTGTCTAGTCATATTTGATGGGCTAGTTGTGTCTAGTCATGTTTGATGGGCTAGTTGTGTCTAGTCATGTTTGATGGGCTAGTCGTGTTTGATGGGCTAGTTGTGTCTAGTCATATTTGATGGGCTAGTCGTGTTTGATGGGCTAGTTGTGTCTAGTCATATTTGATGGGCTAGTCGTGTTTGATGGGCTAGTTGTGTCTAGTCATATTTGATGGGCTAGTCGTGTTTGATGGGCTAGTTGTGTCTAGTCATGTTTGATGGGCTAGTAGTGTCTAGTCATATTTGATGGGCTAGTCGTGTTTGATGGGCTAGTTGTGTCTAGTCATGTTTGATGGGCTAGTTGTGTCTAGTCATATTTGATGGGCTAGTTGTGTTTGATGGGCTAGTTGTGTCTAGTCATATTTGATGGGCTTGTCGTGTTTGATGGGCTAGTTGTGCCTAGTCATATTTGATGGGCTAGTCGTGTTTGATGGGCTAGTTGTGTCTAGTCATATTTGATGGGCTAGTCGTGTTTGATGGGCTAGTTGTGTCTAGTCATGTTTGATGGGCTAGTTGTGTCTAGTCATATTTGATGGGCTAGTCGTGTTTGATGGGCTAGTTGTGTCTAGTCGTGTTTGATGGGCTAGTTGTGTCTAGTCATATTTGATGGGCTAGTCGTGTTTGATGGGCTAGTTGTGTCTAGTCATATTTGATGGGCTAGTCGTGTTTGATGGGCTAGTTGTGTCTAGTCATATTTGATGGGCTAGTCGTGTTTGATGGGCTAGTTGTGTCTAGTCATGTTTGATGGGCTAGTTGTGTCTAGTCATGTTTGATGGGCTAGTTGTGTCTAGTCATATTTGATGGGCTAGTCATGTTTGATGGGCTAGTTGTGTCTAGTCATATTTGATGGGCTAGTCATGTTTGATGGGCTAGTTGTGTCTAGTCATATTTGATGGGCTAGTCATGTTTGATGGGCTAGTTGTGTCTAGTCATATTTGATGGGCTAGTTGTGTCTAGTCATGTTTGATGGGCAATTGTGTCTAGTTTTATTTGATGGGCTAGTCGTGTTTGATGGGCTAGTTGTGTCTAGTCATATTTGATGGGCTAGTTGTGTCTAGTCATGTTTGATGGGCTAGTTGTGTCTAGTCATATTTGATGGGGTAGTCGTGTTTGATTGGCTAGTTGTGTCTTGTCATGTTTGATGGGCTAGTTGTGTCTAGTCATATTTGATGGGCTTGTCGTGTTTGATGGGCTAGTTGTGTCTAGTCATGTTTGATGGGCTAGTTGTGTCTAGTCATGTTTGATGGGCTAGTTGTGTCTAGTCATATTTGATGGGCTTGTCGTGTTTGATGGGCTTGTTGTGTCTAGTCATATTTGATGGGCTAGTCGTGTTTGATGGGCTAGTTGTGTCTAGTCATATTTGATGGGCTAGTCGTGTTTGATGGGCTAGTTGTGTCTAGTCATGTTTGATGGGCTAGTCGTGTTTTATGGGCTAGTTGTGTCTAGTCATATTTGATGGGCTAGTCGTGTTTGATGGGCTAGTTGTGTCTAGTCATGTTTGATGGGCTAGTTGTGTCTAGTCATATTTGATGGGCTAGTCGTGTTTGATGGGCTAGTTGTGTCTAGTCATATTTGATGGGCTAGTCGTGTTTGATGGGCTAGTTGTGTCTAGTCATGTTTGATGGGCTAGTTGTGTCTATTCATGCTTGATGGGCTAGTTGTGTCTATTCATGTTTGATGGGCTAGTTGTGTCTAGTCATGTTTGATGGGCTAGTTGTGTCTAGTCATGCTTGATGGGCTAGTTGTGTCTAGTCATGTTTGATGGGCTAGTTGTGTCTAGTCATGTTTGATGGGTTAGTTGTGTCTAGTCATGTTGTATCTAGTCATGAAGAGCTACTAATACCTTGAAGCCCTGATTATTTAATCTGATCTGGGCATGAGTTTATGTGGGGTGATCTTTAAAGATAATTGGGGTGTGTAGCTTGATATGCATTAATTTGCATATCGACTAATTAGCTACCCTAAAAAGACGTTATAAAAAGATGAAAGGTGAGAGGACAAGGGGTCGAGTAGTTGGCGGTCAAGGATACGAGACGTGGTAAAAAAATTGTGCGCATGCTATCAATTACTATTTTTTTCTAATTAGATCACAGGATTTAAAGTTCAATCCTCGGTGTGGGCGATACTCACGATACAATTGCAAATTACTTAGAACTTCTACTCAGTCATGGCTGACGAAACGAAACCCTGCTACAACCATGGATTAAATAAAGGGTTCCATTTGAAATTATTAGCAGCTCCCCGAGTTTGAGAGATAGATTTCTGAGTTTGAAAAAAAAGATTTCTGAGTTTGGCAAGATATACCTGAAGGTTGGAGGTTACATCGGCCGTAACGTTATAAGTATAACCCTGAAAATGAGAACAGCAATCCGAATAGTCCAAATAATGCGTATATAAGGGATTTTCATCTAGATAGAATGGATTTGGACTAAAATATTTCAAATGAAAATAAAAGAATTAAATAAGTTCTTTTACGTTCTAATTTTTGTTTTGACTAAAAAAAAAATATATTAGTCTAAACGTAATACATAACAAGAAAGACTAATTTTGTTTGCTTACAGACTTGTTCCGACGATTTTAAATGACTTTTATTTTGGATTCAACAAAACGTCTTGGACTTATTTATACTCGTAATAATAAATAGCTTTTTGCATAAATCATTTTACTCGTGTCTCACCTTGTTTTCGTCCGTTGCTATTGTCTTCTGAATATTTGATGATATTCCTATGACAAATGATTGAATTTTGTATAGCGTTGTCTACTTCCTTAAGCGATGAACTCGAAATATTCACCTAGTATATCGATCAACTTTACGTCACAGTATATGGTGACTGGTACTAAAATAACCAACTTTCATCAGACATTGCAGAAGATATTACGATCTAGATATAGGCACTCTATCATAAAAAGCTATTGTTCGCTAAATGAAACATTGGATACCAGAACTTCTTTTTTTTTAATGGAAATTGCTCGAGACAAGACGTGAAGCCACTAGATGCAAGGAGCTAACAAGAACTGAAGATGATTACCACAAAGACAAGAGATGCCTATTGACCGTAGTCTTGAAAAGAACGAGGTTGTAGGTAGGAGGAAAACAGTGAGCAGGAAACAGTGAGAAGTTCCACAAGCTTGCAGTTTTTGGAAAAAAGCTACTGGAATAGGAAACTGCATTACAATGAGATATCAAAACAGCGACTTGATGGCGACCACTAGATCAACGTGTAAAACGGGCTGGAACAAAGGAAGCAGGTAATAGCTCAGACAATTCTGAAGAACACATACAATAATAGTATTTTAAAAAAAAAAAAGACTGAGATTAGCAACACCACGTCTATGTGAGAGAGATTGCAGTGGAAAATAAAGGGTGGAGGCCAATTAAATTACAGATACGATTCTGCACTTTATTAAGAACCCTCAAATGGAATTAAGATTCACCAACCCAAATATATTTAACAAACAATGTTAAAGTATTTTAAGTCTTATATCAGTCGGAGGATACGTCCTTCACAATCAATCCGACATTGACTTTGTTGGTGTCGGGCTGAGGTATGGTTCTGTTTAGTCCTGGAAGATCTACTCTTCCAGGCTTTACCTTCTCTCTTTATAAAAGGGGTTAGTTTATTGGTAATCAATTTAGATACCCCTACTGAAGAATGTTGATAGACGTGCTTAGGCATTTTTGTAGACTAGAGTGCCCTTATCCTAGTGCGCTGGTTTTTCACAACCACATTTTTACCTCATATTTAACCTCTTGGAGAAAAGATGAATAAAATGCTTGTGTTCAAATGATGTGCTGGTAAAGTGAATTGGATTCGCGGAACATAGATAAGCTAAATTAAGACGCATTGAAGACAGCACGAAAGACAGAGATAAATGATACATGCGCTAAAATTTATAATACAAACTAAGTGTCTTTGTTGCTTGATTAAAAAAAAAAATAACTTATCCGATACTGAGAACATCTGAAAAGGATAGCTCAGAGATGTGTCTTCTTCGTGCGGGGATTGTTTCAAAAAGATCAAGAGAGGAGGCTTTTCGTCTTTATCCTGGTCAAATTAATTGCTTACTTATTGGTCAAAGAGAACTGCCTTGTCCAATCAAATGGGGACGCAAGAGCGATAATCTATTAACACAATACCAGCCTGTGCAATCCTTTACTATTGTTGCGAAATGTAGGAATAGTTTATCATTGCATTCTGTGAGGCCACTTTGGAACGAGAACCAAATCAATTTTTTGTCATCCGCTCTTCTCCAACATTGTTTCGTCTCAGATGGTTATGGCATGCAGAATAAGAGCTCATCAATGAGCCCCATTTACCTCCTTCTCTACTTAAATCATGCAAACGTGATGGTAAGTAATTCACTCAAGTGGTGTCCTGCCTGGTTCAAGCATTGACGGCTATAACTCTCTATCTATCTCTCTTTCTCGAGGCATTCATGAATTCATTGAACACTAGAATATTTCAATTAAAAGTCAAATATGAACAGGTAAAATTATAGAGGAATAAATGGCGAATCAAATGAGGTATAGGTTGTTTAAACAGTTACATTAAATTTAGCTTAAATTTTCAGTTTTTGAAAAGAATTACAAGTGCGGACTTTCTTTTTGCCGCCTGTGTAATATTGTAAATGTTTGAACAGGACGGCTCAGAAATGTGTCCACTTCGTATGAAGACTGTTCATCATTTTTTTGTTATGGGTTATGCATTTTTCCAATTCTTTTTTTGTATAATCCACAATCTTTTATACTTACCAGTCTCTTCCCCATTCTCTCTTTTTCACATAAAGTTCGGTAATATCATCCTTCGAATGAATTGCTTTGTGCATAGCTATTAGTTTTCTAATCTTCTTCTCAAAATGTGTAAGTTATTCTATGAATGGATCAGAAAGTTTTGCTAGTAATACCATCCAGATCTTAATTTATTTTACTCGTTTTCTACTATGTAATTTAGTAATTGATCTCACGGGGTCTGTTTTCAGAACTCCCAAATATTTATAGGTATCATGTTCACCAAGTACCCTCATTCCCTCTTGGTTTAGTGGTTCCATGTCCTTTGCTGTCTCCGGTTTTCCTTTCTTATCTCATTGAACACTTTTCCATTCCGAATTCCATCTGAATGTTCTGGCTGAAGATTCTAACTGTGTTTGCATTTCCAGTTCCCAGTTGCCTTTTGTAAATAGCTGTAAATCGACCATATACATGAGGTGGTTTATTATTTGTTCGGTGTCTGTAAACTTGTATACGACATCACATCTCCTGAGTATATTGTTGATAGCATTATTATTATTATTATTTACTCACTAGGAGTAGTCACACAGACCATCAACAAAGATTTCTCTTTGAGAACAACTTGTGGTTTCCTCTGGAGTCTGGGTGACAGCATGTTTCCCAGATTTCCACCTCTTTCAATAAACTTTGCAGATGAATTTGTGTTATCACAACAGCCGTTTATTATTGAGCCCTCATTAGCAGCAGCCATTAGTTTTCACTGGAATTTGGATGGCAATAAGTCTCTTCAAGATTCCATTCCTCTTTGCACTCATCCAGCAAAGGTCTGGTTAGTGCTCTCTCTGGTTAGTGCTCCTTGACCCTTACTTATTTGGTGCGGCGCCTGTTAAAAGCGACACATAGAAAAATAAATAAATAAATAAAAATATTATTATTAATATCAATATTAATATTAATATTCACTTACTAGTTCTAACAGAAGTCATCAGTAGGGATCACTCCCTGGCAATAACCTGTGGTTTTCCCTTGAGTCTGAGTGACAACAGATTTTTAGTGCTCTCCAATTCTTTAGATAACCATTGCAAATGATTTTGCGTTATTGCAATACCCAATTACCATTGATTTCCAGCTAGCAATAGTATTATTATTATTATAAACTCCAATTATAGCTCCAAAAGCATTCATTAGAAGTGCACCAAGTTTTGCACAACGATCCTTTGGGATGCCGGATATACAAATATTTAGAATACAATTATGATGCTTTATTATAAAGCCTCAACAGCCCACTGTATGTGTTAGACCAAGTGCTGCCCTTTAAGATGCTTTATGGTTATTAATATCTGAAATTGGGTTGCAGATCCTGGAAAATGCTGGAAATAATCAGCACACGAGAAAAATAGTAACCAACCCAATTTTAATTTTATTTATTGCAGACTATTATTCTCATCTTTCTTAGTTGCCTTTCCACGACGTTTCGGCCAACTATTCCTCTGGCCTTCGTCAGGTGGTAACTGCGACAGGATAGGATCTCCGAATCTCCTAACTGCGTTCTCTACAATTACTGCCATCCATAGTTGTTGTCATCTCAGCACGTTTTTGGCCAAGTAAGCCTCTGGCTGGCTTTGGGTAGGATTGAAACCGCTATCTTCAGACAATTCTTATCTGGAACCATAGAGATTAAGCGTCTCTATTCACTGCGCCATGGGTCCTGAAGTTAGGAGATTCAGAGTTGCTATTCCGCCGTGGTTACCACCTGACAAAGGCTAGAGGAATAGTTGGCCGAAACGTCGAAAGATGAGGATAATAGTCAGCAATAAATTAAAATTAATAAATAATACTCATCTCAATAATGAATTCCAAATAAATAATATACCGACCCAGTTTGGTAGTTTGTGTTGTTTACGGCCATATTCTCTGCTATGATTTGACATTAATGAAGCACTCCTGCTGAAAAGACAAATGATGTTAGGAAATTCGATTGCTTTCCGAAAAATATATTACATTGTTTGTATTCAAGTGAAATAAACTCAATAACATGCGATTAAGACAAAAAAAAACAAGGAAAAAATTGTGAGTACTAAACAGCCAAGGAATTCAAATAAATAAAATTAAAATATCATTAAATTAAAACCAAAAAAATAAATATACATAAGCAAAAACAAAATGAGTAAAATCCAAAATAAAAGAAAAACAAAATAAGCAAAATAAAAATTGGAATGAGCAAAATAAGGAACATCAAAATTCAAATAAACAAAATAAAAATAAGGAAAATAAAAATCCAAATAAACAAAATCCAAATAAAAATAAAAAAGCCAAATAAAATAAATTTCGAAATAAGAAAAATCAAAATAAAGAAAACTATAATCAAAATGAAAATAAACAGATTAAAAATAGAAATAAACCAAATAAAAATCGAAACAAGTAAAATCAAACTAAAATAAAAATAAAAACAAACTAAAAATAAAAAATAAAAAACAAAATTAAAAGAAGCTACATATATATTGAAATAAGTAAAATCAAAACAAAGAAAACATAATTACAATAAACAGAATTATAATCAATATAAACAAATTCAAAACAAACAAAATAAAAATAGAAATAATCATAATAGACAAAATCAAAATTATAATAAACAAATTAAAATAAAAATAAAGAGAAAATTGAAATATACAAAATAAAAATCTAAATAAACAAAATAAAAAACAAAATTAAAAGAAGCTACATATATATCGAAATAAGTAAAATCAAAACAAAGAAAACATAATTACAATAAACAGAATTATAATCAATATAAACAAATTCAAAACAAACAAAATAAAAATAGAAATAATCATAATAGACAAAATCAAAATTATAATAAACAAATTAAAATAAAAATAAAATAAAATCGAAATATACGAAATAAAAAATAAATAAACACAATAAAAAAATCAAAAGCAAAAAATAAACAAAATGAACATTAAAATGAAAAAGACAGAAATGAAAAAGAAAAATAAGCAAAATCAAAATGAGTATATGCAAGAAACAGCAAATTTAAAATAAACAAAATAATATTCATAAGAAACAAAATAATAATCATGAGAAACAAAATACTAAATTAAAATAAACAGAAAATATAAATCAGCAAAATAAAAATAGGAATAATAAAAAATAAATATTGAAAAAGCCAAAACAAAATCAAAATAAACAAATTCACAATAAGAATTAACAAAATAAAAATAGAATAAATCAATCAAAATAAATATTGAAAAAGCAAAAACAAAATCAAAATAAATTAAATCGCAATAAAATTAACAAAATAAAAATAAAAATGAAGATAAGCCAATCAAAATCAATATTGAAAAGGAAAAACGAAATCACAATAAAATTAACAAACTAAAAAATAAAGTAAAAATGAGCTAATCAAAATAAATATTGAAAAAGCAAAAATCAAATCAAATACATTAAATCGCAATAAAATTAAGAAAATAAAAATAAAAATGAAAATAAGCTAATCAAAATAAATATTGAAAAATCAAAAACAAAATCACAATAAAAATTAACAAAATCCAAATAAAAATGAACACAAGCAAAATCAAAATAAAAATGCTCAATATTAATCTAAAACATTAAAATAAAAATAAACTAAATTAAAATAAAAATAAACTAAATTAAGATAAAAATAAACTAAATTAAAATAAAAATAAACAAGATTGTCAAAATAAGCAAAATAAATATCGAAATAAGCAAAATAAATAAAAATAAACAAACTCAAAATATAAATGAACAAATCAAAACAAAAATTACAAAAGTTCAAAATCAAAATAAACAAAATTATAATCAAAATAAACTACATCGAAATTGAAATAAAATTAAAATCGAAATAATAAAATAAAAATAAGCAAAATCAAAATTGAAATTAACAAAGACAAAATCACAATAAACAAACGCTGGACATCTATGCTAAAGTCTGGTGGCTAAATAATGGCTGAATAATAGCTAAATAATTGCTGAATAATAGCTGAATAATGGCTGAATAATAGCTAAATAATGGCTAAATTAGTTTCCATATTATATTCTCCAAATGTTTACTCTCATAAAGAGTAAACATCTTTAGTATTTGCTTTCTGGATGTGGATAGTTGCATTTTTTTTTTTTCACAATTACAATGCAAAAATTGCACCCTAATATTAAAGATTAAGGCTTTTTCTAAAGGAATCAATTGCAATGGATTTTACAAATCAAAACTGACTCATGTTTTTTTTTTCTTTTTAATATTTTGTTTTTACAAATATTTTCTTAAGGAATCAGTTGAACTGTACAAATCATAACTGACTCATTTTGTTTTCAATGTTTTGTTTTTACAAATATTTTCAAATTTCAATCATTCATTCTTTGCCATGTCTTGTTCGGTTCTTCAGACAGATGACACCTTTGTTGTGGAGGCTCGTTATTATTCAACAGTTTTTATTCCCAACTTCATCAGGAATTGCTAATATGCTGATTACACTTGTCAGTTCCCATTCTATCCGAGAGGAAAGCACGCTAACAACGAGAAACATAAAAGTATGTAAAAATATAAATTGTGAAGCCAACATTTTGGAAGAGGGATACAGACACCAAGCAATGTAAAGAGGAAAGTCAATATCTTTTACATATTCAGAAAAGGATGTACAAGAGAAATATTCCAGTGCAACGTTCTAAAGATGTTAAATGCCTAATAACTCTTAGGTGTTTTAGATCTAAATGGATACAGAACGAATTATTACAGGTGATAAATTCAAAGGGGTGCAGAATTATTCGGGATAATAATTAAAACGGGTGCATATTTTTTAGGTGTAATACAGTTAATGGAAGCAGAATTCCTAGGAGTGCTCAATTAAAATGAACGCAAAATTATTAGTCGTGATGAATTTATATTAGCACAGAATTATTTGGGGTTCTAATTTTAAATGAGTGCAGAATTCTTAGGAGTGCTAAATTTTAATGAGTCCAGAAATCTTCAGAGTGATAAATTTCAAATGGACGCAAAAGTCTTGGGGGGGGGGTCATTTAAATAGGTAGATTCCTTAGAGGTGCTAAATTTAGATGGGTTCAACAATTTTAGGGGTGGAACATTCAAATGCGTACAATATTATTAGTGTGCTAAAAATATAAATAAGTGCAGAATTCTTACAAGAAATAAATTAAACGGATTCACAATTCTATGGGGTGAAAGATTTAAATGGGTACGGAATTATTAGGTGTGCTAACTTTAAATGGGTGCAGAAATCTTAGAATGTTAAATTAAAATGGATATAAAATTAGTAGATGTGATAAATTTATATGGATACAGAATTATTTGACTTTGAAATTCCTTCAGCCGAAAAAATTCCTCGAACCTCGTGATTTTTTGGCCCTAGATAATACGTCTTGCAAAAGTGAGTTAAGTGTCTTCTGCATACTGTTTGTATAACTTTTCAAACATCTCTTGTCGTTGGTGTTGGAATAGTATTTGTTGTTCCAATTGTTGTTGGAATTGTCAGTGCAGCTACACTATAATAGCAAAATTCAGAAAACGAAAAATAGATTTAAAAAAAAAACAATAGTAACTACTGACATTTTGTGCTAATTTTAACTAAAAGCAATATCTATTTAATTGGTATTATTAAAAGAAACACAAGTCTTTATCATAGAAACCTTCACCACATTTATTTGGATATACATGACCTAATAAAAACGGAATTATCTCAGTTATGCTAAAAACAAGGGATTTATGATTGTTAATTCATAATTTATTAAAAATTGGCAATAGTTACATACTATTTACCTCCCCTTGGAACTCTTCAGTGTGTGTTTTTAACCAAACCTTTTCTTTCCACTAATTTTTGTCAAAAAATGTTTTCTTTAATAATTTTTTTCTACCTTATCGTTTTTCATAATTTTTTGGATATATTCATCACTGTGACATGACAATTAAGTAGAGACCATTAGTTTGCCTTGAAATTCAATATTTCAATTTCGAATTTCGCTATTATAGTGTGATTGCACTAAATTGTCTTTATTATTCAAATTGATGTTGCTTCTGTTGGAATTGCTGTTGTAAAGTGGTTTGTAGCACTTTAGTTAATTCCGAAATTGGTTCAATTTTACTGACATATCCACAAGGAAAAAATATTTCTCACATTTATGTAGACAATAAACTTTTCTAAGTACAAATGAGAGGAAGGTGCAAGTTCTTACTTTCTGTAAGAATTGAATTAAAAAAATAATTTTTCCTATGTTCCTCTTTAAGTTAAAAAATGGGAGGGGGGGAGAAAAAATTACTAACATTCTGAAAGTAACGAGAAATCTTTCTAACGTATTTTGTTGGTTATATATATACTTTTTTACTTGTGAGGTCGTTTGAAATTGTTGGTCGTTATTATTTTTAAACTTGTGGGTTCATTTCGAATCCTCTGTCGCCACTGATATGTCATATTCGTTTGAAGTAGCTGAGTGGGACTTGCTACACTTTCGAGTAATAATCTGGTGAGTCACCTTACTGAACGTGCGTTCGTAGTCGAAACTCATATTCCTAGTGTGATGTTTGTGATGTACCTTTCTACGCCTGTCCCCCAACCAATCATATCCTTGTAAAGAGGAAGAACCTAGATGTACTCATATACATTACATCAAGACCAAAAGGATTTTTATTCAAGGTTTACTCTTCTAGATCAGCTGTGTTCTGTTTATATATATATTTGAAAATAAATTTGTGAAATTAATTTTGGTTTTAATATTAAAGGTACTTATAAAAAAAATGCTTAACTGAAATTAGATTTTAAATTTAATAAAATTTAATTTCGAATTTAATAAAATGGCCACATCCGATAAATAAGTGGGGGCGGGGCACAAAACGAGAGTTAAACGTAAAATCGTAATGTATATATATGCTTCCACATTTGGTTATAAAAGAGATGAGTATTGGTTGAAGAGAGCTTCATATGGGTATCTAAAACGGTCCCTAATTATCGGGTTTGAAACCGACGGTACCAATGATTTGTCTCATCTAAAACTTTCTGTAAACAAAATATAAATGATATGCTCTCATTTTTGGATTTTCTTTATAATTGAGCACTCTGCTGGATTCCTTTTTCAAAAAAAAACTAATATATATATATATATATATATATATATATATATATATATATATATATATAGTCCACATACAGTACTGTTTCGCTGTTTCACAGCTCATCAGTGCGGCTAGACAGGCCACTGCCTCAAGCATATATGCATGTTTTTATAACAGGCTAAACTTACTAACACTTGTACACTTTACATTTGCTCACTTGGGCAGTTTACCTTTCGATCGTCAACAATGACTTTCTGTTGGTCAATGAAACAGACAGCAAATCTCCGTTAGCAATGGAAGTTATAGTACAGTATCGGCTTCAGACAGAGAGATACCAAATCTCTGTTAGTAATAGAAGTAATAGTATAGTTTCGATTTCAGAAATAAAAATGCAAAATCTCTGTTAGTAATAGAAGTTATAGTATGGTTTCGGCTTCAAAACAGACATACCAAATCTCTGTTATTAACAGACAGGCAGATACTAGATCTTTTTTCATAATAAATTTTGTTCATTGTATTTTTTCTTCTCGTATCCAATAAGATTAGAAAATGAAATGCCTACGAGATACTATCCTGGAGTGGCTAAGATCTCTCTGTATGGGAGTTTGTCAAAATAAGCTGGCATGAGGATATTTTTACTACAAGTAAACGCTGACTAAATATTCAAAATCACTTAGTATTCGCAGCTCAAATAAGATCTCCTCGGTATGGCTAACCAACACTGGCTTTTATAAGGAATGGTGTGCCAAAGTGATGTT
>NC_136489.1:120187269-120197269 GCF_053919585.1 Euprymna scolopes | reverse complement strand
CTTTCTACATTCTTCAGTAACATTCAGCCATGAATCAACGTTATGATTAGTGCGACATTCATTTTTCTAATGCCTATTCTTACAGTATTTTGGAGACTTCTATTATTCTCCTCTCATGAGATGCTGGTTTGTCGATCTGCCTATGTAATTTCAGGACTATTGTCCATAATTTTTATTTTTATTTCTAATATGTTTTGGTAAATGCGCTCTTTAAACTTCTTCAGATGCATTTTGTCTGCAAATAAGTGCATATCTGTGCAAATCTGCGTATCAGGTGAACAAGCAAATTCTTTATCCCTTTCTAAACATAAAAAAGGAAAAAAATGTCCATTTAAAATTCCAGCGGAATTCTGGTCAGTGCTTTCTCTCCTCGGTTTTTCCATCTTCCTTGGCCCTTATCACTTATTTGGTTTGGCGCCAGTTTATAGCGACATACACATACAAAGAGGGGGGAGCGGAAGGCAGGGGCGCAGGGATATTTAACTTACAATCATACCGTTTCAGTTTTCATGATTCTTTGTGATGCTACTTTGTGTTTTACACCTGTAGCAGTTTCTGTGTGTCCAGTCTGTGTCTGTAGAGTTGCATGTGTGTTAGTCTCTGCATTCAAGGGTTTTAAGATTTCGGTCGTTTTCATTATTGTTATACATTGCATCTTCTCAGCCATCCCTCTGATTCCAATCTCTCCCATTCTTTTTTTCAAACTTTTCCGGTAGTTTTCCTAGCGCTCCTAGTGGTGTTATCTTGCCTTTCTTCAGCTCCCAGATCGCTTTGAGCTGTGGAGGACTTGTGGATATATTATACATATCCCCCAGTCGTTAGGAAATAGGAAAAAAAAATGAATTGTTTTGAGGAAGAAACAAACAACGCGTTTATTGAAATAAACGAACTAGAATTTATTTCGTGAAGAAACAAATGAAAGAAAAGGGTACAGCACGTGTTTAGTTTGGCGTGCGTCTCTCGCTGTTAGCTGGTGAGAGGGAAAGTCTATTGTTGTAGAGAGAGAGAGAGAGAGAGAGAGAGAGAGAGAGAGAGAGAAAGAGAAAATCAATCCAGGCAATGGAGATAGAAAGCTTGTAAGGTGTACGTACTGTCTGTTGACTCTTGCCCCAGGTATAGTTGCAGGTGATGTGAGACGCGCGGGTGCGCGCGCCCCAAAAGGGGCCGGTTGGTTCGGCGACCTCTCAGGTCGGAAGCCGAATTGAAAAGAGGGAAGCAGCTTATGTCTCTTGCTTTTATAGCTGTTTCCGGTGGTCTTTTGCGCATGTGTGGATTTCCTTTAAAGGGGAAGTGACGTTGCCCATGTGTGCGTATGTGTGTGTGTATGTGTGCATACATATGTGTACATTAGCGTGTGTGTGTATGCACGTGAATGTGAGTATATGCATTGTGTGTATGTGCGTGCGTATGTTTGTGTGTGCGTATGTGTATGACAAGAAAAATGGCTTCAGATGTGAACGCATGTTTTTGTGCGAGACTAGAAAGGGCTCGTACAGAGCTCTCTGGCCAGTTCCATGTATTTGCTCCACTTCTCTGTCTCCTTGATCTTCATTCCGTGGTCTGCTGGAGCTGCAAAATCTACAATCTGGCAGTTTCTTGTTAGCTATTATGACATCTTGCTTTGATGGGTATATCGGTTTGTATATCCATGTCCCACAGGATTTTGTGATTTTCGTGTTTAAATACTGTTGCCGGTTTGTACTTATACCATTTGTCTGGGTGTTCAAGATGCCGTTGCTTGCATAATTCCCTTGATCATGTCTAGATTTATATTCTTTTTGGGCTAGTGTTCTTCATTCGCTTATTATGTGGTTTATTGTTTCGTCTCTTTCTCCACAGAGTCTACATTTGCTGTTTTCTTGCCTATTATTATTATTATTATTATTATTATTATTATTATTATTATTATTATTATTATTTACTCACTAGGAGTTCTCACACAGGTTATCATAACTGATTACTCACTGATAATAATTGGTAGTGTTCTCTGGAGTCTGAGTAAGAACAAGTATCCCTAGATTTTCAGTACTCTCCATTACTTTCGGTCAGCATTGCAAATACTTATACATTAGCACAGCAGCAGATTACCACTGATTTCTCGCTGGCAACAACTATGGTTCTTCTTTGTGATTTTAGTGGGAATAAGCCTTCAGAATATACCAGTCTTCTCTGCACTCTTCCAGTAAAGGTCTGGTTAGTGCTGTACTTCCTCGGTTTTTTCATCCTTCTCGATTCTTTGCGACTATTTTGTGCCATCACATTGTGTGTGTGTGTGTGTGTGTGTGTGTGTGTGTGTGTGTGTGTGTGTGTGTGTGTGTGTGTGTGTGTGTGTGTGTGTGTGTGTGTGTGTGTGTGTGTGTGTGTGTGCTATTTTTTGTTTTGTTTTGTTTCGTGTTTTTTTTGTTGTTGTTGTTTTTATTTTTTTGGATAGGAGCAGTTTATTAAATTTCTTGCAGTTTCAATTTCCTTAGATTCAAGCAGTGTTGTTCTTCCTAAGTTTTTGTTTTATTTCTAGTGTCACTTCCATGTGCCTAGTTAGCGTTCATAGTTTATGTAAGATGGTTTCTATATTTAATAGGGATAGACGATTCCAATATTTTTCCCAATTCCGATACAATTGCAGATTCCGTACTAAATTT
This sequence comes from Euprymna scolopes, assembly GCF_053919585.1. Taxonomy (NCBI): domain Eukaryota; kingdom Metazoa; phylum Mollusca; class Cephalopoda; order Sepiida; family Sepiolidae; genus Euprymna; species Euprymna scolopes. Next base: position 120,194,630 of record NC_136489.1, on the reverse strand, counting down.
CCGATCCCGATATAATTACCAATTCCAATTCCGATTCTTTATAAATTTCTAAATATTTAACTATATAGTTGTTATTTTTTCTCTGATTATCGTACAAACGCACATGTTAAATGGGTAAATATTTTCCTAAATATAAAAACATACTTGTGTGGGGACGATTTATCGATTTTAGCTTCACTGGTGGTTTAAAATCAATAAATATTTATTATTTTATCATTATTATTATTATTACTATTTTTATTATTATTATTATCATTATTATTATAATTATTATTATTATTATTATTATTATTATTATTATTATTATTATTATTTACTCACTGGGAGTTCTCGCACAGGTTATCGTAAGTGATTACTAGGGCTGTGACAACAGAATATTCTTTTAATTGTTTTGACTCTCAAGTATATATCTGACACAGTCAATCAACCGAGAACCACATCAATCTATATAAAAACATATAAGATATTTACAGATATATACTCAACCGTCAAAACAATGAAAAGAATATGCTGTTGTCACAGCCCTAGTAATTACTTACTGATGATAATCGGTAGTGTTCTCTGGAGTCTGGGTGAGAACAAGTCTCCCCAGATTTCCAGTACTCTCCATTACTTTCGGTCAACATTGAAAATACTTATACATTAACATTACTAACTGATGATAACCGGTAGTTATATTGCCAGCAATCGAAGATTTAACTTTAAACAAATGCAGATAAAAAAAGACAATTAAAAGAATCGTTTTGGCATCGGAGAATCGATACAAATTTTAGGGGGATGGTCTCCTTATATTTCTTATTGCGGCTAGAATACAGTTAAATGTTTTTTTTACAACTGTAGTTAAATACAGTTAAATGTTTTTTTTACAACTGTAGTTAAATACAGTTAAATGTTTTTTTTACAGCTGTAGTTAAATACAGTTAAATGTTTTTTTTTTACAACTGTAGTTAAATAAGTTAAATGTTTTTTTACAACTGTAGTTAAATACAGTTAAATGTTTTTTACAACTGTAGTTAAATACAGTTAAATGTTTTTTTACAACTGTAGGTGAAGCTGTGATGGATGAGGGACGTGATCTTTTTTGTTTTATTTTACTTGGGTTGAAGTTCTCAGAAATCAAGGGGCCCACAACCTGGGGCTAACACTTGAACTCTATATGAGATACATAGATATTCAAATGTTCCATTTAAGTTCTTTATCTCTCAAACACTGAGTTAATAAAGAAGTTGAGAACATAATTTATCTTCTCCCCAATTAACCATTTTCATATATTGTATTATATCTTTTACTTTGGTCGCTTGGTCTTACTGAATTCCAGGACAAGAATTTATCTAGTCTGGTGGAGTATCCAGTTTCGTGCTGTTACTTGAGGTAACATCACTTGGAGAAGGTGCACCATTCCTTGTAAAAGCTATGGGTTAGCCATAGCGAGGAAATCTTATTGATCTGTGTGTAGTCGCAGGTGTGGTTTTTATATAGCAGAGCCTTCCTTGCCGCTGGTGGGTTATTTCTACTATTGTTGTGTTTGGGACCCTTTCTTCCAAGATTTTCCATATGTAGATCGGTCCTGGATATGACCTTAAACTATATCCGATGGTGAGGGCCCCAGCTTGCAGGCCTTAGGGAGTGTGGAGCCACCCTTTAATTGCCATTGCTCCCAGGTCCACTCTGACCCGGAGTGGTAGCACCTGTTAGGGTCCCAACTATGGGTTAAATAGAATACGACTTAAAAAACAAATATACTATATTAAAAAATCGTTCTCCAAAATCACCAGATTCGGCCTTAAATAACCTGAAAAGGGTTGATATGCCGTAAAACAAAACAACCAACCAACCATATGTAAATGATAATATATCGTTCTTTTTTGGCGTTGTAGTGAATAGAGTTGCAGATCCTTCAGCCTCTTCCAGTAATTCATTTGATCTACTCCACATATTTTGCTGGTGAATGTTCTCTGAGGTGCTTCTATTTAGCAGATTTCTGTTACTTTTTGTGGAAACCACAGCTGACAGCAGTATTCCAGTCTTGGGAGGACACGCGATTTCCATAGTGTGAACATGCACTTTCTGTTCCTATTCCTGAAGATTCTCAGTATCCATTATGTTAGTTGTCTTGCGACTGCTGTGTTGTGCATTCAATATGTTATGTGAAGATGATTATTTTTTTCTACATTTTTTTCTTACATTTACTCGAATGTTTTTTTTTATTTTTTTAATTACGTTGTTGGGAGTCATGAAAGACACGAGCACTACACTTTTAAGGAATTCATGATTGTCAGTGATGTACTTTTTCTTAAACATCCAAGGAAAAAAAATTGAATCTATTAAATTTACTTTTTATTTACATTATTTGCTGTATTTTTGCCTGTGTTTCTTTCGTGGTTCTAAGATCGATAGACCGGCGACTGCCCCCACCCCCAACGACATGTTTCCGCATGAATAAAATGTTTATTATTTTTAATTAACGTTTCAAGTATCTGAAGTAGCAAATTTTACGAATGTCAGATAATAACATGATTAAAAGTTAAATTAGTTTTTTATCGATCTATCTATCCGTCTATCTAACTATTTATCTATCTATCCAGTGATATTGTTGAAACAGTTTAGATTGGAAGTTATTTATTGTTTAGCTGAAGATTATTACATAAATTAGCTAAGTTAAATATAAACAAAACGATAACTAGACCGACCTTCAAAAGTTGCATACGTGACAGAGGTCACACGTTAGGAGACGTGTGCTTTTTGATGATGACGTAACGGAACTGACACGTGAAGAGATCTAGAAGATTAGATTGAGGAGTTTGAGTTTGGTCACGAAAGTGAGCAGACGTGCTTCAAAGCCTGGAAGCGGGGCTGAAAGAACAAGCATGTAGACGCGTAAGCAGACTCCTTGTGAAGACCACTGAGATAGTTGAAATAAATTTATATTTGAAAAATATAAAGTGTTGTTCTGTGGTTTCACAAAAAAAGAAGAAAAAACAGGTTTATCAATCGTTTGTGGCGTTGGTCGTTGCATATTTCATCACAGAACCCAGCAGCGACGGCAGAAGAACTCCTGGATAAAGAAAAGGTATGAAGCAGCTATAATCTTCTTCTTATAAAATATGATACTTTTATGTGAATACGAACTGCAATATATCTTCGTGTGATAACTCTCTATACAATAGTTTATGCGTCGATATCCTCCTCTCCTTTGCAACATACATTCAATTTATACGTCCATCTGGTGCCGTTTGGAGAACAATATATCATCCTCTCCTATACAATACGAAGTCTCAGCAAAATGGCAAAGCTAGTTCATATAAGGAAAAAGATGCAGCCATATTATTATTTCGATAAATTGAGATTAAATAAAAGTTGATGATGAGAATATCATGGACCTTCTTATATAAAACTAGCAGGACGGGAGGCGCCCGGCATTGCCTGGTCATAAAAAATTGTGACAATGTGTGCAAGAGGGTGTCGGTGTTTCCTGGTCCAAAAAATTTGCGGGGAGGGGGAATTGTGACAGCGGGGGGGGGCACAAAATTTCGTTACTCGGTCGGAATTTTTTTTTTATTGTGAGATCGGATGGGGGTGGGAACGGGTACCATCAGCCAAAAGCAAAATGACACGTGTCGGGCGCGAACTCGCATAACTGAAGTTAGTAACCGAACGCTTTTACCTATGTGCTCACGATTACACATGCTATGACATACCAAATTTAGTTATTTCAAACGAAAGAGAGTATCGACGATTAGTGCATGTGCAGTTTGAAAATCACGCCGAAAGGCGGGTTTTTATCAGACGCACCTCTTTAAAGAAAACGATATTTCTACACGAAATAATTGACCATTTTTTACTTGTCCGAGAGATCGATCTTTCTAATGATGACGAGTTGGTGCGTGTACGATACTCATAAAAAAGGTATTTAATGGACATACAAACACACACACACACACTAACCCACACAGATAGTTCCCCTTTATATAATAGAAGATATTTTATCCGGTATTTGCCATTTTTAAACGTAATAAATACAGTGCAGAAATTGTCTCGATTCAAATATTTAGTAGAGATTTTAACTTTTCTCAGAAATTGACAATATTGCATTAATAGTAAATAATAAGTACCTAACAAATAAAGCAGATGTCATAACCGGAAACTGAAATCGAAACTGCGATCATGAGATCGTCAGTCTTAGGTTCTATCAACTAAACTGTTTGTATTTTCTTATAAATAGAGCTTACTGCATTACTATGACAAAATAATTATAGCTTTAGCATGACGTCATAAGTGTATTATTTACGTCATGTTTGAAAACGTAGATTAAAACATGAACGATAATAAAAAAATAATTAATTAATCGCTAGACATTATCGATAGCATTGAAAATTATTTTATTAGTTCAAAACATTTTTTAAACTATATATTCTACTAGCGGGGTACCCGTCGTTGCTCGGGCGTGGAGAGCTTTTATGGTAAGGGTATTGAGCAACGGCGCCTTAAAAAAAAATTTTTTAACTAACCAAACCCCAATAAAAATGAAAATAACAGTGAATACTGGCGTGAAAAACAGGAAAATAGCTGCAGTAGCCAAGTTCGAACCTGTAATGCAAAGGAGGAAAAGAAGATGAAAAAAGCCAACCATTTAGCCTCCGCACCCACCGCGACAAATAATGTCAACGGGTTTCGAAATAAGGCAAATCATTATAAGGCGTATGATTACTTTGCAAAAATTTCGCCGACAAAAGTGACTCCTCCTTGTAAAAAATGGCTCAGTTGACGGTGAAATAATGAATGTTTTGGGCCAATTTTTTGGATATTTGTCGGCCGAGGGACTGAGCTTTCAAATGCTATCAATTTTGTCAGTGTTTGTCGCGTGTGTCGAAAGTTTTAGCGAGATATACCTACATACATACATGCATACATACATACATACATACATGCATACATACATACATACATACATACATACAAACAAACATGCACATTAACAAACAGGTGAAATTTATATAATAGATGGAATCTTTTCACAGTTATATCATATTCATAATCTAGCAAAAGTATGCCATCAGAGAAAGCATATTTGGCGCTATTTTTAAATAGTTTTTTTCAGGTTCAATTCAGGTTTCATGATCTTTTTTTATTATTAATTGTTAAGTGGAAGCATAGAATAGTTACAAAACATCCTCTCCTCTCCCATGTTAAAAATGGCTTTCAAAATAATAACGTTATTATTTTAGCATGGTGGCAAAAGTGCACAAGTGCCAATTATGCTAGTAACACAAAAAGGCGTAAATGGGAAAGCGGGTTTTAAAAAAGGATAATTTTTTTCAAAATTGCTGAAGATTTTTATCGCTCTATCAAGTTAAGTAGGAGAATAAATTCAAGCAACTCAGCTTGTAGAATTATGTTGGAATTCAGTCTTTTTCTGTTTATTTGTATTGTTTATTATTATTATTATTATTATTATTATTATTATTATTATTATTATTATTATTATTATTGTTGTTGTTGTTGTTGTTGTTGTTGTTGTTTTCTCTCTTTCTTTCTCATTTAATCTCATCAATTTTTTTTTTTTTTTTTTTTTTTAAGTTTTGTGACAGAGTATTGAAATCTTTAGCAAGCAATTCCTTACGCTAACCTTAAGATTTGGCTTCTGGGTGCACTTTGCTTTTCTTTATCTTATCTCATCTATCATACTTACATATTACAAGTTCACTTCACTTCGCAACCCCCCCCCCCTCCTTCCCCACATTGTGTACACATTCATTCTATTCAACAATTGATTATTTCTCTTTCTTCTTGTTGTTTTTTTCTTCTTTTTTTTTGCATTTACTGTCCTTCTTTTTGACACCTTCACTTTACCTGCTTCTTCTTAGCTGATATCTTTTATCTGATCTGCTGCTGCTGCTTTCAAATAAGAACTCTTACTTTTCACTAAAGAATTCACCCAACTCCTTTTTTTCTTCTTCTTATTCTTCTTCTTCTTCTTCTTCTTCTTATCGTCTGATCGTTTTTCTCTTCTTGGAATTTTATTTTATATATTTCACTTCCTATATTTTTCGTATTTCCCATCTACTGCATATGCATCTAGGTATACTAGACGTACCTGTGACCCGTTGGGTCAGAAGTATTACTACTGTTTTTGTTTTTTTTTTTGTTTTTTTTTTTGTTTTTTTTTGTATTATTTGGATTCATTGGACTACTGTTCTCATCTTGAGTGTGATTTTAACAACGTTTCGGTCGATCTAACCTCCGACCTTCTTCAGGTGTACCTTGCCGAACTCGGGAATGTTTCTGTCGAACTTTGGAATTTGGACCTGTGGCGCAGTGGTTAGGGTACTTTGAAAAATCAACTGTAAAAAGTGACTTTCTCCTGAAGGCTGAAGGTTCAATCCTCAGTGTGGGCGACCGAAAAATACAAATGCGAATTACTTAGGACCTCTATCCAGTCGTGGCTGATGGAACAAGAGCACGCTACCCCCATGAATTAAATAAAGGGTTCTGCTCGAAATTCCGTCCAAATTCCCGAGTTCGACAGAAACATTCCCGAATGTGACAAGATACACCTGAAGAAGGTCGGAGGTTACATCGACCGAAACGTTGTGAAAATCACACTCAAGATGAGAACAGTAGTCGAATGAATCCAAATAATACGAATAACCAATCCTCATCTAAAAAAATCAGAAACGTCATACTGTTTTTTTTTTTAATTTTATTTTAATTTCATTCAAAAATTTATAAACACTGATGTTAAAACATTTTTCTTGCATAACTAATGAGTATTATTTGTATTCACTAAGAGTTCTCACATATGCCGCTACCAGCGATCACTCAAACAGACATATACCAAATCTCCATTATTAATAGAAGTGCAATAATAACCTTATGTTAGATATTGGCCGGGCAATGCCGGAAAGTGTACTAGTCGACGATTATTATATGGTTATTCAAACCAAAATGTTTTGCCAGCTAAAATATGTTTTAGAATAATCCAAATATTTAGAATAAATATTTATTTATATTAATTTAGGAATGTAACTTAAAAACGTTATCATAACAATTTAGTTGGCAACTTAGAAATAATGACATGCAAAAACATCAGGTGATTATCTGAGTGAAGTATACTAATTACGTCATTTAGAAGGAGAAATGGTCTTTTTGAAATACGTGGAGATTAGCTGAGTCAGTCGGAGTCGAGAGATGGACAGAGACGGTCTTCAGATTGTGATGGATCCAAGTAGAAGAGGATCAGAAATGGCAATAGTCAAAATCAGCTATGCAACTTTACAAACGGGGAAAAACACTCTTGAATAAAAAGTTGCCAAAAAAAATAAAAACCCGTGGCGCTTTCATTTCTTGGGAAGATCACGGAT
>NC_136489.1:120152269-120182269 GCF_053919585.1 Euprymna scolopes | reverse complement strand
TTATATACAAGAATATTTTTATTGCCGTAAAGGTCTCAATCTCCCAGAATTTATATACAACACTCAATGAACTGAGAGAAGGGACGAACACAAAGAAGAAAAAAATGTTTATGATATTATAAGGAATGATTGGACGTGTAAAAGTAAAAAGAACATTTAAACACGAATGTCATTGCAGGGTTAGCTAGGCTGTTCAACGGGAAAGGGGGCGTTTGATATTGGGGTTATGTGGAAGAAAACATGAAGTATTTAGCTGGGTGACGTAAATCAGAAAACCAAGAGCAAAAATATTAAAAATATATATGTGCAATCCCAAAGTCTCTAAAGAATCAAGAGATAATGATATAATCCGATCTATTTTTTTATTTTTTTATTTTTATTCTTCACACTTTTATTCTCTTATTTTTCTTTTCGGTTACATTAGAATTGTCCTTCTTCTTTGGATGTTCCTCTTTATTTTTTATTCAGCCAATAATCCCTTGTGGTAAGTCAGTGGGCCAACTATTCATTGTAGTTTTGTTTTTTACAAACCCTTTAGTCCCTTAGTGTAAGTTCCGAAATGATTGTTGTTTGGTCTTTATGATGCTGGCCGATACATTCAATTACATCATGGCGATTTTGTAATCCTTCGTTACATATATATCTGATTGAAACAAAGCATGTTTTACAAAATCCTTTTGGATTTCTGTCATTCGAACAATACATCAACTTGCATTTAGGTAATCTTGTAATCCTTCACCAGGTCCCTATACTGAAACAAAATACGTTTCGCAAAGTTCATCTTTTTTTCTTTTTTTTTTTTTTTACACAGTGGTCACCACTTATCAAGGCCCGGAAGCCACTCAAGGATAAGGGTTATTGCAAGTACATTACGTTAGTGTGGAGATTTGATGAAGTGTTTACTTAAGGGGGCGGTTCATTAGGAATTTGTTAACGTTGGACTTGAACACATCCAAGTTGCAGTCCGGTGGGAAGCAGGCAGACGGAACAGAGTTCCACAGGCGTGCAGTTCTAAGAAAGAAGCTTTGTTCATGAAATCCACGTTTTGATTTAGGCCCAGATAAAGAGTGGGGGAAATTGTTCACAGTGGATTCGGCTAGACGGGTGTTTTTCGTGAAAGATTGGCGAGAGAGGACCAGAGATTGGAGTTCAGACGAGCACCTGCCATAGAAATAACGATAAAACAAGGATAGGCTCGCAACGTCTCTTCTGTGGGAGAAAGGTTGCAGGGTAGAGAAAAGGGCATCCCCCACTAAGCCACGAAGTCTATTTTGTACTCTGTCAAGGCAGGATAGGCTGTTTTTAGCAGCTCCTGCCCAGATATGGCAACAGTATTCCATCCTTGGACGTACTTGGCTTTTATATAGATAGAGAATTGCATCAGTAGTGAGATATCTTCTGGAGCGGTAGAAGGATCCCACCATCTTTCCAGCGACCTTGGCAACAGACTTGATGTACGTGTTCCATTTCAGATCAGGAGTGAAGGTCAAACCCAGAAGCTTGTCAAAACACGGGGCCTCTCCCAGACGAGAGCCATCCATCCCAATTGATGCCAGATGGGGATCAGAGCGTTGATGATTTAAGGATAGGAGTTTGGTTTTAGATGCATTAAAGGTAACAAGCCACGTCTTCCCCCACTGAACCATGCGCTCGAGATCAGAGGAGAGAGAATCAGAGAGAACTTTGTCATTTACAGCCTTTGATGTGTTGCCGTAGATGGTTGTGTCATCAGCATAGATGTCAACTAATGATTCAAGTATGTGTTTAAAGAGGTCATTGATGTAGATCAGGAAGAGAGTTGGGCCCAGGATTGACCCCTGGGGAACTCCAGCATTTATATTGCAGGCCTCCGATTTTTGTCCATCGACCACTACCTTATGAGCCTATCGGAGAGAAATGATTTGGTTAACTCATAATGTCGGAAAGCTGGAATCATCTCTGCATGAATTGATTTGGGTGCACAGCATGCGGGTTGATATGCCATGGATTTTTATTAGAACTTGGTTAATGAAACAATATTTTTGGAGCGTCTGTCGTAAGCAACTGCTACTACATAAAATGGTTCTCTGGAAATCTTTTTGTCGTACATTGCTTTCATTTCTCTCGCTACTACTGTTCCATTCCATCTCCCTTGAATCATCTACTTTAATTATAATCCAAATTCAAGAAACAGGGAGAGAGAGACCGTGATCGTGAAAGATAGATTATTATGGCTTTTTTATTTTGACTGTTTATGCTATGGCAGTAGTTCGTGGGTGGATGTAGAAGTGAAGTACCGCTTGACTGTCTGGTAACTCTAAAGGGGGAATTGTCTCAAGAAAAAAATATTATTTTTTTCTTAATTTTCCCCCTAAGTTTTTCTGAATTGTTCTTAATTAAGCTACGGTGAATAACACGGGCACATTTTTTTTTTTTTTAACTTTACCATGTAAGGAATGTGCCCACCCAAATTCGCAACGTCTATCATAGAACTTTTTTTTTATATAACTTAGATAGAAAATATAAATAAAGAACAGAATTGGTCTACATCAAATTTTGAGTTATATAAAATAATACATTTTTATAACGATCGCTACATCCACATGAGCATTGATAATATGCACGTGAAATCTTAAACTAAATCCCTACAGCCGCCTACCTTGAAAATGCTGCTGTGAAACCTCACATAATTATATGGAATAAGTCAGAGAGAGTTGCAAGCTTGGTTGAAATGAGTGTCCCTAATGATAGAGGTCTGAACAAAGCTGAAACGGAGAAACAAACCAAATATCAAGGTCTCATATATGATATGAAAAGAAACTGGAATCTTAGGGATATATCACTCATACCTGTTATTATAGGTGCCACAGGGCTTATGAAGAAGACTCTGAAGTCCTAACTAATTAATATTCCTGGTAAACCAAATGCAAAAGAGAGCCAGACAATTGCACTAAGGGAACAACGAGGATACTAAAAAGAGCTCTCGGTTAGTTTCAATAAAAAGCAGGGCAATGTTGGCAGCTGGTTTGGCTGCCCCATGCCCAGCGTTACAATCTTCAAAGGAAGAAAATTAAAAAAAAAAAAAATAGAACGTTAATAATATGTATGTTCTTGGTAATATTCTAAACTATTGAACGTATTATAAACTATGGAATATATATTCTAGGCAACAGGATGAATAACGTTGAATATCATTTCTTTCTTATACACCTCCTCATTTAGAGATGAGGAGGGATATAAACTGTACCATATGCTGAAAGAAAGAAAAAATCATTAAAATTTAAAACTAATGCAATGTCTATTGCTTATGTCAATTCTTTTTGTGAGGTCGTAACCTAATTTCAATAACCTCTGTATTTAGTTATGTTTTGCCAACTGGCGCATATCGATCTGTGTAAAAAAGATATTTCTAATCAATTTTATTAAAAGCATACTTAATCCAGATCGATAGTCTATTTTTTCATAGTAATAGTAAATGGAAGTAGGAGTTTATATTCTTCTACATAAAAATAACTACTTTGACCACCACTCTTCAAACACTGGGAATATTTTTTTCCTGTGGACGCCATCTTGGTTTTCTGCAATAACTAAAAAAAAAAAATAATAATACCAAAATGCAAATTAAAAATATATTGTACAGGGTGGAATGATATATTTGTCACCCTAAAGAAAACAACACTACAGCTTTATTTTCAAACTTTTATTGAAAAAAATCAATTCAGGTAACTTGATTATGTAGTAGAGCTGACATCTATTCAATGTAGCCGCCTTCAGCATCAATCACGACCTCGATACGGGTCTAGAACTGGGAGCTTGCCTTTTACACAAACATCGACGGGAGCTCGGCGAATACGTGACAGTTGACTTTGGTGTTGTGGGAAGTCATGTTGGTGATGTTCTCGACGTATGACTAAACAAAGTAGTTCTGCAGGTTCAGATTGGGGGTGCGGGGAGTTTAGCCAGTGAGAGAAGAGCACAAAGTCGTAGCACTCCTTCTGAAGCCAAGCCTGGGTCTCTTTGGACTTGTAGGCCGGCACTGAGTCCTGCCACCACACCCAGGGTCTATTGCATTAGGGGATTCCCACATTCTTCAGTGCATCCAGGTACGCTTAAGTGTTGACTTTCAAGCCGACTTTGAAGATGTGAGGTGGCATGATGTGCCTCTCACTTGAAACCACACGAAAGACCAGAACCATGGCCAGAAACTGTTTTCATTACCCTGGGCTCGTCCCTGTTATTTGTAGCAATCCAGCGATGCATTTTGTGGGTGCTGACAATGATGTGCCTCTCACTTGAAACCACACTTAAGACCATAGTTGTGGCTGGAAACTTCATAGAACTATGCCCTCAAGTGTTGAACCATCAGGATTTGCATTTAGAGAGTGTTGGCAATGGTCCTGTTATCATAACTTGGATCGGTAGAGAGCATGATTTCTACAGCGGCGCATCTCCGATCTTGCTTGTTGAACATTGTGTCACCTTCTTACATTATAGAAGACTCTTATCACTCTTGGAATTTGTACACAACTGGATAATCAATAGACGGTTTGCAACAAAAAAAGAAGACCAGTTTTCATCAAACGGAAATGGAATCATGTCGTCTTTTTTAGGGCAACAGTTTTCTCGTTCCACCCTGTAGTATTGTTCGACTCTTTAGTTTTCTTATATGTTTTTATTAATCCTGTATTTGTTTTTGTTTGTCTGTTTTATAGAATACTAGCAGGCCGAAAATATGTTTAAATATGGTATTTTAATTCATGCAGATTTCGTATTTATCATCATAGAGCCCATTTTCTATTGATTTTTATATTGTACCCCATATATATATATATATATATATATATATATATATATATATATATATATATAGTAAGTTATAAAATATATATGGCGATTAAGCTACACTGAATATTCTGCATTTCATCCACACTAGGACTTTTCAGGCTTATGCGGGAATTTTGTGGTTGTCTGTCGTTTTTATATATGCACCTTCTATTGAGATTTCAGTTAGCCAATAAGCTTTCTAGTATCCATCGCACCCTTCCTATCAGCCAATGAACATACACTTACCGGACAAAGGCCTATTTGACCTCTGGTTGACCTGTTCCTTTGTATATGCTCTATTTAGCCTGGATATCTAGTTTCTTGACCTGTTTTAAATCTAAGTTAGGGTTTTTTTTTACGTTAGTTTATATATATATATGTAGATATATATATATATATATATATATATATATATATATATATATGCATATTTATATGTGTGATAGTTTATGTATAATCATGTTTATTTCATTTATTTTATTTTATTTGTTTATTTTCTATTGTTTTTGTAAGTTTTAAAATTATTTTGTATCGCTATCCTAGAGTAAATTTTATCCTGTGAACACAGTTGTTCGCTATTTCTCTTCTACAGTTTAATAGATGTTGGGGTTCTTTAAAGTACAGGATAGCAAATTTTTCATGAAGGCATAATCTACATTTATTTTTTTCTACACGCTGATGAAGTCCAGTTGTAGAAAGTTATAATTGATGAACTGTTATATACCTGTATACAAACACCGGATCAGAAACAATTGTACACAGGTGTCACAAATAAAAGACCAACATTTTGGAAATGAGTAAATACGTCTGTGTCTATTTCTTTTAACGTGTAACTTGGTATCTTTAAGAAAAATATTTATAACTCTAGTATCACACTATGGAGCTATCTAAAATGGAATTTTTTGTTACTTATTTGTACGTAATTACTATCCCAAGTAGGTAAATTACACACACACAAACACACACACACACACACACACACACACACAGCTATTATATATATATACTTGCAAACCGCCCGGCATTGTGTTGCTATAAAATAATATGCTCAAATGATACTTAATTTATGCAAATTTCGTATTTATTATTAAAGAACAAGTTCTGTATGGATTATTGTATTGTACCCAATATGTAGTAGTGATTTCAAAAGTTTTAAAAAAATATGACTTCAGCGACATCAGTTAAAATCGAAACCAAACCATATAACTCTCCAGCATTATTCGTTACCATTGGAGCTAAGTCCATAAGCATATCAAAACTTAAAAAATTAATGCAGTTAAATGTACAAATTTACATTTGCGTATGCATAGAAGGTACATGGTTAGTCGACTTACGCCTGCCAAGTTCCAAATTTTCCATTTTGATCCCTTAACAGCTATATCTACAGGCTAAAAACCAAATCGAAGTTGTTCCACAGGTACAAATTCCCTATATATCAATATATACAGTTTCAAGTCAATAGACAAAAAAATTGGCAGAGTAGTTTGGCAGAGACTATTCTGCATAAACAGACACAAAGTCACTTATATATATATATATATATATATATATAGTTTCAAGTCAATAGACCAAAAATTGACTGAGTAGTTTGGCAGAGACCATTCTGTATAAAGAGATACGAAGTCACTCATATATATATATATATATATATATATATATATATATATATATATATATATATATACTAGTGATGGGACGATTCAATATTTTTCCTGATTCCGATACAATTACTGATTCCAATTCTTTATGAATCTCTAAATATTTACTATAGAATACTTATTTTCCCCGATTTCTGTAAAAAAAAAAAAACACGTGTTTAATATGCAGATATTTTTGTAAACATAAAAATGCATTTATGGAGGATGATCTATCGATTTTAGCTTTACTGGCAATTCAAAATCAATAAATATTTATTATTTTATCATTATTACCAGCAACGGAAGATTTTTCTTTAAACGAAATCAAATAAAAATATACAATTAAAAGAATCGTTTTGGCATTGGAAAATAGGTATCAATATTTTCGATTTCGATTCCGATACCGATTCTGATACCCCCAAATTTGTTGATTTTTCCGATTCCCGCTTCTGATTAATCGTCCCAACACTAACATATATCTATCTATATATCTATAAAAGTGAACGTGTCTGTCTGTCTGTCTGTCTGTCTGTGTACATTTCCCTACGCAATAACTCTGTCAATTTTTAGTCTATAGACTCGAAATTTGAAATACCGGGTACTGAGATTTGGAAAAATCTATGTGACGGGTGTCAGCCAGAAATTTGGCTGTTAAGGGGTCAAATTTCAACGATTTGACCTTTAAGAACTCTACCAAACTCCTCCGACAATTTTGGGTCTAGACACTTGAAATTTTAGATATAGGTTCCTTGAACATGGATCTAACTTAATAAAGTGATTTGAGCCCGAAACTATAAATTTTAAGGGGTCATAATAGGGGTCAAATTAAAAAAAAAATTTACTCTTTTTTTTTTTGCTCAGCCTACACCTCCAAACACCCGGGCAACGCCGGGCTGAAATGCTAGTATATCTATAAAAGTGAACGTGTCTGTCTGTCTGTCTGTCTGTCTGTCTGTGTACATTTCCCTACGCAATAACTCTGTCAATTTTTAGTCTATAGACTCGAAATTTGAAATACCGGGTACTGAGATTTGGGAAAATCGATGTGACGGGTGTCAGCTAGAAATTTGGCTGTTAAGGGGTCAAATTTCAACGATTTGACCTTTAAGAACTCTACCAAACTCCTCCGACAATTTTGGGTCTAGACACTTGAAATTTTAGATATAGGTTCCTTGAACATGGATCTAACTTAATAAAGTGATTTGAGCCCGAAACAATAAATTTTAAGGGGTCATAATAGGGGTCAAAGTTTTAAAAAATTAACCATTTTTTTTGTTTTTTTGCTTTTTTTGCACAGCATACACCTCCAAACACCCGAGCAACGCCGGGCACCCCTGCTAGTATATATATATATATATATATATATATATATATATATATATATTAAATTCAATGTTTGGAAGCAAAATAATGCAACAATTTCAAGAGATTAATTATTAATTGACTTACAAGCAAAGAACATTGCAATGAAGGACTTGAGACTGAAAGTTGTTCTTTTTTTTCTTTTGCTTTAAATAGTTTTAAAGGTTGAAAAACTTTCAAAACTATATATATATATAGGATCCTGTCACCCCCCTTACAGTTTTTTTGTTGTTTTTTTTACACAGTGATCACCACTTATCAAGGCCCGGAAGCCACTCAGGGATAAGGGTTATTGCAAGTACATTACGTTAGTGTGGAGATTTGATGAAGTGTTTACTTAAGGGGGCGGTTCATTAGGAATTTGTTAACATTGGACTTGAAGACATCCAAGTTGTAGTCAGGTGGGAAGCAGGCAGACGGAACAGAGTTCCACAGGCGTGCAGTTCTAAGAAAGAAGCTTTGTTCATGGAATCCACGTTTTGATTTAGGCACAGATATAGACGGGCGTTTTTCGTGAAAGATTGGCGAGAGGGGACCAGAGATTGGAGTTCAGACGAGCACCTGTCATGGAAATAACGATAAAACAAGGATAGGCTCGCAACGTCTCTTCTGTGGGAGAGAGGTTGCAGGGTAGAGAAAAGGGTATCCCCCACTAAGCCACGAAGTCTATTTTGTGCTCTGTCAAGGCAGGATAAGCTGTTTTTTGCAGCTCCTGCCCAGATATGGCAACAGTATTCCATCCTTGGACGTACTTGGCTTTTATATAGATAGAGAATTGCATCAGTAGTGAGATATCTTCTGGAGCGGTAGAAGGATCCCACCATCTTTCCAGCAACCTTTCAAAAACATAGTTGCCAATATCAGCAAAAGAATCTCCACGCTCTCATCAAACGCCGACATCTTCAACCAAGCAGCTCCATATTACAATGAAGCACTCCAAAAAAAGCGGATTTACGGAAAGCATTAAATACCAGCCAACCCAACATCGGCTAACAAAAAACAGGCACAACAGGAGGCGGAACATTATTTGGTTCTCACCTCCGTTCTCCCTCAACACAAAAACACGAGTAGGATACCTATTCCTGAAACTGCTAGACAGAAATTTCACTCCACAACATAAGCTGCACAAACTATTCAACAGAAACACGATTAAGGTCAGCTATTCCACCACCCCATCAATAAAAAAGATCATCGCAAGGGAACGCAATGAAAATGAAATTGCGGACTGTTCTTGCAAATCCAGGGAAGATTGCCTATTAGAGGGAAGATGCAGGGTGAAATCCCTCATATATGAAGCGACACTCACACATCAGGCTAACGATACACCAGAAATATACATAGACGTTTAAGCAGAGATTTTACATGTACAACAGTTCCTTCAGGGTAAAAACAAGGATAAAGACAGCATTAGCCGCCCGAGTATGGCAGCTAAACTACAACGAAACACCATTCAGCATTAAATGGAGGATCATAGAGAGAAGACCAACATACTCACCAGCCTCAAAACGGTGCCCCCTTTGTGATGCAGAGAAATACCACATTATAAAGACTATTAATGACCCTCAAAAGACCTGTTTGAACGTCCACAGTGAGACCCTTAAAGCCTGTATACATAGGAGACAAGCACCCCTAATGAACAACAAACGAAGACACTACCTAAAGGAATTTCTTCAAGAGTATTCTAGATGCAGTCAACTTAACGCATAATTTAGGAAAAGTGAAAATGGAGATTTAGGCAATTGTAAGTATAAAAATTAAGAAAATTATGGCTACCTTAAAGAATACAATACACATATATAAAAACAAAAAGACTTAGGAATTGAATAGCCTGCAAACCTCCCCTCAACTATATAAAAAAAAGATTAATTACCTTCCTTAGACCAACTGAAACATGTATCATCTCCTCTTAACTAAAACAAAGAAGAAAAATTAATAAGATAAATTAATTACAACCCTTGGACCAGCCAAAATTAACAAAAGGCAGACCGGAAACCATGCGGTTCAGAAACAAAAACAGGACAGTATATATTTACTAAAAATGCATTAAATAAAAAATTAAAAAATTAGAAAATTCATATTAGAAGAACATAAAATATACAGAGATAGGAATAAGCGATAGTTAAATAAAAATAAGCATCATTATAGACAATAAATGCGGGCCTATTTTTTCCTCAGACAGAAACAACATGGCTGACGAGAGTCTAACATTATTTACGATTTAGCATTAACTGGTCCCCTTTATGTTGGGCTTGAAACCGACGGTACCAACGTTTTACTGAACTTCTGTACAAATATATATACATATATATATATATATATATATATATATATATATATATATATATATATATGTAGTTATCCACAGGCAGGCATTTTCACTGTATCAAGCCAGGATCAAAACTTGACCCTCTAGATGAGAGTCAGGACTTTTAACCACTTATCTTTTAGTAAGTAAAATAGGAATGGTAAACATGGTCACTTATCTGAGAGCTTCATTTATTTACACACGAAAAAAAACAATGCATTATAAACTAGTGGTATTAGGCGATTTCACTTACCAGAGAGCTCACACTGATGAGCTGTGAAACAGCAAAACAGTACTGTATGTGGATGACTATAATGCTCCCTATCTTAGGTTGAGCATATTGGGAAGTGATATATAAATTACCATTAACATATGAATCGATGCTCTTTGTGTAAACAAATTGAGCTTAGGTATTTGGACAATGACAAAACATTGTTAATTCACTGCCCACATAGCAACAGCCGAATAGTGCAACAGTTAGAAGCTCCAACTATCCTTTGGACGGTCAGGTTTCGATCCTGGCTTGAGATAGTTGCTTATCTAGGCACACTGGTGAACTGTGAAACAGCGAAACAGTACTGTATGTGGATGACTATAATGCTCCTTATCTTGGCTTGAGCATATTGTTAAGTGATATACAAATTAACATTAGCGTATGAAGCGATGCTCTTTATGTAAACAAATTGAGCTTAGGTATTTGGACAATCTCAAAACATTGCTAATTCACTGCCCGCATTGCAGCAGCCAAATAGTGCAATGATTAGAAGCTTTGACTGTCATTTGGGCGGTCGGGTTTCGATCCTGGCTCCTGGCTTGAGATAGTTGCTTATCTAGGCGCACTGGTGAGCTGTGAAACAGCAAATCAGTACTGTATGTGGATGACTATATATATATATATATAGAGAGAGAGAGAGAGAGTGAGAGAGATAGAGTAAGAGAGAAAGAGAGAGAAGAGAAATAAAATAGGAACAAACCAAGTTATGTGTTCTTCAGCATTTAGTTCTTATTTTGAGACTTCCTCCATATATATATATATCTGAATGAGAAAGAAAACACGTGTAATATAAAAAAAATCTTACTCTCTTTCCCAACGCTATGCTTCCACCTTCTTTTGATCTTCCAACCACTTTTTCCGTTTCTGAAGTGGAATAAGGTCATACATTTCATTACATCAAAAATACAGTGTGGCCCACTTAAAAGTAGTCCGATCTCTCTAATTTTTCTTTTATCGACCAACTGACACCACAGGACAACATGCAATTCTTTTTCCAGTAAGATGGTGCTACATGCCACATGCCTCACAGATCACTGACACGAGTTCATGGCATGTTTACGGAAGAGAGAGCAATAAGCAAAGATTTATGGCCACCACGTTTCCCAGACTTGTCATCATATTGATTTCTATATTTGGGAGACTTTAAAACAAAAAGTTTATGCAAAAAATCCTCACAATCTAGACCAACTAAAGAAGAAAAGTACCAACGCTATCAGGAGAGTCGCCAGAGAAGATCTACAGGCAGCATCTGCAAACATTGTTAAACGTGCCCAGAAATGCATAGATGTCAACAGGGAGCACTTCCAGCATCTTTTATAACATTACATGTAATTTAAACAATAAAAGAATGTTCCTCCTCTCTGCTACATTTTCTGAGCTACTTTTAAGTTGGCTACACTTCATATTTTCAAATATTTGTACGGGTGTTTTGTTTTCTATATTTTATATATATATATATATATATATATATATATATATATATATATATATATATATATATATATATATATATATATATCAGATATTCTCAATCGTTGGAAGGAGTACTTTGAAACTGTCTTAAACACCTAATCTGTCATTGACAGCGATGTTGTGTCCTCTATTCCTCAGAATCCAGATATTCCAGAATTGTCATTGGAACCTGCTTATCAGGAGGTATGGGAATCCATCAAACAAATTGCTTCTGGCAAGTCCCCATCACCAAAGGATCCAATTCCGCCTGAAGTGTACAAGCATGGTGGGCATGTGCTGGTAAAAAAGCTCCATGCTCTCTTTGTAAAGATATGGAAAGCAGGCCGAGTTCTACAGGACTACAAAGATGCCTGCATCAAGCATCTCTACAAAAATAAGGGAGTCAAGAATGTCTGTGACAACCATCGGGGGATATCTCTGCTTTCAATTGCAGGAAAGATTCTGGCTAGGCTCATTCTAAACCGAATCATAAATCGTCTCGTTGATAAGGTGTATCCAGAGTCCCAGTGTGGTTTTCAGTCGGGTCGCGGCACCATTGACATGATATTTTCCTTACGTCAGGTGGCAGAAAAGGTCCGTGAGAAAAATCAGGAATTTATATATATATATATATAAACCATATGTATCGCTTTATTACAGGTCAATATTTTTTTTAAATTTTGAAATTGCTACGAAATGCAGAGAAGTGAAATTTAGAAATTTAGAACACTGGAAGAGCATAACAAGGTGCTTTACTTCTCTGATTTTGGTGGCACTTGAACAATTATTTTGTAAATTGTGCTAATTTTTCTATTTTCTGGTAATTTTAAGTGTGTACCACTTTATTACAGGTCTCCCAAAATGCCTAGAAAGGGTCGATTGCAGTGATGGGATTCAGCCGGTTTGCACCGGTCCGTGCGAACCGATGCTTAAAATATTATGAGTTTGGCGAACCGGTTGGTAAAATTAGGTAAACCCTTATTCATAACTACATTATAGTAGATTCTTTATTCTTATTAACATTTTCTTAGAACCTGTTCTTAAAAAATTTGAATCCCACCACTGGTCGATTGAAAGCTAGTGAAAAGGAACGTATTGTTCCAGGCCTTGCAAAAAGCTTATCTCTCGTAGATCTAGCCGAGAAGCTTGGAAGAGATCTAAGAACACTGTTTTCATTCGTTGAAAATTCAAACATCATACCAAGGAAAGACAAAAATACAAGAAAGGCAGTTTCTGCTCGTGATGTTAGAAAAATTCGCCATCAACTTATTAAGCAGCCGGGCAGCAACAGTGCTACTATATTTGACAAGGCTGGAATAACTTCCTCGTTCAGAAAGTGAAATTGCAAAACCTGCTTTTAACCAAACTCATAAGGGAAAATGATGAACTAATCGGATTATTTCAAGTGTCAGAAAGTGTCAAACTGACCAGTTAGTTTTATATTTTATTTTTAAATGAGCATCTGTCACCATGGCTTGATGACCTTCCATTGGCCCGTCACCTCAAATTGATTTTTATGCACGACAATGCGCCTCCCACTCAGCCAAGGCTACGACATCCTACCTTAAGTCATTAGGCATTATTGAAGAAAAATTGATGACATGGCCACCTTGTTCTTCAGATATAAACCAAATTGAACAGCTGATTAATAATAAAGATGAAAGTGTATGAAGGAGGTGTTCAATTTTCATCGAAGGATGAACTTTGGAGGAAGATTTTGGAAGTTTCCTATAGCATCACATCATCTCAAATTTGCCGATTGACATCATTAGTTGACAAGAGGTTATTCAAAGTGATTTTGAAGAATGGAAGTTATGTTGATAAATAAATATTTCCTTAAACAAAATATGAAATTCGTTCTTGTTTTTGGTTGATATTGTTACTGGATATGTTTTTTATTTCATATATATAGAAATATGAAGTTAGAATATTGTTTTATTACCGAGCATATACATTCTTAGACACTTGCAATAAAGTGATACATGCTTAAAATTACCAGAAAATAGAAAAATTAGCATAACTTTCCAAATATTTGTTCAAATTCCACAAAAACCAGGGAAATAAGGCCTCTTTTTATGCTCTTCCAGTGTACCAAGTTTCACATCTCTGCGTTTCATAGCAATTGCAAAATTAGAAAAATATTGACCTGCAATAAACCAATACACAGGGTTCCTATATATATATACATACATACATATATATATATATATATATATATATATATATATATATATGTACATACATATATATATATACATACATATATATATATATACATACATACATATATATATATATATATATATATATATATATATATATATATATATATATATATATATATATATATATATATATATATTATAGAGGGTTTTGGACCTGGAGGCAAAAGAACAGAATTTATTTTAAGGTATTGATAAATGTATTAATACTTTTAAAAGAACAGTTCTCATAGTACTGTAGATATATAATAAGCTCAATAGGTATATAAATCCTAGAGCTATATTAATATTGAGTAAAAAGATTAATAATTGTGAATTATAAATCAGTTTCAAAAGGAAAAACAAACCAAATAAACTTGAGTGTACGATCGTTTCGGAAACGATGTTCATTTTATTAGAATTGACAATAAAGTTTTGTCTTGGAACATAATCTCCTCATCAGCAAAAATATAAGAGTGGGTGGGGGCGAGAAGTTTAAGGCACCAAAATAGAACTAGCATTTTTGACGTAAGTAAGTCGGATATTCCTTATTGAGGACCATATGAAAATTTGTCTTAAGTTCAGTCAGTATATCGTGTTAATTTTGTTTGTTTTTTCTTTTCAAACTGATTTATAATTCACGATAATTAATCTTTTTACTCAATATATATATATATATATTCCCTGTAGAAAAGTGCCTAGTTTAAGGTGAAGATATCAATATTTTTAGCCAATTTTTCGATATTTGTCGTCTGAAAATCAAACTTCGAAACAATACTGATTTTGAGAAAATCTATCGCCTCTGTCGAAAGTGTTGGGCAGACATACAAACATACATACATACCTACATTTATATATTGGTAACTAAAAATATTCGACCCAAACCGATGAAAAAGCTTTCCCTATCTCTGAATACCCTTTATGTAAAATTTCAAATGTTTCGACCAGAAATTGTCTGAGTAATTTGGTAGAGACCGTAGAGGTCAATTTTTTTTTAACTTTGACCCCTATTATGGCCCTTTAATATTTATTGTTTTGGGCTCAAATCAAGTTATTAAGTTAGATCCATGTCCAAGGAACCTATATCTAAAATTTTAAGTGTTTAGACCCAAAATTGTCGGAGGAGTTTGGTAGAGTTCTCAAAGGTCAAATCGTTGAACTTGGACCCCTTAACAGCAAAATTTCCGGCCGAAAACCGACCACAAAGATTTTCCCAAATCTCAGTACTCTGGATATGAAATTTGGAGTTTGTAGACTTAATATTGACAAAGTTATTGCATAGGTAAATGTATACAGACAGACAGACAGACACATACACACACACAGACACACACACACACGTTCACTTGTATAGATATATAGATATATGATGGATTCTCCCATCAATGATGATGAATAAGGGTTCAGCAAATAATTTCAACAATTCTCAAGTTCTGTGGTATCACTAGCAGGTGTCTTTCACACTTCCTCACGGATAGTACACTTGCATGTATTTGTCGGTCCAACATTTAATCTCAAGTGGACAGTTAACCCAACTTTGCTTTGTACTTTAAATCCACAATGCCACACACAATCATTGGTGGATCACTGCTCCGTGAATTTTGCAGATGCTTTGCTTTTAAAGTTGAACAGACGGCGTCCCTATGACGATGGTGGTTGCTTTCGAATACTCTACTTTCAGAAAATACATTTTCCTCCATTTACTGCGATGCCCTGCTGCACTCCCCCAGGAGCTCAGAGCAATGTCACAACACGTCATATTTTCTTTTAGTTAGTCGTTGCAATGAAGAAGCAGACGACCAATGAGGTGAATTGCCCATAAAACAGTTCCTTCAAAACTCTGTATATAATAATTTTTTATGTATATATATATATATATATATATATATATATATATATATATTATTATTAAAATTATATATGTAAAAATGAAAATGTTCTCCATCAAAAAGGGACGACTTAATTCATGCAAGAAAAGAAACTCTGCGTTCCCACACTGATACTATCGCTAATGAAAACAACAAGAAGATAAACTTATACACACACATACACGCACCAAATATATATATATATATATATATATATATATATACATATATATATATATATATATATATATATATATATATATATATATATATATATATATATTTGGGCCAGAAATTTGGCTGTTAAAGGGTCAAAGTTCAACGATTTGACCTTTGAGAACTCTACCAAATTCCTCCGATAATTTTGGGTCTAAACACTTGAAATTTTAGATATGGGTTCCTTGGACATGGATCTAACTTAATAACTTGATTTGAGCCCAAAACAATAGATGTTAAGGGGTCATAATAGGGGTCAAAGTTAAAAAAATTGACCTTTTTTTTTTTTGCTCAACATACACCTCCAAACACCCGGGCAACGTCGGGCTGAAATATATATATATATATATATATATATATATATATATATATATATATATATATATATATATATATATATGAAATATATATATATATTAAATATATATATATATATATAAAATATATATATGAAATATATATATATATTAAATATATATATGTATATATAAAATATATA
The DNA here is from genome assembly GCF_053919585.1 of Euprymna scolopes. Taxonomy (NCBI): domain Eukaryota; kingdom Metazoa; phylum Mollusca; class Cephalopoda; order Sepiida; family Sepiolidae; genus Euprymna; species Euprymna scolopes. Next base: position 120,165,652 of record NC_136489.1, on the reverse strand, counting down.
TATATATATTAAATATATATATATGTATATATAAAATATATATTTATATATGAAATATATATATATATTAAATATATATATATGTATATATAAAATATATATATATGAAATATATATATATTTAATATATATATATGTATATATAAAATATATATATATATATATGAAATATATATATATTAAATATATATATATTAAATATATATATATATGTATATATAAAATATATATATGTATAATATATATATATATAATATATATATATATATAATATATATATATCAAATATATATATATATATGTATATATAAAATATATATATATATATGAAATATATATATATGTATATATAATATATATATATGAAATATATATATATATTAAATATATATATGCATATAATATATATATATAATATATATATATATTAAATATATATATATATATTAAATATATATACATATGTATATAATATATATAATATATATATATATATATATATGCGTGTGTGTGTGTGTGTATATATATATATATATATATATATATATATATATATATATATATATATATATATATATATATATATACCTTACTTCTTTGTTATTATGTTTTCTGCTCCAATATTGAAACAATTGTATGTAAAGAGCCAATGAAGCAGAGAGATATCTTTGTTTGAAAACTTAGGAAAATCAGGAAAATCATATGCACTAATAAAAACGAACGTGTAAGTGCCTTAGTATTTAAGGATACTAAGTCACCAGTAATAAAGAGATTATTTCCTCGGAAGACTATGACTATAGGCTTCATGCCAAAACTGATTAAGTCTGAGAAATATCTATGATGAAGAAGATTACCCGCAGAAATTCATTTTATTTATAACTGTTTTTTTTACTCCCTATCTAATCTAATCTGTTTCTCTCTCTATTACATTCAACTGTATGTCGTTCAACTTAATACATCTATATGCAAAGTAATAACGTTAATCCAAACTATTTAATCACGCTCGTGTATATTTTTTTCAGTCTAATTTGTAGTCAATGTTATATCGATTTCTATATTCTATCTTACTATAATCTAATACAACGAATCTGAGCTGAATTATGTATCAACTTTGCTATTTATTTGCTAGCCATTAAACCAAGACGTCGAACAAGGTTAGAGGAAAACCAAATACTCGTAAAGGAAATTTTTGCTCTCTATATATATTTTGTCGGGATTATTTCACCAACAAGAAGAGGGGGGTGTAAGAAAAGGCAGTAAGGGCTTGCAACGAAATAGTGGCGTTGCTTACAAGCAGTCTTTTCTTGTAAAGGTAACAATTAACTGGTAACGTTTGCCGAACAACAGTAACGAGGTAATCAGTCTAAGAGACGCCAACCGACTAGCAAGCTAGGTAACTAGCTTCTTAACTGATCACTAACCCGTAGTGAGACAACTCCTTTTATACATACTAACTCTCAGTGGCGAGAATTCCACCGTGATTTCCAACGAGATTAGAATGGCTATTTAACTTAGTAGGGAATAGACACCCAGTTTCTCCGTAATGGCAAAACAGCAGTTCAGTGTCTTTTCTTCCCTCCGACCCACCCCCGGTAAGTCAAATCAATTTCAATTCTTACAATATATATATATATATATATATATATATATATATATATATATATATATATATATATATATATATATAATGCTCCCTATCTTGGGTTGAGCCTATTGGGAAGTGATATACAAACTGCCATTAGCATATTAAGCGACGCTCTTTGTGTAAACAAATCGAGCGGAGGCATTTGGACGGTGTCAAAACATCGTTAATTCATTATCCTCACAGCAGCAGCTGTATAGCGTAATGGTGAGAAGCCTTGACTGTCATTTGGGCGGTCGGGTTTCGATCCTGGCTTGAGGCAGTGGCCTGTCTAGCCGCACTGATGGGCTGTGAAACAACGAAACAATACTGTATGTGGATGAATATAGTCATCTATATATATATATATATATATATATATATATATATATATATATATATATATATATATGTTGCTTTTTTATAATAATATTTTGAACTCACTCTTTTTTCCTTGTACCCATTTGTGAATTATTTCACGGAATTCTGCCTTTTCGATGACATCGAAATATTTTCCAGTTACGTGATTCTTTTAGATTTTTATTTCTTGATACCTTTAACCAACTTTTCTTGAATTTTACCGTTATTGGATTTTCTACCCTTTACCCGACCATCCATTCACGTAAAATCATTTTTCTTCCCCCAACCCCATTCCCTCTGCTTCACTATATTTTAACTTCTATCAAGTAAGGTCTATGGCTTACTTGTAGTTTCTCTAAATACTTTGCAATTACTACCCTTTGATGAGAAGGAACGTATTTCTTTCGAAACTCTGCTGATAAGGACAATCCACGTGATTTGTGTTTCCTTTTTGAAAATTAAATGTTTTAACTCTTCTTAAAGTGTTTTTAACATGTTTTATTAATTCTTTGTTTCTTATATATATATATATATATATATATATATATATATATATATATATATATATATATACTAGTAGAAAGACCCGACGTTGCGCGAGATTGAATGATGATCAACAAATGTTTTCACACTCTTTGTTTTATCGTTACTTCCATGGTAGGTGCTCGTCTGAGCTCCAATCCCTGATTCTCCCTCGCTGATCTTTCACGAAAAACGAAAAGCACCCGTCTAGCTGAAACCACTGTCAAACATTTTCCCCACTGTTTATCTGTGCCAAAACCAAAACGTAGATTCCATGAACAAAGTTTCTTTCTTAAAAGTGCACGCCTGTGGAACTCTCTTCCGTTTGCCTGTTTCCTACCTGACTACAACTTGGATGTCTTCAAGTCCAACATAAAGAAATTCCTGATGAACCGCCCTCTTAAGTAGACATTTTATCAAACCTCAACATTGACGTACTGTACACGCAGTAACCCTTATCCCCGAGTGGCTTCCGGGCCTTCACATGCCTCCCCAGAGTAACTTAGTCCACAATACATTGTACTCTACATTGTGCTGCAGGGAACCTACTATTGATTTTATAAAATTATTTTTTATATCTAATTGCTTGAATTAAAGTTTTAAATGGAAAAGTCAAGTATCATGGTCTAATTGTGCTCTAAATGGAAACATTGATTTCGAGAGCGTCCCTGTCATATCAAAAAACCTATTATTGATTTTATACGTGAGGGCTTCCGGCTTGTGTGGTAATAAACTTTCTCAAATACACTTGTGATGCAAGGCTGTGTAAGGTGTTAACTTTGGTCAAAATCGACTATTCTTTCTATCATCATATTATTTCGATTATTGAGTATTGAAACTTATCGAAAGCATTCTGATACAAAACCTAAGAACACTGCCAGGCACATGAAGTACCTTCGTGTGAAAGTTCATAAAAATCGGCCCATCCGTTTTGGAGTCTATAAGGAACGAACTCACTGACACACAAAGAAAGTTCCTTTTATATAATTTTATATAATAGTGTATATATATATATATATATATATATATATATATATGTATGTATATATATATATATATATATATATATATAATTTAAGAAGAAATTAAGAAATAATTTCAGATTACCGATTGTATGATACTGTAAATTTAACGTACATACAAATATTAATATTCATATTCATAAAATTATCCCAACCGAATGAAAAAACTCATTATGCAAGATAGAGCAATAATACAAGTAAAAATTTGGAATTAAATTCTGAAAATTAAAAATTTCTAACAAATTTATTATTCGACAAGAAATACAGAGATTAAAAAAAATTACCTTATTCCGTGGAGTTTCAATGAATGGCTCATATCTTCAGAAGAAACGCAGTTAGTAAAATAATCTTTATAGGTAGTATACAAATTTTGCTGGTTAGCACATAAATTGAAAATTATAAATTATGCAAGAAATCATATTTGTACAAAAGTGGATGATAATGCAAAAGCATATGCGTTAAAAGGATATTTCAAATGAAGTCAAAGCTTAATTTTTTTTAAAATGTGGTACAATCCAAAGAGAAAAATTGATTGGTCAGATGTAAAGATGCACATCAAATAGTTCAGTAAAATAGTGAGGATCCAAGTGGCTTAGCAGTAAATGTAAATAAATTCCAAAATTGAAGCTAGCATCCTAAAATTGTGAGAAGATTTTCCCACTCAGTAAAGGAACTGTTATTGGTCTCCTGGTTAGCACATAAATTGAAAACTAAAGCTTGCATGAAAGTTTATAAGAGGACAAAAGAAAAAGTGATATATCAAGACGAAGTCCAGGCTCAATAAATGTTACATAAGAAGGGCTGACTCTTTCTCATGCAAGTAAGAAGGCAGGCTAAATAAGTGAAAATGATATTAGGAAAAGGCTAGAATCGAACCCTGTAGGCAAGTGTTAAACGATAATGGATAATTGAAATCCTAGGAATGCAGTCGATTGTTAATTCTTTTAGAAATAACTAAATATTATTTATGTCAGAAAAAAATCGATTGTCCATTCTTTTAGAATAATTGGATATTAAATATGTCAGTTAAAAGAATGTTGAAAATGATAATGTAACAAATTGGTTAAATGATACACTTTAATTTACGGATTTCTTTTTTATCAGAGGTGTGTAAATACATGTGTAAGGGCACGAGTGAATTGAAACGTGATAACGTCACATTGGGGCCACGCCTCTGACGTCATAAACAAAGGAGATTCTCAATATATTGAGATGGGGTTCGAAGTTAGAAAGATAGTTACACTCACAGCCAAGCTTGAATTCCTGAGTTATAGATCGGCCGGCTGATGAATAAAAATCACCATCTATATTTTGTAACTGTTTGTCTTCGTGTCGTCATTATAACATGAAGGTAAATGCGGTTTGATTATCATCATCTTAAACGAACTTTGTATAATCCTCTCCAAGTATTATGTGTCCTCCCCGCCATCATAAATGAAGTATCTCCCCTCTGACGTAAAAGAACTGTATTACACATTTCTTTAATAATGAATTCGCATCTCTCTCAGCTCTGTCATAAATGTCTCTCTCAGTATATAAATGTTATTATCAGTCTTGTTCTGAGTCCTCGTTACATGTATCTCCAATATGAACCCCTGCTACACAACATGAAGAAAAGTAGAAGCACGATAGTGTATTCCGTGGTGGGAGGGCATTAAACATTGTGGTATAATTCAAAGCAAAGAAAAATTTGATGTTCATCTGAGGTATATGAATATGATATAGTACAAAAGAAGATGTGATAGGGTAAATCCACTGCAAAAGGTGGCATTCAAACAAACTGACTGTAACAAAAAAAGAATTATTTAAAGTTAATTTGAATATGATATTTACTTAAAATTATTTATAAATTAATATAATGTAATATAAAAATAATATAATGAAATAATGAAATAAAAAAGACAGTAAACTGACATCAAAGATTAAACATAAACGGATCTTTATTTCGAAATATCCTTTTTAATCTTTATACATACATACATACATACATACATACATACATACATACATACATACATACATAGTCATCCACATGCAGTACTATAACGCTGTATTACAGCTCCTCATACAGAAAAGCTAGATTTGAAACTCAACCGCATAGACAACAGTCGGCGCTTCCAACCATTACGCTATTCAACTGCTGGTAAGAGAAGAATGTGAATTGAGACTCCACTGAAAAATGTATGCACATATGTAATCAATAATGTTTGTATAATAAACAGATTACACACACACACACACACACACACACACACATATATATATATATATATATATATATATATATATATATAGAGAGAGAGAGAGAGAGAGAGAGAGAGATACAGGCTGTTAATTTGATCATGTAGACGTATATTATTTTGAAATAAAAAAAACATATAAATAAATAAAAACGAGAAATAAATAAATAAAATTAAAGAATAAAATGAATAAAATAATAAATAAATAGAGTTTATAAGTAAAATAGGAAGATAAGGAATGCGCCACCGGAAAAAATAGTCAGAAAGTCTTAAAATAGGGAAACCACTGTTGCGAGTATAATATTATTTAAGATCCAAGCAATCACTTACGCCAAAAGACAAACCTCTACTTAAAATGAACCCGATACCGCCCCCCCCCCGTTACAGCTTGACCAGTTGGGATCAAACTTCTCTTTCCCCTCTCCCATCCATATTCCCTTTCTTTACCACACCTCCTTCCAAACCTCTACTGTTCGCATTCACAAACTATGCACCCCCTTTTTTTTTCAGAGTGTAAATCACATCTGGATATGTATTTTTTATATACAAAATGCATGAACCTTGATTTTCGTTTCAATAGCGTTTCCTTTCTCCGTCTGATGAGGTGGGTCTCTCTGAACTGATATTCCATCGAAACATGTGTAGCTTGGTGTAATTTGCATATCAACGAGGCTACACACTGGAATGAGGGAATATAAGGCCGGCAGTCAAGATGGCGAGGATCGAGTTCCTGGGAACTGGATTGAACAGATCAGAACTAAGAATGTTCGAATGCTGACAAGAATCCATTTCTTTTTTTTTTTTTTTCATTAGAATATGTAAGCACATATGTGACCAATAATGTTTGTATAATAAACAGACTATATATATATATATATATATATATATATATATATATATATATATATATATATATATATATATATATATATATACTAGCATTTAAGCCCGGCGTTGCCCGGGGGTTTGGAGGTGTATATTGAGCAAAAAAAAAAAAGCGGTAATTTTTTTACAATTTGACCCCTATTATGCCCCCTTAACATTCAGTGTTTGGGGTTCAATTAAGTTATTAAGTTAGATCCATGTCCAAGGAACCTTTATCTAAAATTTCACGTGTTTAGACCTCAAATTGTCGGAGAAGTTTACTAGAGTTCTCAAAGGTCAGCTCATTTAACTTTGACTCTTTAATCGCCAAATTTATGGCCGAAAACAGATGACGAAGATTTCCTCAAATCTCAGTACCCTGTATATCAAATTTCGAGTCTGTAGACTTAAAATTGATAGAGTTATTGCATAGGGAAATGTACACAGACACACACGCAAACACGTTAACTTTATATATATATATATATATATATATATATATATATATATATATATATATATATATATATATATATATACTAGCAGAGCGCCCGGCGTTGCCCAGCCGTAAGATGTGCTTAAATATGATATTTTCATTCATGCAGATTACATATTTATTATTATAGAGACAATTTTCTATCGATTATTATATTAAAGCCAATATATGGTAGTGATATCAAAACTATATAATATAGAGACGTGCTTGAATATATATATATATATATATATATATATATATATATATATATATATATATATATATATATATATATATATATGGTAGTGATAGTATATATATATATATATATTATTTTTAAAATATAATTATCCACTGACACGTGTTTCGTCGTCTACAACTCATCAGAGTGGCTGAATCTAGCGAGGTTAGATTCAGCCACTCTGATGAGTCGTAAACGACGAAACACGTGTCAGTGGATAATTATATTTTAAAAAAATAATATATATGCCGCTCCCCATTTAAGGGGGTACCAAATTGGTCAAAGGGGAAATTATTTCCAACTCGCATTTAGGTAAAAATGTAATTTCGTATGAATAATTGAATTCTTTCAAAAAGTATCGCTAACAATAACAAATAAAAACATCTATCTATCTATGTATCTATCTCTCTCTCTCTCTCTCTCTCTCTCTCTCTATATATATATATATATATATATATATATATATATATATATATATATGGTAGTGAGATCAAAACTATATATACAAACATGCTTCAATATATATATATAAATTTATAAAATATATATGGCGATTAAGCTACATTGAATATTCCGCGTTTCATACACTCTAGGATTCTTCAGGCTTATGCACATAATTTTATAAATTATCAACTAGCTCTACCTACATATTGAGCACTTTTGAAGTAAATACTTAAAGTTTACGCATAAATTTATACTTTCGTATATTAATTTATGTGAGTAAATGCAATAGTTACATATATGTGTGTGTGTGTGTGTGTGTGTGTGTGTGTGTGTGTGTGTGTGTGTGTGTGTGTGACTACTTCATTTAATCACATAAAGTATAATTTTATGCGTATAATTATACTTTCGTATATTAATTTATGTGATTAAATGAAGTAATCATATATATATATATATATATATATATATATATATATATATATATATATGTGTGTGCTAGCATTTCAGCCTGCCGTTGCCCGGGTGTTCGGATGTGTATGTTGAGCAAAAAAAAAAAAATGTGGTAGTAGGAAGGCAGGCTCGAACCCGTACCGCAAAGGAGGAAAAGAACGGGGTAAAACCTAATGTTTATGCTGTAACGACCACTGCCAAACCGGAAGCGACATTTTTTAAAATTAAGTCTAGACAATCTAAAGGAGAGGATAACTTTAAAAAATATCGGCGAAAAAGTACCCCCCCCCCCTTGTAGAAAAGTGCCTAGTTGAAGGGGAAGATATTAATGGTTTTAGCCAATTTTTCGATATTTGTCGTTATGAAAGGTCGAACTTTAAAACGATACTGATCTTGGTAAAATACGTCGCCTCTATTGAAAGTTTAAGGCAGACATGCAAACAGACATACATACATACATTCATATATTGGTAACTAAAAATTTTCGACCCAAACTGATGAAAAAGCTTGCCCTATCTCTGAATACCCTAAATTTCAAATATTTAGACCAAAAATTGTCTGAGTAATTTTGAAGAGACCGCAGAGGTCAATTTTTTTAAACTTTGACCCCGTTTTTGACCCCTTAACATTTATTGTTTTGGGCTCAAATCAAGTTAAGTTAGATCCATGTCCAAGGAACCTATATCTAAAATTTCACGTGTTTAGACCCAAAATTGTCGGAGGAGTTTGGTAGAGTTCTCAAAGGTCCAATCGTTGAACTTTGATTCCTTAATCGCCAAATTTCTGTCCGAAAACCAATCACATCGATTTTCCCAAATCTCAGTACCCTGTATATCAAATTTCGAATCTGTAGACTTAAAATTGACAGAGTTATTGCGTAGGGAAATGTACACAGACACACAGACACTTTCACTTTAATATATATATAGATATATATTATTTTTATCATGAGTTTGCATGTTTGTACGTAGCTATGTATTTTTACATAGCATAATCACATTGTCACACCAGTTGGGAATAGCAGGTGCTGTCTGTGCTCCCCGCTTATCATGACATTGTTTCTAGTCATCGTGAAAATTCTACACCACTGATATTTAACAGTGCTGACTCGGGAGTAGTGTGATTGGTGATTGCGCAACAATTGCCACAAAAATTCCAAAATTCAATGATGTTTCGTGGTATTCATCAAAATCGATGAACGGACATCATGTATTATTACAAAATAAAAACTACTTTAAGTCTCAAAGTAAATCAACAAATAGGATGAGAATGTGTGTTTTATTTAGTTCAATTTAGTGTTGTGCAAAAGAGGGTCGAAGCCATTCATAAAAATTTGAATATCTCTGATCTTTCATTTTTCAGATTACTGTTCTCGTCTTAGGTGTTATTTTTGCAATGTTTCGATCGATGTAACCTTCTTCGGCTGTGTCTTATCGAACTCAGGAATCTTTCTATTAAACAGAATTTCAAACGGAAATATTTATTTAATTCATAGGGACAGGATGCTCTCATTCCGGGAGCCATGACTTGATAGAAGTACTAAGTAATTAACAATTAGATTTTGAGTGTCGGGCACACTGAGGATTGAACCTTCAACCGCTAAAGATTATAACTTTATAACTGAATTTTACTAAGTACTTTATCCACTACGCCACGGGTCTTTCTGCGAGTATATATTACTAGGATGTATATAGCAGAAGATGATGGAAAGCAGGGAACATTTCAGAAAAGTGGTCATGAAGAGGTCATGTTCAGCTGCAGGATCCTCTTCACGAAAGTGAACAATGAAAGCTCTTTAACTATGTGCACAGCCCTGTCACCATACCTATACCAGAAGATATCTAGCAAGCAAATAAATAAACACAAGTATTAGTGACAAGTCATCATACCAATCTCTCTAGATCAACATTTAAAAACTTCAAGATTGTCCTTTTGCTATAATTTTTCAAAGTCATTTTTAATTTTAATTTTAATCGGATTGAAAATGTTTTTGGACTCAATAAGCTGGAACCGTCATCATTTTCAGATAATTACTAATAATTGTCTGTATCTAAAGGGTGTTCTATAATTTGTTTCGCATTTTTTATTTAACTATTTTTTGTTCCAATCATAGTGAAGTAACTCAGTATAGACGAATACAGAGTTACGCCCGTACTTAAGAGGTGGGGGGATGCGTTTAAAAATAATTCCAATATGGACAAAATAATTTTTGGAAGGAATTAAAGCGATGAGCAAGAATCATATATTGATTTTGAAGCGTGAAAGCTATTGATGTAAGACACAGACTAGCTTTACTTTATAAATTAAATTTATTTATCACATTCTGTTTACATACACGATTCTGTAAATTTTTGGACTGGTGAATTTCTGTCCGAATTAAGGGTGCAGAAACATATCTGTAATTTGATTGGTCCAACCCCTTCTTAGCTCTTAGCCATGATTAATGTCTCAGAATTCCAAACTCAGGGTTGGTGCATTTGATACGTCTAGATGTGATGTTGCTATTCTCATTCTTTTCTGTAACTATTATTATGGCATGCACTCTTCAGAATTGTCTATTTCCTGCTTCCTTTGTTCCAGCTCGTTTGACTTGTTGGTCTAGTGGTCTTCAAATTTCTGTTTCGATACCTTATTGCGATACAGCTTCTTATTCCAGTAGCTTATTTCCAAGAACCGCAGTCCTGGATATGACCTTAAACTATATCCAATGATGAGGGCCACCCTGTTTGTGGGCTTTGGTGAGTGTGGAGCCACCTCTTACTTACCATTGCTCCCAGGCCCACTCTGACCCGGAGTGGTCGTACCTGTTAGGGTCCCAACTATGGGTTAAATAGAAACCGACTTGAAAAAAAATATTCTGTTAAAAAAATTTTCTTCAAAATTACTAAATTCTGCATTAAATAACCTGAAAAGGGTTGATATGCGGTAAAACAAAAAAACAACCAACCAATCAAGAACTGCTGGCTTGTGGAATTCTCTCCCTGCTGACTATTTTCATCCTACCAATAGTCCTGGTCTTTTCAATAGTCATCTTCTGTCTTTGCGATAATTCTGTTTCATTCATGTTAGCTCTTTACATCAAGTAGATTCACACCTTGTCTGGTGTTCTATGTCATAAAACAAGTTATTCATCAATCTATGATCATCATGAAATGCCTACGTTTTATTCTTCCCAGTTTCCTTACACATTATTTTTATCCAGTTGCTCATTTCGTGCTGCATTGCAAATTGTTTAATCCATTTTTTTACTAGAGGTCGCCACTTTGCAAAAGTCACTCGAAAATAAGGACTTATGAGTGTCTGGTTGACGGAGAGACAACACTGTGATGATCGGTAATGGTGGAACTTGGTTAGGGCGTGATTATTTAAGAAGACAGCTCAACAAGTATTTATTTACATTAGACTTGAAAACGACTATGCTATAATGAGCTGGAAAGCAGTCTCGTGGTATTGTATTTCACATACAGACAGCTCTAGGAAATAAACTTTATTATGTAAACTTCTATTTCCGGTTTCCTTTTTTGGTCCTCCTACAAAAGGAAGGTGGACCTGTAAATTCACCCTCGTCCGTCCGTTCGTCTGTCTGCAATTTTCTCAATAATTTACGCCTTCGAATTTTTTGAAATTTTGCATACACATTAAACATGATATGAATAAAAAGTAACAAAACGGATTTTCTGGGAAAAGTCCAGTTGCCCCCCCCCCTAGGGGTGCCTTTCGGATTAAAATGGTGAAAAGTGACACTTTTGTGCTTATCAAAAGAATTGATGCCGTGGATTTTTATAAAACTTTCTGAAAAGTTGTAACTAACTGATTTCTATATAATTTTGTTTGTCTATACTTTGCGATAACTCTTGGGTGTGCTCCAGGGGCTCTTTTAGAGCTAATAAAAACACTCCATTTTGGGGACTATTTTACCAAAAAAGTTAAGGCTTTGGGGACTTTTGAGGCTAAATTGGGGTGGGGGAGGGAGGGGGCAAATGATGGACATAGTCATTTCTTTTTTTTGCATAGTGCAGAACTCAAATTTACATATGTTAAGGCCTAAAACTGCACCGTTTGTTCATTTTCACTAGGATTCGACGTCCCCTGGGGACTTTGGGGCTAAATGGGGAGGGGGAGAAATAAATGCTGAACTTAGTCATTTTTTTATGCCTCGGTCACTGTGCACTCACGGGGAGCCATGCATGCTTCACTTGTTTCATCTCGTATGACTCGTTGGTCCAGTGGTCTCAAATTCATTGTTTCGATACTTCTTTGTGATACAGCTTCTTATTCCAGCAGCTACTTTCCAAGAACTTCAGGCTTGTGGAACGCTCTTCCTGCTTACTGTGTTCTTCCTACCTATATCCCTGGTCTTTTCAAGCTTAAACTTGAAAACAACCATGTTTTAGCCCTGTAGTATTGTGTTCCAGCTCATGAAATTTTTGTTTAGTTTAAAGCACTAGAATAAGAACAAGAATAAGAGTAAGGAACATTATTGAGAGTTGTTATAGCTTGACAAGTATTTGTATTATTATTCATCAGACTATTGTTCTCATCTTGAGTGTGATTTTCACAACGTTTTGGTCGATATAACCTCCAACCTTCTTCAGGTGTATCTTGTTGAACTCGGGAATTTGGACGGAATTTCGAGCGGAACCCTTTATTTACTTCACAGGGGTAGTGTGCCCTTTTTCCATGACTGGATAGAGGTCCTAAGTAATTCGCAAATGTATATTTCGGTCGCCACACTGAGGATTGAACCTTCAACGTTCAAGAGAATATAACTTTTACAATTGATTTTTCCCAGTACTCTAACCACTGCACCATGGGTCCTTGCGGACAATTCTAGTACGAATTTTAGGAGCCTTAAACCTACTTTTTATTTCTAGTAACATACAGATACACCTGAAGAAGGTCGGAGGTTATATCGACCGAAACGTTGTGAAAATCACACTCAAGATGAGAACAGTAGTCCGATCAATAATAATACAAATAATCAATCCTCATCTCAAAAATTCAGAAACGTCATAGACGAATATTGCTGTGAATGTTTTGCCGGTGGGGACCATAGATTGAAGCTCAGTCGAGTACCTGTCATTCACTTTTATCATGCTTTACATTTGTTTTGATTTGGATTTCCAGTGTTTGTTGCCAAA
>NC_136489.1:119962269-120149769 GCF_053919585.1 Euprymna scolopes | reverse complement strand
CAGCTAAATCCCACCCCTTCACAGTAGAGATCCCTAGGTGCAAGAAAGCCTTCTACTCCAATAGTTTTTTCCCTAGAACTGCTAGACTTTGGAACTCGCTTCTGGGATTCTGCTTTCCCAGCTATACTGACATGCAGAAGTTCAAGTGTAATGTGAACAGACATCTTGCCACTCATCTCCTTTCATAATACTCCTGCAACTTATGTCCCCGATAATAGCCCCCTACACCAAAGTGGCAATATGCCTTGTTTGGGGTGAAAATTGAATAAAAAAGCAAAATAAAAAAATAAGGGATTGGGATTATCATTGATCTGCTTGTGACACTCTGCCTTCACCATTACCTCTCGATGGATCTGCAGCGGAGCAATTCCAGACATCCTATAGACAGATGGTAGGTTGGCCGATTTCAGGTTGCTGGTAATCATACTGCATGCCTTGTGGAGCTCGACGTCGACCTTTACAGCATGAGCAGAACAAGCAGAACAAGCCCATGCTGCTGTGCAGTGGGGACGTATCAATGCCTTCCCATGGCGTCCTTGCTAATTTTTGGAGAAACTAATTGGTGCATTACATGCATCTCGGCAAAAAATATAATACTCAGACTGATAACTAATATATATATATATATATGGGGGGGGTTATTTCTTCCACTTTGGCGAGGAGATTATTAGTTCAAAGAGTAAAATGTCAGATTCTCATGATTGGCAATGACTAATGTCTGAGAGTTCCAAACTCGGGTATATGTCTAGCCACAATGATGAATCGTAATTAAAAAAGACACAGCTATCTATGGATTGCTATATATATATATATATATATATATATATATATATATATATATATATATATATATATATATTTGTGTGTGTGTGTGTGTGTGTGTGTTTATAAAAGTTAAAAGGTCCATAAGCAGACAAAAAAACAAAATGGACAGAGAAATAGCCAACTAACCCTTATTTTGTACTAGCCTGGATGGCCAGCGTTGCCCGGGTGTTTGGAGGTGTGTGTTGAGCAAAAATAAAAAAAGAGTGATAATAGGCAGGCAGGCTTGAACTCATGCCATGAAGAAGGAAAAGAATGTGAAAAAAAAGTGACGTCTTTGCCGTTGCGTCTATCGCCAAACCAGAAGTGGCATATGTTTAAATTAAGGCTAGTCAATCGAAAAGAGGGGATGACTTTCGAAAATATCGGTGAAAGAAGCGACCTCTCCCTGTAGAAAGTCCCCAGTTGAGGGTGAAGGAATTGATGTTTTTACCAAAATCTTTTGATATTTGTCGTCCGAAGAGTTAAGCTTCAAAATAATACCGATCTCGTGAAAATCCGTCGCCTCTGTCAAAAGATTTAGGCAGACATACATACATATATACATACATACATACATGCATACATACATTTAAACAGATAGGTGCGATTTATATTATAGATGGAAAAGTATAGGTATAGGTACATAAATTTTCATCACAAGAAAATTTCACTAATTGTTAAAATGGTATAGTAATTTATGTTTTTACGTATGCCTGTAATATGAAAAATCATTTCCCTTGTTGTACCTCTATTTATGTTTTATGTTTGCTTTTTATAAGTTTCTAATCGTTTGTACTTATCTTAATGCATTATTATCTCTACCTCAATATTTAATATGTAACTGTGTTAGAGAATGAGATATAGAGAAGCTATGTGTTGTGGTACCAGCTGCGTCTGTGTAATTAGAGAATACAAGCCAGTTACTGTGGTGGACATTGACGTCATCAAATACATGAACTTGTGCACTAGTGTCGAAGGAAAGTGCTGTATCTATGCTGTCAGAGACTTTGTTTATTGGGGTACAGTCCTGGGTCGAGGGAGAGCGGTAGAGAAAATAAAAGTAACTAATATTATGTTGCATGTTAAGTCTAAAGCACATAAAGGCTTGATCGTCCTATTCTAGTTTTCTTTCTCTAGTCAAGGGGAGGGTGTTTCGAATAAAGACTCCAAGCCTGTGCATATGTCTGTCAGAGTCCTTACGGCAGAGTGGGAGATATCCGGGCATGTTAAAGTAGTTAGAGGGGATGGAGGAGTGTAGGTTAGTCTCACTTAGTGCTAAGATATCCGGAGTGTTTGTTAGAAGAAATGCTTCAACATCATTTAAATTAGTTCTAAGCCCACGGATGTTCGTAAATGCAAGCCTCAAGGGAGGAGGCAATTTGATTTTCTTTGAGTTTTGTCCTGGTTTAAGCGTAATTTTAGATTGTACTGTCATTTTTTTTTTCTTAAGAGTTTCAGTTTAGGTAAGGGGTGCTGAACAAATGGTTATGCAGAAAAACAGGCATGCAACACAAGAAAACCATCAGTTGATCTTCCATCTACTAGGACTGTGGCCTCAGGAAAACCCACCAGGGATGAGTGCAGGGTCTCTTTCCATGCGCGACATGGAACTACAAACATCCTGATATTATTCAACCATTGATGGAGCAGCCGCTCTAAGCACTACCAAAGATTTAGGGCTCCTGTACTACCAGTCAGGAACAGCAGCCAGGAACTGTCAATCCGGTACTCTCAACCCATCAGACGATGGTCAACTCCAATCTCCTTGTACTGGCATTATGGTGTTCAATCACTCCCAAGTGCTCAGTTTAGAGAGGGATGGGATGTGTCGGGAGAGGGGGAAAACAGCGTTCATTGCCCTAGTCAGGAAACAAGATCGACCACTGAGTGTTTCTGTCAAATCCCTGTGCTTTGACCTCTATGCCTTGCTAATAGACAAAGAAGGAGTATGGAAGCCGGGCGATAGACAGTGCCTATCTACTCCTTAAGCAGTTTAGGCTTGCAAACTGGTAATTTGTTCGAGTCACCAATTCTAGGAAGGATGTCATGCAAGAATGGAGGAGCCTCCCTCCCCTTAGGTTTAGCTTCAGAGTTTTCCTTCTTCTAGACGGATGGCCTGGGAAGATCTATGGGTCCATCAACGCCGAGAGGGTTTACTCCACGCCTGGGTCCTAATCCAGGTATTTCTGCAACTGTGTGTGGGTAGTTAATGTTACTGGGTTAGTATGTAGATGCTATGTCTACTGAGAAACTACACTCCTCAAAATGATTAAGGGAAATTGCTATTACATTGTTACTGGATGAGGGGGTGAGTAAAAGTTCATGCAGTGGAAGCAACTATATTTGCAACAGGTTAGTTGGAAAGCGTTAAGATATGGTTTAATATTTTTCCTTTAAATTTAGAAAAATTGTTTTTGGTTACGTTTCCAACCCGTTTCCCTGACCAGCAAGAACAACATGCATCACTTTTAGATCTGTTTCTGACCACAGTTCCTGATGATTGTATTACGAACACCCACAGCCCACTTGGGAATGCTGATCATGTAGTGATAATAGTTGAAATCACCCTAAACTCTAGAGCCAAAATGGAAGAGCTATTGCTAAAAACAACGAGATATTATAAAAAGGCTGACTGCGAAGCCATCAGGGATCTCATTAGAGATGACCCATGGCGAAATATCTTTTCACTTCCTGCTGAACAGTGTGCAAATGAGACCACTGAATGGTTCAAAATAGCAATTGAAGCACATGTCTCCACACGGAAATTTTATAGCAATCCCCACTCTCCCCAATGGTTTACTTCCACATGTGCAGCTGCCATCGCGCAAAGGCAGCACGCGTACCACAGATTAAACCAACATAAATCCAGTTCAAACAGACAGAAGTATATAGAAGCCAGAAGTAACTGTAAGAAAGAAATAGTGTCAGCTAAGAGAGAATTTACTAAAACCACTCAAAAACGCATTGAAGCTCAGAAATTAGGAACCCGTGACTTCTGGAAAATCTACGACAGTGTAGTAAATAATGGGCAATCAACAATTCCCCCACTAACAAAAATTCATGAAGTTGTTTGCTCAGCAACCAAGAAGGCTAACATGCTTGCCCGTCGGTTTGCCTCCAACTCCACACTAGACCCTGCTAACCATCCTATCCCAGACTTTCCTTTGTGGACAGACACCACACTTGATGATCTGAAAATCACCCCTTCTCAGGTGCATGCTATCATAAAAAATCTTGACACTGCAAAAGCATGTGGACCTGATCTCATCCTGGCTGTGCTATTAAAAAAGTGCTCCGCCGAAGTAGCTCCAATCCACTCCAAACTTTACAACAAATGCCTTAATGAAGCTTGCTTTCCTGCCTGCTGGAAAACTGCTTCTGTGGTACCAGTTTTCAAGAATTCTGGCGAAACAACTCAGTAAATTACCGCCCCATTAGCCTCCTCCCACTTTTTACCAAAATATTTGAGTCCATAATTAACCAAGCTATAGTCTATTACCTTACAGATGCTAAACTTCTGACCGACCAACAATATGGATTTAGGCAAGCCCGTTCCACAGCAGACATTCTAACTGTAATCTCCGAGCGTATATACCATTCACTTGACAAAGCAGGGTAGGGTAGAGCAGTAGCTCTAGATATATCTAAGGCTTTTGACAGGGTATGGCATGAAGGTCTTCTCAGGAAAATCAGATCATACGGTATCACTGGAAGAATACTTAACATAATTAAATCCTTCTTAGACAAGAGAAAAATCCAGGTTGTCCTCGATGGCTGTACATCGAAACAATATGATATAAATGCGGGAATGCCTCAGGGGTTTATCCTTGGACCTCTATTATTCCTAATATTCATAAACGACCTCCCTGAAAAAAGTATGTGAGATGGATATATATGCTGATGACACCACGCTCTATAACAGACATGACAGGAAAACAAATGAACACATATCTAAGGAAATGGCAGAAACACTAGAGGATAACCTCCAATCTGTAGTGGAATGGGGACAAAAATGGATGGTCACATTCAATGCTGCCAAGACTAAGCTTGTTTCCTTCAATAACTACAAGAAACCTTCTCTACCACCAATAGCAATGGCCAAAGACTTTTTAATCTGAAAGCGCATCTTTTAAACTCCTCGGCCTAACGTTCACAGGAAACATGAGTTGGAACAATTATATTGAGAGCATTGCCAAGACCGCTGCGAAAAAGGTAGGTTCTCTCTACCGTGCTAGAAAGCTACTAATGCCTGAAAGTATCCTGTACCTCTATAAGACCACCATTCGCCCATGTATAGAGTATTGTTGTCATATTTAGTCCGGTGCATCTGCTACTAGTCTCTCACTCCTAGACAAGGTTTAAAAGAGGGTCGCCAACCTAATAGGTCCTGAACTGTCATCCAAGCTCCAGCCTCTGTCCCATCGACGCAATGTAGCATCCCTCTACTTGTTCTACAAGTACTTTAACGGTGAATGTTCCAACGAACTGCAAGCACTTGCACCCCCTCTACATAAATACCCCCGACAAACCCGACAAGCAGTACAATCCCACCCCTTCACAGTAGAGATCCCTAGATGTAAGAGAGCCTTCTACTCCAGTAGTTTTTTCCCCAGAACCGCTAGACTTTGGAACTCCCTGTCAGGTTCCTGCTTCCCCAACTGTATTGACATGCAGATGTTCAAGTGTAACGTGAACCGACATCTTGCTGCCCAACTCCCTACCTAGTACTCCTGTAGCCTGTGTCCCTAATAGTAGCCCACTACATCAAAGTGGCAATGTGCCTTGTTTGGGGTGAAATTGTAATAAAAAAAAAAACTGTTTGATGCCCTCGCATTGTGCAACATTAACATGTAGACACTCTCACAAGGTACCAGCCTGCAAGGAAAGACTTCAACTCATTTTTTTTCTCAGTGGAACAACAGACATTTATTTACAAGTACTTTACTAAATACCCCTCGTCTCTTGTTCAAACCTGTCGCTCTTGGCCCATGTGCGTAACATGTCTATCTCTGTCCTCTCTCCAACGTGATCATTGATCTGCGCACACATTCTTCTTTTTATAATTGTTTTCTTCTTCCTTGCCACGACGTCACCTCATACACGGCACAATCATTTGCATACAGTGGCAATACACGCGTCCACGCTTTGTTACAATTGGTCATGATGATATATTTTAACTTTAATTTGATGTCAATTGCTGCGTCTCAGAGACGACCGTACACAAAATTGCCGTTTATGCCGAATTCTTAGAGCGTATATATTTCCAGGTAATCTACCGCATATCTATATCTATGTAGAGTTTTACAGAGAGATAGTTCTAGGAAAGAAACTTTGTTCATGGAATTGCGTTTAGTTTTAGGTACAGATAGAGATTAGGAGAAATTGTTGATGGTGGTTGTAGCTAGACAAGTGTTCTTTGTGAAAGTTTGACAAGGGGGGGACCATAAACTGAATCTCATTTGAGCACTTGCCATGAAAATGATGACAGAGTGAAGACAGAATCTTGTCTGTGGGAAAGAGATTGCACTGAGGAGAGAAGGATATTGCCAACTAGTTTTCCAAACCAATTGTGAACCATTATCAAGGATGGAAAGAGCGCTCTAAACAGCTCCTCCCCAGATGTTTCAACAATGCTCCATTCTAGGATGTATTTGGCTCTTATGCAGGAAAATGGTTGTGGATGGGATACCTTCTGGAGCGGTAGGATGATCCAACTATTTTTCCAGTAACCTTAGTTATTTGAACTAAAAAATGCTTTGACTGCCCACTAACTTCTGACTCGCCACAGTATACATATCACCTCTGATATCGATAAACTGTTTTCTTCTATTCTTATATTCTATGGCGAAACCATTTTACAATTATTCCTGTCCAATACCGCCAACATAAAAATAGTAAATCGTCTCAATTATCTATATCATTTTTCCTCCTCCTCTTCAAGTCTCGGTATCTTATTAAATTAATCAGCATAAATAGCTTAAATATTGATTTTCTGTCTCAGACAAGCCTCTCACTTAATGGCTACTTCAGAAAAATAGATTCAATATTTGAAAAATAGGCAATATTCACAAGACACTGTCTAGACGATCAGAACAAAGCTGAAGGGGAAAAGAAGTCACTGATTTATTTTAACACGACTGTTTAACATTGCTCATAGTCTGACTTTGTTTTGCTGTTTCATGATGCTGAACGAAAGTAGTGCAAGAAAGCATCAGTGCTTGATAAATAGTATAACTTGCATGGTTTTATACAATTACACTTCGTTGTTTATTTTTGCTATTTTTTTTTTTTTTAGAGAGTTCCAAATTGGTGTGATTTCTTTATAAGATATATGCCTTTTCTGTCCTTATGTTAGAGTCATGTATGCGTTGGCTTGCGGCAGATTTATTTACTGTCTCCTTTGCTTGTTACTGCCGTGTAGTTACGGAGTAGTTGCTAAGCATCTAGAACTGACCTTCTCTCCAGACTTATAATGGAAGACACATCAAATCTGTTGCTGATGTTGTTGATAAAATAGTTGGATCGTTCTACCGCTCCAGAGAGTATCTCACTCCTGACGCAATCCTCTTGCTGTATAAAAATCAAGTTTCCATATCTGAGGAGATGTTGTTCCCTTTAAGGACAGTAAAATGGGATAAGCATTTCTATTTTACTTAGAAGGTCGCCACTTAGCAAGGCCCGGAGGCCACTCAAGGATAGGGGTTAAGTGTTACAGGGTAGGTCGTAGGTTGGTGGTGAGACAATATCAGTCACGGTGGAAGCTTGAGTAAGGCAAGATTATCTAACCCGACGACTCGATAAGAATTTATTCACATTAGACTTGAAGACGATCATGTTATAGTCAGCTGGGAAGCAGACAAACAGTATTGTGTTCCAGAGACGGGCAGCTCTAGGGAAGAAACACTCCTCGTGGAATTTTTGTTTAGTTTTGGGCACAGATAGGGAGTGACGAATGTTCTTGGTAGTTGCTTCAGCTAGGCGAATATTTGTTGTGAATGTTTTCTGGGGAGGAGGGACCATAGATTGGAGCTCAGTCGAACACTTACCATAAAGAATTGTTAGAGAAGAATGTCGTAATGTCTCTTCTGTGAGAAAGAGGGAGT
Source organism: Euprymna scolopes (assembly GCF_053919585.1). Lineage (NCBI taxonomy): Eukaryota > Metazoa > Mollusca > Cephalopoda > Sepiida > Sepiolidae > Euprymna > Euprymna scolopes. The sequence goes on along the minus strand of NC_136489.1, from coordinate 120,141,862 downwards.
AGGGAAGCAAAAAGGTCGTCGCCTGCTAAATTTCGAAAACGGTTCCATACCCTCTAAAGATAGGAAAGGGTGCCTCTTGAGGCCCAACTCTAGATATGACAACAATACAAAATAAAACAAGTAATGCAGTAATAGTAAAGAGCATTAAATTCCACTTCTTTTATAATAAATTTATATTTAATTGAATATTTCTATTATATATATATATTAGCAAAAGTACCTGTCGTTGACGGGGTTCAAAAACAGCCTACAGAAAATGGACTCTGATTTATGAAAGTATGATAGGTTATGAAAAAGAAGGGTTGTAAAGAGATAGCTTCGAATTTGGGGGTATCAAAACCAAAGCAAAATATGATGAACGTAAAAATAAAATAGATAAACCTCATAATTTATTATACCATACCTGTTCATACTGAAACACTTATCATAATATTCTGTGGATCTATATTAAAAAAACCTTGTTAAACTTTGTGACATATTTCCATTCTATGGAAGTCAGGTGCGAACGAACACCCCATAATTTTATTATACCATATTTCTTCAAACTGAAACATAATTATCAAAGTATACTTACGCAGATAGATATGAAAAGTTTCTCAAGTTTGTGCCTATTTCCATTGTATGGAGTCCAGGCGCGAACGCAGACCCCACAATTTTATTATACAATCCCTATGTAAGTTAAAACATACTTATCAAAGTATTCTTATGTACATCTATATCAAAAACACTTGTAAACGTTTTTTTTTAATTTAAAAATTTTTTATTTCCATAGTTTGTGGACCAGGCATGAATGTAGACCCCACAATTTTAATGAACCACCGTTCTGCCAGATCAAACATACTTATTCCTGTGTCTCGATACATTTTCTATCATTATATGTAATCAGTTTTTTAAAATAGTCAACCATATAGGAGCCTATTCGTGACCACACTCACACACACACACACACACACACATTCAGCTTTATATTATACACACACACACACACACACACACACACACACACACACACACACACAGGGTGACCCCCCAAAAAACGGGCCCAAGTCTAATTAGGCCTCGTTTCTTATATTCAAAACATCACATCAAAACACTAGGGTCTTTGGCCTTTTTTCTCCGTTCTATAGCATATGTTCTAGATGGCCTCCATTTAGCTTTTGTTTTTTTTGTTTTTTTTTGTCACCCTGTATAAATTATGTGTTTAAATTCTATGATTTGAAAAAGTTAACCTTCAAATAATAGATTTATTCTTTGTTTTCAAACCATAAAAAAATTCTGTATTTGAAAATTAATTTTTTCAAATCATAAAATTTAAATACATAAATTTTGATTTATTTGCTCTATCTTGTATACTGAGCAATTTCATTTGGTTGGGATTGTCTTATTACATCTAATAATATTTCACTGTATTTGCATATCAGTAGATATATTTCATTTCATTGTTCTGAAGTATATATATATATATATATATATATATATATATATATATATATATATATATAATTTAAAGGAGATTAGAATAATAGTCTAAAGAGCTAAGTGTATTTTAATGTAATAGTGAAATTACTAGTTTAATTAAAATACAGGAAATGCTCGTTGTAATTTAGATATATAATAAGCTCGATAGTTAAATGTCCTAGAGCTAATTCAATATTAAGTAATGTGATTTATAATTTAAAAGTTTTAAAATTTTTTAAATTTAACAATCAAAATTTAATTAAATTAAAAATCAGTTTCATAAGAAGGAACAACAACAAAGTCAATTATCTGTACGATCGTTTCGGAAATCCGTGCTTTTTATTTGTGGTATACATGAAGTCACGTAGAATAATTATACATAGTTTTTTTGGTAAGCACGGTCTCCTCATCAGCAAATTTAGGAGGATTTCTATTGAATTGAAAAGACACCAAAAATAAACCTAGCATTAAAAGTAAGGCAGATGAATCTGAAAAATTGAAGTAAAAGGTTTGGATATAAAATTTATAAGAAAATTAATAAGGAAATTGGTATAGGTTAGAGATAGAAATGAGTAGAAAAAATATATATATTTTTGAATTTACATAATAAATTTGATTTAAAAATATATAGATATATAATTACCTTTTGGTTTTTCTTTTTTTGAAATCAGGAACTGTATTTAAAGTAGTCATTTAGATGTTTGCTATAGCTTTTTATTTTATTGAATGATGAATTTTAAAAGGGCGACGCTCGTGCAGTAAATTGTTTCCGTTAGCGTATTTTGATTTAGAGACGCCACAGTTAATATCTATAGAGAGAGAGTTTTTTTTTTTTTTTTTTTTTTTTTTTTTTTGCAAGTTTTTAAGGGGAGATAATTGTCATGGCTTTATTTATTATTTGATTTACGAGTCTAAGGGCGGTAATTGGTTTAACTTAATTTATTAAAAAAAAAAAAAAAAATCTATTTTTACTAATGAGTAATTTTTAATGATTTAAGGTGGTTTATATTTATTAAATTTAAACCAACGTTTATGATTACACGATAGAAGCTCGTGTCTTGAATTTACTAGTTTGGTTGTGCTTTTTATATCTTCATATTTTAAAATTTTTACGGTTTCTTTTGTACATAATGTACAAAATTTATCTCCTGGTTTATATGATTTGCAAGTCTCAATTATTTGCCATTTTAAGTTGAAAGAAATATTGCTATTTTTTAGTTGCCAAATATAGTTGGATAGAGTAGTTTGGTTTGATAGAGAGTTATTTTTAAAAGAATGTTTGTGCGTTGAAATTCTATGTTTTATTGGGCCAGATGTGGAACCAATATATATTACCTCTTGATTATTATGATTATTTTCCGTTAGGTCTATTGTTGGATTATAATGTGGTGGGTTGGTTAATAATTGATCGGTAGATTGATTTAAGTTGGTGTTATTATTTAATTCGGTAGTTGAGTTATGGCTGTTGATAGGTTCTTGTATATTTGGAGTTTTTGATACTGTGCAGCTATAGATAACATTTTTAATTTTACATGAGCCTTGTAGGGGACATTTATTTTTTCTTCTACAGTTACAGTCCGATGTATTTTGTATAGTTGCATTTTGTAGTTTATTAATTTTATTATTATTAGAGCTAATTATTTTCTGATGAAGGTTAGGCATAGTAGAGTAAGAGACTTTAATTGTGTTCTTATTGAAAATCTTATTATATCTATGGGGGCTTTAAAGTTCTTATCTAATATTTTAAAAAATTCTCTAGCTATGTTTGTTTCTAGGTTTTTGGAATACGGGGGGTTGAACCATAGGATCTCCTTGTGTCTATTCTTACGTTTGCGGGTTTTAGTTTGTTGTTTATTTATATTATTATCTAATATTTGTAGTTTGGTTTTATCTTTTTTTGTCTCCTGGTTATTTTTCTTAACTCGTATACGGGAAGACATTGCCATATTATATGTTATTACGCTCTTAATAGGTTTATTTTTAATGCAGTTTATGTTTCTATCATTTTCATTTATGAATTTAATTTGTGAATTATATCCAGAGTTTTTAAGGGCTTCATTATAGTATTTTTCATTTTTGGTAAATATTGATTTAGTAGAAGACAGTCTAGAAATTCTTAGAGCGATATTGGGAACTATTGATTTTAATATTGATTTAGGGTGGTTTGATTGATTGTGGACATATAGAAGTGATTGGTTAGGTTTATGGTATGGTTCAAAGGTAGAATTTTCAAGATTTAAGGTTATGTCTAAGAAATTAACAATTTTTTTATTAGGGTCGATTTTTATACTAAGTCCATAATTTTTAAATAATTTATGTAGAGCTTTAATTGCATTTTCATAATTTTTATTAGTAGAATTCGTTATGAAAAGTGCATCATCTCTATATAGCCCTCCTTCAAGTTTGAATTGTTTATGGAGTATACAATGTATTTCATTTAAAAGGAAAAGGCCAACTAGATCAGTGACCTGAGTCGAGTCCGTCGATCCCATTAAAATGTTGAAGTGGTTAGGGGTATTTTTCCTGGTCCAATATTTATTATCAAATGTTATTAAAGACTGTCTAGCTATAAGTATTAGTTTAGTTTCGTCTTGAGTTATATTAGTTAATTTTCGTGCCATTAATAGAGATTTATTAAGTAGGATAGGTGATATAGATTGGTAATATGATTCAATGTCAAAAGAAAGAAATTTAATATTATTTTTATTTTGAATATTAGAAAACCAGTCGATTACTTGGTTTGAAGATTGCCATAGTGGGTATTTTATTATGGATTTAATTTTGGGGATAATTCTATCTAATATGTTTTTACTAACCAGTCCTATATCTGATTTCGAGGGGCAAATGAGTCTAATAGTAGGGTTGATATTGAAGCTGTGTTTGTGGTCTTTTAAAGTAAATCTCGGGGTACCTGGTACTGTTATTTCTGTGTATTTATCTATTTTAAGTTTAGTTAAAATGTTTTTTGCATCATTATTTATTTTATTTAGTGCTGATTTATTAGTAGTTTTATAATTTTTATTAAGTTCTTTATATATTAGATTTTTATATTGTATATAGTCCATTGTGTAGAAATTTCCAGTTTTATCTGCCGGTACTATGAGTTTATTTTGGTGGCTTGTAGAAATAGATTTTGAAAATTTATTTATTTTTTTAAGTGTTGGAGTGATATATTTTTTATTTTTCTTAAACTTAATATTTTTAATCAGGTTGATTAAGTCATTTTCAAAATTTTCAGTGTCTATGTTTCTCTTAGGGTTTTTGTATGTTTTTAGTCTGTAGTATTTCGCTGCTTTTCTTTCTTCATTGTCTTGTCTGAGGATGGATTCTTTTATTTCTCCAGGTTGGTGGTGTATTGGTTCTGTGGTTTCACTTTGGTAATTATCAAAATGGTAGGCTTTTCATCTCAAGTTCCTTATAAATGTATTTATACTTGTAATTAAGCTGGTTATAAAGGTGTCTTTAGGGGGTATGGGGATGCATTTAGTTGATAATTGTATGTCCTTCTTATGAAACATATCTACAATTACGTATATAAACTCAACCTGTTATAGGGAGCTGATAATTTAAAGGAGATTAGAATAATAGTCTAAAGAGCTAAGTGTATTTTAATGTAATAGTGAAATTACTAGTTTAATTAAAATACAGGAAATGCTCGTTGTAATTTAGATATATAATAAGCTCGATAGTTAAATGTCCTAGAGCTAATTCAATATTAAGTAATGTGATTTATAATTTAAAAGTTTTAAAATTTTTAAAATTTAAAAATCAAAATTTAATTAAATTAAAAATCAGTTTCATAAGAAGGAACAACAACAAAGTCAATTATCTGTACGATCGTTTCGGAAATCCGTGCTTTTTATTTGTGGTATACATGAAGTCACGTAGAATAATTATACATAGTTTTTTTGGTAAGCACGGTCTCCTCATCAGCAAATTTAGGAGGATTTCTATTGAATTGAAAAGACACCAAAAATAAACCTAGCATTAAAAGTAAGGCAGATGAATCTGAAAAATTGAAGTAAAAGGTTTGGATATAAAATTTATAAGAAAATTAATAAGGAAATTGGTATAGGTTAGAGATAGAAATGAGTAGAAAAAATATATATATTTTTGAATTTACATAATAAATTTGATTTAAAAATATATAGATATATAATTACCTTTTGGTTTTTCTTTTTTTGAAATCAGGAACTGTATTTAAAGTAGTCATTTAGATGTTTGCTATAGCTTTTTATTTTATTGAATGATGAATTTTAAAAGGGCGACGCTCGTGCAGTAAATTGTTTCCGTTAGCGTATTTTGATTTAGAGACGCCACAGTTAATATCTATAGAGAGAGAGTTTTTTTTTTTTTTTTTTTTTTTTTTTTTGCAAGTTTTTAAGGGGAGATAATTGTCATGGCTTTATTTATTATTTGATTTACGAGTCTAAGGGCGGTAATTGGTTTAACTTAATTTATTAAAAAAAAAAAAAAAAATCTATTTTTACTAATGAGTAATTTTTAATGATTTAAGGTGGTTTATATTTATTAAATTTAAACCAACGTTTATGATTACACGATAGAAGCTCGTGTCTTGAATTTACTAGTTTGGTTGTGCTTTTTATATCTTCATATTTTAAAATTTTTACGGTTTCTTTTGTACATAATGTACAAAATTTATCTCCTGGTTTATATGATTTGCAAGTCTCAATTATTTGCCATTTTAAGTTGAAAGAAATATTGCTATTTTTTAGTTGCCAAATATAGTTGGATAGAGTAGTTTGGTTTGATAGAGAGTTATTTTTAAAAGAATGTTTGTGCGTTGAAATTCTATGTTTTATTGGGCCAGATGTGGAACCAATATATATTACCTCTTGATTATTATGATTATTTTCCGTTAGGTCTATTGTTGGATTATAATGTGGTGGGTTGGTTAATAATTGATCGGTAGATTGATTTAAGTTGGTGTTATTATTTAATTCGGTAGTTGAGTTATGGCTGTTGATAGGTTCTTGTATATTTGGAGTTTTTGATACTGTGCAGCTATAGATAACATTTTTAATTTTACATGAGCCTTGTAGGGGACATTTATTTTTTCTTCTACAGTTACAGTCCGATGTATTTTGTATAGTTGCATTTTGTAGTTTATTAATTTTATTATTATTAGAGCTAATTATTTTCTGATGAAGGTTAGGCATAGTAGAGTAAGAGACTTTAATTGTGTTCTTATTGAAAATCTTATTATATCTATGGGGGCTTTAAAGTTCTTATCTAATATTTTAAAAAATTCTCTAGCTATGTTTGTTTCTAGGTTTTTGGAATACGGGGGGTTGAACCATAGGATCTCCTTGTGTCTATTCTTACGTTTGCGGGTTTTAGTTTGTTGTTTATTTATATTATTATCTAATATTTGTAGTTTGGTTTTATCTTTTTTTGTCTCCTGGTTATTTTTCTTAACTCGTATACGGGAAGACATTGCCATATTATATGTTATTACGCTCTTAATAGGTTTATTTTTAATGCAGTTTATGTTTCTATCATTTTCATTTATGAATTTAATTTGTGAATTATATCCAGAGTTTTTAAGGGCTTCATTATAGTATTTTTCATTTTTGGTAAATATTGATTTAGTAGAAGACAGTCTAGAAATTCTTAGAGCGATATTGGGAACTATTGATTTTAATATTGATTTAGGGTGGTTTGATTGATTGTGGACATATAGAAGTGATTGGTTAGGTTTATGGTATGGTTCAAAGGTAGAATTTTCAAGATTTAAGGTTATGTCTAAGAAATTAACAATTTTTTTATTAGGGTCGATTTTTATACTAAGTCCATAATTTTTAAATAATTTATGTAGAGCTTTAATTGCATTTTCATAATTTTTATTAGTAGAATTCGTTATGAAAAGTGCATCATCTCTATATAGCCCTCCTTCAAGTTTGAATTGTTTATGGAGTATACAATGTATTTCATTTAAAAGGAAAAGGCCAACTAGATCAGTGACCTGAGTCGAGTCCGTCGATCCCATTAAAATGTTGAAGTGGTTAGGGGTATTTTTCCTGGTCCAATATTTATTATCAAATGTTATTAAAGACTGTCTAGCTATAAGTATTAGTTTAGTTTCGTCTTGAGTTATATTAGTTAATTTTCGTGCCATTAATAGAGATTTATTAAGTAGGATAGGTGATATAGATTGGTAATATGATTCAATGTCAAAAGAAAGAAATTTAATATTATTTTTATTTTGAATATTAGAAAACCAGTCGATTACTTGGTTTGAAGATTGCCATAGTGGGTATTTTATTATGGATTTAATTTTGGGGATAATTCTATCTAATATGTTTTTACTAACCAGTCCTATATCTGATTTCGAGGGGCAAATGAGTCTAATAGTAGGGTTGATATTGAAGCTGTGTTTGTGGTCTTTTAAAGTAAATCTCGGGGTACCTGGTACTGTTATTTCTGTGTATTTATCTATTTTAAGTTTAGTTAAAATGTTTTTTGCATCATTATTTATTTTATTTAGTGCTGATTTATTAGTAGTTTTATAATTTTTATTAAGTTCTTTATATATTAGATTTTTATATTGTATATAGTCCATTGTGTAGAAATTTCCAGTTTTATCTGCCGGTACTATGAGTTTATTTTGGTGGCTTGTAGAAATAGATTTTGAAAATTTATTTATTTTTTTAAGTGTTGGAGTGATATATTTTTTATTTTTCTTAAACTTAATATTTTTAATCAGGTTGATTAAGTCATTTTCAAAATTTTCAGTGTCTATGTTTCTCTTAGGGTTTTTGTATGTTTTTAGTCTGTAGTATTTCGCTGCTTTTCTTTCTTCATTGTCTTGTCTGAGGATGGTTTCTTTTATTTCTCCAGGTTGGTGGTGTATTGGTTCTGTGGTTTCACTTTGGTAATTATCAAAATGGTAGGCTTTCCATCTCAAGTTCCTTATAAATGTATTTATACTTGTAATTAAGCTGGTTATAAAGGTGTCTTTAGGGGGTATGGGGATGCATTTAGTTGATAATTGTATGTCCTTCTTATGAAACATATCTACAATTACGTATATAAACTCAACCTGTTATAGGGAGCTGATAATTTAAAGGAGATTAGAATAATAGTCTAAAGAGCTAAGTGTATTTTAATGTAATAGTGAAATTACTAGTTTAATTAAAATACAGGAAATGCTCGTTGTAATTTAGATATATAATAAGCTCGATAGTTAAATGTCCTAGAGCTAATTCAATATTAAGTAATGTGATTTATAATTTAAAAGTTTTAAAATTTTTAAAATTTAAAAATCAAAATTTAATTAAATTAAAAATCAGTTTCATAAGAAGGAACAACAACAAAGTCAATTATCTGTACGATCGTTTCGGAAATCCGTGCTTTTTATTTGTGGTATACATGAAGTCACGTAGAATAATTATACATAGTTTTTTTGGTAAGCACGGTCTCCTCATCAGCAAATTTAGGAGGATTTCTATTGAATTGAAAAGACACCAAAAATAAACCTAGCATTAAAAGTAAGGCAGATGAATCTGAAAAATTGAAGTAAAAGGTTTGGATATAAAATTTATAAGAAAATTAATAAGGAAATTGGTATATTATTCTACGTGACTTCATGTATACCACAAATAAAAAGCACGGATTTCCGAAACGATCGTACAGATAATTGACTTTGTTGTTGTTCCTTCTTATGAAACTGATTTTTAATTTAATTAAATTTTGATTTTTAAATTTAAAAAATTTTAAAACTTTTAAATTATAAATCACATTACTTAATATTGAATTAGCTCTAGGACATTTAACTATCGAGCTTATTATATATCTAAATTACAACGAGCATTTCCTGTATTTTAATTAAACTAGTAATTTCACTATTACATTAAAATACACTTAGCTCTTTAGACTATTATTCTAATCTCCTTTAAATTATCAGCTCCCTATAACAGGTTGAGTTTATATACGTAATTGTAGATATGTTTCATAAGAAGGACATACAATTATCAACTAAATGCATCCCCATACCCCCTAAAGACACCTTTATAACCAGCTTAATTACAAGTATAAATACATTTATAAGGAACTTGAGATGGAAAGCCTACCATTTTGATAATTACCAAAGTGAAACCACAGAACCAATACACCACCAACCTGGAGAAATAAAAGAAACCATCCTCAGACAAGACAATGAAGAAAGAAAAGCAGCGAAATACTACAGACTAAAAACATACAAAAACCCTAAGAGAAACATAGACACTGAAAATTTTGAAAATGACTTAATCAACCTGATTAAAAATATTAAGTTTAAGAAAAATAAAAAATATATCACTCCAACACTTAAAAAAATAAATAAATTTTCAAAATCTATTTCTACAAGCCACCAAAATAAACTCATAGTACCGGCAGATAAAACTGGAAATTTCTACACAATGGACTATATACAATATAAAAATCTAATATATAAAGAACTTAATAAAAATTATAAAACTACTAATAAATCAGCACTAAATAAAATAAATAATGATGCAAAAAACATTTTAACTAAACTTAAAATAGATAAATACACAGAAATAACAGTACCAGGTACCCCGAGATTTACTTTAAAAGACCACAAACACAGCTTCAATATCAACCCTACTATTAGACTCATTTGCCCCTCGAAATCAGATATAGGACTGGTTAGTAAAAACATATTAGATAGAATTATCCCCAAAATTAAATCCATAATAAAATACCCACTATGGCAATCTTCAAACCAAGTAATCGACTGGTTTTCTAATATTCAAAATAAAAATAATATTAAATTTCTTTCTTTTGACATTGAATCATATTACCAATCTATATCACCTATCCTACTTAATAAATCTCTATTAATGGCACGAAAATTAACTAATATAACTCAAGACGAAACTAAACTAATACTTATAGCTAGACAGTCTTTAATAACATTTGATAATAAATATTGGACCAGGAAAAATACCCCTAACCACTTCAACATTTTAATGGGATCGACGGACTCGACTCAGGTCACTGATCTAGTTGGCCTTTTCCTTTTAAATGAAATACATTGTATACTCCATAAACAATTCAAACTTGAAGGAGGGCTATATAGAGATGATGCACTTTTCATAACGAATTCTACTAATAAAAATTATGAAAATGCAATTAAAGCTCTACATAAATTATTTAAAAATTATGGACTTAGTATAAAAATCGACCCTAATAAAAAAAATGTTAATTTCTTAGACATAACCTTAAATCTTGAAAATTCTACCTTTGAACCATACCATAAACCTAACCAATCACTTCTATATGTCCACAATCAATCAAACCACCCTAAATCAATATTAAAATCAATAGTTCCCAATATCGCTCTAAGAATTTCTAGACTGTCTTCTACTAAATCAATATTTACCAAAAATGAAAAATACTATAATGAAGCCCTTAAAAACTCTGGATATAATTCACAAATTAAATTCATAAATGAAAATGATAGAAACATAAACTGCATTAAAAATAAACCTATTAAGAGCGTAATAACATATAATATGGCAATGTCTTCCCGTATACGAGTTAAGAAAAATAACCAGGAGACAAAAAAAGATAAAACCAAACTACAAATATTAGATAATAATATAAATAAACAACAAACTAAAACCCGCAAACGTAAGAATAGACACAAGGAGATCCTATGGTTCAACCCCCCGTATTCCAAAAACCTAGAAACAAACATAGCTAGAGAATTTTTTAAAATATTAGATAAGAACTTTAAAGCCCCCATAGATATAATAAGATTTTCAATAAGAACACAATTAAAGTCTCTTACTCTACTATGCCTAACCTTCATCAGAAAATAATTAGCTCTAATAATAATAAAATTAATAAACTACAAAATGCAACTATACAAAATACATCGGACTGTAACTGTAGAAGAAAAAATAAATGTCCCCTACAAGGCTCATGTAAAATTAAAAATGTTATCTATAGCTGCACAGTATCAAAAACTCCAAATATACAAGAACCTATCAACAGCCATAACTCAACTACCGAATTAAATAATAACACCAACTTAAATCAATCTACCGATCAATTATTAACCAACCCACCACATTATAATCCAACAATAGACCTAACGGAAAATAATCATAATAATCAAGAGGTAATATATATTGGTTCCACATCTGGCCCAATAAAACATAGAATTTCAACGCACAAACATTCTTTTAAAAATAACTCTCTATCAAACCAAACTACTCTATCCAACTATATTTGGCAACTAAAAAATAGCAATATTTCTTTCAACTTAAAATGGCAAATAATTGAGACTTGCAAATCATATAAACCAGGAGATAAATTTTGTACATTATGTACAAAAGAAACCGTAAAAATTTTAAAATATGAAGATATAAAAAGCACAACCAAACTAGTAAATTCAAGACACGAGCTTCTATCGTGTAATCATAAACGTTGGTTTAAATTTAATAAATATAAACCACCTTAAATCATTAAAAATTACTCATTAGTAAAAATAGATTTTTTTTTTTTTTTTTTTTTTTAATAAATTAAGTTAAACCAATTACCGCCCTTAGACTCGTAAATCAAATAATAAATAAAGCCATGACAATTATCTCCCCTTAAAAACTTGCAAAAAAAAAAAAAAAAAAAAAAAAAAAAAACTCTCTCTCTATAGATATTAACTGTAGCGTCTCTAAATCAAAATACGCTAACGGAAACAATTTACTGCACGAGCGTCGCCCTTTTAAAATTCATCATTCAATAAAATAAAAAGCTATAGCAAACATCTAAATGACTACTTTAAATACAGTTCCTGATTTCAAAAAAAGAAAAACCAAAAGGTAATTATATATCTATATATTTTTAAATCAAATTTATTATGTAAATTCAAAAATATATATTTTTTTTCTACTCATTTCTATCTCTAACCTATACCAATTTCCTTATTTATTTTCTTATAAATTTTATATCCAAACCTTTTACTTCAATTTTTCAGATTCATCTGCCTTACTTTTAATGCTAGGTTTATTTTTGGTGTCTTTTCAATTCAATAGAAATCCTCCTAAATTTGCTGATGAGGAGACCGTGCTTACCAAAAAAACTATGTATAATTATTCTACGTGACTTCATGTATACCACAAATAAAAAGCACGGATTTCCGAAACGATCGTACAGATAATTGACTTTGTTGTTGTTCCTTCTTATGAAACTGATTTTTAATTTAATTAAATTTTGATTTTTAAATTTTAAAAATTTTAAAACTTTTAAATTATAAATCACATTACTTAATATATATATATATATATATATATATATATATATATATATATATATATATATATATTGTGGCCTCGATGGGTTCAGGGTCGCCTGAGGAAGCCTCATTGACTGAAACAGATGGTTGTTTGTAGCGACCATATGTAACTGTTTACCTCAAATAATATATATATATATATATATATATATATATATATATATATATATATATATATATATATAGGGTGCTTTTTAGAGGCGGTGAGTTTTAAATATATAACTCTGTTTTCTTTAATTGTAGATTTGGCAACTATTGCTTATTCAGCTCGGTTTGGCAACTCCTCATAAAAAAACTTACATCCAAACATCGTTTGCAAATAATATAAATGATACGATCAATTACTGATAAAAACATTTGATGGATGAATATTTTCATGAGATGTACATGTGAACTGACCAAAATAGTGAGAAAATTCAGCTATCATGAAATATTTAGCATAACACGGATGTAATATAGATAAATACTGCTTTCTTTTGTCTGTATGCTAGAGCCAGGTGTATGATTAGTTTTTTGTGGCACTCAGTACTCGTTATTTCTGAGCTCATGTAGGCAAATATTTTTTATTGGTTTTCATGCTTTGCATGTAATATTTTGATCCACTGTAAAGATATTTTTATATTCATGAACTTATTGTGCATATGTTTTAGTAATATTCGATTTTAAAAATATAGTTATTTTTGTTTGTTCTTTTTTTAACAGTGAATTTTAAATTGACAACTCTTACCCTTTTCTTTAATTGTAGATTTAGCAACTATCAGTTATTTTGAGTTCAGCTTAATTTGGCAATTCATCATGAAAAAACTGGAGTTAAATCAGCGTTTGCAAATCATGCAAATTTATTTAAAAAATTATTTTGAAACCTTTTGATGAACGAATAATTTCACTAAATAGACGTCAACTGGCCACCTCGTTCGTGCGATTTAACGTCATTAGATCATTTTCTTTGGGGGATATGTAAAGTCCCATTGTTATATAGTTGTTTCATTATTATTATTATTATTATTATTATTATTATTATTATTATTATTATTGTTCATTGTTAGGAAGTCTTATTAAAAGTGAGCCTTAGAGAGTCTTATTAAGAGAGATGTTGCGTTCTGTTTTCGTGTTATGAAGAGATTCATATATATAAAATGTTCATACTTAGAAGTGTAGTAGAAGCTCTTAGAGTGAGGAGACAGTGTTGAGACAGTCTTAGTGTTCACATTGTAGATATGAGATGTAGAGACATTGTGTATGTGAAGACATTTTAAAACACAGGATATATAAGACATATAATGACAATTTCACTTTACCTTTTGGTAGAATTACAACACAAAGACGACGTTTATAAAAACACATGATGCGTTTATTTCCATGGACCGGTCGGTGGTTTTCTTAGTCAGGAATTCAAAGTTTTACATTCTATGTTTCAAAGGTGATCGTCTCGCTTCCAGACGTTCGACTGTTCATCTCTGGACTCCAGACTGTTGTCTCAGACTCTCTCTGCTTAACTCTAAAGTTTCTAACTATATCGAGAACTTCCCATTTTCTATGACGTCATACCCATGTTAAAACATGTGTCTTCTTTCACGTGTTCTGAAAATGCGTGTCCAAAACATTTTCATTTGTTTATATTTCCAGTAACCTATATTTCCAATATGTTAAAAACATGTTTATTAAATTATCCTATAGTTGCATTCCTCAATTCAATTTCATAACAGAATTGACAAATGCACATTCCTTTTCTTAAAACTATTTTATCTCTAAGCTAAACAATGGTTTGTTTTTACATTCCATTTTCTAATTCTCTCTCGTAATCTATTTCTAAACCTAAATTACGAGGTTCGAATTTCGTCTATTCTATTTCATTTTCATTTTAACTAAATCTCTCTATTTTTACTTACATGAAAAAGGGGACAGACCCTTTTTACAATGTAACACCATGTCTATGCTGGTGGACCAGACACAGTAGACCACTTGAAAGACAGCATTACGATAATTTAATTAAATGCATACAGCTTGTGAAAATTGTGCCTAGGGATTACATCATCTACGCATGAGCCGCAGGGCAATATGACCAGAACTTGTATTTAAATTATAAATGCCAAAAATTAATCTTTGAGATAAAACACATATTTGTATGATATTTTTTTGTTTCTGTGATTTATTTTAATTTAAAGTCCGCCGCCTCTGAAAAAAAAAAGACCCTGTATTTTTTCTTGTATTTTTTTTACTTTTGTAGTCTCTCTATTTAATTTTTATGATTTATTATCATTGTTTTCCTATTTTCATACGAAACTACGTTCAGGAAAAAGAATACCCAGAAGCAATCTCTGTGTACTGTTAGTTTGTACGTCCATTTTTTTTTTTTTTTTTTTTTGCATGCGTCCACAACCATGGAAGGTTGCTATTTTAGAAGGTTCTGTTGTGTTGAAATTGAGCAAAGGAATTCTTAGATTTTAGTTTTTTCTCATGATTGTACAGCGAAATATCCCATTTGGAAGATTAATTTTCAACAAGTAATAAAACAATTTTTTTTAATTCATTTGTGAACCTTGCAAAAATCGTACATTATAATGTGGATTTATTTGTGGGTTTATTAATTCCTTAATTTATGATAGTTTTATTTGTGAGTTTATTAATTCCTTAATTTATGATAGTTTTATTTGTGGGTTTATTAATTCCTTAATTTATGATAGTTTTATTTGTGGGTTTATTAATTCCTTAATTTATGATAGTTTTATTTGTGAGTTTATTAATTCCTTAATTTATGATAGTTTTATTTTTGAGTTTATTAATTCCTTAATTTATGATAGTTTTATTTGTGGGTTTATTAATTCCTTAATTTATGATAGTTTTATTTGTGGGTTTATTAATTCCTTAATTTATGATAGTTTTATTTGTGAGTTTATTAATTCCTTAATTTATGATAGTTTTATTTGTGGGTTTATTAATTCCTTAATTTATGATAGTTTTATTTGTGGGTTTATTAATTCCTTAATTTATGATAGTTTTATTTGTGGGTTTATTAATTCCTTAATTTATGATAGTTTTATTTGTGGGTTTATTAATTCCTTAATTTATGATAGTTTTATTTGTGGGTTTATTAATTCCTTAATTTATGATAGTTTTATTTGTAGGTTTATTAATTCCTTAATTTATGATAGTTTTATTTGTGGGTTTATTAATTCCTTAATTTATGATAGTTTTATTTGTGGGTTTATTAATTCCTTAATTTATGATAGTTTTATTTGTGGGTTTATTAATTCCTTAATTTATGATAGTTTTATTTGTGGGTTTATTTATTCCTTAATTTAATATCGAATGCTGAAGTATTGCTTGTCTTTGTTTAAAAAAAGACATCATCGTAGTTGTAAATCCATATCAGATCACTATATATAAAATACGCTGGTGACAATTGCTTTTACATAGAGAATACTGTTGGAAATAAATTGGAATTTACCCCTAAATACTTACGTGGTTCTGTAATAATTTCTTAATTCAATATCGAAATACTGAATTATACTTTCGTCAAAGGTTTCTACGTGGCATGTAACTTATGCTTAATATGAAACATGTTGGCATAATTTATTTTTATCCAGAGACTAATTTGGGAAATAGGTCTTGATCTTCCTTGAATACGCACGTGAAAAGAAAAAGATGATGTATATGTAAGTCTCCTACAGTCATAATAAGGTTATAATAACGGCCAAAACTTCAGAAGGAAAAACACCATAATAATACTAACACATTTCCAACACCAGCTTACAGAAAGATATCATCTTCTATTATATAAATATCACCTGTCTCTTTAAATGTATGTATGTATGTATGTATGTATGTATGTATGTATGTATGTATGTATGCATGTATGTATGTATGTATGTATGTATGTAAACCTAAAACTTTCGACAGAGGCAACAGATTTTTAACGAGATCGGTATCATTTTGAAGCTCGGTCCTTCGGACGACAAATATCGAAAAAATTGGCCAAAAGCATTAATTCTTTTACCCTCAACTGGGCACTTTTCTACAGAGAGGGGTCGCTTTTTTCGCCGATATTTTCGAAAGTCATCTCCTCTTTTTGATTGTCTAGCCTTAATTTAAACCTACCTTACTTCCAGTTTGGCGATGGGTGGAATAGCAAAGACGTCACGTTTTTTTATTTTTTAACGTTCTTTTCCTCCTTCACGGTATGGGTTCGAGTCTGCCTGCCTCCAACCACTTTTTCTTTTTTTTTTTGTTTGACTCAACACAAAACACACCTTCAAACACCCGGGCAACGCCGGGCAACGCCGGGCACTCAAGCTAGTCAAATTAAAGGATCTATTTGAGTTCAAAATCCTTCAGTAACTTTTTGGACACCCTGTACATCTGATCAGAAATAAGATTTTAATACACGTAGACATATCTGTGCACCGAAAATAGACGATTCAAGATCAGTTTCCATTTTGATCGTCTTTTGCTCTCCTTTTTACTACAAGAATGTGACTCCAGGATTCAGCATCTGTTTACTGACAAAAGCCAGCCTACATTAGTTGTGTTCCAGTTTTCAGTTGAAGAAATGTCGATGTATATTTAGTTGTGGAAATGTGGTTTCATTTATGGAAGATAGTGACGTGTTTTCTTTTAACGTATTTTTCTTTTCAGTTAGATACAACACAATTTACGAATTATATTCTTTAATCTGACTTTCTTCCTAAGCAACTAATATTACGGCCGCCATTTTGTAAATTCCAATATGGCCGCCACATGCACATCTGAGCAAATGCAAACATTGATTTTCTGATTCCTTAGGCAAATAACCTTTCCAAAAATGTATAGTTTTGCAAATCTTCAAAATCTTTGTAAATCTAAAAAAAAAAATCCCCACAAAATTACATAATGAAACTGCCATAACCACACCATCAAAAAACTTAAACATTCTTTGATGTTTTTTTTTCCTTTTATCGTTGTTATTATTGGGGGGTTTTTTTTACATAAAAACGGCAACAATTAAATTTGAGAAAAGCAGTGGTTACCAGAAAAAAGCCAGTTTTTTTTTGTTTCTTTCTTTCATTGAGTCACAACTTATAAAAGCCAAGATACATGCAAGGATAATAGTTGATGAGACAGAAATGATTGTCACCCAAAAGGTGATGAACACTATGGGAGTACTAACATTGTCAATGGCATGAACTGATTACTATGGCTAGGGTAACAGCATATTCTTTTCATTGTTTTGACCAGGGTTGCGGAGTCGGAGTCAGAGTCGGAAGGAGTCGAAGGTTTTAGCTGGAGTCGGAGTCGGAGTCGGATTTCTAAGAGTACAAGAAGTCGGAGTCGGAATTTTTTATCCGACTCCGACTCCTTAAGTCCAATGAATTTATTTTTGTACATGCTTTCCCTGTTTGGTTTTACCAGTTTTATTTTTATTACATTTTCTAACCAAACAAGGCACATTGCCACTTTGATGTAGGGGACTACGATCAGGGGTCTAAGTTTCAGGGGTACTATGTAGGAAGTTTAGCAGCAAGATGTCTGTTTACATTACACTTGAACTTCTGCATGTCAGTACAGTTGGGGAAGCATATCTAAGCCCGTAAACGACCAAGTTCTCTCTGATTCTCTCTCCTCTGATCTTGAGCAAGTGGTACAATGGGGAAAAAGATGGCTTGTTACTTTTACTGCATCTAAAACCAAGCTTTTATCTTTACATCATCAACGCTCTGATCCCCATCTGGCATCAATTGAAATGAATAGCTCTCGTCTTGGGGAGGCCTCATGTTTTGACAAGCTTCTGGGCTTGACCTTTACTTCTGATCTTAAATGGAACACATACATTAAATCCGTTGCCAAGGCTGCTGGAAAAATGGTGTTATCTTTCCATCGATCCAGTAGATATCTCACTGCTGATGCACTTCTCTATCTATATAAGAGCCAGGTATGTCCAAGGATGGAGTACTGTTATCACATTTAGGCAGGAGCTGCTAGAAAGGACTTATCCTGCCTTGATAGAGTTCAAAATAGACTTTGTAGCCTCGTAGGAGATATCCTTTTCTCTTCCCTACAACCTCTTTCTCATAGAAGAGATGTTGCGAGTTTGTCTCTGCTTTATCGCTATTTTCATGGAAAGTGCTCGACTGAGCTCCAATCTATGGTCCCCCCCCTCGCCAAACTTTCACAAGAAACACCTGTCTAGCAGAAAACACTATCACTAATTTCCCCATAATTTCTACTGGACACTCTTTAACCTTTATCCTCGCGTGGCTTCTTGGTCTTGATAAGTGGTGATGTCTATGCAAAAAAAAAAAAAAAGCAGGAACCCGTAAGAGAATTCCAAAGTCTTGCAGTTCTGGGGAAAAAGCTATTAGAGTAGAAAGCTTTCTTACATCTGGGGATCTCTACTGTGTAGGGGTGGGGCTTCACTGCTTGTCGGGTTTGTCAGGAGTATTTTCATCGAGGGGGTACATTAAACTACTTGTAAAACAGGCAGAGGGATGCAACATTTCGTCGAGGAGCGTGAGACTAGTAGCAGATACACCAGCCGAAATGTGACAGAAGTACTCGATACATGGCCGGATGGTGGCTTTGTAGAGATACAGGATACTTTCGGGTGTAAGTAACTTTCTAGCACGGTAGAGAGAGCTCACCTTCTTCGCAGCAGCCTTAGCAATGATCTCAATGTAGTTATTCCAACTCATGTTTCCTGTGAACGTTAAGCCAAGGAGTTTGAAGGAAGTACTTTCAGGTAATGTATCTTTAGCCATAGCTATTGGTGATTAGTAAGGTGTCATGTAATTATTAAAGGAAACGAGCTTTGTCTTGGCAGCGTTGAACATCACCATCCATTTATGACCCCATTACACTACAGACTGAAGGTCTTCCTCTAGGGTTTCCGCCATTGTCTTAGATATGTGCTCATTAGTTTTCCCCACGTGCCTGCTATAGAGCATGATGTCATTGGCAAATATACCCATATCAGAGACAATTTTGTCAGATAAGGATCGATCCCTGAGGTACACCTGCATTTATATCATATTGTTTGGACGTACACCCATTGAGGACAACCTGGATTCTCTTCTCATTTAAGAAGGATTTAATGTTAAGCATTCATCTAGTAATACCATTACTGTCAAAGGCCTTAGATATATATAGGGCTACTGCCCTCCCCTCCTCTGCCTTATCCAGTGCTTGGTATATACATTCAGAGATTACAGTTAGAATATCTGCAGTAGAACGGGCTTGCCTAAATCCATATTGATGGTCAAACAGAAGTTTAGCAGCTGTAAGGTGGTGGACTAGAGCTTGATTAATTAAAGACTCAAATATTTTGGCGAAAAGTGGGAGGAGGTTAATTAGGCAATAATTTAATAGGTCAGTTCGTTCGCCAGAGATTTTGTAAACTGGTACCACAGAAGCAATATTCCAGCTGTCAGGAAAGCAAGATTCGTTAAGACATTTGTTAAAGAGTTTAGAGAGAACTGGAGCAACCTCAGCGGATCATTTTTTTAATAGCACAGTTGGGATGAGATCAGGTCCACATGCTTTTGAGGTGTCTATATTTTTTATGATATCATGTACTCAAGAAGGGGTGATTTTCAGATCATCTAGTGTGGTTTCTGTCCACAGAGGAAAATCAGGGAGGGAATGGCTTGCTGGGTCCAAGGTAGAGTTTGAGGGAAAATAACGGGCAAACATGTTAGCTTTCTCAGTTGCTGTGCAAACAACCTCATGCTTGTTGGATAGTGGGGGAATTCTTGATTGCTCATTATTTACTACACTATTGTAGATTTTCCAGAAATCACGAGTTCCTAATTTCTGTGCTTCAATGCGTTTCCTGGTGGTTTCAGTATATTCACTCTTAGCTGTTGCTACTTCTTTCTTACAATTATTTCTAGCTTCTATATACTTTGTTTGTACAGAATTTATGCTGGATAAATCTACGGTATGCGTGTTGTTTCTGAGCAATGGCAACTGTGCAAGTAGAAGTAAACCATTGGGGAGAGTGGGGTTTGCTATAGAACTTCTGTGTAGGAACATGTGCTTCAATTGCTGCTTTGAACCATTCAATAGTCTCATTTACACACTATTCTGCAGGAAGAGAAAAGATATTTCCCCATGGGGTGTCTCTGATGCAATCTCTAATGGCATCCCAGCCAGCCTTATTTTAGTACGTTGTCGTTTTGAGCAATCAGCATTTGTTACACAATCCTCAGGATCTCTTATCAGAAATAGATCCAGAAGTTAGGCTTGGTGGTCCTGGTGATCTGAGAGACAGGTCGGGAATGTTACTGTCTGTGTCAAGGAATGGGATATAGCAAAGTTATGGATGATGCTACTAGCTGTGTCAATGAAGTTAGAGAAGCCAAGCAATTTTCTGTGGCAGGTGTTAGAGCCACTAAATACATGTATTTGGGCGCTAGTGTCAAGGGAGAGTGCTACATCTATGCTGTCATAGACATGATTGATTATAGTACAGTCCAGGGTTGATGGAGAGCAATAAAGAAAATACAGGTAGCTAATGCTATGTTGTAAATTTAGTTTAAAGCACATGAAGGCCTGGTCATCTGATTCGAGTTTAGATTTCCTAGACATGGGGAGGGTGTTACAAATATAGACTCTAAGTCCGTTCCTGTTAAAGTCCTTACGAAAAAGTGGAAGATAACTAGATATGTTAAAGATGTTAGAGGGGATGGAGGAGTGCAAGTTAGTTTCACTTAGTGCTAAGATATCCGGGGAGTTTGCTAGGAGAAATGATTCATCATCTAAGTTAGTTCTAAGTCCTCGGATATGTGTAAATGCAAGCCCCAGGGGAGGAGGCGTGAGTGTGTATCTGGTTTGAACATTTTTTTGGATTGAGCGGTCATTTCATTCTATTTAGTAGTTTCAGATCTAGATTGAGCCGCTAGGCAAAACGGATGTTCATAGCCACCATCATGCAACACGAGTAGACCATCAGCCAGCTCCTCATCCACAGGAATGTGGCCTCGGGAATGCCTACCAGAGATGAGTGCAGAGTGCCTTTCCATATGCGACATGGCACTACAAATATCCCGATATTACACAGCTGATGACAGAACAGCCGCTCTAAGCGCTCTCAAAGAGTTAGGGCTCCTGTACTGTAAGTTGGAAACAGCAACCAGCAACTGTCAAACCAGTACCCTCAAACCTGCCCAACAGGAGTGGCCCAGTCCAATCATGTTAGCATATATAGTAAATTAGCACCCCACAAGATGCCCAGTTATAGGAGAAGGGAATAAGGCAAATGTGGGGGACGGCATTCATTGCCCTAGTCGGGAAACAAGGCTATACACTGGGCATCTCTAATGATTCCTTCTGGCTGCACTTCTGCTCCTGGCTAATAGGTAAAGAAGGAGTATGGAGTATAGATAGGCAGAGCCTATCTACTCCTTAAGCAGTTTAGGTTTGCAAACCGGTGATTTGATCAAGTTACCAGCTCTAGGGAGGTTGTTGTCCAGAAATGAGGAGGCCTCCCTCCCCTGTTTGGTGCTAAGACATATGAGGTCAGTGGCACAGGTTTACAAATCGGAGTCTTCCTTATCCTAGATGGATGACCTAACCAGATCTACTGATCCATCAGCACTGAGAGGGTTTTCCCTGCACCTGGTTTCAAAGCCAGGTATTTCTATACTCCCGCATGGATAGTTAGGATTGATAGAGTTAGTATCAAAGAATTAGTATCTGCTTTGAAGTTACACTCCTCAGAATAGGATTAAGATTGGTTACAGACAGAAAGGAGTCTTGGAGGAAAAGCGTTATCCCTTTAAAGCAGACATTTAGAAATAACATTTCTGTCAGTTATTTTAGTAACATACATCAGTAGCAATATACATGTGGTTAGTATAGGTCTTATATTTAATCATTACACTTAGTCATAGAATGATAAATTATGATTTCCAAAAAGAAGGAAGCAGTATAAGTAAATAAGAGCAGGAAACCAGGTTTGCTGAATAAGTGATAACTTAATTGCTTCATGAGCAATAGTTTGCACAATTTAGCAGTTTTTGTATGGTTTTGCTTTTATTTTTGGAGATATCTCATATTTTGTACTGTACTGTAATGCTTCCACTTCATCAAGATATTTCGGTCTGTCAGATCATTGCAAATCCTGTCTGGACAGCTGTTTACGTTTTGGTTGTGATGTCACTCAAGATCAATGAAAGTTTTGTCTTTCAGTGAGATCACTGTGGATTACATTAGATAACAATCGTATTGTAATCTGAAAGTTATCCAGTTACTGAATCAAATGGAATTTGGCAATTGGATTAGTCCGGGATCAATCTGGAATTACAATCTTATTTCCCCGGGCATAAATCAATAAGAAGCAACCCATGGCACTATAGCCCTTTATAGCTCTTTCCTTTGTTTACATAGGAGTCACCACTTGATAGTTTGTCTTGCTGCTGTTTCCAGTACAGGTGCCCTAACTCTTTGGTAACGCTTAGACTGGCTGCTCTATCATCAGATGCATAATATCAGGATAGTTGTAGTGCCACGTCGCTCATGAAAAGGGACCCTGCGGCTATATCTGGTTGGCTTTCATGAGACCACCCATTCTAGACTAGACTCACCTAATGGACCACTGCGTGTGTATACTTGGTATCAAAAGAGGCCCACTTTGCTCAACACTCTTCCCCTTACCTAAGATTAAACAAAAACATAAGTAAATGACAGCCCAAACAAATATCACGATAAAACCTGACAACCGCCCAGGTTCGCTTTCACAAATATTCATGGGCTTAGAGATGTAGAGTCTTACCTTTTAGTAAACTCCACGGATATCTTAGCATTAAGTGATACAAACTTACACTCTTCAGCTTCAGCTTCTGTCCCATCGACGAAATGCTGCATCCCTCTGCCTGTTCTACAAGTACTTTAACGGTGAATGCTCCGACAAACTGCAAGCACTCGTACCCCATTGACGTAAATACCCCCGACAAGCAGGTAAATCACACTCCTTCACAGTAGAGATCCCTAAATGTAAGAGAGTCTTCTACTTCAGTAGTTTCTTCCCAAGAACCGCTAGACTCTGGAATTCCCTTCCGGGTTCCTGCTTTCCCAACTGTATTGACAGGCAGAAGTTCAAGTATAAGGTGAACCGACATCTTGCTGCCCAATTTCCCACATATTACCCCTGTAGATTATGTCCTTGATAGTAGCCCCCTACATCAAAGTAGCAATGTACCTTGTTTGGGGTGAAAATGTAATTAAAAAAATACTTTAACATTACAGTATACCTTCCTTTTTGCCGTAAGGACTCGGATAGATGTATGCACGCATTTAGAGTCTATATTCCTAGCACCTTCCCTTAAACTAGAGAGAAAAATCTTTAATCGGACGACTAGGCGTGTAAGTGCTTTCGACTAACATTTCATCACTGTGTTAGTTACTTATATTTTCTCTGCTGTTTTCCCTCAAGTCAGGATTGTACCCTAATCGATCATGTCTCTGATAGTATAGATGCAGCACTCTCCTTGGATAGTAACGCCAAAATACATGAGTTTGGTGACTTTAATGTCCACCATAAAAATTGACTCGGTTTCTCAGAACGCTCCACTAATAGTTTCTGTATAGCCCATTCCCTCACATAGACAGTAATGTTTCCAACTGGCCTACCAGATTGTGAACCTCAGCAGGTTTCATTTCTAGACCTATTCCTCACCACACTACCTGAGGATTGTGCAATTAATGTTCACAGTCCACTTGGAAACGCAGACCACCTAGTGGTATCAGTTGACATCACATTTAAATCCCAACCTGAAGGTGAAGAATCATTTCTCAAAACCACATCTTTCACATAAAGTAGATTCAATTTATTCACCTTTTGTTGGTAATAGTAATAATACAAGGTAAATATTCAATTGTTTTGCAAATTCAAGGTGAAAAACCATTGCTCAAAACAACAAGCTACTACAACAGGGCTTACTGGGAAACCATTAGAGAACACATCCGAGATGCCCCATGGATCAATATCTTCTCTCTTCCTGCTGAACAGTGCGCCAATGAGACAACTGAATGGCGCAAAGCGGGAATTGAAGCACATGTTCCCACATGGAAGTATTATAGCAAGCTCCACTCGCCCCCATGGTTCACTACAGATTGTGCAGCTGCTATGGCAAAGACAGCATGCATTCCACCAGTTTGTACATCATAAGTCAAATACAAATAGGTAAAATTTGTAAATGCTAGAAATCGTTGTAAGAAAGAAATAGTGACAGTCAAAAGAAAGCATGCTGAAATAATCAGGGAACGCATAGAATCGCAAAAGATAGGAACTCATGATTTCTGAAAAATCTATACTAGTGTAGTGAATAAAGAACAATCAGTAATTCCTCCACTGAGCAACAACTAGAAGGTTGCATGCACGGTAACGGAAAAAGCGGAACTGCTGTCCTGGCGATTGCCTCTAACTCCACCTTAGAGCCAACAACTCCCTCCCAAATTTCCCTATGCAGACTGAAGCCACATTAGATGATGTAAAAATCACCCTTTCTCATGTCTGTGATATCATAAAAAACTTAGACACCTCAAAAGCGTGTGGCCCTGATCTCATTTTTGCTATACTAATTAAGAAATGTTTAACTGAGCTAGGCCCCATACTTTCCAAGCTCTACAATTGCTGAATCTTGCTTCCTTAATAGCTGGAAAATGGTCTCTGTGGTAGCAATATACAGATATATGATGAAAGAACAGACCCTCTCAATTATCGCTCCATTAATCTCTTCCCCCTCTTCACTAAAATCTTTGAGACCTTAATTAATCAAACACTAGTTCACGACCTCGCAAAAGCAAATCTTCTCTCTGACAAACAGTATGGATTCAGGCAATGTCGTTCTACTGCATATATTTTAACATTTATCTGTGAATGCATTTACCATGTATTGGATAAAGTGGGTGGAGCCACAGCTGTAGCCCTTGATACATCCAAGGCCTTTGACAAAGTCTGGCACAAAGGGCTGCTAATGAAAATTAAATTGTACATTATAACTGGACGTATACTAAATATAATTAGATCCATCTTAGACAATAAAAGCACACAGGTTGTCATTGATGGACATCCAAGCAGCATAACATTAATGCGGGAGTGTCTCAGGGGTCGATCCTTGGACCATTATTATTCCTGATATTCAAAAACTACTTCCTTGATAATATTGTGTCCGAGATGGGTATATTTTCTGATAATACAATGCTCTATAACATGCATTAGGGAAGAACAGATGTGTATAAATCTAAGACAATCACATAATCATTAGAAAATGACCTCCAGACCATAATTGAATGGGGACGCAAATGGATGGTAACATTTAATGCTAGGAAAACTAAGCTGCTCTCCTTTAACAATTACAAGACACCTCTTGAACCGCCTACATCGATGAAAAATAACACCCTACCTGAGAACTCTACCTTCAAACACCTAACAACAAAAGACTATTTTACCATATTTTACTTTGTGAGCAATATGAACTGGAACAAATACATAGAGGACATTGCAAAGACTGCTGCAAAAATGGAGGGTTCCCTCTATCGAGCTAGAAGACTACTCACACCTGAGAGTATCCCATACCTCTACAAGGCCACCATTCGCTCATGCATGGAGTACATCTGGGCTGGTGCATCTACCACTAACCTCTCCATCTTGGATAGGTTGCAAAAAAGAGTTGTCAATCTAATCGGTCCCACTTTATCAACTAAGCTCCAGCTCTTGTCCCATCGTCACAATGTTGCATCTCTTTGCCTGTCTTAATGGAATGTGTTCTGATGAACTTGTTGCACTTGTACCCCATGCATATCCCCGACAAACCCGTTTAGTAATAAGATCTCATCCCTTCACTGTTGAGGTCCCTAGATGCCAAAAAGCTTCCTATTCTAATAGTCTCTTCTCTTGAACAGCAAGACTTTGGAATTCCCTTCCTGCTACCTGCTTTCCTGGTCGTACTGATATGCAGAAGTTTAAATGTAACATAAACCGACATCTTGTTAATCTTTCCTAGACATGGTCCCAAAAAGTAGCCTTTTTCGTCCAAGTGGTAATATGCCTTGTTAGGAGTTAACGTTAAATAAATAAATAAATAAATAAATAAATAAATAAAGCTGGTTAAGTGTATATGTGAGTATATTAATCATACAAGCGAATGATAAACGTAAAAAATGATATACATGAAAAGTAATTATAAAACGCATGTTGAATAGGTGTGGGAGGCTGGTATATTGATCTGCAGAATAGATTTCCACATAGGGATCAAGGAGTCAGGAGTCGGAGTCGGGAGTCGGGAGTCGGAGTCTAAGATATCAAAGGAGTCGGAATTCTAGGAATTCAAGGAGTAAACTTTTTACTTACATGTGGACTAAACTCAGATGTCAGCGAATAATGCTGTAATGTTTTGGTTTCGAGTCTAGCTGATGGCAAAAAAGTCATTTTTTAATCGTTTGAAATCACTACTAAATAGTGGATACAATATAACAATCAACAGAGAATTGCCTCTATAATATTAAATACAAAATCTGCATAAATGAAAATATCATAATTAAGCATATTTTACGACTGAGTGATGCTGGGCGGCCTATTATTTATATAGCAAGTTATGAAAATACATTTGCGGCAAATAAGTTGCTTGGAGGCGTCTGCATTTCATCCCACTAGAAAATCCTCAGGTTAAAGAGCATTTGAGCCTTAGGACTTCCTACAGGGATAAAACACGGAAGTCGCCAAGTAGTTTAATTGTCATAAATATATTTTCATATATATATATATTCTTTGTTTTCTCCATTTTACATTAGTGTAAGTTTCAGAAATCAAAGGGCTCATTTCAATCCAAGTGTTCCTTAAAGTTTCCTCACCTTTCATTTAGTAAACAAGTGAAAAACATAAATGGTCGATTTGTAGGACAAGAATTCATCTAGTCTGGTGGAGTATCCAGCTTAGTGTTATTACTTGCACTAACATCACTAACAGAAGGTGCACCAATGCACCATTCCTCGTACAAGGCAATGAGTAACCATGTCGAGAGGATCTTATTTGGGCATGTAGAGAAGAGAAAAGATAACACTCCACTAGATTTTGAAGTCGATTTTGTACTCTGTCAAACAGGAAAATGTTCCCTATGCAGTTCCTTTCTAGAAAGGCCGAAGATTACAGCGGCCAGAAGTATTGTTGTTACATCTGGGCAGAATAAGCTGCTGGAAGTAGCTTATCCTGCCTTGACAGAGTTCAAAGTAGACTTTGTAGCCTAGTGGAGGATGCCCTTTTCCCTTCTCTGCAACTTCTTTACCACAGAAGAGACGTTGCAAGCCTGTCTCTGCTTTATCATTATTTTCATGGCAAGTGCCCGACTGAGCTACAATCTATGATCCCCTATCGCCAAACTTTCACGAGAAACACCCGTCTAGCTAAAACCACTATCAATAATTTCCCCCACTCTTTATCCGTGCCTAAATCTAAACATAGATTCCATGAACAAAGCTTCTTTCTTAGATCTGTACGCCTGTGGAACTCTGTTCCGTTTTCCTGCTTTCCAACTGACTACAATATGGTCGTCTTCAAGTCCAATATAAACAAATTTTTGGTGAGCCATCCCATTAAGTAATCAAATTTACCAAATTTCCACTACTAACGATTACTACAATATGTTCCCATTGAGTACTGTACGCTTATGAACCCTTATCCTCGAGTGGCCTCCGAGCCTTGATAAGTGATGACTCTTATGTAAAAAAAAAAGAACAACAACCACAAGGGCAACAGTCTGAAAATGGAAATAATATAAATAACGACACCCCATCTCATAAATATCATGTACGTTGAAGATTGTTTTAGTAAAATTAAAGGAACTTAAGTATATACTGGTAGTTCTACCTATAGCTAAAGCAAGAGAGAGAGAGAGAGAGAGAGAGAGAGAGAGAGAGAGAGAGAGAGAGAGATGGGTTAATGCCCTTCCTAAAAACATTAATGGGAATATGACCTCCATTGAAACTTAGTCAACATTTTCTTCCTCTTTTCAGTACATCTCAATAAACCAACGCAAAGAGATAGCAATATTTATTGCATCCAACAGACATGAATATATTCAAATAACCTCATCTATATTATGCAAGTATTTAAATATGTATATATGCATGCATGTAAGTAAGTTCTTATAGATATCGTATGTGGCGTACGCGGGATGGGACATATTTCCAAGAGACAACGTTATTTATTGCATCAAACAGCTATGAATATTCTGACGATCCAATTCTTTATGAAATTATTCTTTTTTATTTATTTATTTATTTTTTGTCTACTTCTTACCCCCTTTGAAACTGGTTTCTTAATCTGAAATGGACCGTAAGGAGAATATTGACCTTTTTCTTCGAAAGCCACACCCTCTTCCCGGTCTGCTTCAATCAATCACAATGCATCCCAGTTTTCCAGATAAGAATCTAAGCCAACTAGCTGAGCAATATTTGCATATATATTTTGCAAAGTGATGACAACATTTCAATACATCCTGCCGTCCTATATATACCGACACACACGCACACACACATAAAAGTAGTAGCGTTTGTGTGTGTGTGTGTGTGTGTGTGTGTGTGTGTGTGTGTGTGTGTGTGTGTGTGTGTGTGTGTGTGTACAACTCTCCTACAGCCTACACCACTGGACCGAGCATGACCAAACCTGATGATGGTCCCCCACCTAGGAATTATGCACACCACTTTGCAAGGTAAAGATCAAGGTTAAGGTCATATTTGGTGCGTCTCTTCATAAACTCCCACACCTAGAGATGGTGCACGCCAAGTTGGGGTTCGCCATCTTGAACACCTTAAGCTATAGTTGCTCTTACTGCAAGGAGGCCTGCAAAGCAGATACCCGAGCATACAGCAAAGTCCTGCATAAAGTGCAGGTATCTTTGCTAGTCTATATATATATAATGCTACAAAATAAGAAAATAGCACAAACTGTTGCCATCCTGAAGAAGGTCTCATGATTACCGAAAAATTTAATTTCTAAACAAATAAATATTAGTTAATTTATTTAAAAAAATGCTGCAATATATTGGCTTCTTAAACCTACGTTTTTTAATTTAAATTCGAAAATCGTTTATAGCACGGAGGATAAAATTCTTAATTCAATTCATGCGCAACCACACAGTCTCCTGGACATTTAAAATTTCACTGCTGAACAACAGCACACAGGTTTTGCTTTTCGAGTGACAACATGCCATGGGAAAAGAGAAAAAAAAACGCAAACTATTTCTATTCTGAAGAAGGCACTATGACCCCCGAAAAATCGATTTTCAAATAAATAAATGATTAACTTATTTAATTGCGGACTATTATCCTCATCTTTTTAGATGTTGTCATTTCACGACATTTCGGCCAACTATTCCTCTGGTCTTCGTCAGGTGGTAATCGCAACGGGATAGGAACTCCGAATCTCCTAACTGCATCTTCAGCAATTACTGCCTTTCCATAGTTGTTGTCATCTCATTATGTTTTTGGCCAAGTAAGCCTCTTGCCAGCTTTGGGTATGATTGAAACCGCTATCTTCAGGCAATTCTCACCTGGAACCGTAGAGATTCAACATCTCTATCCACTGCACCGCGGACTTTACTTCTTGAACAACGTTTGTAGTTTTGCAGAACACGGTGTAAAAAATGCTGTATATGCTGATTGTAAAAGATTTGTTTAGGAAGTGTTCGTTTATTTTCTTATTGGAACTGTAGACACAGAGGAAAAAATCAGGATTACTTTATTATATAGAAGAAGAAGAAGAAGAAGAAGAAGAAGAAGAAGAAGAAGAAGAAGAAGAAGAAGAAGGTAAGCAATAGACATGTTTTTCTTCCCTTCTCCTTCTTTAACACTTTTTAAAACGTAATTTCACCCCAAGCAAGGCATATCGTCACTAAGAATTAAGGCATTACTGAAATTATGGGCCAAATTCATAGAGAGCATCCAAAGTAGAGAGTTGTGCAACAAGGTATTTTTTCACATTACATTTAAGTTTGTACAGTTATAGAAATAGTGGTATATAGTCATAAGTAGTAAGATTGTACATCAAAAAACAAAAAATAAGTTCAAGGCTCCTAGATTTCATATTAGAATTGTGTGCAAGGAATCGTAGCATAGTGAATAAAGTACTTGGTAAAATTCAGTAGCAAGTTACATTCTTCTAGAGGTCGAGGTTTAATTGTATAGTTCTGCTTTTTGTGTATTTGTATTCAATAACAGACATGGATTTTATTTGATTGTAATATATAAAAATTAGACCTCCTCTTGAAATGCAACAATATAAAAATCAAATTGATCAATAAAAAGACAAAAATTTTATAACACGGACTCATATGTACCCTATCTAACTAACTATCCATCCATACAGTGTGCCCGTAGCCGAGATTGAACTCACTATACGAGTGATTCAAATTTAGTCAGTAGCTGAATACTTGATGCTTCACCAGAGCTATCAAGGTCATTTTTTTATTGTGACGCTATCACCAGGGTTGTCAAGTGTATTTTTCATCATGATGCCATCACTAGACGGGGTGCCTACCACGATCTAAGAGAGTCCCATATACCCTCGAGAGAAGGATAGACTGCGTCAGTTTCTCAACCAGGTATTTTACCTTATGGTACATACAGTGCCTCATCTTCCCAAATAGTCACCCATCTGGTACTGACCAGGCTCAATGTTGCTTAACTTTAGTGAGCTGGCAAGAACCGGTGTATCAATTAACAGAATGCCAATGTGATTTTGCCATATAACTACCAGAATATATTTTTTAACAAAATCTTTCTTAAGAAAACAATTGGGCACAAATACAAAGGGAAACATACTTTACTTTATATATTAGATATATATCTATGAATTTATTATCCATCTCTCACTCCGTATCAGTTTCATAATTGGCTTTTGGTCAGTTCAACAATATTTACATATATTTTCATCACAATGTGATAACAGCGCAATAATTAATTCTATGATGTAGCATATGGCAAAATATTTACAAAGAAAGATGTTGTCTATATCAGACATGGATTAGAGTTCTCCTCATTGAAATTTCAAAGGTGAGTCTAAATATTGAAAAGGTTTACATCTCTCTTTCTTTCTCTTTCTCTCTCTCTCCATAAGCGTTTGGACAATGTTTAAAACTTTGTAATTTCACATACCCATCTCAGCAGCAGCCAAATAGTGTAATGGTGAGAAGTGTTGACTGTCGTCTTGACGATGGACTTTAATCCTGGCTTGAGGTAGTTGCTGGTCTAGCCGCACTTATGAGGTGTGATACAGCGAAACAGTACTGTATGTGGATGACTATATATATATATATATATATATATATATATATATATATATATATATATATATATACTCGGGTTTTTTTTTATTCAAAAGTAATAGACTAGTGAATTCAACGAGGTTGTTAGATAGTGCTCAATAAAAAGAGCTGATAATACTTGTTTATTGTTATATAAACATGTTTACATCCCGCTGCTACAAACAGCCATTTGTTTCAATCAAACAACAGATATCATCAGGCAGCGACTTGACTATTCAAATGTTCAATTATTCATTGAACATTTGAATAGTCAAGTCGCTGCCTGATGATATTTGTTGTTTGATTGAAACAAATGGCTGTTTGTAGCAGCGGGATGCAAACATGTTTATATAACAATAAACAAGTATATATATATATATATATATATATATATATATATATATATATATATATATATATATATATATATATGAATTATTCCACGGATTCCACCTTTTTGGATTATTTTGGACCATCTTCCAATTACGCGATTTCCTTGGATTTTACTTGTGCAAATGGAAATTTAACTAACTTTCTTGGATTTACATTTTTGGATTTTATCGTCATTGGATACTTTATCCATTCACGTGAAATCACCTTTTTCTTCACCATATTCCCTCTGCTTCAGTTTTTGTTATCAAGTAAGATCTTTGACTTACTTGCAGTTTCATCAAATACTTTTGCATGCAAAAATCCGGTCCCGCATTTTGCTAATTCCTACTCTCTGATGAGAAGGAAAGTATTTCTTCGAAACTCCGCGGATATGTTTTCAAAGCCGGTATTCTCTTTTTACCTTTACATTTGTATAATGTCGGCCTTTTCTTTTTTTCTGATGAAGAGCATTTAGCTTTGAAATGCCGTGGCCTAAAGAGGTTTCTCTTTTATCTCCCTTTCTATAATCCTTATCGACATAATAATGTAATAAAGTCCTATGTAACTTTACTCTTTATCTCCTTAATTTATTTTATCTATCTATCTATCTGTCTATCTATCTATCTATCTATCTATCTGTCTATCTGTCTATCTATCTATCTATCTATCTATCTATATATATATATATATATATATATATATATATATATATATAAAGTAAAACCTTCTATTTTTGTAACTGATATGCCACCTCTATCCACTCTATGATATCCACAATTTTCTTCCTTTATCACATTAATTCCTATCTACCTCCCTCCACATTTTCAATGTATCAACCTTTTCCTCTCACTCCCTATTATTTTGCTCCTAATGTAGTTATCGCTAGATGTCACATCTCTAATATGTTACCTAGCATCTTCTCTTCTCTTTTGATGAGAAGCATTAGGCTTCGAAATACCTACGTATAAAGAGTTTTACTTATCCTACACCCCTAATTGATGTAATCTCCCTATTGAATCACCGATTAAATTTATATGCATTAGTATATATTTTTATATGTATGTATTAAAGGAATTCATTATAAGATTGTCAACATCATGAACTTTGGAATATAGACTTTTGTCATTCATTCACTATATATATACATATATATATAAGTTATATATAACTTATATAAGTTATATATATATGTTATTAAGTAAGATCTATGACTTACTTGTAGTGTCATCAAATACTTTTACAAGCAAAATCCGATCCCGCATTTTGCTAAATCCTACCCTCTGATGAGAAGGAAAGTATTTCTTCAAAACTCCACGGATTAAGAACTATGTACTTATTTAATGTTTCCTTTTTAAAATTAAATATGATTTTAACTCTTTTTCAAAGTGTTTTAACATGTTTTATTAACTACTTGTTCTTACACACACACACACACACACACACACACACACACACACACACACACACACACACACACACACATATATATATATAGTCATCCACATACAGTACTGTTTCGCTGTATCACAGCTCTACCTCAAGCTAGGATATATATATATATATATATATATATATATATATATATATATAGATAAGGAATGAAATGGTAAGACTAGCCCTGCACAGAATAGCTCTCCCTGGCAGAACACGCACCAGGGTTTACACATTTGGCGAAGACGTCTCCGTCTGCATGTCAAGCTGCACAGACATTCATGGGGAGTGGGAAGATCTGGAAAAACATCCAAAATATAAATTTTAAAAACCAAACAAAATGCCTATCGGGGTATGTTAGTAAGGTCCCTCTCAACGCTTGTCTGAGTGTTAGAACGCCCACTGTTTTCCAGGAAGCTGAAAATAAGCAGGTCAGTCTCTAAATGGGAGTGGCGGGCTAATAGGGGACGTGAAAAGATAGGTAGATCTGCACTGCTGTTGCCCGTGAAACACCTTCAAGCTTTTTACAGTGCTCCTCTCTTCGCTTCTTTGGGAGAAGGGAAAGCACTATGTTCACAGGGAGGCCTGTACTCAATGTTCAAGCGAGGAAGGCCTGAGACTGCTGATCTAAAATGTCACAGACATGCCAAAAGGGTGGCTTTCCTGGATCGTTCACTAGTAGAAGATGTTCCGTGAGTCTGTGCGGTTGGAAGCGCCTTTACCAACCTCAAACCCAACTCCTCAGTTAAAGGCTGTTGTAGGCTGAGAAGGGAATCAAAGTTCTTTGCCAAATGCTGAGCCGCTCTTAGAGCTGCACTGGTACCAGTGTCCTCTCACAGCCTATGAAGAAGCTTTACTGGGCACTGATGGTGGGATCCCCTTGATCCACTTGAGGAGCGGCTGGGATGGTCAGAGAAAGAGATTTGCTCACAGTGGAATTACGTGCTGGGTCAGGTTTATCTAAATAACTCTAAGTTTTCCCTGATCTGGCAGTTTGTCCAAGATGCACTGTCCTTTTATATCAACCTTCACAAACAAGATCCAAATATTGCTCTTTAGTGTCCACAAAGCGATGACAGAAATGGTCTATGAGGAGACATTTGTTTCAGATTGTGATTTGGTTGTTTATTTTAAACGTCTGCTTAATATGAAACTTGGATGCAATTGAAGGGGGTTGCCTCGAGTGGAGTGCGATAGGAGGTGGATGTATGACATCAGTTTGTGCATCCGTCGAGGAGCCAGGTATGAGTATGTGTTACCTCCATGGGCATGAAACACGCAGTTCTGAGTTCTTCGGAACCAATCCCTTAGTGGTTAGTTAGCTCTTATTAAAAAGACTCTTAATTGGTGGTACAAATTGAGATTCCGGTCCTGTTTTGGTTTCTTTGTGCTAGAGAACATCCAAAGACGCCCCCCCCCCGCCATATCTCTTTTGCCCCTGGTCTCCCCTTACAAATTTTGTTTCTCAGAGGTCACCTTCCACCCTTTTGTTCCTTCCCAATCTACCTATCTTTTCACGTCCCCTATTAGCCCCCTCCACTTCCATTTAGAGACTGACTTGCTTATTTTCGGCTTCCTGGAAAACAGTGGGCGTTCTAGCACTTAGACAAGCGTTGTGAGGAACCTTACTAACATACCCCAGGCATTTTGTTTGGTTTTTAAAATTTATATTTTGGATGTTTTTCCAGATCTTCCCACTCCCCATCATTTATTTAATACATTTTACTTACATTCATATTCATCGAACTTTGTTACAAATTCAAGCCTTTTTCTTTTCCCCAAGGAACTTTTACATCCCATATTTAGTTTAATAATAATAAAAAAAAAATTACAAGCTCCCATGTACATAATCATCACATTATAAAAAACGTTTGGGGATCTTATGTAGCTTTAACTCCACAGTGTGAATGCGGTATTGTGGTGAAAGGTGCCGATTAAGAGGAATCTCAAAGTTTCGTAGACAAAAAGAAAGGCCCTCGACACCCTCCCCAAATTTTCTAAGAGTTTAATGTCTAAGTTTGTTGCTACTCATTTTCAATTGTGTTCTTTAATGTACTTATTACTGCAATGTATTTTAATTTGATGTGCAATAAACTAAATATATAAGATACGAGTGTAGTATCTGTCCTGATTCTACACTTAAGTTCATTTGTCTTTAGTTAATGTTGGGATACCTCTTCTATACTAAGGCAATTTTTATTTTGGCTTACTGTCAGAGTGCCTCAATCTTATAGGTATATGGATTAGACTAATCCTTATGTTTGTATGGGGATGGAGGTGTAGAATCTGTTCTGTTGTTATATCTTCCTTCTTTACTTTTTGATGACCAATGTCTACGCCGCATCCTTTGGGTTCGCTAGCATCAATTCGTCCCAAATGCCACCATCTGTTCGTGCTGCTCGATACAGACCCTCCTTTCAAGACGTCACTTATGGCTTGGTCACACTCCAACCAGATGACTTCATCCATGCCACCCTCGACCCAGCCACACTCCAGGGTTGGAAAAAACGATGCTGTGGTCAGCTTCAAACCGACGTGCCATGGTGGTGTCTATACGAGGCGCAGAGAATTCAGTTGGAGAAGCCGGATCAACCGACCCACGGTGAACGCTGGCGCAGCAACAAACAAATCTTCCTTTAGGCAATTTTTCGCTATAAAACGGACTACATTTTATGCACTGAATGCCTAGGCTGTAATAACGGATCTGATGAAACGTAACGGTGAACATCAAAATCAACACAATGGATAAATTCAATTGTTTGAACGGTTCGTGAAAGGTTAAAAACATCTCAGAAAATCGTAAAGGATATCGTGGAGTCAGTTTGTCGTCTAAATTTTATCACAGACCAAAGATCAAACGATATCTGCAATTCAAAAATACCAAAATATAAATTGAACACTCCCCCATCCATCCCGCGTTAACCATTCATTTTATTTCTGTTCTATAGATTCTATTTACAAATAAAATTGGAGACCGACATCAATGATCGCCTTGTTGTACATGTCTCGATTTACTGGAAGAAGTGAATTTATGCTTGTCCAATAAGCAAATTGTACTTCTCTCTCTCTCTCTCTCTCTCTCTCTCCTTCTCTCTCTCTCTCTCTCTCTCAATGGTTGCGTTTGAAATGATCTGATCGTCATCTCTATTGCCTGCTATTTGGTTACAAAATAATCAATATCACTGATGCAATGTCGTTGAACGTAAACATTAAGCCGATATAAATGAAATAAAAAAAAAATACGCCACAATAAATAAATGTGTTACTAAGCAGATAAAAAAAATATTGTTATGCAATATTTTTTACTAGTAAGAGAGCATTAGAGCTACAGCAGTGCCGACACGAAGGGCTTGGTCTCTTTCTCCACCGTAAAAAAAAAACTATGATTCGGGAGTGGGCGCAACTAGAAGACTGTTTCCCATAAAATTAATAAAGTTAAATTACGTTAATCATTCGTGTTATTTGGATTCTTTTTTTTTTTTTTTTTTTTTACATAGAAGTCACCACTTATCAAGGCCCGCGGGCCACTCAAGGATAAAAGTTAATGGGTGTACAGTAATCAACGGGATAAGATAATATCGTAGTAATCGTTAGTAGTGGAAATTTGGTAAATTGGATTACTTTAAGGGGACGGTTCATCAAGAACTTGTTTATGTTGGACTTGAAGACGACCATATTGTAGTCGGCTGGACAGCAGGCAAATAGAAGAGAGTTCCACAGGCGTGCAGTTCTAAGAAAGAAGCTTTGTTCGTGTGATCTATGTTTAGGTTGAGACACAGATAAAGAGTGGAGGTAATTATTGATAGTGGTTTTAGCTAGACGAGTGTTTCTCATGAAAGTTTGGCAAGGGGAGACCATAGATTGAAGCTCAGATAAGCACTTACCACGAAAATAATGATAAAGCAGAGACAGGCTCGCAACGTCTCTTCTGTGGGAGAGAGGTTGCAGAGAAGAGAAAAGGGCATCCCCCACTAAGCTACAAAGCCTATTTTGAACTCTGTTCAAGACAGGATAAGCTGCTTCTAGCAGCTCCTTACCAGATGTGGCAACAGTACTCCATCATTGGTCGTATCTGACTTTTATATAGGTAGAGAACTGTATCAGCAGTGAAATATCTACTGGAGCAGTAGAAAGATCCCACCATTTTTCCAGCGACCTTGGCAACGAATTTGATGTATGTGTACCATTTCAGATCAGGGGTAAAAGTCAAATCTCTTCTCATTTTGAATGTTATGTCTTCAATGTTTCGGCTCATGCAACCTCCAACGTTCTTCAGGCGTATCTTGTCAAACTCTGGTATCTTTCTGCATAATTCTAGAATCTTTCTACCCGGTCATGGTTGATGGAATGAGAGCATCCTTCCCTCTGTGAATGAAATAAAGGGTTCCAATCGAAATTCCATACAGATTCCTGAGTTCAACAGAAAGATTTCTGAGTTTGATAGAAAGATTCCCGAATTTGACAGAAATATTCTTAAGTTCAACAAGATACACCCGAAGAAGGTCGGATGTTACATCGACTGAAACGTCGTGAAAATAATTCAAATTGTCAAGAACAGTTGTCCAAAGAATCCAAATAATATGAATAATCAATCCTCATCAAAAAATTTCAGAAACGTTGATTCTGGCTATTCTTATATGGAATGTCGAGTTTGTGATAGGTGAGTAAAAGTGAACATGTTATACCTATTATAAATGATAATTATAAATGTTTATAGATTTCAAAACTAACGAAGAACCGTTGGTATGTGGAATGTATTACATTTAGGAACATTAATTATGGAGAGTAGATAATACAGTGGATGTGTTATCGGCAGCTCCAGTAACTCTCGCTTCTCCTTTTTTGTCCCTCAGTCCTCATGCAAATGAGTGATTTTTCTGATGATCCTTAAAGAAGCAGCAATAAGTAGGGCACTTGTAGTTTAATCAAGACATTGAAAATGAAAATATCGAAAAAAATGTTATATTGTACGTATCCGTTTTGGACTGAAGATCTCCGGAAAAAAATCTCACTTAATTTGATCGAGTAGTTTTTTGTTTTTTGTTTTTTGTTTTTTTTTATTTGTTTTTTTTTTCAGCGGAAAAACACGTTTTTATGACAGTGCGTTGAATCTTTGAATCTTTTGCACATGCAACCCCAAAGCCAGCCTGATCGCCAACATCTGCCGAGTATTTGCCGAGCTCCCACCAGCAATTGTGGAAAAGGCATGCTCATAGTTCTGGACCCATATCGTGGCGGTGATTGAGGCTGAAGGCGGCTACATTAGATAGATGTTAGCTCTACTACATAATCAAGTTAGCTGAATTGATTTTTTTTTTTCAATAAAAGTTTTAAAATAAATCTGCAGTGTTGTTTTCTTTAGGGCGACAAATTTATGGTCCCATGCTGTATATATAGAAACCCGATTCAAACTATTCTCATATAGTTTTGGACAATGAAAATGCTTGTGCAATATGAGGAAAAAGAACAAAGTGTATTTTTTTATTGATGGGATGTGTTAACATTTTCGTCAGTGTTCATTATTTGTGTATGCAATTGACACTTAGAAACATAACAGGTTTTTCAAAATGCTTAAAAAGAGTAAATAAAATGAATAAAAAATATATAAGTAACTATTAATAACGGAGAACATACACTTGTCTCTCTGAAGCCGAAATTATATTATTTAAAAACTATTGTATTTAGTATTAAATCAACAGAGTATGGTTTACTTCTAATGATTTGAGAAAAAACATCAAATTGAAAATTGCTTAATTTACGATGCAGCCCGTTGTCCTCTGTGGTTAGGAAACATGGACACTTTCCAAAATTTGTAAACACGCCTGAATGGGACATATACCCGCCTTCGCATAAGAGCCCAAAATCTGTCACAGAAGACTCGTCCAACCAAACAACAAATCCATGGTGGACTTCCATTTGCATTATCTATTGTCAAAGCAAGACGTGTTCAGTTTGCAGGCCATTGTTTTAGAGCAGTAAATGAAGTTCTTCGTTTCCTACTTCTGTATATTCACATATCCAGATGTCATTGCAAGAGATGCCAATGTTGAGAGGCAGATCTGGAAGCAGTTATGCGGGACTGGGATATCTGGCACGAGCGTGTGAACTTCATCATCTCAACTAGAAATAAGATGATGATGATGATGATGATGATGATGATTAAATAGTACAGGAGAAGGAAGTGTAGTATACATACTATTTTGATTATTCGGACTACTGCTTTCACCCTGAGTGTTATTCTCACAACGTTTCGGCTGATGTAACCTCTAATCTTCTTCAGATGTATCATGTCGCACTCAGGAATCTTTTGGTCGAACTCGGGAATGTGTACGGCTATTTTTAACATAACTCTTTATTTAATCCAGGGGGGGTAGCATGTTTTGGTTGCGTCAGCCATGACCAAGTAGAAATCTTAAGTAATTCTTCATTGTATTCTTGCTATTGCTTTGCACTGGAGATTAAAATTTCAACCGCTAATTCTCTGTGTCGCAGTACTAAGAATACAATTGTGAATTGCTAAAGATTTCTACCTTGTCATGGCTGACAGAATAAGAGCATGCTATTCCCGTAGATTAAATAAAGGGTTCTGTTCAAAATTTCATGCAGATTCCCGAGTTTGATAAAAAGATTCCCGAGTTCAAATAATCCAAATAATAAAAATTATCAATACTCATCTCAAAAATTCAGAAACATAGTATACCGTACTTTGGGATAATTGCGCCAACTAAAAAAGAAAGTGCTCTTTATATGCGTGGTTGCCAAAAGAGAACTTTTAGCTAGTTGGCGCAATTACCCCAGTAGGTAGTGAAATTCTGAAACAGTTTAAAGGAGGAATTACTTCTTCACGCTATGTTCAGTATAATGTTTATCTGAAAATAAAATATGTTAATTTTTTATGTAGTTTTGAAAGTGTAGAATGGTAATGTAGAATTCTCTCCTCATTTGGGGTAGGGGGGGGCACTGTAATATGTGTTCTGTCGTTATAAGATCATCCTGCCAGGTATTATCACCTTCTTTGTTAGAGTGGATGCTATAATATCTGTCCTGGTTCCGTGAAACCATTCTTCCAAGCATTATCTCCTTATTTAGGGGAGGAGGTAATATAGTAGCCATCTTGTTGTTATGACAGCATCTTTCCAAAAGTTATCTCTTCCCTTGAGAGTACCTATTTAGTTGCCTCCCCACGAGGGCAGAGTTAGACACAAGGTCGGTTTTTAATGTGAGGAAAATCCAGCTCCCCAAACAAAAATAGGAAAAAAATAAAAATTGTCTCAGTCTAGAAAGATTTCTCCTATATTTGCTGGTATCTTTACTATTATATAAAAGGAACTCTGTCTGTGTGTCTGTATGTCTGTGCGTCTGTCAGTCCGTTCCTATGGACTCGAAAACGGCTGGGTCGATTTTTATGAAATTCTATACGAATGTACTTTATCTTCCTGGCAGTTTTCTTAAATAGGTTTTATGTCGAAATGTCTTTGATAAGTATTGATAATCAATAATCGAAATAATCAGATGAAAGAAGGAACAAGCGATTTTGACCAAAGTTAACACTTTACACAGCCTAACATTACAAATACATTTCAGAAGTTTTATTACCACACAAGCCGAAAGGCCAAACATATAAAATCAACAGTAGAATCTTTGATATGATAGTGACGCGTTCGAAATCAGTGCTTCTCTTTAAAGCACAATTTTGCAATGGCACTTGACTTTTTCATTTTAAATTTAAATTCAAGCCATTATCACCGAACAGCCATTAATGCCAGGCATATAAAATCAACAGCAGGTTCTTTGATATGACAAGGGCGCGTTTGAAACGAATTTATTGTTTAGAGCACAATGGAAGCATGGTACTTGATTTTTGCATCTTAAACTTTAATGCAAGCCATTATATATAAAAAATAATTTTATAAAATCAACAGTAGGTTCTCTACAGTGCAATGTAGACTACAATATATTGTGAACTTAGTTACTGGGAGAGACATGTGAAGCTTCCTCCTGGCGCATCACAATGGGTCTCCAATTAGAGCAGGCAATCAATTGATTTGATTTAAAAATGGGCTATTTCATCGATTTTGATAGCAATAAAAATATTGGAGTGTGAAACATTCGTTGATTATTATTCAATCCCGGGCAACGCCGGGTCACATGCTAGTAAACTTATAAAATTAAAACCTGGAAATTTAATAAGTTTCTGCTAATTTGTTTAAACGGCGTTGATTGAAACAAATAGGTCAACGTATCGATAATCTTTCTCCTTTATTTTATTTTTCTTGCAGTAAACAAACTATCATATATGATGGCGAACAGCCACTTAATGATCTCCTTGTTCTTTTGGGCCAGTATGGTAAGCGGGGCAGAAAAGTGAAGTCACAAAGAGCAGACAATCTTAACTCGAATTGTAACTTTTAATTGCATTGAGCTTTTGTTACTCACGTAAGCCTAGCTTTCATAGTTAACTCCCCCCCCCCCCGGATGCAACAAAACAACCTACAGCTTTTCTCCACATTAAAAAACGACCCTGATGTCTAACTCTGTCCCGTGGGGAGGCATTGTAAATAGGAACCTACAGCTAATAGACTGAGTGTCGCAACTCTGAACAGTGTCACACGACTGACCCTTTAGGCTATAATAAAATCTCCCAATCTTCAAGTAAAGATATTAAACGTTTAGTTTTTTTTTATTTTCTTCTTTGTGTGAAATCAAAATTCATAGAGAGTTTCTATAATGGCAGAATAATTGGTTGATAAGTTGCCAATAATTAACGATATGATTAGTATTATATAAATTCGCAACATTTTTAAGATCTCTAGATGCCGGGAAGCTTTCTACTCTTGTAGTTTCTTCTCTCGAACTGCTAGGTTTTGGAATTCCCTCCCGGGTCTCTGTGTCTCTAACTGTACTGACACACAGAAGTTCAAGTGTAATGTTATCAGACAGCTCCCTGGCATAGTATCACTGTTGCTTCTGTATCAAATAGTAGCCCCTGACATCCAAGTGGCAATGTACCTTGTTCGGGGTAAAAATCAGTAAAGATAGATATATAAACAATACTGGTGTTGTGTAGATTTACAATGGATTCGTATAACAAGTGTGTGTGTGGTATAAATTTACAACAATTTTATATAACTCTTGTAATATTTGCGACGATTTTATATAGCTGTATAATTAGTGTTTTTAAATGTGTTACAAATTAATATAACTGTATCATTAGCGTTGTAAGTGTTGCAACAATTTTATATAACTGTATAATTAGTGTTGTAAATGTTGCAACGATTTTATATAACTGTATAATTAGTGTTGTAAATGTTGCAACAATTTTATATATCTGTATAATTAGTGTTTTAAATGTTGCAACAATTTTATATAACTGTATAATTAGTGTTTTTAAATGTGTTACAAATTAATATAACTGTATCATTAGCGTTGTAAGTGTTGCAACAATTTTATATAACTGTATAATTAGTGTTGTAAATGTTGCAACGATTTTATATAACTGTATAATTAGTGTTGTAAATGTTGCAACAATTTTATATATCTGTATAATTAGTGTTTTAAATGTTGCAACAATTTTATATAACTGTATAATTAGTGCTTTTAAATGTGTTACAAATTAATATAACTGTATCATTAGCGTTGTAAGTGTTGCAACAATTTTATATAACTGTATAATTAGTGTTGTAAATGTTGCAACGATTTTATATAACTGTATAATTAGTGTTGTAAATGTTGCAACAATTTTATATATCTGTATAATTAGTGTCGTAAATGTTGCACCGATTTTATGTAACTGTATAATTAGTGTTGTAAATGTTGCAACAATTTTATATAACTGTATAATTAGTGTTGTAAATGTTGCAACAATTTTATATAACTGTATAATAAGCGTTGTAAATGTTGCAACAATTTTATATACCTGTATAATTAGTGTTGTAAATGTTGCAACAATTTATATAACTGTATAATTAGTGTTGTAAATGTTGCAACAATTTTATATAACTGTATAATTAGTGTTGTACATGTTGAAACAATTTTATATAACTGTATAATTAGCGTTGTAAAATTTGTTACAAATTAATATAACTGTATAATTAGCGTTGTAAATGTTGAAACGAATTTATATAACTGTATAATAAGCGTTGTAAATGTTGCAACAATTTATATAACTGTATAATTAGTGTTGTAAATGTTGCAACAATTTTTTATAACTGTATAATTAGTGTTTTAAATTTGCAGCAATTTTATATAACTGTAAAATTAGCATTCTAAGTGTCGCAACAATGTTATATAACTCTATAACTAGCGTTGTAAATGTTGCAACAATTTTATACAACTGTATAATTAGCATTGTAAGTGTTGCAACAATTTTATATAACTGTATAATTAGTGGTATAAATTTGCAGTAATTTTATAT
The DNA here is from genome assembly GCF_053919585.1 of Euprymna scolopes. Taxonomy (NCBI): domain Eukaryota; kingdom Metazoa; phylum Mollusca; class Cephalopoda; order Sepiida; family Sepiolidae; genus Euprymna; species Euprymna scolopes. The sequence goes on along the minus strand of NC_136489.1, from coordinate 120,097,593 downwards.
AACTGTATAATTAGTGTTGTCAATGTTGCAACAATTTTATATAGCTGTATAATTAGTGTTGTAAATTTTGAAATAATTTTATATAACTGTATAATTAGTGTTGTAAATTTGCAGCAATTTAATATAACTGTATAATTAGCGTTGTAAGTGTTGCAACAATTTTATATAACTGTATAATTAGTGTTGTCAATGTTGCAACAATTTTATATAGCTGTATAATTAGTGTTGTAAATTTTGAAATAATTTTATATAACTGTATAATTAGTGTTGTAAATTTGCAGCAATTTAATATAACTGTATAATTAGCGTTGTAAATGTTGCAACAATTTTATATAGCTGTATAGTGTTGTAACTGTTGCAACAATTTTATATAGCTGTATAATTAGCGTTGTAAATGCTGCAGCAATTTTATATAACTGTATAATTAGCGTTGTAAATGTTGCAGCAATTTTATATAACTGTATAATTAGTGTTGTACATGTTGCAACAATTTTATATAGCTGTATAATTAGTGTTGTAAATTTTGAAACAATTTTATATAACTGTATAATTAGTGTTGTAAATTTGCAGCAATTTTATATAACTGTATAATTAGCGTTGTAAGTGTTGCAACAATTTTATATAACTGTTTTATTAGTGTTCTCAATGTTGCAGCAATTTTATATAACTGTATAATTAGCGTTGTAAATGTTGCAGCAATTTTATATAACTGTATAATTAGTGTTGTCAATGTTGCAACAATTTTATATAGCTGTATAATTAGTGTTGTAAATTTTGAAACAATTTTATATAACTGTATAATTAGTGTTGTAAATTTGCGGCAATTTTATATAACTGTATAATTAGTGTTGTAAGTGTTGCAACAATTTTATATAACTGTTTTATTAGTGTTCTCAATGTTGCAACAATTTTATGTAACTGTATAATTAGTGTTGTCAATGTTGCAACAATTTTATATAACTGTATAATTAGCGTTGTAAATGTTGCAGCAATTTTATATAACTGTATAATTAGCGTTGTAAGTGTTGCAACAATTTTATATAACTGTATAATTAGTGTTGTAAATGTTGCAACAATTTTATATAACTGTATAATTAGCGTTGTAAATGTTGCAGCAATTTTATATAACTGTATAATTAGCGTTGTAAGTGTTGCAGCAATTTTATATAACTGTATAACTAGTGTTGTAAATGCTGCAGCAATTTTATATAACTGTATAAATAGCGTTGTAAGTGTTGCAACAATTTTATATAGCTGTATAATTAGTGTTGTCAATGTTGCAACAATTTTATATAGCTGTATAATTAGTGTTGTAAAATTTGTTTCAATTTAATATAACTGTATAATTAGTGTTGTAAATTTGCAACAATTTTGTATAACTTTATAATTAGTGTTGCAAAATGTTGCAACAATTTAATATAACTGTATAATTAGTGTTGTAAATGTTGCAACAATTTTATATAATCATATGATAGCGTTGTATAACTTTGCAACACGTTTATAAAACCGCATAATTAGTGTCGTATAAACTTGCAATTTTATATAACTTGATTATTGGTATTTTGTTCATTTTCAACAAATTATTATAACAATATGGTTAGTAGTGTATCAATTAACAGTGTGACTAGTGCTTTTTATATAAGCATATATTAGTGTTGTAGAAATTTTCAAAAAGTTTATTTCACATAGAGTGATTTGCGTTTTATAAATTTTCACCAAGTTATACGACAGTGCGATTAATGTTGTACGATTACAAACCTAAAATGATATCATTAATTCCCGGAAAGTGATAAATGCAAAACGATATTAGATAAATTTAGCAGTAATTATTGTAGCAGAAAGATGATCAATGTCCACAGGCAGTTCAGTCATGCTAATGAATACAAACAAGAATTTTTAAATCACAAGACTAATTATAAACCGATCGATAATATTGTGATATGAGGAGTTTTGGAAAGTGTAAGAAATATAAAAGGGAATTAAATAAATAAATAAAAAAGATAAAGTGATTCCTTAATTAATGTTAATGCTAAAACTCGAAATGGTCATGAGCTGCTGAAAATACATGAATCAATGAAATGAAATTATAGCAAAACACAAAAGCAAAAGTTGATAGAAACAACGAAGCCAAAACACGTAAATATTTTCACTAATGATGGCAGAACCAACGTGGCCTACGAATAGACATACACTAAATAGCTATTTTAGCACAAAGAGAATTAAGAGGCTATATTCAAAATTAATAGGCGTGTGCGGCGTTGCCCGGGAGTATAAAAGATTCAATAGAATATAATAGAATGTTTAAAAAGTGTGTGTACCGTTTCTTTTAAAACTGTATTTTCTTTATCTCTACCTCTACCTCTGACTGTCTGTCTGTCTGCTTGTCTGTCTGTCTGTCTGTCTCTCGCTCTGTCTGTCTGTCTGTGTCTCTCCTTCTATCTGTCTGTCTGTCTCTCTCTCTCTCTTTATCTCTCTTACTCTCTCTCTCTCTCTCTCTCTCTCTCTCTCTCTCTCTCTATCACTCTTTTCATCTCTCTGTCTACAACTTCTCTTTTTCTCTTTCTGGCAATTGGTTAAATATATTACACAGAAATTTTAAAAAAATAGTAAGAAATAAAGAAAGAAAGAAAAAGAAAAATTACTGACTGTTTGTTTCAGTGTTGTTTTTGAAACAAGTACCAGTAAGAATAGAAAAGGTAATTGTTACCCTTCTTTCTTGCTTTATTCGTTCCTGTTAACTCCAAAGCAATGAGTATTACGGTACTTGTTTCAATATAACCAGATCAGGATGACACTGAAACAGATGGTGTATCATGTGTAGTTTCTAATTTTTATCTGGACGCACACGGGCGCAGAGATAAAAGATCTGACTTTCAATTTTATCATAGATCGCGTCCTTTTTTTTTTTTTCTAACTACTTATTTCAAGATAACTGATGGGAAATTTTGATTAGGATTATTTGAATTATTTGAACCTCTGTTCTCATCTTCGGTGTTATTCACACAATGTTTCGGCTGATACACCTCTGATCAAATATTTAAGACCACTTAAAAACCTTTTTTTTTTAAATAGATTTTAAACTCCTCCCACTTAAGGTTATTTATACTACAACCTAAAGCTTATGGGGGGGGGGTAAAGCTACATTCCGAACATTTAATTCGAAAAATTACATTTAAAAAAAAAGAAAAATGAGGTATTTTACATTTGATCAAAATTATGATCACACCTCTCCTGAGTCGACATTGTTGAATACCAGTGGCAAGTAAAGTATATGTTCAGGACGACTAGAAACAAATGCCGAGATAAGCTAAGAGCTAATACAGCGGCTGGAATTCCCAAATCATCACTCATCTGGTACTAACCAGGTTCAACGTTGCTTAACTTTGGTGATCTGACGAGAACTGGTTTGTCAATGCAATTATGCAAATATTTTACGATTGGGAAATGCCGGGAGGCCTGCTAGTATATATATATATATATATATATATATATATATATATATATATATATATATATATATATATATATATATACCAGTGGTGAAAAAACCGGACTAGAGTGCTCAATGTGTAGTCAGAGCAGTATATAGGAAATTTATTACTGTGAGTCCAGAATGAGTTTACAAATTGTTTCAGCTAGAGGAAAATCCTCAAAGAGAGGAAAAAATCCAACTAGCATCGTCAGAATTCATAGATGGACTAAGTTATAAAGTCAAATAAGAATGGAAAAATCGTAGATAAAGGGGAGTTAGAAAAGAAGGGGGAGTGGTAGGGAGAGGACGTTGGAGTTTAAAGTAGTAGGAGTGTCTTCAATAAGAGAGGGGTTTATAATTAAATATTAATTATGTGTAAATTCTTATATACATTTTTTTTAACGGTTTAAACTTAAAAGACGCTACTTTTATTGATAACGGCATAAGTAACAGTTAATTTAAAGGATCGCCATGGCAACAGGTTGGAGAGTTAATGTTAGTGAAGGAACGGGTTGAAAATGGGGTTTAAAGTGATTTAGCCGGGCGGGGAGAGATTGAAAGATATTTATTGTTTATAAAATGGAAAAAAAAAGAAAAGGAAAAATAAGTTAATGAATTATACTTTATAGGTTTATTTTGATAGTATAATGATATATATAATTAAATATAATATATATATATATAAAAATAAATTAGCCGGGCAGGAAGAAATTATACGTTACAGGTTTATTTTAATAAAATAAAATATAAAATAGATGAAAGCTTAAGTAAGTAACTTAAATAATAGATTTAAAAAAAATTAAGGGAAAAAAAAGGCATTTTTAATAAGTAACACACAAATACAAGCACACGCATAAATATGTACAGCAAATGCACATACGTAAATGGGGGAAAAGCACATGCGTGATTACACACATATATATATATATATATATATATATATATATATATATAAACATGCATACACATACACAAACACATATATATATGCACACATACACAGATACGTAAAAATACACGCATATATACATATATAAACATATGTATAAATACACATACATCCAGATGCACACACTTACACTAAAATACATATACATATATATACATATGCATATACATACATATATATAAATATAAATTAGCTGGGAGGGGGGGGAGAAATTGAAAAATATTTTATAAATAATTTTTAAATTTTCGGGCGTTGTAGTTGAAGGAAAGAGAGAAGGAAAAAATATAAATTAATGAATTATAAGTTACAAGTTTATTTTAATAATATAGAAATAGGTAAGAATATCAGTAAGTTAATCAAATAATAATAAATTCATAAAATTATTAGGGAGATATTTATAATAAGTGAATAAAACACATACACACAGAAAAACACACACACACACAAATACACATGTAGAAGATACGCACACAAATACAAATACATATATATATATATACATACATATACATATATATATATATACATATAAATACATACATACACACACATATACATACATATACACACACATACACACACATACACACACACACACATATATATATATATATATATATATATATATATATATATATATATATATATATAAATTAGCTAGGCAGGGAGAGATTTAAAAAATTAATTTTTTGTTTTTACTCATGTGTATGTGTACTCAGGTGTATGTATTTGTGTGTTTCTGGTAGCTACTTATTATTAACATTTTATTAATAATTATATTAATTTTTATTATTTTATTAATTTTTATTATTTAATTAACTTACTGATATCCTTACTTATTTTTACTTTAATAAACCTATAACGTATAATTCACCTATTTACCCTTCTATTTCCCCTTTCTTTCTTTCAACTTAACGCCCGACAATTCAAAAATTATAAATAATAAATTAAAAACAAAAAATTAATTTTTTAAATCTCTCCCTGCCCAGCTAATTTATATATATCTATATATATATATATATATATATATATATATATATATATATATGTGTGTGTGTATGTGTGTGTATATGTATGTATATGTGTGTGTATATTATTACATCATGTGTGTGAGTGTATGTATATACACAGGGTGTTATGAAGCGTCTAGTGTGGTTATTGGACAATAGGTCGCATGCTCTGCATGCTCCTTAGTATAAGTTGCATGCTTTGCTTGTGCTTTCTCGCTTTCAGTGCTACCGCTGGCTAGCCCCGTGCGAATAGGGAAGCTGAGTGCGTAAGTCTTCCCCTGCCAGTACACAGCCTCTCTAACACCAAGACCTCTGCTGTGCCTCCTCGTGGCCACATACGGTAACTGGTTGCCTCGCAGCTCCAGGCTGAACAGCAAGGGACCTCGGAGCAGCAGGGGGCCCCAGAGATGTGAGTCCATGGCCCACCGACGTGTGGACACGCCCTGGTCTCACATCAACCCCTGCCCCACAGCCCAGTGGGTTATCCTTAGTTGGCATTGGGCTAGGGGAGTAAACCCCAACGAGAAAATCTGTGTTGGGGTGACACATTAGGCAAAGTCTGACAAGCTGGACTCTTGGCACACTCCTGCAGCAGCCTGTCAGTCCAGTCGTCATGGTCTCTGCCTGCCACTGGAACCGCTGATGGTCTGCCAAGATAGTGGACTGTGGAGCGTGCACCCACTTTTCACTCAAATCATCACTGCACTAGTTTTGCCCATGCCGACTCTTTATTTCCCACACACTATTTTTTTTTTTTTTTTTTTTTCACCTACAAATACAAGTCCTCCGGCGATGGGGAAGGAGTGGTGGGGGCAGGCAAGGTTGTTGCTGGCAACCCTTAGCTCCAACCCTGCACGTGAGGCGGCCTCGGGGTGATGGTCGCTGGATGGCTGGGACTGGAACTGCAGCCTCCTTCGGCAGCTCCCAGGGTGACTGGGCGGCCCTTTTCAGGATCCACACCACCCACCCTGAATTGGGATGGGTCTAGAAAAGGTGACCCAAACAAGTGTCTGTTCCACTCTCCACGGACAGGTAGCCGAGCCTCGTCGTGGCAACCCATACCTCGGTCCTAATAATACTAAGAAGCTAATAATTGGCACTTGGAATGTGCGTACTCTTCTCGACCTTGACAACAACTCAAGACCTAAACGGAGAACAGCTCTAATTGCATATGAGTTAAAGAAGTACAACATCGACATCGCTGCTCTCAATGAAACCCGATTCTCGGATGAGGGCTCCCTCACCGAGTCAGGAGAGGGATACACCTTCTTCTGGAAGGGCCTGGATAGGGGTGCTCCTCGCATCCATGGAGTTGCCTTTGCCATCAAGACCAGGCTACTCAACAGCATTCCCCAGAGCCCAACGGGTCACAATGAGAGGCTAATAACTTGGCGTATCCCCTTATCAAATAAACGTCACGCTACCCTAGTCAATGTGTATGCACCAACCCTAGATTCAGCTGATGAATTGAAAGACCAATTTTATGCCCAACTCCATGAGATCATGCTGACAATCCCCAAAGAAGATAAGATCATTCTCCTTGGGGACTTCAATGCAAGAGTGGGCAGCAGTCATCATCTTTGGGAGAGAGTCCTAGGGCATCATGGAGTTGGAAAATGTAACGATAATGGGTTGCGTCTTTTAACATTCTGCTCCCAACATAATCTGTCCATCACAAATACCATGTTCCAGCTCCAAAACAAATTCAAGACCACCTGGATGCATCCTAGGTCCAAAATTTGGCACCTACTTGACTATGTTATTGTAAGACGTAATGACATGAAAGATGTGAGAATCACCAGAGCCATGAGAGGAGCAGATGGGTGGACAGATCATCGCCTTGTCCGCTCTATTTTCCTTCTTAAGATCCGGCCTCCAGCTCGCCGTCAAGCTCCCAGAAAACATCTTGACCTCAAAGCTCTCAACAACATTACAACACGAGCTGCTCTACAAAACGAACTGGCTGAATGTCTTGCCTTACCAACTCCTGCAGCAGATCCCATAACAACAGCTTTCTTAACTGAAAAATGGGAAAGCATCTGTGAAGTCCTCCTCAATACTGCCAAGGACATTTTGGGATTCTCAAGAAGAAAACATAGAGACTGGTTTGACGAGCAGTCTAATGGAATTCATCAACTAATTGAAGAAAAAAATCGGCAACAGCAAGCAGTGACTGCAAATCCAACTCCAGCATCACGTGCCAAGCTAGCCGAGCTTCGGTCAAAAGTCCAACAGGAAACCCGAAGAATGCAAAATGAATGGTGGACCAATCTTGCAACTGAGATCCAAGGTTTAGCTGATATGGGGGACCAACATCAATTTTATAATGCCCTTAAGACAGCCTATGGGCCAAAGAACAATAGCCTCTGCCCAGTCCGTAGTGCTGATGGCTCTATACTCTATACTGAGAAGACTGCCATACTCAATCGGTGGGCTGAACACTACCAAGACTTACTGAACAGGCAGAACCCTATCGACCCTACTTTTCTTGACCATCTTCCTGAACTTCCTGTAATTCAAGAACTGGATGTAATACCAACTATCCATAAAGTTAGCCATGCAGTTAACAACCTCAAGAATAATAAAGCCACTGGCTCTGATGGCATACCAGCTGAGCTTCTTAAGCATGGTGGAGATGCCATTACCACTTGTCTCCATAACATCATCCAAGATGTCTGGGAGTCGGGCTGCTGCCCACAACAATGGAAGGATGCAGATATCATCAGCATATATAAAAAGAAAGGTGACAGAAATATTTGTGGCAATAGTCGAGGCATTTCCCTCCTGTCAACCTCAGGGAAAGTTGTCACTAGAATTTTACTGTCTTGTATCATCCAACACATTGTCAATCAAGTCTTACCTCAATCGCAGTGTGGCTTCAGACAGGAGCGCAGCACGATTGACATGGTTTTTGTTGCAAGACAGCTCCAGGAGAAAAGCGTCGAGCAACACCAAAATCTATACATGGTTTTTGTAGATCTCGCCAAGGCCTTTGACACTGTGAACCGTCCATTGCTCTGGGAGGTAATCGTCAAATTTGGCTGCCCACCAAATATTCCTGGGTGTCTTGAAGGCTTTCCATAATGGATCTATGGCTCGCGTCTCCAGTTCAGGACTAAAATCTGAGCCCTTCCTGGTAGAATCGGGTGTGAAGCAGGGATGCGTCATTGCGCCCATCTTGTTTAATCTTTTTCTTGCTGCGGTTTCCAATGTTGCCAAACAGCAAATCCATCCTGCTGATGGGATCCGCCTCTCATACCGGCTGGATGGCAACCTCTTCAATCTGCGTCGCCTCCATGCCAGATCACGTGTGACAGAAGAAGCAATCCATGAATTGCAATACGCTGACGACACAGCTCTGGTGAGCTCATCTGAAGAGGTTCTTCAGCGCACCATCAACACTATCTCCAACATTTACTTCCGAGCTGGTCTAGCCATCAACATCAACAAAACAGAGGCACTTAACATATGTGAACACCGTCAGGAACCACCAATGTTCACAATCAACCAACAGCCACTGAAAAACACTCAAGAGTTTACTTATCTTGGCTCAGTGCTCACTGACTCCTGTGACCTAACAAGTGAGGTCCAACGGCGCATTGGTCTGGCTGCTGCAGCCTTTGGTAGACTCTCGCACAGAGTTTTTATGAACCGTAACCTCACCACCACCACCAAGGTTTCTGTCTATAGAGCAATCTGTCTCTCCATCCTCTTGTATGGCAGCGAGTCATGGGTGCCTTATAGACGCCACCTGAAAAAGCTAGAAGCATTTCATACCAACTGCTTACAGCGTATACTAGGTTTAAAATGGTGGCACAGGGTGCCACACAATGAGATACGCAGGCGCACTCAAATGGACCCACTTGAAATAATTCTAACTAATAGACAACTTAGGTGGCTTGGTCACACCATCCGGATGCCAGCAGAAAGGCTCCCATGCAAGGTCCTCTACGGGGAACTTGCAGAGGGCAGACGCAACCCTGGGGGTCCACGTAAACGTTTCAAGGACCAACTAAAAACATCATTGAAAAAGTGTGGCATAGAATCCAACGCCATCGAACATGCTGCTGCTGATCGGAGAAAATGGCGAAACATCTGCCAAGAGGGCTTGGAAACTTTCACCTCCACCTATAACGACCGAGCAGAGCGAAGAAGACACCAAAGGCACGCGGCGCAGCAGGCAGACGGCATCTTCCCTTGTGCTGCCTTCACGAATTGGACTCCACAGTCACCAGCGAGTCCATCAGGCGTAATCTATCTGGGACTGTTAGGCATGGTGCAACGTCATCGTCGTCAGCGACGGACTACTGAAGAAGATGTGTGTGTATGTATGTATTTATATGTATATATATATATGTACATGTATGTATATATATATATGTATTTTTATTTGTGTGCGTATCTTCTCCATGTGTGTATATGTATGTGTTTATATATATATATGTATTTGTATTTGTGTGCGTATCTTCTACATGTGTATTTGTGTGTGTGTGTTTTTCTGTGTGTATGTGTTTTATTCACTTATTATAAATATCTCCCTAATAATTTTATGAATTTATTATTATTTGATTAACTTACTGATATTCTTACCTATTTCTATATTATTAAAATAAACTTGTAACTTATAATTCATTAATTTATATTTTTCCTTCTCTCTTTCCTTCAACTACAACGCCCGAAAATTTAAAAATTATTTATAAAATATTTTTCAATTTCTCCCCCCCCCTCCCAGCTAATTTATATTTATATATATATATATATATATATATATATATATATATATATATATATATATATATATGTATATATATGCATATGTATATATATGTATATGTATTTTAGTGTAAGTGTGTGCATCTGGATGTATGTGTATTTATATATATGTTTATATATGTATATATGCGTGTATTTTTACGTATCTGTGTATGTGTGCATATATATATATGTGTTTGTGTATGTGTATGTATGTTTATATATATATGTATATATATATATATATATATATATATATATATATATATATATGTATGTATGTGTAATCACGCATGTGCTTTTCCCCCATTTACGTATGTGCATTTGCTGTACATATTTATGCGTGTGCTTGTATTTGTGTGTTACTTATTAAAAATGTTTTTTTCCTCCTTAATTTTTTTTTTATCTACTATTTAAGTTACTTATTTAAGCTTTCATCTATTTTATATTTTATTTTATTAAAATAAACCTGTAACGTATAATTTCTTCCTGCCCGGCTAATTTATTTATATATATATATATTATATTTAATTATATATATCATTATACTATCAAAATAAACCTGTAAAGTATAATTCATTAACTTATTTTTCCTTTTCTTTTTTTTTCCATTTTATAAACAATAAATATCTTTCAATCTCTCCCCGCCCGGCTAAATCACTTTAAACCCCATTTTCAACCCGTTCCTTCACTAACATTAACTCTCCAACCTGTTGCCATGGTGATCCTTTAAATTAACTGTTACTTATGCCGTTATCAATAAAAGTAGCGTCTTTTAAGTTTAAACCGTTAAAAAAAATGTATATAAGACTTTACACATAATTTATATTTAATTATAAACCCCTCTCTTATTGAAGACACTCCTACTACTTTAAACTCCAACGTCCTCTCCCTACCACTCCCCCTTCTTTTCTAACTCCCCTTTATCTACGATTTTTCCATTCTTATTTGACTTTATAACTTAGTCCATCTATGAATTCTGACGATGCTAGTTGGATTTTTTCCTCTCTTTGAGGATTTTCCTCTAGCTGAAACAATTTGTAAACTCATTCTGGACTCACAGTAATAAATTTCCTATATATATATATATATATATATATATATATATATATATATATATATATATATATATTTTATAAATTACTAACTAGCTCTACCTACGTATTGAGCACTTTTGAAGTAAATACTTAAAGTTTACGCATAAATCTATACTTTCGTATATTAATTTTATGGGAGTAAATTAAGTAGTTATATATATATATATATATATATATATATATATATATATATATATACGAGCAAACAGTTAATAAAACATATTAAAAAACACTTTGAAAAGAGTTAAAAACATATTTAATCTGAAAAGGAAACATTAGATAAGTGGATAGTCCTTAATCCGCACATTTTTGTGAATTATTCCATGGAGTTCTGCCTTTTGATTATTATGGACCATCTTCTTCCAATTACGGGATTTCCTTGGATTTTACTTGTACAAATGGAAATTCAATTAACTTTCCTGAAATTTGGATTTTACCGTCACTGGATTATTTATCTTCAACCAGACTATCCATTCATGTGTAATCACCTTTTTCTTCACCATATTCCCTCTGCTTCACTTTTTTTTTTGTTTTCAAGTAAGATCTTTGACTTACTTGTTGTTTCATCAAATACTTTTGCATGCAAAATCCGACCCCGCATTTTGCTAATTCCTACCCTCTGATTAGAAGGAAAGTATTTCTTCGAAACTCAGCGGATTAAGGACCATCCACTTATCTAGTGTTTCCTTTTCAGATTAAATATGTTTTTAACTCATTTCAAAGTGTTTTTTTAACATGTTTTATTAACTGTTTGCTCGTATTATAAGCTCTATTTCGTATTTGGTTTTATCGAGCTTTTACATCTGGCTGATATAACTTTATAAATATTAATTCTTTAATATTTATAATATACTTTAATTTTAACATCTTGGATCATTTTAATAAATTTAATTGTAATTTTATATATATACTAGCAGGGGTGCCCGGCGTTGCTCGGGTGTTTGGAGGTGTATGCTGTGCAAAAAAAAGCAAAAAAACAAAAAAAATGGTTAATTTTTTAAAACTTTGACCCCTATTATGACCCCTTAAAATTTATAGTTTCGGGCTCAAATCACTTTATTAAGTTAGATCCAGGTTCAAGGAACCTATATCTAAAATTTCAAGTGTCTAGACCCCAAATTGTCGGAGGAGTTTGGTATAGTTCTTAAAGGTCAAATCGTTGAAATTTGACCCCTTAACAGCCAAATATCTGGCTGACACCCGTCACATCGATTTTCCCAAATCTCAGTACCCGGTATTTCAAATTTCGAGTCTATAGACTAAAAATTGACAGAGTTATTGCGTAGGGAAATGTACACAGACACACAGACACACAGACAGACTGTTCACTTATATATATATATATATATATATATATATATATATATATATATATATATATAGCAGGCCGCCCGGCATTTTCTGGTCGTAAAATACGCTTCAATATAATAATTTAATAAATGCAGATTTCGTGTTTATTATTATATTATATTTGACCCAATATAAAGAAAAAGTTTTTAAAAAATGACTCATGCGCCACCATCGAGAATCGAAACCAAAACGTTTAGCTTTCAATTTACTTTTTCCTTTGACGTTAATGCCTGGGCTATGAAGACATGTTTAGTGCGAGGCTTAAAATTAAAACATGAACCAATAGCTATTACGTTACGCATGCATATTCGTAATGCTGTCGTTTGACCTTCACCTGGCAAATTCCATTTTTTTTTTTTTTGATTTTCACGCTTTTTGCACCGATTTTCCCCGGCTAAAACCCAAATATAAAGTTTTACATGGGTTCGAATAGCCTATATATTAAGTTTCATGTCTGTAGACCAAAATCTGACGGAGGAGTTTGGTAGGCAAAATATTTTAAGCAAATATATATATATGCATACATAAATATATATAGAAAGAGGTTTGTGTTTGCTATAAGCTTTTATGCAAATTTTATGCAAGTATAAATCATGTAGAATATCTGCATGAATATAATTATACCTAATAATTAACTAAAGATGATCATCCCATAAGAAAACCGAACAAAAAAAACTAATAGGGAATTAATTAAAATCTATGTTTAAAAGAATATGCAAATTAGCTTGATATTTTGCAGGTGAATGCAATTCCACGACCCATATATAACAAAGTTGTATTTTCTTTTTAAATAAATGCAAAAAAGGGCTTTAATATAATTATCAATACATAAAAAAACAAATTTCAAAGAGTATATACATATATACAGTGTATCACAAAAGTGAATACAGCCCTCACATTTCTTCAAATATTTAAGTATATCTTTTCATGAGTCAACACTGAAAAAATCACGCCCCACTGTCAAGCAAGCTCTAAGCCCTGTCTCATCGCTGCAATGTTACATCCATGTACCTGTTTTACAAGTACTTTATTGGAATGTGCTCTGACAAACTTGTAGCACTGGTGGCTCTTCAATGTAAATATCCCTAACTAAACTGCTAGACTTTAGAATTCTCTTCCTGTGTCTTGCTTCCCCGACTATATTAACTTGCAAAAGTTTAAATATAATATGAACAGACATCTGACTGCTCAACTCCCTACTTAGACTGTCCCTTTAGGCATGATCCTTAATTCACAGTTTATTATTCACAATTAGGTCCCAGTGGCAACGTGCCTTTTTTGGGGTGAATATGAATAAAAAAAGAAAACTGTATATCTTTTAACTCTCTCTCTCTCTCTCTCTCTCTCTCTCTCTCTCTCTTTCTCTCTTTCTCTCTCTCTCTCTTTCTCTCTCTCTCTCTCTGATCTTGGAGAATGAGGACATATCAATATTTCTGTCCTCACCCCTGTAAGAAAAAACGCATTAAATATTAGTCTTGAATCCTTGATAGTTATTTTTTCAATCAAATCATGTACACATAAAAAGAAAAAGTTCTTTCACTTGAGAAAGTTCAGATTATCCCCGAAGATGTGTACTGAAAGTTATATATCGATTTTAATATTTGTTCACATTTATACAGACGACACTACAATTTACTGCAGCACCTCAAAGGTTAGCAATAACCATAATCTTTCTGAGTACATGCTGCAATAAGGTAAAAGATGACTGATTAATTTTAATGCACCCAAGCCTAAGCTTCTGTCTTTTCACCACTAACGCCCTGATCCTCTTCCTCATCATCATCATGACGGGCTCCTTGCCCAGACCAATGTGACTCTTCCTCTCCAGATCCTCACTTGGCCCCAATTGAAAGCAATGGCTCTTATCTCAGGGAAGTGCGTCGCTTTGAGAAGCTCCTGAAACTGATCTTCACTCCTGACCTGAAATAGAAACCTTACATCAAGTCAGTTGCCAAGGTCGCTGGAAAAAAGTGGCTGGATCATTCTACCGCTCCAGATGGTATCGTTCGATGCAATCCTCTTCCTGTGTAAGAGCCAAATACGTTCTAGGATGAAATACGGTTGGTGTTGTCTGGTGGAGGGAGAAGGGCTCACAGAAGAGCACATACAGAGACCAAACATGACAGAGAAATTGAGAGATGCGAAGGAGTCTTTAAACAGGGAGGGGAGATGAATTATTGAAGAGGGAGATACACTCAACACTTTGGAAGAGGGATTTATATAAAATTCATTATACAAGACGATGGGACAACGTGATGATACATATAAATTTGAAAGACAAAAACACATTACCTTGTGGTTGATGACAACAAAGACAAAGGCTTACATAAAAATATGAAGGCATTTATTTTCCAGCTAGTGATGAGAATGATGAGAATCCGATGCCGGGCTAAATTGCTACATTATCTGTCTTCCTTCCCTTCGCTTCCTCGGGAGCTCTGGCTACTCGTATCCAACTCTCTCTCCCTGATTGAACTCGAACTGAACTGTCTCCGAACCCTAACTTAATTCTATATATTGATTCTATATTTCTTTGTGACGTCAGAACGCGACCAAACATGTGCATGACATGCACATGTACATGCATATGCCTCCAACACGTGTCCTGGCAACACAAAGAGCATTCTTTAATTTCATTGTCCCATTATTCCTGCTCTGACCTAAATTTGCCGTATAGATACTTCCATTGCATTCCTGGAATCGTATCTAAATGACAATAATGTATTCATTTTAACTTTTAGTAACTGAGTTCGATTCCAGCATTCTCCTTTAATAATAATTATATTCGACCCTAATTACTATGTTTCTCTAAATACCACTTCAATATACAACATTGGCATATGTGAGGAGGAGCTTCTCAAAGCATCCTTTCCTGCTTTGATAGGGTTTGAAACCAGCTTCGAAATCTAGTAACTAATGTCCTTTTCTTCTTCTTACAACCTCTTTTTCACTGAAGAGACATTGCGAGTCTATCTCTGCTCCATCGTTATTTTCATGGCAAGTGCTGAACTGAGCTTTAATCTATGGTCTCCCATCTGCAAGACATTCACAACAAACACGCCTCTAGCTTCAAACACTATCAAGAATTTCCCCTACTCTCTGCATGTGTTTAAAACTAAATGCAACTTTCATGAACAAAGTTTCTTTCCTACAACTGCCAACCTGTGAAACTTTATACTGTGGAGCTAATTTCAGCTGACTATGGTTGTTTTCAAGTGTAATGTAAACAAGTTTTTGTTAAATAATCAAATTGTACCCAATTTTCACCACTATCAATGTTGTCTCACTGACTACTTGACACTCATTAACCTTTATCCTCGAGTGGCTTTTGGGCTTTGATAAATAGTAACTCCTATGCAAAATTCGTTAGGGGACATAAAACTGGTGCAAAACTGTCATGCTCATGAGATAGAGATTCTTCTAGCAAATAGTAACAATAATAATAATAATAATAATAATAATAATAATAATAATAATTAATTATTATTATAATAATAACAACAATAATAATAATATTTATAATAATGATGATGATGATGATGATGATGATGATGATATTTTTCTAATCCTTGGCATTCACAACAAGATCACAGTGTAGTATCAATTCTGATGCTACACTTCACATTTTCTGTCCTCACTCGATAGAGGAGAAATCCTTCATGACTGAGACAATTTTAATTTTTGTTCCCGTCCAGAGTGCCCCTTTTGGGGGAGCTGGATCTTCCCCACATTAAATATCAGCCCTGTGTCTAACTCTGCCCTCGTGGGGAGGCAAGTAAATAGGAACAATATTATTAACCCCTTTCTCAATTGTTTTGCATCGACGTTCATGTTGAGATGCAGAGATAAATACAATTTCTTCTCAGAAAGTTGGCCAAATTAACGACGAGATTATTAATCAAGCGAAAGTCCTTGAATAGATCGCTTATGACAAGCGAAAAGTTTTCACAGACACTTGTGATTGCATTCTGATTAATAACATTTCAAGATACAAAATTTTTCCATTAATAAAGAAAAAAGAGAATGTTGGGCTGTCTGTAAGTAGACAGTGTATTTATTTTCCCTTTCAAAACAAAAAACAAAAAACAAAAAAACAATTTCTGCGGCTAAACAGTGTGTATGCGTTCATGAATAGACGAGACAAAACAACCGACTCACACATCCGCTGGCCTCAAGCAAAATCTTTATCATTGGAGACTGAAGTTGTCGTTCACATTTCGGAAATAAAACATTGTATCTATTAATTCTCTACTTGTTCTTATGTTTCTTGTTCACTCTTGTATTTTTATTACAACATAATGTCTTTCTTTTTTTTCTTCTTGTTGGTTCGATGGCAACGACATGATCAGTAAAGATCAGATTTTGTTTCTAATCTACGTAATACAAAGAAACCTTAGACAAGATCTGGTGAGCAATGAGTGTGGGTTGGTTTTCTATTTATACAAATAAAATGAAGTGTCTGTTATAGACTCAGAAAGTACTGGTTGGATTTCAACCAGATTTTGCATACAGATAGGCTATACTTTAGGGAGTGTTATAGGGTCGCATGTAATTTAGTTCAACCTGTGATAAGTTTCGAAAAACAGGTTAATTTTCACGAAGGAAAATGCTACTTGTAAGGCATCGGCCTGGGTTCTTAGTAATTCGATTCTTGATGAGAAGAAGTAGTTAGTCCCAGTACGACTTCGCTACAGCTTGATTGATTCGTATTGCTCAATGGACTTGTATACGGCATGGTTGCTCAGGTGGCTGGGTACTCGCCTCGCATGAAAGTCATCATCCAGTTGACAATTAACCTACATCCTCAAATGGTATTTGGTTTGTTCCTTAGTATTAAAAGAAAAAAATGAGCATCATGATGTGAAACTGATTGAGCGATAACATTGTTATGTCTGTCGATCTATCTATTTATCTATATATGTATTATCGATATATCTCTCGATCTAGTTATCTATCTATTTCTGTATCTATCCATCTCGATCTATCTATCTATCTAACTGGAGAGATAGACGGGGTATGAATATAAAGAATATTTATAAAATCTATCAAAATATGGTAGAATTATATCATAGTGTGTGTGTATAGAAACACAGGGCACTGTGATGCATCTAGTGCAACAGGGTTAGTGCTAAGTTCTTGCTTGCATGCTTTTCACTTCCAGCTTCTGCCGCTGGCTAGCCTTTAGGTGAATAAGAAGCAGAATGCGTAAGCCTTCTCTGCCAGTATAATTAACCTCTCCAGTGTTAAGACCCCTGACATGCCTCCTCGTGGCCACACATGGATACTGGTGCCTTGCAGCACCAGGTTAAATGTCAGGAGATCTCGGAGCAGCAGAGGACCCCAGAGGTGCTATGACATGGCCCACCAATCGTGTGGACACCCCCTGACACACCACCGACCCCTGCTCCGCTGCCTTGCGGGTCCCTTGGCTGGGATAAGGCTAAGAGAAGGAAAACTCTGACTTTAAGATATCCCAATAGCCAGACAGACTGGCTATGAGGCAGTTAACAAACATATAAACTGTTTTCTTTTCCGGCTGTCCGTTGCAACCCCCTTTCCCTGATATCGCACGTCACCCCTACAAGTGCCGCGAAGAAAGGTTTGGGAGCCACAGTGTGTGGGTTTCCTTCTGGCAAGTTGATGCTCACCCTAAACAAATTCATATGCCAATGGCTTTTCCTTCCTTCCTCTGGTTTGATTTTCTCTCTCTTTTTTTTTTCTCTCTCTTCTATGACAAGACCAGTGGCGATGGGACAAGAGCGAAGGGAGCAGGTTTTGGTGAAATTCGGAGCTCCTAGTCTGGACCTGCACGCTGGCGGTGGACGCGTGATGGTCACCCTCTCTTGAAACTGTGACTATCTGGATGCTCGGTCCTGTGTCTCCGACTGGGCAGGCCTATTAAGGACAACCACTGCCTACCCTGAGTAGGGAAGGCCCTAGAAAATGTGGGCTAAAAATCAGAAGTCACACCTGTGCCTGACTGGAAAGCCGCATCCAGTAGGACACCCTACTGTGTGGTCGAAACCAGAAAAATAAAAAATAAAAATCCGCAAATCTAAACTTTGGTGCATGGAACGTAAGAACCCTGCTAGACCTCAATGACACGGACAGACCAGCATGACGAACTGCTTTGGTCTCAAAGGAACTTGCGCCTCTTAATGTGGACATTGCTTTACTTAGCGAGACTCGACTTTAAGAGGAAGGTAAGCTGGAAGAAAAGGGCTCAGGATACACCTTTTGGAAGGGAAGGGATAAAGATGAAAAAAGAATACACGGAGTTGGCTTTGCTATAAAGTCACATATCGTGCATGATCATCAGTTCAAACCAACAGCTGTAAATGAGAGACTTATGTCTCTTAGAGTCCCACTGCCTTCTGATAACTTCATTACTGTCATTTCGGCATATGTACCAACCCTAGACACCGACAGTAAAGTGAAACGAGAATTCTACCAGCAGCTTTGCAAGCTTATAACCAGAGTCCCACCACGTGACAAATTAATGCTGCTGGGCGACTTTAACACGAGAGTGGGGAAAGACCATAAACTCTGGAACTCTGTCATTGGGAAGCATGGACTTGGTAAATGCAACTCAAACGACCGCCTGCTGTTAGGACTTTGCTCAGAATTTGAGCTATTCATTATCAACACTCAGTTCCAGCTCCCAAATAGATTTAAGACCACGTGGAAACATCCTCGATCTCAGCATTGGCACCTTCTAGACTATGTCATCGTCCGCCAGAAAGATAGAAAGGATATCCATATCACTAAATCAGCACTAATTGTAGATGACTGTTGGACTGACCACCGTCTGGTCATCACACATGCTAAATATACCACCAGAAAGAAGCCCAAATTTGAGTTAAAACGGCAATCTCGGTAAAAATATAACCTCTCAAAACTTCACCTAACAGAGGTAAAAATAAAATACTAACACACCATCGAACAATAACTTCGTATAAATCCAACCAATTCTTGCAACCTGGAAGAAGAATGGTTGTCAATCAGTAAGATCATTAATGAATCAGCCAAAGTCACAGTCGGTTTAAAGAAAAAGAAAAATCAAGACTGGTTTGATGAAAACTGTGCTGAAATTAATCAACTCATTCAAGAAAAGATAAACGCTCACCATGCTCATGAACAAGACCCTCGAAGCCAGCATAAAACCAGCATCTACAGAAACCGCAAAAAACAGTGTCAATCAAAATTACGGGAACTAGAAAACAAATGGTGGCAGCTGAAAGCTTTAGAATTGGAGGATTTTGCAGAAGTCCGCGACCTTAGAAATTTCCATGCCGGTGTAAAACAAATTTTTGGTCCCATCAGATCCTCCATCAAAACACTTCTTGCAGCAGACAATGCCACCATCTTCAACGATCCACAATCAATTCTGGATCGTTGGAATAAGCATTTTGCCACTCTACTCAATAAAGAATCTTCTGCAGGTGAGGATTTTCAAAAATGGTCCCACAGTACCCATCGCAATTATTGATGAATGCATCACCATCATTTACAGAATTTCTAAATGCGGTGGAGCAAATGAAAGTAAATAAAGCCCCAGGGCCTGATAATATCTCCTTCGAACTTATCCCCCATGGTGGACAACATCTGAAAACAAGACTATTCACGCTCATTCTCAGGATGTGGGAAGAACGTCAAGTACCAAAGGATCTGAAAGACGCAGTAATAGTAAACATCTTCAAAAAGGGTGACCGAAAATGATGTGGCAATTACCGTGCGATTGCCCTTTTGTCCATAATGGGAAAAATCTTTGCCCGCATACTACTGAATCGGTTGCTGCAATCACGGAATCCGTCCTCCCAGAATCTCAGTGCGACTTCTGTGCCTCTCGAGGAACAATAGATATGATTTTCTATGCGAGACAGCTGCAGGAGAAAAGCAGGGAACAGTAGAAACCCCTCTATCTTGTATTTTATGACCTGCAAAAAGCATTCGATAGCATTCCAAGGGACGCAATGTGGAAAGTTCTCAAGCAATTTGGTTGCCCAATCTACTTTGTAGAACGCATCAAGGCACTGCATGAAGGCATGTCAGGATATGTATCGCACCAAGGCAAGGAAACAAAAAAGTTTCCAGTTACCTGTGGACTAAAACAAGGTTGTGTTCTTGCACCTACCCTTTTTTCCTTATATCTTGCTGCAATGCTGCACGAACTTCCCTCAAATAACCCGGGGGTGGACATTAGGTACCGTTATGATGGGGGACTTTTCAAGCCTGCTAGACTAAAATCTCAAAGCCTTGTGAAATTCCAACACATCACAGAGCTTCAAAATGCAGATGACAACATGGTCCTTAGCCATTCCAAGGAGACATTCAGAGATCCATAAACAACTTCACGGTAGCCTACCATCGCTTCGGACTCTCTGTTAATATTGGTAAGACAAGTGTTAGTACAACCAGTACCCAATACCATCTTACAGGACATAAGCATTCATATAAATGACACTCCTCTTGAGCAAGTAGATCACTTTCCATATCTCGGTAGCATAATATCAGAAAAGTGCTCAAATGAGAATGAAATAGAAAGCCGAATAGGCCTCGCCTATGGAGCTTTCGGTAAACTGACGAAGCGCGTCTTCAATAATAAACATCTTTCAATAAAAACTAAACTCATGGTATACCACGCGATTGTTATACCTACGCTTCTGTATGGGTGTGAGACCTGGACTACCAAAGTGATCTCATTAAACTCGAAAAATTCCAACAAAACTTCGAGCTATACTGAACATCAAACGGTATGACTATGTAACCAACACAAGCGTTCTTGAGAGAGCAAACAGTTGCAGTATTGAGGCCACCACCATGAGGCACGGACTCCGTTGGTTGGGGCATATCCTCAGAATAGATGAAAACAGACTCCCTCAAGAAACCCTCTACTCAGAGCTAGCCACAGGAAAAAGACCTATTGGCCGCCTTCTACTGCGATATAAGGATCAACTTAAATCCATCCTAAAAAACACCGGATTTGATCGTCACATCTGGGAAACAACATCTCAGGATCGGTGCTTGTAGCGCCAATCCATCATACATGGTACCAAACGATACGAGGCAGAAAGAAGAAGACTGATGGAGATCAAGAGGCAGGCAAGAAAAAACCGTGCTGAACAACAACACCCCCTGCCAAGCATTGCTTTCTTTCTCTGCCCACGCAAATTCCACACTCAGATTAGTCTGAGAAGCCATCTGCGATCCAAACACTGAGGGAAGAGGAAACTGAAATTCTCGGATATTAGAAATTGGCCGACGACATATCATAGACAAGTTTACCGGAAGTAGCTGGTCAGCTGATGTGTATATTACGTGAATCAGGTTAGCTGGAGATCATAGAGAGTTGGAATTTGGATGTTGAGCAAGGTGGACGGTTTAATAGATCGCCCCCCTCTTCACTGGGGAGGGAGCTGACGTGTGTCAAAATAGAGACCTAGAATTGACCATGCAAGCAAAGACATTCACTTTCCATTCTTCTGCAATCGACACCTGGAAAGTGAATAAAAACTATATAAAATACAACTAGCATTCTTGGAAGTAAATGAATATTCATCCAAACAAGTTCCAGCCTCTCCTCCAAGAACAAGATGAATTCCAGGTGGACCAAGATCAAAGACGCATGAAGGTATGTCGGAAAATGCATGTATCACACACACACACGCACGCGCGCATATGGACAATTAGATATAAATGGAACATAAACAGACAGCAACAACATAAGCTAGGGTTCAAACAGTGAAGAATCACCAACAATAGACATTTAGTTACACGTATGTGCATCAGTACGAACCCTTCATCCTAAGTACACATATCGACATATGGTGCTATGGTACACATTACACAACAAACCCCTTTTTAGTACCCCACAATATAACAATATCACTAATGATAGCCTTGGCTTTCTTTTTCCAATATTGGTAGAATTATTAAAAAAGTATGGATTCGGTTCTTTTCCAAGCTTTTGATGAAAATTGATGAAATAATAGTCTTCTAACTCGTAATGCTGGTAATAATAACATAAACAAATAGTTCCTTTTTTTTCTTCAGCCCCCAAACTACCAGAGTTGGAACTATTGTTGAAATGGTTTTTCTCGTGTTGGCTGAAATATGGCTTACTTTGATCTTGTGTGCTACTTTGCCTCACATCTTTCAGGTGGAGTAAATTAATGAGATTATCAGCTGAATGATGACCAATACTATGAGAGGACATGAAACGATATGTGGAATTGGCAGAATTTGCTTGCTGCCTGAAGCGCTTTGACAGGGGAATTCCAACGAGGCTACCCAAGTGATTTTTATAGGTGCTCTGGCTTGAATCTTTCTTTTTTACAAATTTATACCACGTTTTCCTGCTGTAGGAAGGGAGTAAATACCGTTCCTATGTATTCACTGCATGGAGGAATTTCATGAGTTTTGTCTCATTTTAACTTATCCGTCACTTTCACTTGTTATTCGGGATCAGTTCGTCTAGTCTGGTTGAGTATCCAGCTTTGTGCTTTTATTTGAGGTAATATCACTTGGAGAAGGTGCACCATTCCTTGTAAAAGCTAATGTGGGTTAGCCATACCGAGGAGATCTTATTTGGGTTGCAAATACTCCATGATTCTGAATATTTAGTGAGGATTTACTTCTAGGGAAAAGTATCCTCATGCCAGGTTGTTCTGACAAACCCTTGTACAGAGAGACCTTAGACACTCGAGGATAGTGTCTAGTAGGCATTCAAGTTCTCTTCAGTAGGAATTCAAGTTTTCTCTATGTCTGTAATGCAATGTTGTATGCAAGTGAATGCTGGGCTCTTGCTAATTTGGTTCGGAATATGTAGAGGAATAACAAGGCTATTATACAATGAATTTGCGGTGTGCCTCTTGATGAAAAACTTAGGTCTAACGCTCTGCTATTGAAGCTACAAATGCCCAGACACTGTATTACAAGCGTTTGTAGTGGCATGAATATGTTCCTAGAGAGCAGAGTTAGAAACAAGGTCGGTTTTTAATGTGGGGAAAATCCAATCCCCAAAAAGGGGCACTCTGGATAGAAACAAAAATCAAAATTGCCTCAGTCATGAAGGATTTCTCCTTCACCGATCGAGGTCAGAACAAGCGGAGTGTAGCATCAGAACAGATACTACACTTTGATCCTAACAAAAAAGAAACAGATATATAGACATCTCAATTAAGAGTAATCCAAGAAAAGTTCAACTAAAGATGACTTGAGGTGACTCAGCATAAAAGGACCACATGTAATCGCAGACCAAAATCAACTGAACAATACAATTTTTGTAGGAGGTTAAACATGCGGAGATTCGACTATAGCACATAATAGAATTATATAGATTTAATTAGATTACATTTAAGGATGGTAGGAAATGGACCGTGGGTTTACTTGCGGCAGTTTAGTAACTCTCCCTTCCCTTATTTTGTCTTTTACTCCTTGTATGAGCGATATTTCTGACAAAAGGGGAAGAATTGCTGTTTTCTGAGTCGGAATCTGTTCATCTGACGCTTATCGTTGGCTAATTTTTTTTTTGTTTTTTTTTTTGTTGTTTTTTTTCCTTACATGTTTTCTCTGGAGTGATTTCCATGAAAATCACTTTGTACCAACACGGCTAGCATACAAACCACGGCTAATATGGAAAAGTTGCTTTAATCGATGACAAAGAAGAAGAAGAAGAAGAAAACAACAACAACGACAACAACAACCTTAGTCTTTCCAAGACTAAAGCCAATAAAGCATCTTCTGTCTTTGTGATAATCATTTTCCGTGTATGTTACCTTCTTACAGCAAGTGGCATCACGCCTTGTCTGCAGAGATTTCCATAAAACAAGAAGAAAAAGAAGAATTTTGTAAGGTTCAGAATGTTATCTCTACATAATCACAGTAGATATTCTTTCATGTTCTGGAATTTCGTAACGAAAGATAAGTTGTATGAGAACTAGGGAAAATACAAACCTTTTTGGAGATCATCGCTCCATAAAAGACAAAAAAATCACCAAAGTATATCCTTCTCTCCATCATCTTCAAGTCTGCCCTTACTTACGAAAAGTAAAATAGAAAAATAACTGAATACCAATAATAAAGTATTCGCAGAAAGGACCACGTGAAGGTTGCCAACATCCATAAATGAAAGTAGTGTTATGGAAGCAGCTGGATTCGAACTTGATACACTTAAGTAATCATTGTGTATTCTACACTTCAACTCTACCATTACGCCAAAGCAAAATAACATAATAGAAAGAAAATTAGAAGAAAAAAATCAATAAAAGATCGATATTATTTAGTACGCTTTATTATGCATTTACTGCAATGCTGTCTTTTGCAGAGATATCATAATTGTGAACTTTTCGGAATGTCTAATTTGGAACCGAAAGAACACTGGAATTTTAAAGAGAACATTGCCAATATCTTTTGATAATAACATCCAATCAATAGTGTAACATTCCTGGAAACGATATCAGGAAATAATGAGATAAAAATTGCATATTGATTTAATAATGTTCATCATCAACTACCCGAGAAAGTAACCCATTCTTACTTCGCTTTTATTATTATTTATTTATTTATTTTTTTTTTTTTTTTTGTTATTTTATTATCGTTATCATGGTGTTATATTAGGAGAAAGATCGTTCAGTCATAATTTGCAGCCAGGCAAGAATCTATTTCTTGTATTAAACATATCTATTATACTAAAGCTGTGGTAACGTTTGTTTCCTTATCCTTAAGAATCTTTTTCCTAACGTTCACGGGTAACACGAATTGAAACAAACACATAAAAGATATTGCCAAGTCTGCTGCAAAGGAAGTGGGCTCCCTTTATTGTGCCAGAAAAATACTCTCGCCTGACTGTTTTCTACAAAGCCATCATTCGCCCTTATATGAAATACTAGCATGGGTACCCAGCGTTGCCCGGGTCAACATGAAGTTCCGTTTGGAACGTACCTGCTATACTGAGGATATTAATCATTTTCATTGTGGGCAACGTCAATATCCTCCACAACAATTTCAAAGATAAAAGAACGGATAAAAACATGTAAATGTAATCGCTCAAAATAGAAGTACGCGATACCCTCTCCATCAGATTATTTCGGCAGAAGGGATACAAAGAGGAGAAGCTATTCTCCAACGGTTGAGCACTTTTGTTGCCCATGCGCTAGACCCCCCTCCCAAAAAGAAAAAAACGAATGAATTAAAACAACTTTTGTTTCAATAAAAATAGTAGCGAGTGTCCGAGCGACCGACAAAAAAAAAAAAGAAACAGAAAGAAATTAGTCGCTTAAGCAGGCTCGAAACTAAAACGCGAGAAAAGGTAATTTGCATAACGTTTTTACCCGCTATGCCCAGACGACTGATCATTACATAGGTTGGTAAAAAAATATTTATAAACATTAACGCGTACGTGACTTAAGTTTAGGAAAAATATGAAATTCCTTTCACTGGCTAAAAACACACAAATTAAACCCTTTCAGTTTATTCATAAGTGTTTTTATGATTGTTTGTTTGTTTTTATGATTGTTTGTTTGTTTGTTTGTTTGAATATTTTTAAAAAAAGCAAAACATTTTTGTCTACACGGAATTATTTTTTCATGCTAGAAACTTACTAAATTATTTGGTGAAGAGTTTTTTGTGTTTTTTGTTTCGAAAATTGCAGGGGAGATAACTCTACGTTTCTAAAAAAAATTGATGTCGGAAATAATAATTACAAATAAATTAAATTAAATATAATATCAATATAATTGTTATTTAAAGTTGAATACATACTGATCATTATAAATTTTGGAAAACACCTGCAAATCGTAATGGGTCGTAACGTGGGTTATGTTTAGTTTTATTTACCTTTATGCGAAGGGTCAAAACAGGAGCCATCCTCTTCATAATAATTCAGATACCTCTGATTTTTTTGAAATTTTAACAATAGGTATTAGATTAGTGATGGGACGTCCCAATTGTTCTTTTGTTTTTTGTTTATTTTAAACCCCACTCCTCCCATGTTAAATAATAATTTCGAAATAATAACGTTAATATTTCAGTGCGCCGGTTATGTGCGCATGTGCAACCGGATGTCGTAAACCGGAAAGTGGGTTACATACATCGTTACAAGATCATTTGAGTTTTATATATATATATATATATATATATATATATACTAGCTGGACGCCCGGTGTTGCTCGGTCATACAATATGCTAAAGCATGATATTTTAATTTATGCAGATTGCGTATGTATTATTGTAGAATTAATCATCTATTGAATAAACGGAGAATAATTTGCCTGGCGGACTAATTCGCAAAAAATCTAAATAAATAAAATAATTAATAATGATAATGTAGTTCATCAAATTCCGTTTGTGTTTGCTTACAATATCAGGCCAGCTGATATTTGGGCTTGGAGATGAATGCCCTGGGAACTCCCTTCTGATTAATTTTAAGTATGTAAACAAAGAAATGATTTGTGACGAAGTTTAATGAAGTAAAATGCATTCAAATGAAGTCGTTTGTTTGGCACGGAAGAAGTGGGAAGATGGCCTCAACATCAGAAGGATCGCCATGGATTTGAAGCTGTCGAAATCAACGGTCGAATACATGCTGAAGACAAACTCCGAGTGGAAAAAGAAGAGGACGGAAAAGATCAATTAGCAAGAGGACTAAAGGGAGAATGAAGAGGACTGTGACATGGTTTTTGCCATCTGGAGAAAATGTTACAGCAAGAAAAGTGAAGGAGAAATGTGAATTGGATGTAAACGTCCGAACAGTACAAAGAACGCTGCATAGGATTGGTTTGAAGTATGCAAAGGCTAAGAAAAAAATTAAAAACAAAGAAACACAAAGGGGCAAGACTGGGGAGGGCTAAAAGGTGGTTAACAAAACATGTTGACTTTAAGGAGGTTATATTTACTGATGAGAAGCGTTTCAAGTTTGATGTGCCCGATAGATGATGTATTTGGTCGAGAAGGGATGAGCCTGTTGTATTGAACAAACGAAAGATGGGAGGAGGAGGAAGAGTTATGGTTTGGGGTATGATCTTTGCTAATGGAAATATATGGTTGGAATGGCTGAAAAGACGAGAGAAAAGCTAAAGCTACAAACAGTTGCTGAACGTTAAAGCTCTACCAAGGATAAGAAGAGGGATGGGGAATAATTTCCTTCTACAGCAAGACAATTGCAGCATCCATGTGTCAAAACTCATGAAAGAATGGATGGATTAAGTGAATATGACTACTTTGGAATGGCCTGCAAAAATCCCAGATCTAAATTTAATGGAAAATGTTTGAGAAATGCTTGCGCAACTTGTCTATGATGGACCTGAGATAACGAAAGAGGCTCAACTATGGGGACAAATACTAGATGCCAAAAAAACATCTAATAGAAACACGTAGAGATGTTATTGTGCATATGTTTGATCATTATGAAGAGAGATTTATACACGTTATTGAGATGAAAGGTGATATTACAGATTATTAACAATGTTTTCAACGACGTCCAAAAATTAATGTTGCGTGTGTTTTGTAAAAAATTATAAAAATTAAATATTTTTCTTTACCTAATCGATTTTCTTCCATTTTTATTACAAGTATTGTCTTTATATGTTTATGCCATTCTATTGTCTTTATATGTTTATACTATTCAATTGTCTTTATATGTTTATGCCATTCTATTGTCTTTATATGTTTATGTTATTCAATTGTCTTTATATATTTATGCTATTCTATTGTCTTTATATATTTATGCTATTCTATTGTCTTTATATGTTTATGCTATTCAATTGTCTTTATATGTTTATGCCATTCTATTGTCTTTATATATTTATGCTATTCTATTATCTTTATATATTTATGCTATTCTATTGTCTTTATATATTTATGTCATTCTATTGTCTTTATATATTTATGCTATTCTATTGTCTTTATATGTTTATGTTATTCTATTGTCTTTATATATTTATGCTATTCTATTGTCTTTATATGTTTATGCCATTCTATTGTCTTTATATATTTATGCTATTCTATTGTCTTTATATGTTTATGCCATTCTATTATCTTTGTATTTTTATGCTATTCTATTGTCTTTATATATTTATGTTATTCTATTGTCTTTATATATTTATGCTATTCTATTGTCTTTATATATTTATGCGATTCTATTGTCTTTATATGTTTATGCCATTCTATTGTCTTTATATATTTATGCTATTCTATTGACTTTATATATTTATGCTATTCTATTGTCTTTATATGTTTATGCCATTCTATTGTCTTTATATATTTATGCTATTCTATTGTCTTTATATGTTTATGCTATTCTATTGTCTTTATATTTTTAAGCTATTCTATTGTCTTTATATGTTTATGTTATTCTATTGTCTTTATATATTTATGCCATTCTATTGTCTTTATATGTTTATGCCATTCTATTGCCTTTATATATTTATACTATTCTATTATCTTTATATGTTTATGCTATTCTATTATCTTTATATATTTATGCTATTCTATTGTCTTTATATGTTTATGCTATTCTATTGTCTTTATATATTTATGCTATTCTATTATCTTTATATGTTTATGCTATTCTATTGTCTTTATATGTTTATGTTATTCAATTGTCTTTATATATTTATGCTATTCTATTTTCTTTATATGTTTATGCTATTCTATTGTCTTTATATATTTATGCTATTCTATTGTCTTTATATGTTTATGTTATTCTATTGTCTTTATATGTTTATGTTATTCTATTGTCTTTATATGTTTATGTTATTCTATTGTCTTTATATGTTTATGCTATTCAATTGTCTTTATATATTTATGCTATTCTATTGTCTTTATATGTTTATGTTTTTCTATTGTCTTTATATGTTTATGCTATTCTATTGTCTTTATATGTTTATGCTATTCTATTGTCTTTATATGTTTATGCTATTCTATTGTCTTTATATGTTTATGCCATTCTATCGCGACTTAATGGATAACATACATAGTAAATTCAATTATAAGTGACACTCTTCTGGAGGTCCAAAGTGAAATTGTCGGTAAGGATTATAATCAGGATACAAATGTGAATTACTTAGGACTTCTCCCCGGTCATAGCCGACAGACTGAATGCATACTATCCCCCGTGGATTAAATAAAGGATTTCATTCGAGATTCTGTGCAGATTCCCGAGTTTGGCAGAAAGATTCCCGATTTTTACAAGATATACCTGAAGAAGAATAGAAGTTACCACAGTCGAAACGTGATGAAAACAGTAGTCCGAATAATCCACATAATAGGAATTACCAAACTATATAAAAAAAACTTCAGACACATAAAAGCCTGTAGATGGGGTTTTTTTTCACTTAGTCTTGTTTTTTTCTTTTCTGTTTCTTTTTACTTTGCCATGATATATAGGATAGCAAGATCTGCACATTTTTTTTAATCATTTTTCCTGATGTTTTATGGGTTTAGAATGGCAGTGTATCTCCACTATGTAGCTATGTTATTATGACATGACAATAACCGGTAAAGAGCTGATGACATTTTTACTGAATGATTGATGTTCGGTTGGGAACTTTTGTTCTGATAACAGATGCATCTCGATGCATATTTAATGTGCATCGATGCAGTCAATCTATAAAAGAGAAAATACGGGTGTCAGCCATAAGATCTTTAGAATAGACTAAAGATAAACTATTAAGTCGCTCAAGGGTGACGAGTCTTTAGAAGGAAATGCAATACATAGAAAAAAAGGAATGACAAAGTTGATCCATACAAAAAATAAATCCAGGTTTATTTATGACAAACAATAAATTTGGAATAACTAGCAAAAAATATGCCACCGGAGAGAAGATATTTTTGATAGTCTGCGTTAGGGTTAGGGTTATATGATTTTGAAAGAACCACATACAATATGTAGTTAAATCAAAATAAATTGTTTGTTTTTTTTTTTTGTTTTTTTTGTTTGTTTTTTTTATGATTAAAATCAGTTCCAAAGCCATTGGTAGTGTTTTCTCATTCATTTCTTAAATTTTTATGTTCTGAGCAAGATTCAAAATGAAAACGAAGCAACAAGTTTTGACTTTGGTAACCTCCACTCTTCTTCAGGTATATCTTGTCAAACTCGGGAATCTTTCTGTCAAACTCGGGAATCTGAACAGAATCACGAATGAAATCCTTTATTTAATCCCCAGGATAGCATGCTTTCGTTCTGTCGGCCATGACCGGGTAGAATCCTAAATAATTAACAATTGTATTCTGATTATAATCCATACTGACAATTTAACCTTTGACCTCCAGAAGAGTGTCACTTATAATTGAATTTACCAAGTATGTTATCCATTAAGTCACGGGTCTGTAAGAACTACAATCTTTTATTCATGAAAATAAGATTTTATGCTTACAAATCGATCGCAATCATTCATCTTATAATAAAGATCAATGTGTGTATATATATATATATATATATATATATATATATATATATATATATATATATATATATATATATAATCTTACGCTTTTATACATCCATAAATCTTCTAACCATCCCAATTCAATTATAAAATCTATAGTACCATCTGTCTCTAGAAGAATTTCTGCTCTTTCTGCTGATAAAAAAACTTTTAACCAAAATGCTACTTTCTTCAATAATGCTTTATGGAACTCAGGACACAAGGAAAAGATTAAATACAACAATTATGCTCCTCCTGCAGGCCGCCTTAAATTTGTAATCACACACAATATGACTCGTAAGAAACCAGTTCAAATAACAAGATCTGCCGCTATCAATAACAATGAACCAGTCTACATTTATAATCCAAACCAAAATACTAATCGCAATGCCTCTAACCCACCTAGTCGTATCAGGAGAAAGAAAAATATTTGGTTTAATCCTCCATTTAGCCCAAATGTCAAAACTAATATACCTAAGGAATTCTTCAACATTGTACAAAACTCTTTCAAATACCCACACAGATATAGTTCTATTTTCAATAAAAATTCAATCCGGATTTCTTATTAAACAATGCCTAATTTAGCACAAAGAATCTTAACATCTAATAACAAAAAAATTAAATCAGCCCAAAAAATCCCTTTTCCAATTAAACCCAAAACTAACTATAATTCTAAGAACAAACATCTTTGCCTACTCAATAATGATTGTATCCATAAAGATGTTATATATTCTTGCACTATTATTGAGCTCCCACGCAATCCTCCCATAACAAACACTAATATTTCGTCTTCAAGTTATTCTTCTTCCCATCCTCCATCTGATATAGTTACTAATCCAACACACCATTCGAGCAGCCCTTCCATCTACAATCATGCAACTAGTAATAATGATGATAATGATAATAATAATAATAATAATAATAATAATATTAATGAGAATAATAATATTTCTCCTAACAGCCATCCTAACACTAACAACACTCATTATCCTCTCCAAAATAGTCCTCATACAGACATTGTTCCACCATTTGTTGAACACTATGAACAAAATCCAAACTATTTAACTAATACAAATCAGCAAATTAATATTAATACCAGACCTCGAGCTTTTAATAAAGTACATACATATATCTGCGCTACTTCAACATTAATTAAGAAAAGAATATCAAACCACATTTCTTCTTTTAACAACCATAATTCTGATAATAACCAAGGAACTTCTCTAACCACTTTAATTAAAAAAACTTAACTCTAACAATACTCCCTTCTCAATCAAATGAACTATTATAAAAAAAGTTAAATCTTATACTCCAGGCTCTAAGTCATGTCGCCTCTGCACAACCGAAGCTATAACTATAATTACTTCCCCTCAAAGTAACAATATGATAAATTCTAAAAATGAACTGATCTCTTTCTGTAAACATAAGTCCAAATTTAATCATGGCAATTTTGAAATTACATAGTTATTACTTTTACTTTTTATATAGATATAAAATATTTTTTCTTTACTTTATCGTTTTTCGACATACTTATTAATACTTTATAATTTAATAATACTTTATTTTAATTCTTTATCTCTTCTTGGCATGGCCGGTTTTTTATCTGCATTTTCTGTTTTATTCTTTAAACTTTCCTATCTATCTAATATATCAATCTACCCACACTTTCATATCTTGTATGCATATTTACTTAAATTTTACTATATGAATTTACTTTCTTTTTTTTTTTTTCCTGAAATTGCAGATACCGGCCATTTTCTTCCCTTAAATAAGTTTTATTTTTTTATTTTTGTTCTTATTTTATTTTATTTTATATTTTATATTATATTTTATATTTTATTTTTTTATTATATTTTATTTTTTATTTATTTATTTATTCTTTATTTTCTTTTTATTTATTATATATTTATTTATTTATTTTTATTTTCCTTTTAGTGTCGTTTAACAACTCTTGCTGACATTTTTTAAGTGATGACCTGTACATTTCAGTTAACCTATATTATTTTGCCCTATATATATTTTCGCGCCTTTAACATTTCTTGTCTGGGTCATTTTGACTTTTGTTTCCCTTTATTTTATTTTTCATTTTATATTTTTTATTTTATATTTTATATTTAACTTTATCATTTTTTTTCTCCGTCCTTTCTCTTCCCAGATCTTTTTTATTTATAGTTATGTCTCGGAAGTAGAGTGAAAAGCACATCTTATTTTTCTTTTATTAATATTATTTTTTTCCTTGTACACATTTTTGTGAATTATTCCATGGATTTCTGCCTTTGGATTATTATGGACCATCTTCTTCCAATTACGGGATTTCCTTGGATTTTACTTGTACAAATGGAAATTCTTTTAACTTTCTTGAAGTTTTACATTTGGATTTTACTGTCACTGGATTTTTTTATCTTCCACCAGACTATCCATTCATGTGTAATCACCTTTTCCTTCACCATATTCCCTTTGCTTCACTTTTTTTTGTTTTCAATTAAGATCTTTGACTTGTTGTTTCATCAAATACTTCTGCATGCAAAATCCAATCCCGCATTTTGCTAATTCCTACCCTCTGATGAGAAGGAGAGTATTTCTTCAAAACTCCGCGGATTAAGGACTATCCATTTATCTAGTGTTTCCTTTTCAGATTAAATATATTTTGAACTCATTTCAAAATGTTTTTTAACATATTTTATTAACTGTTTGCTCATATTATAAGCTCTATTTCCTATTTGGTTTTATCGAGCTTTTATATCTGGCTGAGATACTTTTATAAATATTAATTCTTTAATATTTATAATTTACTTTAATTTTACCATCTTGGATCATTTTCGTAAATTCAATCGTAATTTTCATTTTATATATATATATATATATATATATATATATATATATATATATATATATATAGAGAGAGAGAGAGAGAGAGAGAGAGAGAGAGAGAGAGAGACTATTTATAAAACTTACTTTGTGTGTGTGTGTGTAAGTTCCTTGCTTATAGGTTCCGAAACGGCTGAGCCTATCTTTTGCAAAGTTCACACAAAGGTAATTTATATGTCTGGCAGTGTTCTTGGATATATTTTGTACGGAAATTCGTTCGATAGGTATCGAAAATCGAAAAAATCCGATCCTAAAAATAGTCTTTCTTTCTTATAGATAAAAATAATGAATTCCGACATCACCGATAATTTTTGTTCATTAACTTATTTAATTTTTATGTTCTGTTAATCAAAAGTCTATTACAGCATGCCAAAGTTATAATTATTTTGTTGAGGTAATGTTTTAAATTTTAGTCATGAAAAAAATCCAAATAGATCAGTTTGTAGAACTGAAAAACTCAAAAGTTTTAGTTTCGATTGTTTTGTCATCTGCTTTATTTGTTGGGAATTTATTATTTACTATTAATGCAGTGTTTTCCATTTTTAAAAGTAGTTAAAATGTAAGCCTCCCGCCTTAGGTCAGTAGGTGTGACCTTTGACTTTGTTGAAACTGCAATGGCTGATGATCGTCTTCTGCGGTAGTGCTTAACAGGATTCTCAGCGTCGCAGACTTTGTGTTGATTTTTGCTGAAAATCAATTAGCTTCTCATGCAAGCCAAAAAGAAAACAAACTCAGGGGTTCTAGTCTACTAAAAGTTAATTCGCGAAAATTACAGGTGTTTTACATATGTACAATTGTTCAGTTCTATTACATCAGAAAAACAGTCCAAAATCTTATTCTTCATTCTCCATGATGGCGGCCGTGATGGAGAGAGAGAAGGGTGGCGTTTCTTGGGAGCATGTGTATCTCTCGAGATTCGGCTTCGATCTGATAATTTTGGCTTGGGCATTTGCTTATATTGGAAGGTGATAGGGTGGCGTAAGCTGTTCCCCCAGACCAATCAGAACTCAACCCGTCCCTCAGGGAATTCACGAATCCTTTACATGCGTGCACTTCTGCAAGGCTTGCAAATCAGGGATCAGAACTTAAATTTATTCACACGCTCAAAAGGTTAACACTTTAACCCCTCGCACTCAGAAAGCCAGTCATCTTGATCACAGGCTCGTCAGGCCAAACGAATGTATGATTTCATTCTGCGTTAATCTAACATCTCTTGTCACTTTTCCTAAACAATAAAAAATATGTTTGTTTTACAAAACACAATGAAATCATCCCTTCAAATAGCTTATCCACTGCTGTCCGGGATCAAATTAACGCTTAACAGACAATCTCAGTATAATAACTTGGTCTTACTCAGTGTTTTAGGGGGTCTTAATCTCCTCAATGGGGAGCAATATCGCTCCCCTAGATGGTCACGCTACAAAGATCACTTAGATTTGAAAAGGAAACTGTAAAACGTTTTTGACTCCTAATGGGGGTATGCGACGAATGGATTCGCCAATCATTTTTATAACCACCGGCTGTGCTAAACAACCAATGAAAACTTTTCAAAATTATTATAAAAATTGTCCAATTTGGGATTCAATCAGTTCGCCGTTAACTACGCCATGGACTGCATTTGATTCTTGGCCGCCATCTTGGTTACTGCCAATTACTGATCTGAACTACGCCGTCATCTTTGTTCAATATAATGTCTCAAAACTTAACAGAAACAAATTCTGCAATGTATTAATGTTTAAAAAAATATGACTAACAGACAAAACCTCCATTTATACCAGACTAGCCTGGGTTCCCTGCGTTGCCCGGGTGTTTGGAGGCGTGTGTTGAGCAAAAACGGGGGGGAGGGTAGTAGACAGGCAGGCTCGAACCCGTACCCCAAAGGAGGAAAAGAATGTGAAAAAGAAAAAAAATGTGACGTCTTTGCCGTTGCATCCATCGCCAAACTGGAAGTGGCAAAGGTTTAAATTAAGGCTAGTTAATCGAAAAGGGGAGATGACGTTCAAAACTTGTAGAAAACTGCCCAGTTGAAGGTGAAGGAATTAATGTTTTTACCCAATTTTTCGGTATTTGTTATCCAAAAGGTCGTACTTCAAAACGATGCCAATGTCGTCAAAATCCGTCGCCTCTGTCGAAAGTTTTAGGCATACATACATGCATACATACATACATTTAAATAGATAGGTGAGATTTATATTATTAGAAGATGATCAAATATATCCTTAACCCTTATCCTTGAGTGGCGTCCGGGCCTTGATAAGTGGTGATTCCTGTGTAAACTATATATATATATATATATATATATATATATATATATATATATATATAATGAAAATTACAATTGAATTTACCAAAATGATCCAATATGGTAAAATTAAAGTAAATTATAAATATTAAAGAATTAATATTTATACAATTATCTCAGCCAGATATAAAAGCTCGATAATACCAAATAGGAAATAGAGCTTATAATATGAGCAAACAGTTAATAAAATATGTTAAAAAACACTTTGAAATGAGTTAAAAACATATTTAATCTGAAAAGGAAACACTAGATAAATGGATAGTCCTTAATCCGCGGAGTTTCGAAGAAATACTTTCCTTCTCATCAGGGGGTAGGAATTAGCAAAATGCGGGATCGGATTTTATATATATATATATATATATATATATATATATATATATATAGTTAATTATCATTCTATTACTAAAGCAAGGAATCAACGAGAAATAACCTTCTCATTAGTTGGCAGTAGATGATTGCCATATTTAGCGATATAAATTAGACACGTTGCTTCTTTATTAAAACATGTGATTGCAATTTGAGATTATTAAAGATTTTTTTATGTGCAGCTTTTAATTTTGGTAATCTTTTCAATTAGTTGTTGACATTGTGTAGCAATGCTTTTCCAGTTATAACGTTTTTTTTTTTTATTATTTCTTTCTTCAAATTGTGATGTTTTGCCATATTTGACCAATATACATCAGACAGTAAATGTAATCTTTGAAAGACACTTCAATTGTCTCTGGAAAATGCAGATATTGTTGAAATATGGTTAATTATGTTTCTGGTGCCAAAAAGAAGACCAGGGATACGAATGGTTTGGAACTCTTATTCAATCAAAAGTTGATGGTTTTACAAAAAATTATATTCGCTTACTGCCGCTGCTGCTGCTGTTGTGGAGTATCATTCATTCAATGTTTTATATATTGGATAATTATTGTTGGCATTCATTTCTCTCTATATCTTTCTGGTTAGAATTCTTTCTGGAAAGACATTGAGCACTTACAGGAAGAGCCACGGAAAGGTTGCGAACAGCTTTAAGTGATAGTGTTCCTATTTACTTGCCTCCCAACGAGGGCAGTGTTAGCCACAAGGTCGGTTTTTTATGTGGGGAAAATCCAACTCCCCAAAGAGGGACACTCTGGATAGAGATCAAAAATAGAAATTGTCTCGGTTATTAAATATTTCTCCTCCACTGACCGAGGTCAGAAAAGGTGAAGTGTAGCATCAGAACAGATACTTCATTGTGATCCTAACCCGAGGACTAAGATAGTGTTTCATTGAAACGAATTGGATTCAAACTTGGCACACCCAGGTTGTCAGATCGTGTAGTTATCCATTTAGCCATTGTCATCTCCTTGCTACTGCTGCTTGAATAAGGTTCTATAATCTAAGAGCCTAAAAAGCTGATTTTAATGTAGCTCTTGCAGAGGTTTGTCTAGAGTTTTGTTTTGTATAATTGTCTATTAAATAAAGAAAATAATATTCGTCTGCATAGAATTTTAGACAAAGTCTAATTCTAACATTATATATTAACGTTTATCAGATGTTAACAAACAAAAGGTTATTATAAGTCCAGGAGTCTAGACAAGGAAAATGATATTGAGTGTCCATGATCGAAGAAAGTTATACATACGATTAATAGTAAGAGTTAGTTTAAATGCTGGTAGTGTTCATATCGTTATTTCAAAGTAAGTCTGTGTATCGAAATAGTATTGAGAGTAGAATCACGTGCTGACAGGTCGTCATCTTGGATAGTGGAGTCGTTGTATAGATGCTGATAGCTGAAGACTAAAGCCAGATTTGGTTTGTTCGTCAAGAGAGGAATTTAGTCGTTAAACTAAGAGGCGTGGGTTTGTTACACAGTTGGGCTTTCTCGCAACTGAAGAGGTTGAACAATATTGGTGCACTTCCTTAAGTGATTTCTAGGAACCAACGTTCTGCTCACATAAGAAATTGTTTCTGCTAGATTAAATCTCATTTGAAATAATGTGTTTCTTCCAATCGCTTATTACCATTTGCATATGCATAAGGTGTCTGACAGATGGATTCCCAGGTTGCTGACACTTTTCCAGAAGCAAGAATGCATCGAGTTCTAGAGGTGTGCCAAGAAGTTTTTCAAAAGACTTATTACACAGGATGAAACCTGGGTTTATAAACTATGATTCAGAGATCAAAGCCTCAGTCAATACAGTGGAAGCACTTTGACTTACCATCTCCTAAGAAGGCAAGGGTGCAGCCCTCCACTGGCAAAGTTTTGCTCACAGTCTTCTGGAATCCGAACATAGAGATAATAGATTTCCTGGCGAGGAGTACCACAATTACACGAGCCTATTATGCTTCACTTTTGAGGAAATTAAGAACAATTACCAAAATGAAGAGATGGAGCGAGATCAGCAATGGTATCCTCCTCCTGCAAAACATAAAGAGTGTATGTCACCAGACCAGAAACTTAGGCTTAAAAAACCTCCCCATTCCCCTATTCTCCTCACTTTGCGCCCATTGATTTTCACTTCTTTCCAACCATGAAGTTTGTTTTTTTTTAGAAAGGAAAACGTTTTTCAGGTGATGCAGCCTTCATTTCTGAAAGGACGTCGTGGTTGGAGGACCAACCTGGGGGCGTTCTACAAAAACGTTCTGTAGCAAAAATAAAAAAGAAAAGTTCTAACAGGATTCGAAGCAAATTTCACTTCACAGGTTATATAAAAAAAAGTTTGATGAGACGAAGAGCATTGTTCACGGTATGCAGGTCTGAACGCTCTCCCAACTCCTCTCAGCGATCTGCTTTTATCGTGTCCAGCATGCTTCATTAGCAGGTGTGTCATGTGACCATGCGAGAATTGTGTGAGATCGAAGGCTTTTTAAAGATCCAAGATGGCGTCCGTGATCTTTTAAGATCACGGACGTCATCTTGGATCTTTTGAATTTTTCTTTCTTCTCAGCCCGCAGGACAGAAGGACGTTTCCGATGTGAGTGATGATTATTTGTTTGTTTGTTTGTTTGTTTGTTTGTACAGCCACACAAAGCACAAATGCGTTGCCGCTTGCTTCTTTGATGAACATCACACGTTCTCCATGGCTGCATTAAACGATGAGAGAAATGTGTTAATCTGAGTGGTCTCTATGCAAATAAAGACTGCGTCAAATTTTGTTGCTCTACTGCTATGAGAAGTGGGTTAGGGGCATTACTTATTGAACGCCTTTTGTATTTAATAATATCAGCTTTAAAGGTCAATATGAAAGGAAGTTAAATGTTTGCACCAATCAGTGGGGAGTTTAGAAATTAAGCATAGATTCAAAATCGTTAAACCGAGACCTATCATTGTTGTTGTTGTTGTTGTTGTTGTCTGTAGTATTGTACTAAAGATTTAAGGATATTTTAAGCATAAAAACATTCGACAGTTCGAGTGCATGTGGTCTTTGTGGTACTAAACTACACTTAGTGCAGAGTCATCACAAAGAAGTCGTTATTTCGATGGCACATACGATCATGTTCAACGCCACAATAGGTTCATTACCCAACATAAAGTAACACCGTAAAATTGAAAAAATAACGATTGTGCAGTATAAATAACAAGAAAAAAAGGGTGAAAAAAAATTACAGCACATAACTTTTACCAAACGCAAGCAAAAGAATTTAATCTTTTATCGATATATATATATAGCTTTTAAATGTTTGACTATTTTTCAAGTGTTTTTTTTTTTTTTAGATTGAGTATCATTGCCTAGGAGGCTTGTAAACTCGATGGATTCAACATGGCGTCATATTGTACTTGATGTACAGCCTCAATGTCGTATGTTTAATACTGAAAAAAACTATACAGTGCAAAAATTGAAAATTTAACAAAAATACAATTAATAACTACCGGCCAACCAGTTTAAAATTAAATTTTCCACCAATCAGTGGCAGTTATTCCTTGTATATTTGCTTAATTTTCGATTTTTCACTTTTCGCTAAACATTAAACATACAACGTCGAATCTTCCATCAATAGCAGCTATCTTGATTCTTATGCTACAAGCCTTTGAGGCAACGATACAAAATCTAAAAAAATAAGCAAAATTAAAATGGTTTTGTAACTGAAAAATTGTGTGAGTTGACAGAAGATTAAATTTTCTTGCATTTGGTAAAAGTTATTATTATTTTTTTTTTTTTTTTGTAAATTTGTTGTTTTTTTTTCTTCCCTTTGTTTTCTTGTTAACTTCACTGCAAAATGGCCTAAAAGCGATAATTTACCAAAGACTATTATTAAATAATCATCCTACCATAAAGGCTTATAAATTGACTCCGTCAATACGTTTTCTATAAACGATTTTAAAGTATGACTTGTCTTTTACTTTTTTTTCATATAACTAAGGTATCTGACATTAAATAATACTAAATATTGTTTTAAAGTAGTAGTAGTAGTAGTAGTAGTAGTAGTAGTTGCAGTATCAATAGTAGTGGTAGTACTAATAGTAGTAATAGTAATAGTAGCAGTAGTAGTAGTAATAGTAGTATCATTAGTAATTCAATAAAAATCAATTCAGGTAACTTGATTATGTAGTAGAGCTAACATCTACTCAATGTAGCCGCCTTCAGCCTCAATCACCACCTACATACAAGTTCAGAACTGGGAGCATACCTTTTCCACAAGCGCTAGCAGGAGCTCGGCGAATACTTGGTGGATGGCAATGATTAGGCTAGCTTTGGTTTTGTGGGAGGTCATGTTGGTGATGTTCTCGACATATGACCAAACGAAGTCGTCCAGCGGGTTCAGGTCAGAGGAGGAGGGGGGGCCAGTGAGAGAAGGGTACAAAATCGTAGCACTCCTTTTAGAGTCAGGTTTGGGTCTCTTTGGATTTGTGGGCTGGCGCCAAGTCCTGCTGCCACACTAAAGGTCTACCAGCAGCCACCTGTTGACTTTCAAGCCAACTTCCAAGATGTGAGGTGGCATGATGTGGCCTTCACTTGAAACCACACCAAAGACCATAAACATGGCCAGAAACTACATTGAGCTATGCCCTCAAGCGCTAAACCTTCTAGATTTGAATTTTGAGGGTGCTGGCAATGGGCCTGTTGTCATAACTTGGATAGGTAGAGAGCATGAGTTGTACAGCAGTGCATCTCCAGTCTCGCTCGTTGAACATTGTGTTATTTTCAAACATGATAAAAGGCTCCTATAGCTCTTGGGATTAGTACACAACTGGCCAACTAGTAGATGGTCTGCAACAAAAATGAAAACTGGTTCTCATCAGACGGAAATGGAATCGTGCCGTTTTCTCTAGGGCGATGATTTTATCGTTCCACCTTGCATTGTGTTTGCAGAACAGATAGTCTGAAATATAATTGTAACCAGACGGTTGTCTATCATCAATCGTACTTACCAGCAAAGACGTTACTCATTTATACATCTCTGTGATATTCCCAAATAGTCACACATTAGTGATTTCACTTGCAATGTGAAGTTGTTAGGGTTACTATTAATATTCACATAATCTTTAATAATAAATATTTAATTTTTATCCACATGCGTATAAGTCTCATCCTAATGGAATCATCAGTGTGAAAGATAACTTTTGGACCAGTCCTATGATTTGAACCATATACACAAGTAACCTTTAGCTAATTGTTGAGCGCTATTTAACAGCTGTGTGACAAGTCGAGAAATAAACCCTATTTATGTCATAGAAAGCAGACAATATAGTTGCCCGTTTTAACAGTGTTCACTAGATCATGTGGACAGGAACTTTACATTTAATTTAGATTAGATGGCTTATTTCATTTCTTTAAAATGAGCTTCAAAAATATGTCATATAAATCTCACTTGTCTGTTTAAAT
The DNA here is from genome assembly GCF_053919585.1 of Euprymna scolopes. Lineage (NCBI taxonomy): Eukaryota > Metazoa > Mollusca > Cephalopoda > Sepiida > Sepiolidae > Euprymna > Euprymna scolopes. The sequence goes on along the minus strand of NC_136489.1, from coordinate 120,055,570 downwards.
GTATGTATGTATGTATGTATGTATGTATGTATGTATTTATGTATGTATGTCTGCCTAAAACTTTCGACGGAGGCGACGGATTTTCACGAGATCAGTATCATTTTGAAGCTCAACCTTTCAGACGACAAATATCGAAAAATTGGCTAAAAACCCTATTTATCTCATAGAAATTCATTCCTTCAGCCTCAACTGGACACTTTTCTACAGGGGGGAGTCGCTTTTTTCGTCGATATTTTAGAAAGTCATCCCCTCTTTTCGATTGACTAGTCCTTATTTAAACCTTTGCCACTTCCGGTTTGGCGGTGGACGCAACGGCAAAGATGTCACTTTCTTTTCCTCCTTTGCAGTACAAGTTCGAGCCTGCCTGCCTACTACCACTTTTTTCTTTTTTTTTTTTTTTTTGCTCAACACACACCTCCAAACCCGGGCAACGCCGGGCACCCAGGCTAGTACTATATAATTCTACTATATATAATAATTTGTATATGCTCTGTAGTCATACTTAACATAAGTCGAGCTTCATAAATAAAAGGATTGGTATAAATAAAGGGTGAAATGTAATTGACTATGCATATTTTTCCTCATAACCATATGTATATATATGTATATATATATATACATATATATGCGTTTTATTTTTTTTTTATTACCGTATCTTTCTGTTACTCGGCCGTTTTTTTGGCCGTCTGTAGCGTCCTCAGACTTTTACAGAAATATTTTTCTGAGGTTTCTGTAAAAGTCTGAGGACGCTACAGACGGTCAAAAAAACGGCCGAGTAGCCGAAACAATAATGTAACTTAACAGAAAGATATGGTAATAAAAAAAAAATAATAAAACGCATATTTGCTCTACAACAGTATTGATCACTTTCTTCAGTTTTTATTAATTACCATCTCCACTAAATACATATATATATATATATATATATATATATATATATATATATATATTAACTTTTTCTTCGCTGGGGATTATGAATGGTGTCATTTCATTGATTGCCATTTAGACTCTGGCCCGTAGTGGTGACACCACATCTCGTTACCAGTCATGATGCGGTTCAAAACTCTATCACCTTCAGCTTTGTACTGATTCAACAAGCTTTCCAGTGCACGAAAACCCACATTCAAATCTATATGGATTTCATTCACCGTTACCCACTGATCAGCACAGAGAAGGCTTTTCTGGGGTTGTAGCTGTGCATGGGAGTCTGGAGCAGAATTTGTCACTCACATCTCTGTCGTCACTCTGAAAATCGACGAACCCATCTCCTAAATGTGCTGACATCAACTACATTGGCTACATAAACGTTCAACAGGAGCCGGTGAATGTTGATCGGTTTAATTTTTTCTCCATGGAGGAATTCAATGACGCATCTCTGCACCTGACACACGTCCATGACAGAGGTTGTTTTCTTAGAGTCTCACACTGTCAATATCTGCAACAGAGAGATGAAACTTTCAGGTCATGAATGCATATGTTCAGTCATTATAACAATGCAATTTGCAATCCTCTCTGATCCATTCGGGCGGAATAAAAATATGAAACATTACTTTTGGAACGACTCTCGTATATATATATATATATATATATATATATATATATATATTCTCACATTCTGAAGATTTTGTTACTGATTGCTCACTAGGTTAGCGTGTGGTGATGGTATCGTCCTTACGAGTATAAAATTCCTACTTGTGAGACGTCGGTTTGGATGACTACGTCCCCTGTTCGGTATGAGGTAGGTTTACTGTACTGCCAAATCTATGCCGCGGTTTGCTTGATCTGTGTGAGTTAATAGGCATTCTTGTGTGTGTGGCATGTTTGCTCAGTTGGTAGAGTGCTCGCCTAGCATGCAAGAGGCTCAAGTTTCAAATCCCTAGTTCGGATGTGTCTAACTGATGAGCCCAAACGAGGGCTTTCTTGGCTCTTGGCCATGGTAATAATTATATATTCTCTCACATTCTGAAGAATACATATATGTGCGTGTGTGTGTGAAATTTCGTGTTATAAGAGAAACAACCAGAATGCTCAATTACTTAAAATGTCAATTATGTCTATATATCGATACGATAGCGTGTGTATTATTTTGTGTCGCGCTTACATCTTTTTCTTCTGAATGACTGTCATTTAATTGTTATGACCTTCCATTTCTTGTAATAAATAATTTTACCAAGAACTTTTCATAAGTTTTGGTTTGGGTTTTGATTATAGCTGATGGCACTCAAGTCATGTATAATTTCATTAATAATTTTACCAAGAATTTTTCAGAAGCTGAAAGAACTCAAGTTGTATATATATAGAAGGCGGGCTCTCTCTACCGTGCTAAAAAGCTACTTATGCCGGAAATTATCCTGTACCTCTATAAGGCCACCATTCGCCCATGTATAGAGTATTGTTGTCACATTTGGGTTGGTGCATCTGCTACTAGTCTCTTACTCCTGGACAGGGTTCAAAAGAGAGTCTCCAATCGGATAGGTCCTGAACTGTCGTCTAAGCTCCAATCCCTGTCCCATCGACGAAATGTTGTATCGCTTTGCCTGTTCTACAAGTATTTCAGTGGTGAATGCTCTGACGAACTACAAACACTTGTACTCCCTCAACGTAAATACCCACCACCTGACAAACCTGACAAGCAGCTAAATCCCACCTCTTCAGAGTAGAGATCCCTAGGTGTAAGAAGGCCTTCTACTCCAATAGTCTCTTCCCCAGAACTGCAAAACTTTGGAACTTCCTTCCGGGATTCTGCTTTCCCAACTGTACTGACATGCAGAAGTTCAAGTGCAATGTGAACAGACATCTTGCTGTTCATCTCCTTTCATAACATTCCTGCAAGTTATGTCTCCGATAGTAGCCCCCTACTTCAAAGTGGCGCTGTGCCTTGTTTGAGGTAAACATTGAATAAAGAAAAAAAAAATTTTAAATAAATAAATCAAAGAATCATTTGTGGAATTTCCACAGGTCCCACTTTTTAGTATAATTTCCTCTTGATAATTTTGGTTAATAGTGCCAAACATCGATTGAAGAATCGGTTGGTTTTTGCCCTGTTTGTTGAGTTTCCAGTCTATTCATAAAGCCAAAGGTATCAATTGGACAGAATACTAATGTAGAGTGTCCATTAAAATAAAAACAATTTTGGAATCATCAAAAAACTTCTTATCGGTTTAAGTGGAACAAGCTGCGGAATGTGCAAATGGTAAAAGGTTCCTATTTACTTGCCTCCTCACGAGGGCAGAGTTAGAAACAAGGTCGGTTTTTAATGCAGGGAGAAGTTCAGCTCTCCAAAAAGAGAGAACTCTGGAAAGTCACAAAAATAAAAATTGCCTCAATTTCTAGAAGGATTTCTCCTCCACTGATCGAGGTCAGAAAAAAACAGATACTACAATTTGATCCAAGCCAAAAAGCGTGAATGTTGATCTTTGGTTTATTACCTTTGTACATAACCCCATCTCCTCTTTCACAACTCTCTTTTACACAGCTTTTGGCCGATGCTAATCTTTTTTTTTCAATATATTGAATTGAATATGCATACACACATGCACAAGCACACTCATACACATACACACGCACAAGCACGCTCATACACATACACACGCACAAGCACACTCATACACATACACATGCACACATACACACGCACACATACACACGCACACATACACACGCACACATACACACTCATACACATACACACGCACACAAGCACACTCATACACATACACACTCATACACATACACACGCACACAAGCACACTCATACACATACACACGCACATACAAGGCGTATTCCAAAAGTAATGCTACCTAGTTTTTGCTCCGCCTGAATGAATCTGGTGGCATTGCAAGTTGCATTGTAATGATGACGGAAATTATTCCTTCTTTACCTGAAGGTTCTATCTCTCTGTTGCAGATATTGACGGGTATGAGGCTCTAAGAAAGCAATCCAGTCATGGACGTGCATCAGAAGTACAGATGCATTATTGAATTCCTGACAAAAGTGCAGTGAGAATGGTGGTGATTATGTAGAACGATAAATTCTGGAGCACAAATTGTCGCTCGTTTTAATGGTACCACTTCCATTTTCATAGCTCTTCAACTGTTTGAGTTAAAAAAAGATGAGAAGCTTTACTTTTTGAGTGACCCTCGTATCGTGTCTACTAGAAAGAATTTGAATTTCCTAGACACTATCCTCGACTGTTTAAGGTCCCTCTGTACAGGGGTTTGTCAGAGCAACCTAGCATAAAGATACTTCCCGCACCAAGTAAACCTTGACTAAATACGGCCAACGATGGAGTACTGTTGCCACGTCTGGGCAGGAGCTGCTAGAAGAAACTTATCCTGCCTTAAAAGAGTTCAAAATAGACTTTGTAGCTTAGCGGGATGTCTTTTCTCTTCCCTTTAACCTCTTTTCCACAAAAGAAAAGTTGCGAGCCTCTGGTTTATCGTTATTTTCATAACAAGTACTCATCTGAGCTTCAAACTATGGTCCCCCCCCTCGCCAAACTTTCACGAAAAACACTCGTGTAGCCAAAACCACCATCAATAATTTCCCACACCCTTTATCTGTGCCTAAACCTAAATGTAGATTCCATGGACAAAGCTTCTTTTTTAGAACTGCACGCCTGTGGAACTCTCTTCTGTTTGCCTGCTTTCCGGCTGACTACAATCTGATTGTCTTCAAGTCCAACATAAACAAGTTCTTGATGAACCGTCCCCCTAAGTAATCCAATTTACAAAATTTCCACTACTTATGTTTACTATGCTATAATCACATTGACTAATGTATACCCATTAACCCTTATCCTCGAGTTGCTTCCGGACCTTGATAAGTGGGGATTCCTGTGTAATAAAAAAAAATAAACAAAATAATCCAAATGGGAGAGTATTTGAAGCCTAAGTAAGATCTCCTCAGCATGGCTATACACTGGTTTATGTGAGGAATGGTGTATCTTCTACTGATGTTGCCTCTGTTGTGGTGGCACCCACTCATTTACATATGTGGATAACATTACACATAAATAACAAGACTCGGTTAGTCTGAGTGTGTGTTAACCAGAAGGCACCGAAGGCTGAGCCGAGAGCAGATATGTTCTCCAGCCAAGACTCTCTTACCTGACCACCATTATGTAAATATACTGTAAATATACTTTTCCTAATACACTTCTTATTGATCTACCTTTGTTTGTTGAGTCTTCATTTGTATTGCCTTATACGTTATTTGGTTCAACCTGCAAACATAACAGTTGGTGACGAAGATGAACGTCAAACATAACAGCCTCAAATAACAGCATTTAGTTTGATACTCCATCAGACTAGATGAATTCTTGCCCTGGAATCTGGTAAGACCAAGAGATCACAAGAAAGATATACTATGATATAATTAACTGGTCAATCAGCGAGAGGAAGATTAATGATCTTCTCTTCTTTGCTGTTTCAATTGAAACGTAAAGGAGAACATTAAGAGAACACTCAGACAGTTATGTATCTCATATGGAGATCACGTGTTTCTGAGAACTTACACTGAAGTAAAATGAATATATATATATATATATATATATATATATATATATATAGAGAGAGAGAGAGAGAGAGAGAGAGAGAGAGAGAGAGAGAGAGAGAGAGAGAGAAAGAGAGGGGGGGTTAACTTACCGTATATTCTCCCCAAGAGTTTAAACACACATAATGTCGACTTACATTGAACCCACTATGACAGATATGCCATATACCTACCTCCATTATAGAGGGTGTTTCAAAAGTCTTGGGAACATAACGATTTTAAATATGTTGTAATGTTCCCAAGACTTTTGAAACACGCTGTATATTACAAACTACACTCCTCCTATATCACAGAGATCAATACAGTTCCCCCCAAACAACTTCAATAATTTATTTCGCTCCTAATGTAACTTTCGCTGGACGTTACATCCCTATTACCTAGCATCTTCTCTACTCTTTTGATGAGAAGCATAAGGCTTCGAAATGCCATGGTATAAAGAATTCCCACTTACCCAACACCCCTAATTGATGTATATCCTTAAGCAAATCCCACTATGTATATGTATGTAAACAAATGATGGTTTGAGCACTGTCTGCGACAGGCGGGTGTGGATTTAATACACACTCGAGGAGAAATATTTACAGCACTGATTCGTGCTCTGACGGTTAGCTGTCAACGCGACTATTGTAGGTTCGATCCATGATGAGTTGTGATGCAACAAAACATTACTGTATGTGGATGACATATATATATATATATATATATATATATATATATATATATATAGTCATCCACATACAGTACTGTTTCGCTGTTTCACAGCTCATCAGTGCGGCTAGACAGGCAACTATATATATATATATATATATATATATATATATATATATATATATACTGAATGTGTGTGTGTGGTCACGAATAGGCTCCTATATGGTTGACTATTATAGAAAACTGATCACATATAATGATAGATGTATCGAGACACAGGATGTTTGATCTGGCAGAACGGTGGTTCATTAAAATTGTGGGGTCTGTGTTCGCGCCTGGTCCACAAAGTATGGAAATAAAAAGTTTAAAAATGAAAAAAAAACGTTTACAAGTGTTTTTGATATAGATGTACATAAAAATACTTTGATAAGTATGTTTTAACTTAAATAGGGATGGTATAAGTAAATTGTGGGGTCGGCGTTCGCGCCTAGCCTCCATAGAATGGAAATAGGCACAAACTTTAATAGAGACTTTTCATATCTGTCTGCGTAAGTATACTTTGATAATTAAGTTTCAGTTTGAAGAAATATGGTATAATAAAATTATGGGGTGTACGTTCGCGCCTGACCTCCATAGAATGGAAATATGTCACAAAGTTTAACAAGGTTTTTTAATATAGATCCACAGAATATTGTGATAAGTGTTTCAGTGTGAACAGGTATGGTATAATAAATTATGGAGTTTATCTATTTTATTTTTACTTTCATCATATTTTGCTTTGGTTTTGATACCCCCAAATTCGAAGCTATCTCTTTACAACCATTCCTTTTCATAACCTATGATACTTTCATAAATCAGAGTCCATTTTCTGTAGGCTGCTTTTGAACCCAGTCAACGACGGGTACTTTTGCTAGTATATATATATATATATATATATATATATATATATATATATATATATATATATATATTATAGTACGCATATATGTGTGTATAACATGCACATACACACAAACACACACACACATATATATATATATATAAAGAGAGAGAAAGAAAGAAAGAAAGAAAGAAAGAGAGAGGTAACATTCACATATAAATATATTTATAACATTTTACATTGAAATATTGTGTAAATAGATGTCTGTAAACAACTCTATAGACATGTATATACGTATACGTATGCATGTGTAGGTGTACGTACATGTGTATCTACATATGTATAACATTACAAAATGCAGAATCATTGCGAGTTTTCCACACGTCTCGATATATACAAGCTTTTAGGCATCTTCATATTGAATTCTTGTATTAAAGTTTTAATTTTGGTTGATCTAAACTAGAAATTCTATCTAAGGAGAAATGTTCAATTAGTGCAGGACAAGTAGCTTCAGGATAGGCAGTCGGACATTTTCCTTTTCTTGTTAAGTTTGAAGAAGTAACAAAAGAAATTTAAACTGAGACGGAATAATTAAAAATAAAAATAATTTAGAAATAATTAAAGAATTACAGGAGAAAATAAGAAAAGTAGATAAAAATTAAGAGGAGTAAATAATTATAAAGAACTAATTGAATATTTAGAAAAATGGAGGGAAAAAAAAGAAAAAGAAATTTAAAAGGAAAAGTAAAAATAGAAGAATTAATGAAAATAAGAAGGATAATAAAGAAATAGAAGAAGGAGAATGTTAAAAGAAAAAGAAGAAATTAGAATGAAAAATGGAAGAATGAATAGAACTGATAATGAAGAAATAGAAGGAAAGGAAAAATGAGAAAAAGAAGAAATTTGAAAGAAGAATGAAAAATAGAAGAATGAAATAAAAATAAGAAGAAAAATAAGGAAATAGAAGAAGAAGAATGTAAAAAGAAAAAGGAGAAATTTGAAAGAAAAATGAAAAAAGGAAGAATGACTAAAAATATAACTGATAATGAAGAAATAGAAGAAGAAGAAGAAGAAGAAGAAGAAGAAGAAGAAGAAGAAGAAAGAAAAATTGAAAGAAGAATGAAAAAGAGAAGAACGAATAAAAATAAGAAGGATAATAAAGAAATAAAGAAGAAGAAAAGGAAAAAGAGGATAAAAAAGAAGAAATTAAAAAAAAATGGAAGAATTCAAAATAGAAAAATGAATAAAACGATAAAGGAGAATGAAGCAATAGAGGAAAACAAAAAAAATTGAAAGATTAAGACGAATAAATAATTACGAAAATATAATTAAGAAATAATTAACAATATAGGAGAAATGGAAAAAAGAAAAAAAGAAGGATGATGAAATAGAAGAAGAAATAATCAAAAAATGAAAGAGAACAATGAAAATGTAGAAGAAATAATTACGAACAAAAAATAAACAAAAAAATATTTTTTTAAAGAAAAAAAAGAAAGAAGAAAAAAACAAGGAAAAATGCACAAAGAAGGGAAGAAAAAAATGTGAATAAAGGTAAGAAATATCCGATTTTAGGCCGTTGTATTATATAACATCTCACTGAAAATACATGAGACGAAAAATGCTCCGAGGCAAATAATCGCAATTCATGTCAATTACGTTTATTTTTTTTATTATTATTATTACTCTTAAACAAACATAAAATTCTCTTTCTATATAACATATCGGAACAAATAAATAAAAGAATCTTTCAAGTTGAAAAATATTTTTCTCTCTTTTCTTTGGTAAAAGTAAATTTCAATTCAAACAATAAACATGAAAAATTCAGAAGACCAAAGATAAGATTAAACTCGTTCGCACTCAAGAGTCACTAACAATCATCACTTCCTGCACTGATGATTCTGAAAGGATGCAACACTAGTGTCTAGGGATGAAAAATAATTATATATATATATTAGGAGGTATATTTGGTAAAAAAAAAAAATTTTTTTAAAAACAGGGGGGAAGTGCCCAATACGTTAGTAGAGCTAATTATGTTTTTATTATTTCAACTTCGGAGATTTTTATTTAAATAATTAAAAGTTGTTTCGCTGGACATGACAATAAAATTATCCTGCCGATCTCGTCAGACGATCTAAGCCAAAATAAATGAGAAGAAAAAGATTCTTTTAAATTATGTATGGGTATCTGAAGTGGTGAATAGAAAAGGGAGAAGGAAGAATAAGAGAAAAGAAAAAGAAAAGGGATGAGGAAAGAAATATAGATTATATTTACAGTTAGAATTAAAATTCTATTCTTAATTTTTAATTAATCTCGTCTGACGAGATCGGCAGGATAATTTTATTGTCCTGTAAGTAGATATCACACTGCTGATGCAATTCTCTATCCATATAAAAGCCAAGTACGTCCAAGGATGGAGTACTGCTGCCATATCTGGCCAGGTGTTGCTAAAAACAGCTTATTCTGCCTTGACAGAGTACAAAAAAGACTTTGTAGCTTAGTGGGGGATGCCCTTTTCTCTTCCCTGCAACCTCTCTCCCACAGAAGAGACGTTGCGAGCCTCTATTTGTTTTATCGTTATTTCCATGGCAAGTGCTCGTCTGAGCTCCAATCTCTTGTCCTTCCTCGCCAATCTTTCATGAAAAACACTCGTCTAGCTGAACCCACTGTCTATAATTTTCTCCACTCTTTATCCGTGCCTAAATCAAAACGTAGATTCCATGAACAAAACTTCTTTCTTAGAACTGCACGCCTGTGGAACTCTCTTCCGTTTGCCTGTTTCCACCTGACTACAACTTAGATGTCTTCAAGTCCAACATAAACAAATTCCTGATAAACCGCCCCCTTTAGCAATTGCTGTGGGGTACAAATCGCCCCTATTTGAAAACTAAGTGGAATCAACCAGTCCTATGATACCACTGGTTTCAGAGATGAAATGGAGACATTCACACCATGTTTAACCGCATGCTACGAACACGTTCCTCTCGTAACACTTTAGTGGTTCCTGTATTCTTTATGATAAATATGTATTATATTTTATACACTTTACACTACTTGTGGTTTCTTTCTGTTGTGACCGTTAGCACGGGTCTACAACAACTGGCTGACGAGTATGATTTAAGAACTTCCCGGATCAATATACAACAATTGCTTACAACAACTGAATGGCCAATATTCAGGCAAGGACTCACTCTAAAAAAAAACAGTAACTTAAAAACAATATTTGACGACCAAAAGGATTCAAGAAAAAAGAACACACGCGGATATTCGAAATTATTTTTTCCTAAACTCGAGGGGGATTTCGAAACTTCAAAAGTATTTATTTTTCAAAAATTTGGTGAAGAACGGGAAAAACTACTTGTCTACGTTGGGAAAAAAAACGAACATTTGAGCGTAAAAATCCACAAACACGGGATAAAGAGCACTTTGAAAAAAGGACAAAAATTCTTGCCGAAAAAAGGATTTAACAAAGACGTCGTCAAAAAGGCTTATCTTGCTGTTAAAATAGCTATTAAAAGCGTAAACAACGAGTTGAAACAGAACTCAAGACAAATTGCGTTTAGAATTATTACTACTGAATTAACGAGACCAAGTTTCAGTAAGTACAAAAAAAAATTTCCATCTCTATAAATAGAAGTAATGTTGAAAAAAACTTTTGTCGTTCTAAAAAGCATGTTTCGGTAATACGTCTTATGGTTAAAAGACATTAGCGTTGGAAAAAAGAAAAAAAAACTCCTGCAAATACAGCAAATAAATGATAGTATATTTTATTTTATTGGCCACAGCGAGTATTCACAAAAAAACGTCGGATTTTAACGGGATAAAAATAAACTTTCCACTGGTCGACGGGACTGCATGTCGAAGAAGAAAAAATAACGATTTCGCTAAGCACAGCAAATAAAGTGTTAACAAGAAAAGGATATTTCTTGTTCTCACAGAAATCTAAAAGAATAACCAATATTAAATAAATGCTATAAACTCTCTTTCACAGATAAGTAACTAATTCTCTTTAAGGAAAAAAGAGAAAATGTGCAGAATCAACAAGGAATTGAACCCAGTACCTATACGTTACGAAAATTGAAAAATGACAAACGAAATCTACTACTTTTGTATAAATGCAAACGCCGAATTATTTTCTCAGGAGAATTACTACACGAGGAAATAAATATATGAAAGAAATATTTGTTAAATATCTAGGCACGAATTTTGTAAAGGTTTTTTTTTTCTATAGGAAAAGTAAATTAACGAATTCTGTTGTTTCTGAAAAAACTCATTTTATCATATTAATTCCAAACTGTACCAAAAAATGGACGATTTTGCAAAACAGATTTTGGAAATGATGAAATTCCAACAAACTCAACAATTAAAACTTGAAAAAAGGTTCCGAGAAGAGCAATTGGCAAAGAACTGAACAAACAAATATTGGAAAACTAGATTTAATGAAATACTCCGAGGAAAAACAGGGAAGAGAAAAGAAAGAAATGAATTAACAAATATTGGAATTGAAAAAATTATATTTAGAGCAACAAAAACAGTCAGATTTTTAAAAAAATGGATTTAATAACACAAGTTTTAGTGTATAAGGACAGTAGAGAAGAAATCAGCACGGCTTTTTCCCAAAATACGATCTGGTCAGCTATTGACACATTTCCCTATGCTCCCAAGGAAGACCTAACGTTTGGAGCATATTTCAGAAGATTTGACGACCTTTTCAAGATTGATTGCAGTGCATGGACGGATCAAAAGAAGGTTCGTTTATTGCTACAGCAGTGAGGTACATCCGAACATAACAAATTTGTGGACTATATTTTACCAGGTTAACTTTTGCCAAAACAAGTGAAACCGCCAAATACTATAGTTCATAAAAAGAGGTATTTACCTGGTGAAAAGGTATTTTTCCAGGTATGCAAAAATAATAGTACAATGTGGAAACTAGGAAAGGTCCAGAAAAGAATTGGATGGTCTACATTATCGAAGGTCTAAGATTTACTCACAAGAAGCATTTAAACCAAATTCGGAAACGTATCACAGTCACAGATGATGAAAGACAACTTCCTGCTGAACAAGAAGAGGTAATGGACCAGATATATGACACGTTCGACTTGGGAACACCATAAGCAGCCGGACAACGCCGATCCTCCAGAAAAAGGAAAATGACCGACCCGATAGAGATCAACCCCAGGAAAAAGAGCTATACAATCATCCCAGGGGAATGAAAAGCTCGGAAGGGGGAAGGGGGGTGTCGGATACACATCACCCCTATTTCAGAACTAAGTGGAATCAACCAGTCCTATGAATAACACTGGTTTCAGAGACTAAATGGAGACATTTATACCATGTTTAACCGGATGCTACGAACACGTTCCTCTCATACCCCTTTAGTGGCTCCTGTATTCTTTATGATAAATACATATTATATTTTATACACTTTACACTACTTGTGCTTTCTTTCGTTTGTGACCCCCAGCACGGGTCTACAATAATAATCTAATTTATCAAACCTCCATTACTAACGATTATCCCATTGATTACTGTACACACAATAACCCTTATCCTCGAGTGGTCTCCGGGCCTTGATAAGTGGTGACTCCCATGTAAAAAAGAAAAACAACAACTTGTAATAATTTAAGTAAAAATCCCCGAGGTTGAAATAATAAAAACATATATATTATTTAATTGGAATTCATTATTGAGATGAGTATTATTTATTAATTTTATTTATTGCGGACTATTATTCTCATATTTTTCTTAGTTGTTTCATGACGTTTCGCCTTTCAAGGCCCGTGGAACAGTTGATAGAGACGTTGAATCTCTACGGTTCCAGGTGAGAATTGTCTGCAGATAGCGGTTTCAATCTTACCCAAAGCCGGCCAGAGGCTTACTTAGCCAAAACGTGGTGAGATGACAACAACTACAGAAGGTAGTGATTGCAGTGGATGCAGTTAAGAGATTCAAAGTTCCTATCCCCTCTCGGTTACCACCTGACGAAGGCCAGAGGAATAGTTGGCAGAAATGTTGTGAAACAACTAAGAAAAGATGAGAATAATAGTCTGCAATAAATAAAATTAAAATCTATATATATATAAAAATGTAAATTTGGTTCGTTAGAAGTGAATAAAACCATATTTCTATGTTACCAATTTATTTGAAATTTTCAGACAACCCATCTTTAGAGTCGAGGGATGTTTTTATGTTATTAAAATAAATTTTCCTCGCGAATTATTAAAATATTAAATAAAATAAATATATTTTCGTAACCGTTAGTGCGAAACTGTTCTGTTGATAAAACTGAACTTCCGGTTCGATTCATTTCACAGCCACGAATTGACGAGAGGAAGTAGATTTCATTTTCTGTTTACTCGACAAGTAAAAAAAACAAAAAAAACATAATTCATTTGTTTATCTTCCAAATTTTTTAATTTAAACATTTTGTCTTTATTATATAAGGCAAAAAAAAAAGTTTGTCGCTTGCTTTATGAGTTTTCTTTTTTTGTTGTTTTTCGATATAAGATTGGTTGGTAGTGCTAATGCAAAGAGTGGTCCGCGCTATTTTTTAAATCGTATTTCCAGGTTTGATTAAAGTTTTATTATGTTTTTTTATTCAATTGTAAGGTTAAAATACAGATTAGGTACAAAACACCCTCCCCTCCCCATGTTAACAATGGCTTTTTAAATAATAACGTTATTATTTCAACATGGATCACTCTCTGCATGAGTACTGTACTTTCACCTAACAATTTAATAAACAAAACATGGTACTTATGCAGAGAAAGTACCATAATAATATAATAGAATAATAACGTTATTTAGAAAGCCATTCTTAACATGGGGAGGACGTTTTGTTACTATTCTATACTTTCATCTAACAATTTAATAAACAAAAGATGGTACTTATGCAGAGAAGGTACCGTGCTGAAATAACGCTATTAAGAAAGCCATTCTTAACATGGGAAAGGGAGAGTGTTCTGTAACTATTTTATATTTTCACCTAACAATTTAATAAACAAAAGGGTTATCCTGACGCTGTGCACTTCTTTATTTACATTGGAAGTGACGTCACACAAATCTTATAATACGGATGGCTACAATTGTAAAAATAATTTGTTTTATTTTTCTCTCCCATTTGTTATATTGGTATTTGAGCGGAGAATCTAATATTTCTTTTCATTTTGAGAATTTGTTTTAGTTTTTAATTACTAACACAGCGGAGAATTTAACTCTTCCCCCCCCATTTCTTATTTTGAGCGGAGAATTTATTTTATTTTCATTTTGAGCTCTTTTTCCGATCCGACGTTACCTTTTAGAGGTACTCCTACATTTTACGACCCGAGCTATTTTTTAACGCTATTATTTAGAAACCTATTATTTAACATGGGGAAGGGAGGGTGTATTGTAACTATTCTGTAATTTCACCTATCAATTCAATTAAAAAAAAAGGTAAATATGAAGAATTACTCCACCCTCGAAAATTCCTTTAAAATTACCACTCTTAAAGGTTTTCGGGGTTGCTGAAAACGAAAATAACGTTAAAAATTACGGCAAACGAGTAGTTTCCAAGATATGAAGAAATGTTAGTTTTAAAAAGTGGGGGATCACTTTTCTATAATAATTTAACGTAAAATGATGACCCACTTTGTGGCCCCGAGTACCTATAAAAGGTAACGTCGGATCGGAAAAAGAGCTCAAAATGAAAATAAAATAAATTCTCTGCTCAAAATAAGAAATGGGGGGGGAGTTAAATTCTCCGCTGTGTTAGTAATTAAAAACTAAAACAAATTCTCAAAATGAAAAGAAATATTAGATTCTCCGCTCAAATACCAATATAACAAATGGGAGAGAAAAAAAAATTAAATTCGCTAAAACAAATTATTTTTTACTTGTAAACTGGTTTATTAATTGTAGAAAACAAAAACAAATGGGAGAAAAAAGGAGCTCAAAATGAAAGAAAAATAAAACAAATTATTTTTACAATTGTAGCCATCCGTATTATAAGATTTGTGTGACGTCACTTCCAATGTAAATAAAGAAGTGCACAGCGTCAGGATAACCAACAAAAGATAGTACTTATGCAGAGAAGGTTCCGTGCTGAAATAATACCGTTATTTAGAAAGCTATTCTTAACATAGGGAGGGAGTTTTGCATCTATTCTATACTTTCACCTAACAATTTAATAAACAAAAATAGATAGTACGTATGCATAGAAAATACCGTGCTGAAATAATGTTATTTAGAAAGACATTCTTAACACGGGGATGGTATTTTGTAACTATTCTGTCCTTTCACCTAACAATTTAAAAACAAAACATGGTACTTATGCAGAGAAGCTACCCCGCTGAAATAATGACGTTATTATTTAGAAAGCCATTCTTAACATGGGGATAGGGGTGTTTTGTAACTATTCTGGACTTTCACCTAACAATTTAATAAACAAAAGTTAAACTTAAGCAGACAAGGAACAGTACTGAATCATTAACATTATTTAGAAAGCCATTCTTAACATGGGGAGGGAGGATGTTTTCTAACTATTTTGTACTTTTGGTGCTAATGCAGAGAGTGATCTGCGCTATTTTTTAAATCGCATTTTCACGTTTAATTAAAGTTTTATGATATGTTTTTTATTCAATTGTAAGGTTAAAGTACAGAATAGGTACAAACCCCCTCCCCATGCTAAGAATGGCTTTTTAAATAATAACGTTATTATTTCAGCACGGATCACTCTCTGCATGAATACCGATTAACGTTTTGTTCTTCGCTTTTTTTACCGTACTTTTTTGTTGTTTTTTTCAAGAAAACCTTTTTTTAACAAAGATTGAAAGTGCACGTTTTTTCTTTTTTTTTTTTTTTTTACAGAAATTATTTTTATATAAGGGAATATGAATGCTTTTAAAGAAATTGGGTACTCGTGCACTTATTGATCCGTGCTGAAATAATAACGTTATTATTTAAAAAGCCATTCTTAACATTGGGAGAAGAGGGTGTTTTGTACCTAATTGAATGAAAAAAGCGGTAAATTTTTAGATTAGGTCCACCTCCACAATTTTCTTTTAAATGACGACTTTTGTAGGTTTTCGACTATGCTGAATACGGAAATCACATTGAAATTTTGCAGAAATAAGTAGTTATCGAGATATTAAAAATTTGTATAATGCATTGTAATCTCTGGCAGCCGTCTTTTTTACACGCTTGCGCGCGTCATAAACAAATCTACGCAAGTAGATGGCCGCCAAATAATACAATGCATAAAACAACTATCTATATCTCGATAACTACTTATTTCTGCAAAATTTCAATGCGATTTCTGTATTCAGCATAGTCGGAAACCTTTAAAAGTCGTCATTTAAAAGAAAGTTGTGGAGGTGGACCTAATCTAAAAAAAATACCAAAAAAAACATAAACCTTTAATTAAGCTTGGAAATACGATTTTAAAAAATAGCGCGGATCAGTAAGTGCATTAGCACCCATTAATCGACTCACGTGACCTTATTGCCAAATAAGGTCTGGCTACAATGTTGAACGCGCCGTTCACATTGTTTTTTTGTTTTTTTTTTCAAGTTAAATTCAACTTTCACAATATCTTTTTATTTTTTTATAATTTCACAATATCTTTTTTTAATAATAAATTGTTAGTTAAAAAAGCACAGAATAGTTACAAAACACCATCCCCTCTCTATGGTAAGAATGGCTGAAAAAAAATATTAGGTACTCATGTAGAGAGTGATCCGTGCTGAAATAATAACGTTATTATTTAAAAAGCCATTCTTAACATGGGGAGGGGAGGGTGTTTTGTATCTATTCTGTACTTTAACCTTACAATTGAATAAATAAACATATCATGAAGCTTTAATTAAACTTGGAAATTTGAAAAATACAAACGGTGATGGACACTGTTGATGATGTTAAGTTTGAGAAAATGATTTAAAACTAAAAAAACTAAGCAAAATACTATCAGAAACCCACCGAATATGTCAGCCTATGTCACAATAACATATAATCAGTAGGTGTCTGACATTGTTTTGTATAGTTTTTAACTGATTTTCCCAAACTTAACGTATTCAACAGAGTCCGCGACCATTCGTCTTTTTCAAATACATAGATAAACACTGCGTTTTTGAGCCGATTAAACATTTTACATTAAATAAAAACACTAAAAAATTATCCAGTTAGATAGAAACGTAATTTACCTTACCTTTGCTTTCATTTATTCGTTTTTGAACAACTTTTTCGAATCTGTGTATAGTAACACCCCCCCTTACCCAAATATTAATTAAAAACTCATATTTTTGAATACAATAAAAAAGAAAACTATTTAGCGTTTCAATGGTTTAGCAACTTTCGGCTTAATCCACTGAATGTTGGTCGAGCCCAAGCCATGATTGATGGTAACTCCCGAGGATCCGGATCCAATTCTGCAAGAGTACCATATTTTTTTTCATTTTCGCCTTTTTTTTTTACTTTTTGGAGTGGATTGCTGTACTAAGAATATAAGAAACATGCATTTTCTCTTTTTATTAGAATTTTCTATTACACTAAATTAAGCCACAGCAACGCGTGGCAGGGTACAGCTAGTTAATATATATATTCTTATTGTTGAGCACTTTTAGTTAAAATAAAGTTGGTCAATTTAACTCGTATGGGCAGATCATCATATAATGATTAGATCACTCTGACAGACGTTGCAAACATTTAAAAATAAATGTTTAAATGCCAACAGTATTTCTCACAGTAAACGGTGGCCGAATGGATTAGGTTCTTGCTAATGAAGCCAGAGATGGCTTTTGTTGCCGGGTTTGGATCTATCGACCGGTGTTAATCGTGACACCCTACACTGATGATTTCCAAAAGGATGAAAAACTAGTGTCTATAGGTTTTTAATAATTATTATACTAAATAATTATGTCAGCCCTTTTAAGAAATTCGTTTCTTATTTCAGTTGAAATAAAAAGTCGATCAATTTAGCTTGTATGGGCAGATCATCATATAATGATTAGATCATTCGGACAGACGTTAAAAACATTTAAAAATAAATGTTTAAATTTCAACAGTATTTCTCATGGTTAACGGTGGCCGAATGGATTAGGTCCTTGCTAATGGAGTCAGAGAAGGCTTCTGTTGCCGAGTTCGGATCTATCGACCGGTGTTAATCGTGACACCCTACATTGATGATTTTTCAAAAGGATGAAACACTAGTGTCTGCAGTTATTTAATAATTATCATCGTAAATAATTATATATATATATATATATATATATATATATATATTATAACTCCTAAAATTTGAACGTCTGCTTTGTTCAAATTAGAGGATGCTGTTCAAGTTTCATGATAAAAAAATGTGCTGCAGTTAACTTTAATTTTCTAAGAAATAAGAAATAGTAAATGAAATTCATTGCTATATGATACTTCAAGTATATATTAAGTTGAGTTTACGATATATTGAAAGTAAGAATTTAAAAATATTATTACCAGAAACAAAAACATTGAAAATAAATTAAATCTACTCTTACTTGTTAAGTATTTATTACCTAAGTTATCATCTACAGAAATCATACATTTATGTAAAATACAGTTTTTTTAATTTATTCATTGAATGAGTCTCATTGCAGTTTCTATTTTCATCAATTGAGCTCTCGGGCGCTGCCATTGTATTCCATAAGCAATCACAAAAATCTACAATTTCTTGGTTCTGTAGCTTCTTTATGATTATATATCTTCGGAGTAACATTGCTTGCAAAACATAGTTGCCAGTAAAGTCAGAACTTTTTCTAGAAATTTTATAACCGTCTCCATAGACTTTTCTGCATCATCCCATGATATTGTTCTTGGTTATTTACATTATGGTCAAGAGAATGGGAGCTGTCGCTATTTTCATCAGCATTACTCCCTTCAGGATATTGATCAGTAGTTTCCTCATCTTATTGCACCCACATTTCAACATCATTTGCATTAAGTGATTAAGAACAGCGTAGTTGGTCGGTAACCGTTTGGTTTCAAGAATTTTTTCTAGACCAGATGTATTCTCTGATTCTTTCAGTTCAGAAGTCTGTAGCGCTGGGCATAATTTACCCCATGCTTTTGTTAATGTGCTTGCTTTAAATATAGTAATCTGAAAAAAAAATTACAGTTAGTGTAAATTAATTATCAATAGCTAATCTACATTAATTACATAGTACCAATATTAACATTTCTGAGCAATCTGACGAAACCATGTAAACAGTTTTACTGCAACTCCGAATCAAATATGCAATTACAATTTCAATGACGAAACAGTTCAAGTTTAGAGAAAGTCCAGGTTTAGAAGAAGTCCTAATGAGAGGAAGTCCAACTTAAGAGGAAGTTCAAATTAAAGGAGTTTTACTGTATATATATTCTCATTACCACTTCAGTATGTGTCCGCCATCTTAATGCAGTTATGTTAATTCATTAATTTAATGATTATGCACCATGTTAGTAGTTTTTGTCTGCTCCATATGAAGAAACTTGTACATATAATTGATTATTTTAGGAGGTGTTCCATAATTAATGAGACCATGTTACTATCGATTTTTCTTCTATTTCACCATTATTTGTTTTTACTTTAATTTTTCAAGCCGAGAATAGAGTCATAAATATCAATACTAACCGAATGAAAAATGAGAGATTAATTTTATGATGCAGGGAAGAATGTATTCTATCACTTATCGCCCTTGTTTTTTTTTTTTTGTTTTTTTTTTTTTGTTTTTTTTTTTTTTTTTGTTTTTTTCTTCATCCTCTTCTCACTCCATTCCCTCCCCAAAATGGCGATCGCTCACAAATTTGCATGTTTTTCATCCGCCTGGTTTCAATCTCACGCTTTTTATTCGAAGGATATTTTACATATTAAATCTCTCGAAACTAACGATAGAATTTGGTCCGGCTTTCGCAATTTCTGGTGAAAAAAAAACAAAAGTTAATAAAATTACAATCGATTGTTTTCTACATGGAAAAAAATGGGCAAAAAAAAAAACAAAAAAAAAGCAAATAAATAACAAATAATAAATAATTGTAAACAAAGACAAGAACATTTACTTTTTTAATTTGTTTATATAATATTCACACACGTCTATTGATTATAAAATTTATCACCTACATCTCTTAGTGTCACTGTTATTTAGCTAAGCTAGCATTAAACTGATTGATAATTTCCGGAAACAGAAGAGTTAAAAACATATTTAATTTTCAAAAAGAAAACACAAATTACGTGGATTGTCCTTAATCCGCGGAGTTTCGAAAGAAATGCTTTCCTTCTCATCAAAGGGTAAGAGGTAGAAAAATGTGAAATCGGATTTTGCTTGAAAAGTATTTAATATGAAACTACAAGTAAGCCATAGAGATTACTTGGTAAAAGTTTTGTTTTTTTTTAATAGTGAAGCAAAGGGAATGGGGGGGGAGAAAAATGATTTCACGTGAATGGATGGTCGAGTGAAGAGTAGAATATCCAATAACGATAAAATCGCAAGAAAAGTTGATAAGTTCGGTATCTAGACGTAAACTTCCAAAGGAATCGCGTAACTGGAAAATATTTCGATGTCATCGAAAAGGCAGAATTCCGTAAAATAAATCACTAATGAACTGTTGTTCATTTCAGTCATCGTTTTCAATCCTCTCACAATATTTTTCCTCATTCAAACTGACTGTCAGTTTGAATGAGGAAAAATATTGTGAGAGGATTGAAAACGATGACTGAAATGAACAACAGTTCATTACTTATGAGGATGGTTTATGGCAAGTATTTGTTGACATTTGCTAGAAGACGATCAAGTTATAACTTGCAGGGACCCAAACCCATAGTTAAGTGTTTCACAAACGAGAAAAACGTGACGTTATGTCATCGTCCGATGCTGTCCTATCCCCAGTATGTGACCTGCTGCCCCTTCGTTGTCATTCATTTTTCATTCAACCCCGAGAACTTTTCTGTTTTACAGACCTGGACTATCCTGACATGCACCAAGACTGACCCCTGGTCAAAACTCATACTAGCTAACCCAATCGCCACTGATGGGTCCTTAATATGTGTTAATTCCATGTTTTCCTAACCCCTTTTATGCGTATCCTAGACATACTGTTTATTTGAGAAGAACTATCTATGAAAATCAACCTTTTTCTGCATGGTTTCTTTTTTCTCTTTCTTTTGGCACAGGCACCTATGTTGTCTCCGATCATACAGCACACAAAATGGCAACCATCTAATTTTTTTTTTTTTTTTTTTTTTCAAAATTTTTTTCAAATTTTCAAAAAAATGTTCTTTCTTTGAAGATTGTAATGCTGTGAATGGGGCAGCCAAACCAGCTGCCAACATTGCCCTACTTTTTATTGAAACCAACCGAGAGCTCTTTTTAGTATCCTCACTGTTCCCTTAAGTGCAATTATCTGGATCTCTTTTGCACTTGATTCACCAGGAATATTAGTTACGTAGGACTTCAGATTCTTCTTCATAAACCCTGTGGCACCTATAATAACAGGTATGATTGATATCTCCCTAAAATTCCAGTTTCTTTTCATATCATACATGAGACCTTGATATTTGGTCTGTTTCTCCCTTTCAGCTCTGTTCAGACCTCCATCATTAGGGACATCACTTCAACCAAGGTTGCCACTCTCTCTAACTTATTCCATATAACTATGTCAGATTTCATAGCAGCATTTTCAAGGTAGGCGGCTGTAGGATTACATGGTTGTAATGTATGGTATATAAGTCATTTCCAGCTGTTCTTTCAAGTTGATGTTTCCAGGACTTGCAGCTACACTGGATGTTTAAAACGTAAAAGCTCGGATATAAAACATTCATGTCTATTCAGTAACAACAATTGGTAATAATAACTCTAACACAGATGAACCACTCAAAACACAAAGTAACACTCACTTCCTTTATTTTGTTCTTAAGTCCTCATATTCACTGAGTGGCATTTCTGACAAAGAGAGAAGAATTGCTGTTTTCTGGGTTAGAATCTATTCTATCTTACACTTACCGTTTGCCAAGGTTTTACCTTAAAGTAGTAATTTTATTTTAGTTCCTTACTTCAAGTGGCTTCATGTCGTGTCTAGAGAGATTTCTATAAAAAAAACTTGTGGAACAGACAAACAGGCAAACAAAAGTATAGACAGATAGATATAATATAGAAGACTTTTTAGCCCATTATACATAGAATGATTGTTTTGTGCCAACTTAATGGTTGAATATAGTTAAATTTGTGCTCATTTATGCATTAAATCCTATCCCCATTAATGTCTATTAATCCTTACTGTGCGTTGAACGAATGTCATAATACTTAGTTCGCTGCACCTTATTATATCAAAGGTTCATACAAAATTTCGACCAGATCGGCCCTGTCTTCTGGAAGTTTTCTAGAGTAAATATGGTATTGTGATGACTAATCCCTATTCATCACTAACTGTGCATCGAACAGGTACCATGTTAATTAGTGCATTGCACCTTATCAGAACAATGATCCATGCAAAATTTCAACCAAATCGACTCAGTAGTTTCTGAGAAATATTCTAAAGTAAATGTGATATTGTGGTAACTAACCCCTAAAATCTATATATTAATACGATAGCGTGTGTGTTCTTTTGTGTATCACGCTTACATCCGGGTCATTTAATTGTTATGTTCTTCTATTGCTTGTGATAAATAATTTTACCAAGAATTCTTCATAAGTTTTGATTTCGGTTTTGACTATAGCTGATGGCACTTAAATCATCTATTTTTTTTATAAATAATTTTATCAAGAATTCTTCATAAGTTTTGGTTTCGGTTTCGATTAAGGCTGAAGGAACAAGTTATATATATATATTTTTTTTTTTTTTTCATACGTTTTTATTTGGATTTCGATTGAAGCTGATGAACCCAAGTCATATGGATATATTTTTTTTATTTTTGAAATCGCAACTTTATAATATATAAAAATCTAAAGAACATTAACTCTATAAAATCTGAAAGAATTAAAATATCATATTTAAGCGTACTTTACAGTCGGGCTTTGCTGGGCGTTCATGCTAGCTTTGACAAAAACTTTTGCAGTTTTAACAAAAAAAGCTACAATAATATTAGAGCGTCTCCATTTACACTAAACACCAACAGAATGTCAGCATCAATATATTACATATGAATGAGTCCCCTGTGGAATTTCCACAGATCCCGCCAGTAGAAATGATTAAAATACGATCACAACCAAATCAGTGTCATGATTTTTCTCCTTAAACAGTTAAACGATTAAGAACTCAGTTTCATTAAAAGAATTAATGATATCTAAATGAATAAACGTGAAAGCTTTTTCATTTATCACAACTATACTATATACTAGCTGGACGCTCGGCATTGCCCGGTCATACAATACGCTTAAGCATGATATTTTAATTTATGTATGTATGTATTATTAAGGCTATGACAACAGCACATTCTTTTCATTGTTTTGACTCTTGCATATATATCCGACACAGTTAATCATCCGAGAACAACATCACTCTATATAAAAGCATATAAGATATCATCGGATACGCATTCAAGAGTCAAAACAATGAAAGAATATGCTGTTGTCACAGCCCTAATTATCATAGAATTAAACCTCTTGAATGTTACGAGGAATAATTTGCCCAGTGGACTAATTCGCAAATATATATATATATATATATATATATAT
Source organism: Euprymna scolopes (assembly GCF_053919585.1). Taxonomy (NCBI): domain Eukaryota; kingdom Metazoa; phylum Mollusca; class Cephalopoda; order Sepiida; family Sepiolidae; genus Euprymna; species Euprymna scolopes. The sequence continues at coordinate 120,031,836 of NC_136489.1, read as the reverse complement.
ATATATATATATATATATATATATATATAAAATAAAATAAAAAAAACTATAATGATAATGTCGTTCATCAAATTCCGTCTGTGTTTGTTTACAATATCACGTCAGCTGATATTTTGGCTTGACGATGAATGCCCTGGAAAAATCACTTCTGATTAATGTTTAGTTTTAATATATGCAAACTAAGAAATGATTTGCGGCGATTTTAAATGGTACCTCTTCTTTTACCGTGAATTGAACTTATTATTAAGAAAAAATTCAAATAAAATGGTGGGTTATATCCGGACTTGAACAGGAATTATTCGATCTGTAGTCAAATGCTCTACCACTATATCCATGTGTCGATAATTCTGCTTTTTTTTAAGAAGAAATGATTTGCTGAGATTTGATTATCTCCCTTGGCCAGTGCAACGAAAGATTTTCATAGTTAGCTCTTTAAAACTAACTAGTTAGGGCCAGTTAGTTTTGAACAGGAATTATTCGATCTGTAGTCAAATGCTCTACCACTATATCCATGTGTCGATAATTCTGTCTTTTTTTAAGAAGAAATGATTTGCTGAGATTCGATTATCTCCCTTGGCCAGTGCAACGAAAGATTTTCCTAGTTAGCTCTTTAAAACTAACTAGTTAGGGCCAGTTAGTTTTGAACAGGAATTATTCGATCTGTAGTCAAATGCTCTACCACTATATCCATGTGTCGATAATTCTATTTTTTTTTAAGAAGAAATGATTTGCTGATATTTGATTATCTCCCTTGGCCAGTGCAACGAAAAATTTTCCCAGTTAGCTCTTTAAAACTAACTAGTTAGGGCTAGTTAGTTTTCAAGAGCTAATTGTCAAAACATAGTGCCACATGTGTAATAGTGTATATTTAAATCAACAAAGCAAATTAGTCTTTCGAAATACTGTAGAGAACAAACACTCAAGCACAGCTATTTGTATGTCTAATTTGTATAAGTATTTCTTTCCGCAGTTTATGGTAAATTCGTGTTTGGTGTTATTCATTTGTAATTTTATTTTCCTCATTTTTTCATGTATATATGTAATAGTTTTATCGATATCAACAGTAATTAATTAAAACGAGTTTGATAAAAAAAAAAGGATTAATTACTGAAATCTTCTTGAAAATATATTAATCAATTTTGAAGGAATGTAATTATAGTGAAAACCAATATAGCTAAGATAACTAGAAAGAAAGATGTAATGATGAGACAGAAGAGTAACAAGGAGAGAGAGAGAGAGAGAGAGAGAGAGAGAGAGAGAACGAATAGTCCTCCTCCTACTCTCTCTCTCTCTCTCTCTCTCTCTCTCTCTCTCTTACACACACACTCTCTTTTTAGCGACAAAATATTTTTTTTCAGGTCAAATTAAGTCAAGGTAGAATAAATAGTGGTAATTGTTGTGACCCAATGGATCACAGGTACGTTTACTATGAATATAAAGCACGCAGTGACTCAGCATTTCAGTCCAGTTTGAAAAGTTCACTCATATAATCAATTCTAAAGTTTTGAGTTAGAATCATAATAACATTTTTCATAAGTATGTATGTTTTCAAAAAATTCACATCTATGCGTGAGCTGCCGCAGTTCATGGGAAAATGAATATATATATATATATATATATATATATATATATATATATATATATATATTGTGTAATACTTGAACGTTGAATAGTTTTTAAAACGTGTCTCCTTTAAGAGCTTTTACTTTAATAATGTCACGTGATCTGTGGTGTGTGAGGATCAAGTATTTGTTCTTCCAAATTAAACCAATGTAAGCGAGATACAGTGCTGTTTTGGGTAGTGTGTTTTTGGTGATAGTAACCTGTTTGAAACGTGCCAAAAACACCGTTAACAATTAATATACATGCTGTTAAATTTACGAATAAAAAAGATGGATAAAAACATGAATGTTTTAAACAGGTCACCAGTTAGCAAGTAACTTAAATCACTTACCAATGGAAATTACGGAATGAAAGCAAGAAAACAAAGCGAACAAAATATATTCATATACACCATTTTCGAGAGACAAATGTGGACTAATGCTTTTAAAAATATATTAGTTATAAGTCAAAATTTTATGTAGAGTTTTTCTCTATCAAAGTTTTTGTGTCTAACATATTTTAAAGGTCTTTTTGGTGACAGAGGTGGGATCAAGTCGAGATATTTTTTTTTTAGTTAAATCATCGTACATATTTGAAATCTTTAATTTTTAATTAAAAATGGAACTTTTTATGTTTTGTTTTTTTTATTTATTTTAAAAAATCGAAGTATTTTCGATCTATGAAGAGATGTATTCTAACCCTAGGCCACACTCGTAAACAGTTTAAGTAAGTCTAAAGCCCAAGCTTTTTTCGTTTGATCAGTGGCCATATGAATACACGTTCATCTTCAATTCTAATATTTTATGCCATCTTTCAGGGTTCGAATTTTACACAAGACTTTTGTTTTGTTCTTACAATAGTAATCCAGTTATTAATCAACATAACCCTGAAGAATATTTTTATTATTATTTTATTTTTATTTTATTATAATTATTATTATTATTATTATTATTATTATTATTATTATTATTATTATTATTATTATTATTATTATTATTTTATTATTTTATTATTATCATTATTATTATTATTATTATTATTTTATTATTATTATTATTATTATTATTATTATTATTTTATTATTTTATTATTATTATTATTATTATTATTATTTTATTATTAGTTTTATTATTATTTTCATTATTATTTTTATTATTTTTTATTATTATTTTATTATTACTTTTGTTATTATTTTTATTATCATTTTATTATTATTATTTTATTATTAGTTTTATTATTATTTTTTATTATTTTTATTATTATTTTATTATTATTTCTATTATTATTTCATTATTTTTTTATTATTATTTTTACTGTTATTTTTATTATTATTTTTATTATTACTTTAATATTATTATTATTTATTATTATTTTATTATTAATTTATTATTATTTTTATTGTTATTTTATTTATCATTTTTATTATTATTTTATTAATATTTTTATTATTATTATTATTATTGTTTCTTTATTATTATTATTTTTATTTTATTTTATCATTATTTTATTATTATTTTATTATTTTCATTATTATTATTATTGTTGTTGTTATTATTATTAGCTTTATTATCATTTTATTATTATTTTATTTTTATTTTATTACTAGTGGGGGTATCCGGCGTTGCCCGGGTGTTTGGAGGTGTGTGTGCTGTTAAATAAAAAAGAAACCGGTTAGGATCGAACCCGAAGCCCTGAGGTGAAGTTTGAAAATAAAATCGGCCAGCCAGAATGAGTTACTGAAAGATGTTTGAATTTATTTAAATAAGAACCAAATTGACAGGTGCGCGCACGGAATTTGTCGAGCGTTACGACGATGACGACGACGACGGAAGCTATTCAGCAAATGAGGTCAATAACCAGGTTTGTTTGTTATAAGCGAAGTAAAAAAATAAAAACATAAACACGAACGTTAAAACTTAAGCGGGGGGGGGTAATTAAAACATCGAAAAAATACAAAGAAACTAACGTAAAAAAGAAAACAGAAAAACGAACACGTGAAAAATGGCTTAAATAAGCCTGTTTCGATATTAAAATTTAAAAAATCGGTGGGTACCCGTGTGTTTTTGGGTGTGTGGTCGGGGGTGGATAAGCGAAGTAAAAAAAAAACAGAAAAACGAACGTTACGTGAAAAATGGCTTAACTAACACTGGTTCAATATTTAAATTTAAAAAATCGAAAAAAAAAAAAGACATCTCACACCACGATTCGAACCCAAAACGTTTAGATAATGAACCAGTGCTCTAACCAACTGACCTAACACGACATACATGAAATTTAGTCAGTTTTTCAACTATTTAAAGTAAATCAGGTCATGACGTCATCTGACGCATGCGTAGAACCGGTCGTCGTCACGAGAGGACCGTTTTTATTGACGCCCCCCCTGTCAAAAATTGTTGATTTCGGGGTGAAAAAAATGAACGTTTTTGGCCATTTTTTCGATATTTTTCGAGCGAAGGATGGGGCTTCAATATGATACCGAGTTTGTGAATTTTTGTTCTGCCTGTCGAAAGTTTTTAGCAGACACACAAACATACACACATACACACATACATACATTTTCGCTTTTATATATATAGATTAATTTTATTATTATTTTATTATTATTTTATTTTTATTTTATTATTAATTTTATTATTATTTTATTGCAATTTAAAGTAAAACTAAAGAATGCTTTTGACTTGCAGAAGAGAAAAGTTTGAGGAATCCAATGTTGATAGATATTTTAGCTAGTTAACACACTACTCAATAAGTTCTGGGTCTGACATACTGACATATTACTTAAGTTCATATGATTTTTCTAAAGTACTAACCTTTATAAGGCATAATCATGCTGAACTTGGTCAGTACTAAAATCGGTAACCAGTTGAGAATACCACTTATTTCGGCACTATTTCTAGTCGTCCTGTGATCCTTCTTGCCACCGGAATCAAGCAGAGCCGACTCAAGAGAGGAGTGGTTGATGCTTGTGCAACCTTTACTTCACAATTACAGACACAGCTACTCTTACATAGTCTCTCAAGACTGAATAGAGGCTATGACTTACCTTCAAATGTCTCGAAATTTAACCCAATCGGATCATTGGTTTGCAGGTTACAATTATTTAAGCTACTTTTGTAAATTTTTAAATCAGTAGCTGATAAAGCATTGCCTTCTGATAGCCACAAACGAAGGAGAAATAAATGAAATGCTCATTTACAAAGTGTCAAAAGTCAATCGTAACCATGGCAAACTACATGACTGCACTGCATCTACCTTATTCACCAAATCTCACCTTTTGCAGACTTCCAGAGAGTGCTCCAGAGAAACGGATTTGTTTTCGATGAAGAAGTGATATCGGAAACCGAATCATACTTTGAGATGTGGCAACAGTACTTCATCATTGGCCGTACCTGGCTTTTATATAGGTAGAGAATTGCATCAGGAGTGAGACAGCAACTGGAGTGGTAGAAGGAGTCTACCATTTTTCCAGCGATCTTGGCAATAGTTTTGATGTACGTGTTCCATTTCAGATCAGGAGTAAAGGTCAAGCCTGGAGGCTTGTCAAAACATGGAGCCTCCCCAAGACGAGAGCCATTCATTTCAATTGGTGCCAGATTGGGATCAGAGCGGTGATAATGTAAAGAGAGGAGCTTAGTTTAAGATGCATTAAAAGTAACCACCACCGCTTTCCCCATTTTGTAACGTGCTCAAGATCAGAGGAGAGAGTGAGTCAGACAGAACTTGGTCATTTACAGCCTTTGATGTACTGCTATAGATAGTTGTGTCATCAGCATAAATGTCAATGAATGATCTTAGGATAATATTTGAGAGATCATTGATGTAGATCATGAAGAGAGTTGAGCCCAAGATGGACCTCTGAGGGACTCCAGCAGTAATACCGTGAGCTTCTGATTTCTGCCCATCAACCACTACTCTTATGAACTTATCCAACAGAAATGATTTAATAATTGAGAAAACATTTCCAGCTATACTGTAGCTGGATATCCTATGAAGTAGACCTTTCCATACCCTATTAAAGGCCTTTGATAGGATATGGCATAAAGACAAAATTTAGGTCATCAAGTAATATTAAGTCATATTTTGAGGCTTAAGACAAATAATTCTACAACAAAGGCATTGAATTGTTAAAGAAACATTGGAATCAGTGTATTACTCTAGGCAGAGACTTTGCTGATAAACAAAGTATAACATTGCCTAAAAGCTGTTCCTTTATGTTGTATCGTTGAGTGGAAAACAATACACAGATATAAAATATAAAATAGCTTTATTCCGTTAGGTGCAATAATAGAAGTCCGTGTCGAGTAGCAATATATAGCAAGTAAGTTGACAAGTAAACTGCTAAGTGTTTGCATTTCAACTAGTTTTGCACTCTTTAAATATACATGAACCATAGTCACATACTGTGAGCCATGTCACATTTCATTAGGCGCCAATCTTATTGTGTGTTGTGTTATATACATGTTCAGAGTTTTTAGTGATAATCATTAGAAACCGAAACCAATCTTGTATTTATATTCCCAGGGGTCAATATACTTTCATTGTCATAATAAATGAATAACTAGAATGACATGAGGCAGATAATGTACGATCAATCAATATGGACTTGAAGCTGAAAAATCAATACAATTATTTTATGTTATCGGAACAAAGACTCAATTCTATCATTTTTTTTTTTTAATGACTCGAAGCAAAAAGATTTCTTTATTACTTATTTTATGGCATACTAACATCTACGTGCCACTTAATAAACACAGGGTGACCCCTCCCCAAATAAATGCTATCCAAGGAACTGTTGATAAAATTCACATACATTTCTGCAATCTAACTATATTTCGTATTAATAAACTTCAATCTGACTTGTCCACCAAATTCCAATCATGAAAATCCAACAATCTTTGTTTTATCACCGTTTAATGATTAGCAAACCTGTATGCATCGTACAAAATTGTCAATAATTCTGATACATTCCACTTTTCTTTTATATAGATTTTTTTTTTTTTGGCACTGCCATGACTTGGGCTACAATTGCCCTCTTCAGTTCAGGAATAGTTTGGGATTGTTTTCTGCTGTGAGACCCAAACTTACCTGCATCATAGACTCTTCCAGTACTATATTACAATGTAAGATAACATTCTTAGGAAGCAATATCATAATACCGTAGAATCAGCAGAAGTACTAGTAGTACGCAGCACATACGACTACCCATAATGGATACCACCGGATAGTAAGCTGTAAGAAATCCTGCAGAAATAAGCAGGCATCTCGTTGGTCGGTTTGACCGCCCACGATTTTGTTTGAGTCTATTAGATTGATTGTTCTTACTAACTGCCGAGGTGTATTCTTGGTGCTATTTTTCATATTTGAGGCCGCTAGTTTTCAAAAAGACAACAAGTCGAAATGGACGTAAGAAAACTCACGTGAAGCTTGTATCCTCAAAAATCCTTTGTCTTATTGAGACGTGTTAATGCCCTAACGTGGGGCGAAATTTGCAAGCACCAATACCCTTATGTTGAGCGAAATATTATATTCTTTGCACACTGTTGTGCTCTGCGAATTGAATGACTTTCATCATTACTTATATGACGTCTTTCTACGTTTTGACCTGCCCTTTGTCCGCCATTTGGGCGGTTATTCACAGTGAACTGCATGATTACTACCAGATTCGCAGCATCACTTAACTCATCGCCTTGTTGCAACTATTTTTCGAAAAGCATGGAGTATTGTATCCTGAAAACGCGAAGGTAAACCATGAACTACTACCCTTTTTGGGTGTTACCATCCCTGCACGGCAGATAGCTAAAGATGGCACATCTTTTGCAATTTGGGTCTTTTTACTTTAATAAAATTTAAGTTGAAGTTTAAAGGTCAGCCTGTAGTGATTTCTGGTTGTTTTCTTTCATTCTGCCAAGGGCAAAACCGAGGTGAGAGAATATCTCACAAATCTCTGCTTTACCCCTTGATCCTATCCTTGCAACCTTTCGGTTAATATAGCTTTCTAACACCTAATCCGTGGTTTGTGCTTTTCTTCCGTGGTCTCAACCTTGGATTCACACCATTTTCATAGACATTATCTTTGATGTAATCCAACAGCAAAAAATCAGGAAAGGGGAGGGGGGTAGGTCTTTTGAGTATGAACTCCATTCAGAATCACAGCTCTTACTGATGAAGAGCTCACCAAAGTCTCCTTCCATATATAATATAACTGAAAATTGATGGACAAGTCATGTGAATACAAAAGTTTATTTGTACCAAATATGGTTGGATTACAGAAATTTCTTTTTTTTTTTCACTTTTTAGATTGTCTCTTATCAAGAACAAAAGAAGATAAGGCTCACGAGACAAAAAAAATGATTTCCAACCGAAAAAGATGAACCACTATGACAGTACTAACATTAGTCAATGTTATGAACTGCATTTAATTATGGGCTGGTTCATGGCAATAAGTTTTTGACATTAGATTGTGAATTTTATAAACGATCCCATGAGTGGCATTTTCATAGCGATCACTATATGAATACATATCAGTTATGTCATCTGTTGAATTTTTATAGGGACGTTTCAGAGGAAGGTTGAGGTAACATGCATGAACCATTCCTTTCTGTGACCTCTACAAGAGCAGGTAATAATTAACTAATTAAAAGGAATCACCTAAAACATAAAAAAAAACTGGTAAGCTTGAAATTTTTTAAATGGCTTAAGATGCAAGGAATTAGTTTAATCAGATTATATATTAACTCTTTCATTCATGATCTTTTGTTACAGAAATTCTGTGTACCTGATCTAACTTGCTCATGAATCAAATCTGTTGACTTTGGAAAATGCATGTAACGATTAATATTGGAAGGAAAACGTATTCCTCGATATCCCTGACCGTCACAAAAGCAAATATAATCGGTCAAATCCAAATTTATTATAGTTTATGACAACGTTTCTATTTGTTATTGTTATTTCAGTATCCATGAAAGGGTTCAACATTTTTTCGTTGTTGGCCAGCAAAATGATTAGAAAGCTAATGAACGAGACAAAAGTTAACAAATCTTTCCATGAATTGATTTTGTTGCTATGTAAAAAAAATATCAACTTAATACGTTTCATATATAGAAACATAGTTTCGTCCAGCCAACGGAATTTATTTGGGATGCATGTAAAAGGCAAGTTTTCGTTTGCTTGCAACTTCCTTTCTTTTTTCTTTTCTGTTCTTTTTTCTTTTCTTTTCTTTTTTTTTTTTTTTTTAAATCGCCCCACCCTAGGCGTGACGCCACTTAATAGAAGAATCTAACAAGACCAAAAAGACAGGAGATGCCTATAGACTTTAGTCTTGAAAAGGCCAAGATTAAAATTGGTGGGAAAACAGTCAATACATTTTTGGTAAAAATCTACCGGAACAGGAAGCCGTATTATGATGAGATAAAAAAAAAATGACAACTAATGGAGACCACTAGACCAACGAGTTAAACGAGACAAAGCTAAAGAAGCAGAGAATAGATCAGACAATTCTGAAAAACACATGATATAATAGTATTTACAGAAAAGACTGAGACTAGCAACAGTACATCTGTGAGAGAAAGGGTGCGGAAAAGATAAGGTGGTACAAACTAAATTGCAAATACGTTCTTAAACCTTATAAAGAATGGGACGGATTCGCCAACTCAAATATGGCAACAATAATCCATAGATTGTTTGATAGTAAATTTGTAGAGAAAGAGAATAGCCTCAGGTGTGAGAAAGTGTTTAGAACGATAGCAAAAACCCACTTTTCGAGATGCAAAAGGAGTAATTTATCTACTTTATGTAATCTACGAAAGATTCGATGAGAAAAAAAAGACTAAGAGTGGATATTTCCTCAGGAGTAGAGCCATCCATGAGAATCTAAGGAAGAAAAGGGACACACGCTTGAAAAGACATAAGCTGAATCTTTGCAGGATTAAACAAAACAATTCATGTCGTACCCCAATATACAACTGAACCAAAGTCAACTTCTAGATTAACTGCTTATTATAACTGATTCGAGGGCGAGAAGCAACACCAGAATAGAGAGTGATATCATTGGCATAGTTGTTAATTTTCTGAACAATATTCTCTGGAAGATCATTGATATAGAGAAGAAACAGAGCCTGGCCAATAATAGATCCCTAGTATTGATAGAAAAAGAGAGTGTAGTAACGCCATCCAGAGTTACTTGCAATCTTCGATCAGAAAAAAAAAATATGTTAAGAACCTCACCGCAAATACTATAACCCTGAAATTTATGGAGAAGACCAGAATGTCACACTCTGCCGAATGCCTTTGAAATGTCAATGGCTATATTCTCTCCTGAATTATCCATGAACCAACAGATCCGCTCAGTTGCAACAGTTAAACGATCAGTAGTTGAATGAAAACCATAAAAGCCAAACTGAACATGATGAAAGAGGTTCAGATTTTACAGAAAAATCAACAAGCTTGCTATTGCTCAGCCTTTCAAAAACTTTACTAATAACAGAGAAGAGACTAACAGGACAATACCTAGTTAGGATTAAGACCGATCATCACCATTTGAAGACAGGGACAACAGGGGACTCTTTCTAACAAGAAGGGAAATATGATTTTGATTAGCAGAGATTGAATAATTTTGAGAAGATACAAGAAAGTTCAGGAGCACAGCGTTTGTAAACAACAACAGCAATGGAATCAGGACCAGGGGCTCAAACTGGTCAAGATCAGAAAGAACGCTGGCAATTATCTTTAGAGTGATAATTATAGAATCAAGAATCTTATCAGTTTTCTAAAGGAAAATCAGGAAGAACAGCACCAGAATCATCAATAGAAGAATTGTCAGCAAAAAGATGAGCAAATAGATCAGCCTTGTCCTTTAAAGGTGAAATAACCTGGAGACCATTGAATAGAGGAGGAATAACAGACTTTCCACTATTAACAACAGTATTATAGATTCTCCAGAAATGATAAGTCGTATGATTCTATAATTATCACTCCAAAGATGGTTGCTAGGGTTCTTTTCTTATATATATATATATATATATATATATATATATATATATATATATATCAATCATATTAATCCTACGTGAGCTGAACTGGCTTTCTCTGGAGGAGGAAATGTCAAGGGAATATTAAATTCACAAACGCTTCTCTCCCCCCCCCAGTCGCATGTATATCTCGGTTAGGGGAGTTGATGATGTTAGGTTTTGCAGTTCTTGCAGGGTGGTGTTGACATTTTCCTATATACAGCGCCTGGTATTTTCAGATTGTCACCTATCTGGTACTGACCAGGCTCAACGTTGCTTAACTTTGGTGATCTAATGAGATGCTGTATGATGCAATAGAATGATGCCATTTTCAGTTAATAAAGTTTTAATTTTATCAAAAGATAAATGCTGAAATAACATGTAATTATATATGCACATTACCTCTCACACCTTGGCTCACTTCATACTCTGTAGTTCACGCTAATTATCTATACTATAGCTTCTTCACATATACGGAACACAATGTATATTCTGGTGTTCAGGATTCACTTTCTGATTAAATGTCTTCCCCTATATTTTTTGTTGGGGAGAAAACAAAAAGATTAATTAAGTTGACAGTAAAGAATTCCTCATGGCTCCCACTCAGTCTTAAGAAACAATGGATATGCCCTACAAGGTGTCTGCGCATATAATTGTTAAAACTGGTTTTTGAATTTACTGAATTTCTGAGATGCGGATTGGTTATTTGTATTACTTGGATTCATCGGACTACTGTTCTACAAGATACACCTGAAGAAGGTCCGAGGTTACATCGACCGAAATGTTGTGAAAATAACACTCAAGATAAGAACAGTAGTTTGATGAATTCAAATTATACTATTAAGCCAGAGTTGTACAATCCTAAAACACACCTGAGTCGACACTGCTTGATTCAAGTGTGAAAAACAAACTCTAGGACGATTGAAAACAATGCCAAAATAAACAGAGAGTACATACAGCACATAGTATTCCCAAATGGTTACCACTTCAGTGATCTACTAGGAGCCGGTGGGTTAACGTGATTATGCTATGCATAGTAAAGAATTAAAATATTTGATACTCTATTTCTACATTTTTTTTTGTTTTTTGTTTTTTTGTAGCAACTACGTGTTTCAGTTTCTTTACAAGCAGGTGGTCGCCATTTTGTGTATTGTGTTTTCTTGAGTACAAACAAGAAATAAATAAAATTTATGAAACTACTAACTCGTCTGCACATCCATGTTTCATAACAGGTCACATATATCACTCAACGCAAACAGACTGACTTCTCTACATACGCAAGTAATTATAGTCAACTCAACTAGCACAATCTTCTGCTGCTCTTTCATCAAACCATCTCCGATTAAGAAATTTGTCGAATGTAAATAAAATCTTATGTTATTTGTAGAGCTGTGTTTGTCTATTTCTCCAATACACATTTTTATATTTTACAAATAACATGAACACTTCCGACTTGAACAACTATGTCCATAAAAAAGATAACAAGGTGAATTTTAAATTAAAAAGTGAACATGTAATTTTATGTTTGTTTTTCTAAACATAATAAAAAAGTCAAGTAAAATCCATTCCTGGTGAGAAAAGAAATAACAAATTTTCCATTTGAACCACTTGCCAGACATTGTCAAAGCATAGTATGATATAAACTACAATCTGATTGTCTTCAAGTCCAACGTAAACAAGTTCTTGATGAACCGTCCCCCTAAGTAATCCAATTTACAAAATTCCCACTACTTATGTTTACTACGCTATAATCACATTGACTAATGTATACCCATTAACCCTTATCCTCGCGTGGCCTCCTGGCCTTGATAAGTGGTAACTCCTGTGTAAAAAAATATTATTTGGATTACTAGATATAAGCGTTTTTTTTTTGTTTTTGTTTTGTTTTGTTTTGTTTTGTTTTTTTGGGGGGAAGGGGGGGGGGAGAAATAGAGAATACAATTAAAGCTTCAGTAAAAGTCAATTCATCATTTATTTATGCTAACATGTAAAAAAATAAGCGACATCAGTACACAGATATATTACACGAAACGTTTTGAAGGTACGAAGAGAATTTTATTCTTGAGCGTACAAAAAAAAAAAAAAAACGAAACAACAACTGTAAACAATCCAATTGGGAGAAGCAGACGACAACGGTAGTTACTCCATTATACTTAGACAACTCTTTTAATTATCTCCCTTGACCAATAACTGGTCATTAATGGGGTTATAACAAGAGAATACTCTTATCATTGTTTTGACTCTCGAGTATATATCCGATACAGTTAGACGCAGTTAATCGATCGCGAACCCACATCACTCGGTAATCTCAAAAAATACCGTTAGGGCTTACAACATGGCCGCCAGAAGAGTCACGTGATCCTGTTGATCCAAAACATGAATCGCCGTATTACGAAACCGGAAAACGCAAATTTAAAGCAAACTTTGACAAACAAGCATAATAATTAAGTACAAAAAGTTTTTCAATATCATAATAATAAATAATTTATTTAGAACGGTCATTTAATTTTTTGTTGAGAAACAATCACAGTTTGTTTGTTTTTTAAAACAGTGTTTATAAAAAATATTTTATTCAGAGTTTTTCATAAAAATGGTATTTAAAACAAGGTGTTCATTTTTTTTAAGATGTAATGTTATAAAAATATGATGTAAAAAAACAGTTTATATTTAAACGAACGTGCGTAGACATTTTGTAAACATTGTTTTTAAAAAATAAAAAATAATACTTCTATTATGTTTTAAACGACTGTAATAGTTTATTTTGGAAGTATATTTCATAAAGAAAATTGACAACCCACTTTAAAAACAGAAATTACGAGTTTTATATATTTTATTCGCAGTTTTTTGTTGGGGGTGTCAAAAATCCCGCCTAAAATTCTGATACACCTAGTCGACCACTTGTTTGTTCTGAATAAAATACTTTTTATAAACACTGTTTTAACTAAAAACAACCTAAAATTGTTTCTCAAAGTTTGCCTATTTTTATAACAACATTATATCAACAAAAAATTAAATACAAACAAATTGTGATTGTTTGTCAAAGTTTGCCTTCAAGGCTGCGTTTTCCATTTGCACGATTCATGTTTTGGATCAACCGGATCACGTGACTCTTCTGGCGGCCATGTTGTAAGCCCTAACGGTATTTTTGGAGATTACCCATCACTCTATCTAAAAACTTATAAGATATTAACTGGTATATACTCGAGAGTCAAAATAATGAAAAGAATATTTTCTTGTCATAGCTCTAGTCATTACTCAATACTGGTGCAAAGTACCTGGAATGAATTTCACATTTTAATGACAAATCAGATCCAGTTTATTTTTTATATGTTTTTTTGTTTGTTTGTTTGGGTTTTTTACTAAAAAATTTCAAAATTTCCTAAACGAAACTAGTTTGGAACTGTGACAAACATGTAATTGGGATAATGTTTCAGTAACATTGAATATAATCAATAGATGATTGATCTAACGGATGCCACGACGAACAAATGAATTGGTCGTGTCGTTCAAATCCTATACGATGTTTAATTGGAAACAATTGGTGTTTTATGTTTTTTTGTTTTTATAGACTGAAATATGAACACACATTTTCTCTCCAAATATGAATAGCAATTGTAACATATTCAGGTAAGTGAGTTAGCTAATTTGCAGGTGATATGCGAATATTGGCGAATAACCCAATTAAAGTCAAAGAAAAACATGATTCGTGGGAACGGAAGTGCATATAGCATAAATGGGAAGTGACGTCATAGGGGAAGGGGAGTTCTCTTAATAAGCAAAAAAGGAATCTCTTTGAAGTGATCGAATGGTACAGAGAATTTAAGTATGAGTTAACAAATCTCTCTCTCTCTTTCTCTCTCTCTCCCGCTCTCTCTCTTTCTCTCTCTCTCTCTCTCTCTCTCTCTCTTAAGCGATCATTTGATAAATCAGTCTGGCTGTTTCAACATCGAACATCTGAAATATCTTCAATATCTCAACATAAAGTTTGGTTTCAAATTCCTGGCGTGTCAGCCAGTATTACCCAAAAAGATATTAAATATAGGCAACGATAGAAGAAACAAAGGAATGAATGAAAATGACCCCTAATCCGCACATGCATAACGGTACACAATTACTTGTATACATAATCAATAGTAATCCCTTGCATCTCAATGGCAATATGCCTTGTTTGGAATAAATAAAAGTCACATTTTTTAATACACAATTAATACTGCTCGTAGTTAGAAATACACAGACGAAACATTACCGTTCAAAATAAATTCACAGGTAAACTCTTTGATATATTCAGGTAGCAGCTAAAAGTAGATATCTGCATAAAAAATTACGGAAAATTATCGAGTAGAATTTTAATTAAACGCATAACTCAGTTATATCGTATATTTCCGATTCTTCATTGGCGTAGACCTATTTTACATCTTTAACGGGAAAAACGAGGGTTTCTCACTCCTGGACAGTGTTCAAAAGAGAGTCGCCAACCTGATAGGTCATGAACTGTTATCTAAGCTTCAGCCTCTGTCCCATCGACAAAATGTTGAATCCCTCTGCCTTTTCTACAAATACTTTAATGATGGCTGCTCTGACGAACTGCAAGCACTTGTACCTCCTCGACATGACTACCCCCGACAAACCCAACAAGCAACTAAGTCCCACCCCTTTACACTAGAGATTTCTAGGTGTAACAAAGCCTTTTACTCCAATAGTTTTTTCCCCAGAACTGCAAGTCTTTGGAACTCCCTTCCGGGATACTGCTTTTCCAACTGTACTGATATGCAGAAATTCAAGTGTAATGTGAACAAATATCTTTCTACTCATCTCCCTTCTTAATGTCCCCACAAATTGTCCCCGATAGTAGCCCCCTACTTCAAAGTGACACTTGCCTTGTTTGGGGTGAAGATTGAATAAAAAAATTTTTTTTTAAAAGCCATTAAATGTGTCTGTACCGAGAGAGAATCCGAAATATACAATGATTTACATTTTCAATTAGAATTATACACGATAATGTTCCCTAATTTTTAATGTAAATATCTGCTTTTGCCTCATAAGTAAATATATCAAAGAGTTTTCCTGTTAATATGTGTTCTACTATCATATATTGCCTGTGTATTTATAACTACAAGCATTCGATTAACTTTTTCTTACCATTGGGTCACCACTTATTAAAGCCAAAAGTCATTTGGAGATAGAGGTTAATGAGACAGAAATAATTGCCAGACGAAAGATAGGAAACACTATGGGAGTATTAACATTGAACAATAGTATGAAATCTGTTTGATTACTTATGAGGCAGTTTATGACAAGAATTTGTTAACATTGGATTTGAAGACGATCAAGTTATGATCAGCAAGTAAGCAGTTCTGCAGTAATTGGTTCCACAAAAAAGAAACTTGT
Source organism: Euprymna scolopes (assembly GCF_053919585.1). Classification (NCBI taxonomy): domain Eukaryota; kingdom Metazoa; phylum Mollusca; class Cephalopoda; order Sepiida; family Sepiolidae; genus Euprymna; species Euprymna scolopes. The sequence goes on along the minus strand of NC_136489.1, from coordinate 120,015,841 downwards.
GCAAAGAAACTTTGCTCATGACAATTCCGCCTGATTCTAGACAAATAGAAGAAGAAAAGAAAGACTATTTTTTGTTGTTGTTGTTGTAGTAAAAACCGAGTTCTTGCTGTGAATGTCTTATAAGAAGGAAATAAATACTGGAGCTCAGTTTGGACACCTTCCTATTGACAATATGCATTTTGCATTAGCATTAAATGCCTCAAAGATGTTGATATGTTTGTAAAAGAGGTTATCTTAAAGCAAACATTAAATCTAATGAAAAAAATAAATCCAAACTAGCTTGTTTTTTGTTTTTGCAATATTAACAACACAGCAAGCTATAAATAACACCATACATTTAATAAGAGCGAGATTAAAGCGATAAAAACGAGAATTATTTTTAAAGAAGCTGAAGGTATTGATCTTAAAACAGCAAAGGAAATGTGTATTTAACTGTACACTGAACATTTGCACAAGTTCCCACAGTTTTAATATCTTGAATATCTCAATTATTTTCATTGCAGACTCAGTGCACAATTGGAAACCATTTTGTTTTCTGGTGACTTTTGCACACGCACACAATACATAATTTACTCAATGTGCTAATTGCCTCCCTTTGCTATACCTTTCTAATATGGAGTTTGACGAGAAAAGTCACGACTGATTAAGGCCAGAAGTCACTTGAGGATAAGTGTTAACGAGATGCAATGATTATCAGTTGAGAGATGAAGAGTTGTATAAGCGGATGAAAAAAAAAATGGAACGGATTTTCTATGTGAATTTTTATGAATTAATTTTAATAACTAAACTCTTACTTGTCTTTTTTAGTTAATTATTGGAAGAGTGATTTAAACAAGATAATTTATGATCGAACATTTTCTGTGATCGTTTCTTAAACTTTTCCCATAGTGTAAAAGAAATATAATACATACGTGTGTGAACTTTCGTGTTAGAAGAGAAAGTTACAGCTTATACGAAAGCAAAGTTGGCATACTTTGCTTTCGCATAAGCTGTATCGCCTGAAGAGGTCTCTAGTTACTGGTAACTAGCTGACCGAAACATACTCATGACTGTGTAGAAACATATTACTGCTTATGTAAAAACAAATAAAGCGTATAAATATATAATACACTAACACATACACACACATATATGTATACGTGTGTATGTGTATGTATTTATAGTTATTCCTATTATTAACTTTTTCCATGTATATATCTGGAAAGTATAAACTAAGAGGCAGTCAACTAGCGTTTATGCAACGTTCACAACTTCCGTCGTTCGAACACTCTGGATTGTCTAATGTCTGCGCCCGAACTGAGTGTTTATTAGTAATTAATTCTCTTTATTCTTCGTGGAAATTGTTTGATGATCCAGAAGTAAAGGCTTAGCAAATGGAGTCAAAGGTGGCTGGGTTTGAAACTCTCGACTGTTAGGGATTGTCATCCTGCACTGATGATTATGTAAGTGTCTGTAGGTATAAAAGTATAAATATATATATATATATATATATATATATATATATATATATATATATATATATATATATATATATATAGAGAGAGAGAGAGAGAGAGAGAGAGAGAGAGAGAGGGGGGGGAATTAGACCGGAAGTCTAGAAGAGCAAAGTTTAATTTAATGTATTACTACTTTAAAGGAACATTGCTCATAGTACTATAGATATATAAGTTCAATAAGTACATTTATCCAAGAGCTATATTAATATTGAGGATAAAGATTAATAATGGAAAATTATGAATCAGTTTCAAAAAGAGAAACAAAACAAAATCCAATTTTGTGTACTATCGTTTCGGAAACGATATTCATTTTATTAATATTGATAAATAATATTGACAATAATTTTTTTTAATATTGTCTCTTCATCAGCATAAATGGGATGGAGGATTTTTTTAGTGAGTAAGGTGGATGAAATCTTTATGGTGAACGGCATGTCAATAATTGTTTTTAATTTTGTCACCATATATATATATATAGGCATGTTGTTGTCCTTGTTTTGTTGTGCCCAGAAACAAGGACAAGAACATTCCTATTTATTTGTGTTTATTTATTTATGCTTATAATTTATTATATTTATTATATTTATTATAATTTATATATTTATTTGTGTTTATAGTTTCATGATTGTCTTGGAGAATGCTGGAACTGGTTCAAGTTTGGTAAACGTATGTCTCTGTCCTTTCCTCTAGAGATATGAAGTTCTTGTAAGAAAGTGTATTATGTTGATGCTCTCGTTGAACCACTCTATCCTTGATGAAAGGCTCTGAAGAAGAGACAAATTGGAATTACATACACACAGAAAAAAAAAATACAGACATAGATATATTATCATCAGACATTTTCTATAATCGTTTCACTATTGTATTGTGTTGGAATTAAAGAATGGTTTTGAATAACATATCGATTGAAAGAAAGAAAAATGAATTTTTTTGTAAGAACTCAAAGGTAATATCTATCGTTCGAATTACATTTTCGTCTATATTTTTTTTAAAGAATTTGTTAAAATCTGTGATTCATCCGCTATTCTCTCTTAACTCGGAATTCTTTGAAGGTCTGTAGTATATAAATATAATCTTACCAGAAAATGGAAAAAAAAAAAAATGAAACATACTAGTGAAGAAAACTATTTACATTATGTATCTTTACTTAAATTCCAAGAATATCTTTGTGGCAAAAGCTGTGAAAATGAGGGCTTACCGTTCAAACGACCTAGGTGTGCGTGTGTGCTTTGTCATCGCTGCGAAGCTAGGATGAGAAAAGAATTCCAAGATGGCGCCGACGGCGTTTTGTAATGGTATGATCTCGGAAACTCTCGCAAAATCTCGTGCATATATGCAAATCAGTTGGTCTTCGACAACAATAAATTCAGGTCGTTTTGGAAGGCAAGGGGTGAGGAAAGAACGGCCGGTTGGTAATTGTGTACGCTGGTTCGTGTTGGTGGCGTGTCACCGTGTCTGTGTGTGTACTGATCGAACCGCTTTCCTGTCCCTTGCACATTGGACTTTGAATTGGTTTACATTGGACTTGCACATTGGACTTTGAATTTGTTTAGATTGAACTTCAACTTCAATCTTTAAGATCGTTAAAATCACAGTTGATATGATAGAACGTTGTGAAATATATACTATTAATATAAGACAGCTCTGGTTGATATTATTAATAATAATCATTTAACTTAATTTTAACTGCAGATTTTAACTATATGCTGAAAACTTGATAATATATTATCAAGTTTCCAGTTTATCTTTAAAAAAAAAAGCGTAGGAATTAAATTCAACCAGAAAAAAATCTTGAAATATCTTTGTTCGGAAACTTAAAACCTTTCTTATATTTATTTGTACATGCTCTGTAGTTACATCGAGCTTCATAAATTAAAGGATTGGTATGAATAAAAGATGAAATATAATTGAATAACGATATTTTTCCCATAATATATATATATATATATATATATATATATATATATATATATATATATATATATATATATATATATATATATATGGGATCTTTTGACCACTCGGTTGTATCAGTTAAGATAAAAACTAAATGTAATAAGTCCTCAGACAAAACTCTCCATCGTACGGTATGTCGATACATTATGGCTGACTGGGATAGCTTCCATAAATTGACATCAGATCTACCTCTGCATTCCATGCTTAAAAAAGATATGTCCTCTATAGTATCAGACCTGACGAAATGGTTAATTGTAGGTAAAGAATGCTTCATAGTCTCGAAAAAATTCGATCAAAACCTTAACAGCTAATCGTGTTTCTCTCCAGAATTTGCTGCTGCCATTGCACACAGAAATCACTTTTTCCATTGCTTCCAACGTGATAGATGTACTGAGACTAAAAGCACTTTCAGGACTGCCAGCATCTACTGTAAAAGAGTAATAAAGAATGCAAGAGAGTTATACGCTCAGTCTATCAAGTCCAAAGTAGCTAAGCAGTGGCTTGGCTCCCACTAGTTTTGGCAAACAGGATTCTAAACAGAAGCATGTGCTCTATCCTAACTATCATCAATGGACCTGAGGTAATCCTATCAGCATCAGACAAAACCAAACTCTTTGCCAAGAATTTTGCAGCTAATTCTACCCTTTGCGACCAAGGCTGCCAAGCCCCAGTATTTCCTCATGAGAAAGCACTCTATGCGACATACAAATATCTGTATGTGATGTTGCCAAGCTAATCAAAAATCTTGATTCTAGTAAAGCAACTGGCCCTGACAGAATTCCTATTATAGTGCTGAAAAAGTTTCAAAAAAAGGCTCCCATACTTACAAAGCTGTTTAAGTATTGTCTTAAGGAGAATTCCTTCCCAACATCCTGGAAAACCTCGTCAGTATTCCCTGTATTTAAGAATTCAGGTGATCAGTCATCTCCCTCTCAGTACAGACCTATAAGTCTCCTGTGCATCATGAGTAAGTTGCTGGAATCTGTGTTAAATAGAGAAGAAGTTAACCACCTCAGCAAAAATTAACTTCTTAGTGACATACAATATGGTTTCCGTTCTGCTAGATCTACAGCAGATGTGCTTACGGTTATATCTCATAGGATTAGCGAATCTCTTGACGGAGGTTTCCTTTCTAGGGCAGTTGCTCTTGACATATCAAAGGCCTTTTATAGAGTATGACATAAAAGTTTATTTCACAAGATCTCCAGTTACGGTATATCTGGAAATATCTTCTCAATTATTAAATCATTTCTCTCTGATAGGTTCATAAGAGTAGTGGTTGATGGGCAGAAATCAGAAGTTCACAGTATTAAGGCTGGAGTCTCTTAGGGGTCCATCCTGGGCCCAACTCTCTTCCTAATCTACATCAATGATCTTCCAAATCATATCCTTAGATCATTCGTAGACATTTATGCTGATGACACAACAATCTATGGCAGTACATAAAAGACCGTAAACGACCAAGTTCTCTCTAATTCTCTCTCCTCTGATCTTGAGCACGTGGTATAGTGGGGTGAAGAGGTGGCTTGTTACTTTTAATGCATCTAAAACCAAGCTTTTATCTTTACATCATCAATGCTCTGATCCCCATCTGGAATCAATTGAAATGAATGGCCCTCATCTTGAGGAGGCTCCATGTTTTGACAAGCTCCTGGGCTTGACCATTATTCCTGATCTGAAATGGAACATGTACATCAAGTCTGTTGCCAAGGTCGCTGAGAAAATGGTGGGATCTTTCTATCGATTCAGTAGATATCTAATGCAATTCTCTACCTATATAAGAGCCAGGTACGTCCAAGGATGGACTACTTTTTCCACATCTGAACAGGAGCTGCTAGAAGCAGCTTATCCTGCCTTGACAGTGTTCAAAATAGACTTTGTAGCTTAGTGAGAGATCCTCTTTTCTCTTCCCTGCAATCTCTTTCTCACAGAAGAGACATTGCAAGTCTGTCTCTGCTTTATCGTTATTTTCATGGCAAGTGCTTGTGTGAGCTCCAATCTATGGTGCCCCCTCGCCAAACTTTCACAAGAAACACTCGTCTAGCTGAAAACACTATCACTAATTTCCCCAACTCTTTATCTGTGCCTAAACCTAAATGTATATTCCATGAACAAAGTTTCTTTCTTAGAACTGCACATATGTGGAACTCTCTTCCATTTACCTGCTTTCCAGCTGACTATAATATTGTCGTCTTCAAGTCCAACGTAAACAAGTTCTAGATGAGCCGTTCCCCTTAAGTAATGTTATGTTGTGAGTGTTGTTTTTGAAGTACCAAATATGAGAGTATGTTTCGTTGTTCTTATTTAGATGACGACTTATATTTGTTAGTATTAGGATGGTCACGTTTGTTGAGTGTTCATATGTCTTAGGATGTTCATGTTTGTGAAGATAGCATATTGGAGACATAAACAGGGTATATATAAAGAGAGAGACAGTTCTGTATATATATATAATAGACAATGTACATGTTACTACAAGAGAACCAAGCCTGTAATTCAATGAGAGGAGATTTATGAATATCTTGATAGACCGAGAGTGCGTTTGACATTTACGTTTTGACAGTTGTACATATAATATAAACACGTTACCTTTCTCGTTGTAATGATGAACACAGAAAAACGGCAGTTATAAAAAACATGATGATCATTTATTCTTCGACCGGTTGGACATGATTTTGTATTTCAGGGATTCAAAGTTGTTACATAGTTATCTTTAAACCCTCTCGCTTCCAGAGGGAGCCTTGACTCTAACGGAGAATCAGTCTGATCTCCTCTGCTTCTCTGATCTGACTGATCTGATTCTCTGCTCTAATCTTTTTCTAACTAACTTCGAACTCTCCTATATTGAGAAATCATTTCTGCCCTGCCGTCACACGTATGTCTGATCAAGCTTGACCACAACTCACGTGTTTCCAATATGCGCGATTTGCACGTTTTTTGAAACCATTTCTGACGACCAGGAAATTTCCCATTTTCTTTGTTGTTTTACAAAGAAATTTAACCTAATTTTCTAATTCTGTAACCCATATTTTTATTATGCATTCTTTCTAAGAATGTGAATAGTTTCCAGCCAAATTTGTATTGACTAAATATTTTAACAGAATCAACAATTTACTGGACATTCCATTTATAATAACATTCTGTGTTCATTTTAACTTATGATTGGAATTCTCAATTCCAAGTCGAGCTTCGCAAGTTCGAATCCTTGACTATCCTATTTCATATTTGCATTTAACTAATTCCCTTTTTTTTTTTACTTACATGAAAAGGGGACAGCCCTTATCATGTAACAGTAATCCAATTTACCAAATTTCCACCACTAACAATTACTACGACATTGTCCCACTGAAAACATGTGACTTGAGTACCATCCACTAGAATTGAAACCAGAACTTTTAGTGTTCCAACATTAGTCGTTATATATCTCTCCACCATCGTTACCAGATGAGCTACCAACAAATGGTTATAGAAGGTTAAAAATCAAGTTACTTGGAGCCATGAATGTTTAATTTTGCATATGAGCAAAAAATACTGCAAGAGTAATGTTTTATTGTACTTATGATGTAAAGGTCAACTATTTTGCTTTCAATTTTGACCCTTTATCAGAAATATTTGTTGGCTAAAAACCAAATCGAAAGTGTGCTACAGATCCAGATACCCTATATATCAACTTTCAATTTCATATTTAGTCAATAATGTTTGCATAAATAAAGAAAATTGTACAAAAACCAAAAATTACGAAAATTATAAAGGTTAAGAGTTTATTATTTGGTGGTGGTGGTGGGGGGGAGGTATCAGCTAAGGATTTGTTGATTAATTACTAAGCTATGCACATTAAAATGTTGTGGCTAGACTTATAATTGACATCGTTGATTTTAGGGTGTCTAGCTTGGACTTTTACCATTTTTAATGAGTCATATATTTTTCATGTGATCACGTCTCGCATACGACATTTTAATTACGCACACTTACATTTAAAAAGCCATACCGATTCCGATTCTAAAATTGCAGGATTTTCACTTAAAAAAACAAAAAACAATTCCATGTTTTCGTAGAGGCGAAGGAATTTTAAATGTACACTTAATTTTCTTTTCAAGTTACTAAATTTTTTAATGGTTTCCCTTTATGTATTTTATCGAAAGTTTTATAAAATTAGTGTGAGATTTTCATTTATATTTTTCCCAAATAACTTTTTTTTTCGGACTTATCCATTCATGGTATTTTTACCTTTGATATTTTTTCCTGGACCATTTTTTTTTTCCAGTGCCACTAAATTCATTATCACAGTGTATAAATTTTGATTTGACTGGTGGATTAAAAACAATAAATAGGTATCATTTAAAAAATTAAGTTTTTAAACAAAAACAAAAAAAAATTTTAATCGTTTTTGGAATCGGAAATTAGGCACGTATTTTTTTCGATTCCAATTTCCAAGAAGTTCTGATTCTTCTGATTTCTGATTCCAATTAATCGTCTGAACATTAATTGCAACCAATACAGCAAATTTGATGAAGTGCAGTGGCCTTTGCAATCAATCTCCTAGTTTGATTGCAACTTCCCACATTTCAAATGACTCGTTTGAATGTAGATATCTCACTGTCGATGCCATTCTCTACCTGTATAAGAGCCACGTATAACTTAGGATGAGCTACTGTTGCCACATCTGGGCAGGAGCTAATAGAAGCATCTTATCCTGCCTTGGCAGAGCTCAAAATAGACTTCGAAGCCTAGTGGAGGATGCCCTTTCCTCTTCCCTGCAACCTCTTTCTCATAGAAGAAACATTGCGTGGCTATCTCTGCTCTATCGTTATTTTTATAAGTGCTCGTCTGAGCTTCAATCTATGGTTCCTCTCCCTTGCCAAACTTTTATGAAAAACATTCGTCTAGTTGAAACCACTATCAATAATTTCCCCAACTCTTTATCTGTGCTTAAATATAAACATAGATTCCATGAGCAAAGCTTTTTTCTTAGAACTGCACGCCTATGGAACTCTCTTCCGTTTGTCTGCTTTCCAGCTTTAAAATGTTTTTGACTCCTAATGGGGGTAGAGATTTATTTGCTGCCCACCTCAGCAAAATGTGGCACAAGGCCGGAAAGTGGGAAACCAGCAGGCTCCCCTAAAGGAGGGGCACTCCTGCAATTGTAAAAATTGCCTGAGTAACCCCGTCGGCATTCGCCGGTAGGGGCGCCTCTGGCAGTAAGCGATAAACTTACTCCACCGGAAAGCCCAGTGGCAAGGCCTGGGAGGGTGGACACCCAGGCAACGTACCTCAGTCCGACAGGTGCTGGGCCGGTTCCCAGCCCCTCACCTGTCGGGCTGAGTGTCAAGTAACGAATCCTTGACGAGTACTTCTACCCTGTCTCCCTGCAATCAAAGCCGCTAGGAGACCTTCCCCATCAGACGAGTGGTGGGGGTATGAGACGAATGGATTCACCAATAATTTTTATAACCACCAGCTGTGCTAAACAACTAACGAAAACGTTTCAAAATTATTATAAAAATTGTCGAATTTTGGATTTAATCAGTTCGCCGTTAACTACGCCACGGACCGCATTTGATTCTTGGACGCCATCTTGGTTACTGATCTGAACTACGCCGCTATCTTTGTTCAACACAATGTCTCAAAACTTAACAGGTTAACTACGCCATGGACCGCATTTGATTCTTGGCCGCCATCTTGGTTACTGATCTGAACTACAGCGCCATCTTTGTTCAACACAATATCTCAAAACTTAACACCAGCTGACTACAATATGGTCGTCTTCAAGTCCAAGATAAACAAGTTCTTGATGAGCCGTCCCTTAAGTAATCCAATTTAGCAAGTTTCCACTACTAACGATTAGTATGATATTGTTCCATTGATTACTGCACACTTATTAACCCTTATCCTCGAGTGGCCTTTATAAGTGGTGACTCTTATGTTAAAAAATGAAAAATAAAATGGCTGTGGGGAGATTTCGTGATCATCTCATCAGCAGGAGGTGTAATTCTGAATGAGCTTCACACTTTAAACTTCCAAATTTTTATCTATGGCATTATCTGAAATATAATGTCTATCAAAACAATCTTCAGACTATTGCTGAACTTAAAAGAGTTATCAAAGCAAAGATCATCTCTGTGTTAAGAGAAGAGTCTGTTAAAGTTATTAACTATTTTTATACCTACTATACAAATGTACTTATCATTGAATGGCAATAAAATAAAATCTGTTAGACATTCATGAAAAAATTTAAAAAAATTAAACATGGCAGAAAAAATAATATGCAATTTCACATTCAATTATGACAAACCAAATGAAATGCAATTACAAATTTAAGTATAATAAATCAAAGAAAATGCAGTTTCAAATTTAAGCATTATAAACTAAATAAAATGAAATTTCAAATTTAATATGATAAATGAAATGCAATTTTAAATATAAGTATGATAAATAAAATAAAATGCAAATTCTAAATTTAAGCAATACAAGCCAAATTAAATGAAATTTAAAATTTAAGTATTATAAACCAAATTAGGTGCAATTTCAAATTTAAGAATGATAAACACAATAAAATTTCTAATTTAAGTATGATAAATCAAATAAAATAAAATCCAATCTCAATTTATCTATCTTCTATATATATAAAAGCGAAAATGTGTGCATGTATGTATGTTTGTATGTATGTATGTGTGTTTGTGTCCGCTAAAAACTTTCGACAGACAGAACAAAAATTGACAAACTTGGCATCATATTGAAGCTCCATCCTTCGCCCAAAAAATATCGAAAAATTGGCAACAAACGTTAATTTTTTCACCCTGAAATCAACAATTTTCTACAGGGGGAGGGGGTCAACAAAAACCGTCCTCTCATGACAAGATCGGTTCCACGCATGCGGCAGATGACGTCATGACCTGATTTAGTTTAAATAGTTGAAGAACTGACTAAATTTCATGAACGTCATGTCAGCTCAGTTGGTTAGAGCGTTGGTTCATTATCTAAACGTTTTGGGTTGGAATCGTGGTGTCAGATGTCTTTTTTTTTCGATTTTTTTAAATCTAAATATTGAACCAGGGTTATTTAAGCCATTTTTCACGTAACGTTCGTTTTCCTTTTTTTTTTTTTTTACTTCGCTTATTCTTAGGTTTTCATTAACACCCCCGACCGACCACACACACCCAAAAACACCCAGGTACTCACCGAGTTTTTAAATTTTAATATCGAAACTGGCTTATTTAAGCCATTTTTCACATGTTTTTTTTTTGGGGGGGGGGTAGTTTTAACGTTCGTTTTTCTGTTTTCTTTTTTGTTTTTGTTTTTTCGATTTTTACATTTAACATCGTTCGTTTGCCTTACGTTAGTTTTTTGTGTTCTTTTTTCGATGTTTTGATTACACCCCCCCACCACCACCACCCGGGTACCCCCCCCCCCCCCCCCGCTTAAGTTTTAACGTTCGTTGTTCTGTTTTCTTTTTTTACTTCGTTTATTTTTAGGTTTTTATTAGCAACCACACACACCTCCAAACACTCGGGCAACGCCGGGTACCCCCCCCCCACCCCCGCTAGTCTAATATATAAAAGGCAAAATGGGCACGAGCATTTGTGTATGTCCACGAAAGGCTTTGTTTGTCGGTTTCTCTTGCGTCGGTTAGATTTCAGAAGTTTTTGCATATTTCCTAGATCGTCTCTATCTTTTTTTTATTGAGTTGTAAAAAATTCCCTCGTTTCGAATGTTTGTTTGTCTTTTTCGTATAAATAAAGCAAAACTATTCAAACACAAAGGCCAACTCATGGCCTTCTTGGCCAGGAAGTGGCCTTGTGCCTAAGTGTTTTTATTCAGTTTGAACTTGCATTGTAATTTTAGACTGCATAAAAGATTTAATATCTCAAAGTGTAGTATCTGTTCTGCAGATGCTGCAATTAAAGTAATATGTTGGGACAACCCCATACATCAGACCATTGGTCTTGAAGCAATCAGTGTTTGGTAAATGTGGGGGGAAATCCTTCGTACCAGACAATTTTTACCCTACCAGAGTGCCCCTTTGGAGGAGCTGGTTCCCCCTCCCCCCTCTCTCCACATTCAAAAACGACTTTGTGTCTAATTTGCTCTCGTTGGGAAGCAAATAAATAGCAGGCCAAACCAACTGGCCCTCAAACCGGGTAATATCTGTTCTGTAATTGGTCCTTTGTCAATGTAGGGGAAACCCTTCATACTGAGACAATTACTATTCATTTAGATACTGCCAAAGTGCTCCCTTTTTGGGGGGTAACTGCTTTTCCCCCACATTAAAAACGACCTCCGTGGGAGGTTTAAAAGCAATGCCATTTCTGCAAGTCACTTTTTGATTGTTTACGTTAAATTTGACGCTTTCCAGTTCCGGTCGCATTGTGGAGTACGGGTAAGACGTCAGGTTTTCTTCCACTTTCTTTTTCGCCTTCGCATCACAGGTTCGAGCCTGCCTGCCTACTACTACTTTTTTTCTTTTCCTTTTTTTTTTTGCTCACCCGGGCAACGCCGGGAACCCAGGCTAGTGATAAATAAGATAAAATCCAATTTCGAATTTAATTAGGATAAATCAAATAAAATACAATTTCAAGTTGTGATAAATAAAATAAAATATAATTTCAAATTTAATTATGATAAATCCAATAAAATCCAATTTCAAATTATAATAAATAAAATAAAATCCAATTTCAAATTTAATTATGATGAATCAAATAAAATACAATTTCAAGTTATAATAAATAAAATAAATTCCAATTTCAAATTTAATTATGATAAATTAAATAAAATACAATTTCAAGTTATGATAAATAAAATAAAATACAATTTCAAATCTAAGTATTATAAATCAAATAAAAAGCAATTTTAACTTTAAACATTACAAACCAAATTAAATACAATTTCAAATGTAAGTATTATAACCTTATAGGACCTACTTTTACTTTTTATATTCATTATATTCAGTAAATATGGTTTGAGTGCAGAAAGAAGTTCGAATTTTGTCAACGAATCCCTCGGGATGAAGGAGGTGTTATACTGCATTTTCATTATCTTTAGGAGTGTCTGCTCACCTGTATCAAAACTTTAGCTACTGTTTGAAATCAACTTTCAGTCGCTAAACGTACAGATTAAAAATGGCCGCATCTTTGAAATGTCTCACCGGAAGCAGCTATAAATTGTGATTTATTCTACAGCACTTAGTAACCAGACGAAGTCTTACAGTTAATTCAAAAACAGTACAAACGAATCTTTAAAAGCAATCAGTGTTTTTTGCCAGATAAAAAAATAATTTCCACACGAAGAATTCCTCCGGTGAAAAGAAACACAAATAAAAGAAGAACTAATAGTCCAACCGAAACGTGAAGACAAAACAGAAGATAATCTTTTACAATTTCAAAAGATGTCATTATTACAGAGACATTAAGGCCACAAAAGAATAATAATTATAAAATTGATTTCAACTGAGGCAAAGAACAAGGTTATAAATTGATGCTGTCTTGTCATTGAATCATTTCTCTGTAAAAAAAAAAAGGATTTTTGTTTTTTTACAATTAAAAACAATCTATTTAGGAATTTATTTTCAAAATGATTCACGGTAATAAACACAAAAGCTACTCTATGAAAGTAGTTGGTTTTTTTTTTGGGGGGGGGGGTTCATGAAGATAACGTAAAAAATGTCATAATTATATAATTAAACTTTGGCATTTATAATAGGATGTTGAGCTGTTTTATAAAACTTTGAAATGATTGTATAATTTTGTTTATTCATTCGTTCATGTATTCATCATGTTTAAATTCGCTGCTGCTGCTGCTGCTGCTGCTGCTAATAATAATAATAATAATAAGAAGAAGAAGAAGAAGAAGAAGAAGAAGAAGAAGAAGAAGAAGAAGAAGTGAAGAGATATGAAAAGAGAAATGAACAGGTTGTTTGGTTTGGATGAAAATAAGTTCTATGAATAGACTTAAAAGACGGTAAAATTACATAAAGGATATACCAAAGTCAAAATCGTGTAGACAAACACTTGACAAACAGTGTCCTGCCAAAAGAAAACATCAAAGGGCACTTGCCTGCTATTTTACTGTTGTGGAAACTGCTGACAGGCATTTTGGCAGATGAGATTTACCAATATCTGGAACAGCAAGAGATCTTACTGGAGGAACAAAAAGGATATAGACGAGGTATTAGAGGCACCAGGGATCAATTGCTTATTGATAGGACAATATTTCGGCATTATAAGAGAAGAGCCACAAATATATGGATGGATTACAGCAAAACATATGATCTGGTTCCAACTGGTTTAGGGAATGTATGAAACTATTTGGAATAGCAGCGAATGTGCGAGATTTTATGGAGAGAAGTATGAAACAATGGACATTCTCATTGATATCAAATGGAGAAGATCTTAGGGAAGTTCATGTGAAGAGAGGGATTTTTCAAGGGGACAGATTGTCGTCATTGTTGTTTGTTTGAGTATAGTACCGTTGTCGTTCATATTACGAAAGGTAAATGCATGTCATGAGTGGAGAAAGAAGGAGTACATGGTAAACCATTTATTATTTATGGATTACTTAAAGTTGTATGCAAAAAATGAAGAGCAGCTAAGTATGCTTGTGAGGACTGTTCAAATGTTTAGTAATGACATAGGTATGGAATTTGCCCTGAAATTAAATAGGGAAAATTGTTGAAAATGAAGGCATAAAGCTTTGAATGGGGAAAATGATAAAAGAGGCTGGAGAATAATGGTGCACTTAATTAGGAATTGTGGAATTAGATAAAATAATAGAAGCTGAAATGAAGGAAATAATAGGAAAAGAATACAAGAGAAGAGTATGGTTAGTTTTTAGGTCAAGATTGAATGGGAAAAACAAGATATCCTCAGTAAACACATGGGCAGTAGGTATATTTCGATATTGGTTGTCTATTATTCAATGGAAAGAAAATGAGCTGGAAAATATAGACAAGAAAACAAGAAAAAACAATAACGATGAATGGAGCTCTTCACCCAAAGAGTGATGTCGATAGGTTATATGTGAAAAGAAAAGAGAGAGGACGAGGATTAATAGGTGTAAAGCGATGCATAAAAGAAAATAGTTTCAAAGTTTGCATCTCCATCTATGGAATTTGGCATTGTTGTTTGATCTTAGCATGGTACCCTTGTCGTTCATATTACAAAAAGTAAATGCATGTTAGGAGTGGGGAAAGAAGGAGTACTGTGTAAACCATTTATTATATATGGATGGCTTAAAGTTGCACGCAAAGAACGAAGACCAGCTAAGTATGTTTGTGAGAACTGCTCAAATGTAATGACATAGCTATGGAATTTGACATGAAGAAGTGTGGTACTCTGAAAGTGAAAAGGGGAAATATTGTTGAAAATAAATTAATAAAGCTTTGAATGGGGAAATGATGAAAGAATTTGAACAATAAGGATACACCTACTTAAGAATTGTGGAATTAGATAAAATGTAAGAAGTTGAAATAAAAGAAATAATAGCAAAAGAATACAAGAGAATACTGTGGTTGAATTTTAGGTCAAGATAGAATGGGAGAAAGAAAATATCTGCAGTAAACACATGGGTAGTAGTTATATTTCGATATGTGGCGGGTATTTTTCAATGGAAATGAAAATGAATTAAAAGATATGGACAGGAAGACAATAAGAATAGGAGAATGAATGGAGCTCTTCAACCAACGAGTGATGTTGATAGGTTATACGCGAAAAGAAAAGAGATAGAACAAGGATTAATAGGTTTAGGACGATGCAGAAAATGAGAAGAAAATAGTTTAAGAGTTTACATCTCTAACCGTAAGAAAAAGCTTATAAAGGGTGTGTCAAAATTTGAAAATTGGCAAGAGAATCAAACTATTATGGAACAAAGAATGTAAGGCAATAAATGGACAAAAAGCGAAAGACAAGCGGATTGAGAAGAAAATGCGTTCAATTCAATAGAGATTTACCAGAGATAGTGGACAAGGAAAAAAAACCTGGCGATGATTGTCAAAATATAACTTGAAGATTGGAACAGAAACCCTAATATGTGATGAATGCCGCACAAGAGCAAGTACTCAGAGAGAACTTGAATGCCTACTAGACACTATCCTCGATCATCTAAGGTTTCTCTGTACAAGAGTTTGCCAGAACAACCTGGCATGAGGTTACTTTTCCTAGAAATAAACCATCATCATCATATCTTATCACAATAGAAATTAACCCATCGCATGGCGGTGCTGTTTGCCTCCTTAAGGTCTTGGTTTGAGCAATGAGGACCCAATCGGCAGTTTTCCCCAAGATAGTGCATCATTTGTACCTCTCTACATGGACATAAAGGTGAGGTGTCTAGGCCTCACTTGTGGAGATTGTCTTTTGTTTTGCCTTCTTTGGCTCTGGCTCTATTTAGAGTCACCCAGTTTTTTCTACCAAGGTTTGAACCCTGGGGGGGGTTCTTTTGGGTCTGGTAGAGCTTCATTTTTATTCCTGCTGTTATAGTCTCGCCATCGTTCCATCCTATATACCCATTACCAGAGGTGGTAAAAGGAGAAGTAAACCCTGACCAAATATTCAAAATCACATTTCGTATTCGCTGCCCAAATAAGATCTCCTTTTTATGGCTAACTCACATTAGCTTTTATGAGGAATGGTGCACCTTCTCCAAGTGATGTTATCTCAAGTAATAGCACGAAGCTTGGTACTCCACCAGACTAGATAAATTCTTGTCCTGGAATCCAGTAAAACCCAGAGACCAAAATGAAAGATATACTGCAACGTATGAAAATGGTTAATTGGGGAGAAGGAAATTATGTTCTCAATTATGTTCTCTCAAACACTGAGTTAGTAAACTAACTCAGTGTTTGAGAGATAAAGAACTTTAATGGAACATTCGAATATCTATGTATCTCATATAGAGTTCAAGTATTAGCCCCAGGTTGTGGGCCTCTTGATTTCTGAGAACTTCAACTGAAGTAAAATAAAACAAATTATGTGAAGTACCACATTGATAAAATGTCTGAAAGTCCCCTGCGTCGACTGTGTGGGCAGACAGGTGAGAATCTATAACATCTTGTCGGTAGTTGTTAGCTGAAACGGAGTGCAAGGGGCAACATGATAATATTGCGAGAAATGTCCATTAGACTCTGTGGACAAGGAAACGTAGATTCCATGAACACAGTTTCTTTCTTAGAACTGCACGCCTGTGGAACTGTTTTCCATTTGCCTGCTTTCCAGCTGACTACGATATGGTTGCCTTCAAGTCCAACGTAACAAGTTCTTGATGAGCCGTTCCACTTAAGTTAACAAATTTAACGCATTTCCATTACTAACGATTACTATATTGACCAGTGGACCGCAGTACACTCTTTAACTCTTATCCTCGAGTGGCCTCTGGGCCTTGATAAGTGGTGATGCCTCTGTAAAAAAATGATCAAGCAAATAATATGTTAATTCAGAAGGTTAGATGTTTAATCCAGTAAAAGTGATGGTTAAAAAAAATGTCTTAGAAGAACAAAAAAAAAAAGCAACTCCTGTGAAGAAATTATATACCAAAAATCTAAACAAGGAATAAGTCATAAGGAAGATAATTTCGTCCATTTTATAAACTGACCAAAGAACTCAGATATAACAAAAAAAACAACCGTCTATCATATTGATACCACATCTCACATTTCAGTGTATATATTTTCACATTTCAGTGTATATATTTTCACATTACAGTGTATATATTTTAACATTACAGTGTATACATTTTCACATTACAGTGTATATATTTTCACATTACAGTGTATACATTTTCACATTACAGTGTATACATTTTCACATTACAGTGTATACATTTTCACATTACAGTGTATATATTTTCACATTACAGTGTATATATTTTCACATTACAGTGTATATATTTTCACATTATAGTGTATATATTTTCACATTACAGTGTATATATTTTCACATTACAGTATATACATTTTCACATTATAGTGTATATATTTTCACATTATAGTGTATATATTTTCACATTACAGTGTATATATTTTCACATTACAATGTATACATTTTCACATTACAGTGTATACATTTTCACATTACAGTGTATATATTTTCACATTACAGTGTACATATTTTCACATTACAGTGTATATATTTTCAGATTACAGTGTATACATTTTCACATTATAGTGTATATATTTTCACATTATAGTGTATATATTTTCACATTACAGTGTATACATTTTCACATTACAATGTATACATTTTCACATTACAGTGTATATATTTTCAGATTACAGTGTATACATTTTCACATTACAATGTATACATTTTCACATTACAGTGTATATATTTTCAGATTACAGTGTATACATTTTCACATTACAGTGTATACATTTTCACATTACAGTGTATACATTTTTACATTACAGTGTATATATTTTCACATTACAGTGTATACATTTTCACATTACAGTGTATACATTTTTACATTACAGTGTATATATTTTCACATTACAGTGTATACATTTTCACATTACAGTGTATATATTTTCACATTACAGTGTATATATTTTCACATTACAATGTATACATTTTCACATTACAGTGTATACATTTTCACATTACAGTGTATATATTTTCACATTACAGTGTACATATTTTCACATTACAGTGTATATATTTTCACATTACAGTGTATACATTTTCACATTATAGTGTATATATTTTCACATTATAGTGTATATATTTTCACATTACAGTGTATACATTTTCACATTACAATGTATACATTTTCACATTACAGTGTATATATTTTCAGATTACAGTGTATACATTTTCACATTACAATGTATACATTTTTACATTACAGTGTATATATTTTCAGATTACAGTGTATACATTTTCACATTACAGTGTATACATTTTCACATTACAGTGTATACATTTTTACATTACAGTGTATATATTTTCACATTACAGTGTATACATTTTCACATTACAGTGTATACATTTTTACATTACAGTGTATATATTTTCACATTACAGTGTATACATTTTCACATTACAGTGTATATATTTTCACATTACAGTGTATATATTTTCACATTACAGTGTATATATTTTCACATTACAGTGTATACATTTTCACATTACAGTGTATATATTTTCACATTACAGTGTATACATTTTCAAATTACAGTGTGTATATTTTCACATTTCAGTGTATATATTTTCACATTACAGTGTATACATTTTCACATTACAGTGTATATATTTTCACATTTCAGTGTATACATTTTCACATTACAGTGTATATATTTTCACATTACAGTGTATACATTTTCACATTACAGTGTATATATTTTCACATT
The DNA here is from genome assembly GCF_053919585.1 of Euprymna scolopes. Lineage (NCBI taxonomy): Eukaryota > Metazoa > Mollusca > Cephalopoda > Sepiida > Sepiolidae > Euprymna > Euprymna scolopes. The sequence goes on along the minus strand of NC_136489.1, from coordinate 119,997,052 downwards.
ACAGTGTATACATTTTCACATTACAGTGTATATATTTTCACATTACAGTGTATACATTTTCAAATTACAGTGTGTATATTTTCACATTTCAGTGTATATATTTTCACATTACAGTGTATACATTTTCACATTACAGTGTATATATTTTCACATTTCAGTGTATACATTTTCACATTACAGTGTATATATTTTCACATTAGAGTGTATACATTTTCACATTACAGTGTATATATTTTCACATTACAGTGTATACATTTTCAAATTACAGTGTGTATATTTTCACATTTCAGTGTATATATTTTCACATTACAGTGTATACATTTTCACATTACAGTGTATATATTTTCACATTTCAGTGTATACATTTTCACATTACAGTGTATATATTTTCACATTAGAGTGCACGAGAGTGGTACCAATAAAACTAGCAATCTTTCGTGTTCCAGAATTTATTTTTCTATGCAGGCACCACCATTCTCAATGCACTTTTTACAAGAATTCAATGACACATATGTGCTTCTGACGCACATACATGACGGGGATTCCTTCCTTAGATACCGTTAATATCTGCAACAGAGCGATGAAGCTTTTAGGACATGAATGCATAAGTTCTGTCATCATAACAATGCAATTTGCAATCCCCATCTGATCCATTCAAACGGAATAAAAAAAATAGGAGGCATTATTTTCAGCAAGTCTCTCGTAACATTTCAAAGTCAAAAGCTATCCTACGGTAAGTGTTAGATAGATAGATTCCAACCCAGAAAACAACAATTCTTTCCCTTTTGTCAGAAACATCGCTCACGGAAAGTGAAAAGTAAAGGATAAAATAAAGGATTATTTTATAAATATTTAATTGATTTTGCAAACTCACATTTTTCAGTTTCAAACGATCTAACACAAGCTCTACGGGTGGCATTTTTTTCTAATGTATAAATATAAAAGCGAAAATGTATGTATGTGTATTTACTTTTTCTGTGTGCCTACAAAAGGCTTCTTTCAGAGAAGCGGTCGGTCGGTTCACAACTTTTTAAAACTTTTTATATCTCATATAAATCATAATATCTCACAGTTAACAACGAAGCTCGCCTGTCTATTTAATTTGCTCAATTTCGGGAAAATAATTATTCAACATTTGTCACTCGCCGCATGTGGGTTAGTCTTTTTCCTCTAACATCTTGGGGGGGGAAGCGTTCAGCAGTAAATACTATCCCGCAATCAAACTTGACCTCATTAACTCATTAAAACGAGTACCTGCTAAATCCAAGTAATTAGATAAATTCAAACGTGTTTCTGTAAGCATGTCGCGGTGGGGCAATCTTTAACGTCGCACTTTTTTTTTTTTCACAACTTTGCCTCGATGGTTCGGGTTCGATCCTCATGCTTACTTTTTTTTAACCTCCCCCCATACACACACCTCCAAACACCCGGGCAACGCCGGGTACCCCTCGCTAGTCTATTATATAAATCTCACCTTTCTGTTTAAATGTATGTATGTATGTATGTATGCCTAAAACTGTCAGCAGAGGCGACGGATTTTCCTGAGATCAGAATCGTTTTGAAGCTCGACCCTTTGAATGAGAAATATCGAAAAATTGGCTAATAACATTAATTCCTTTCACCTCAACTGGGCACTTTTCTACAAGGAGGGATCGGTTTTTTTGCCGATATTTTCGAAAGTATCCCTTCTTTTCGATTAACTAGCCTTAATTTAAACCTTTGCCGCTTTTGGTTTGGCGATGGACACAATGGAATAGATGTCACACTTTCTTTTTTCACGTTCTTTTCCTCGTTCGTGGTACAGGTTCAAGCCTGCCTGCCTACTACCACTTTTTTTTTATTTGCTAAACATACACCTCAGCACCTAGGCAACGCCGAGCATCCAGGCTAGTCTATCATATAAAGCCCAAAATGGACGCGAGCGTTTGTGTATGTCCACGAAAGGCTTTCCGCATCAGGTTTCTCGCGTCGGTTAGATTCCATAAGAAGTTTTTGCATACTTCCCATATCGTAATATCTCAGATTCACAAACGGACATCGTTTCTATCTTTTTTTGATCGAGTTAATCGAAATTCCCACCGTGCGGTCATCTTCAGTGTTTGTTTGTCTTTTTCGTATAAATAAAGTGAAACTATTCAAACGCAAACGCCTGGCCTTTGGGCCAGGTAGTATCTGTTCTGTAATTGGTCCTTGGTCAACGTAGGGGAAACCCTTCATAGTGAGACAATTACTATTTATTTGGATACAGCTAGAGTGCCTAATTTACTTTCGTAGGAAGTTTAAAAGCAACGCCATTTCTGCAAGCCATCTTTTGTTTTTCATTGACTACGTTAAATTTGTACGCTTTAGACTTCCGGTCGCGTCATAGAGTAGCGGTAAGATGTCAGATTTTCTTTCACTTTCTTTTCCGCCTTCCTCTCACGGGTTCGAGCCTCCCTGCCTACTACCACTTTTTTTTTTATTCGCTCAACACACACCTCCAAAACCCGGGCAACGCCGGGAACACAGGCTAGTCTATAATATAAATCTCACTTGTCTGTTTAAATGTATGTATGTATGTATGTATGTATGTATGTATGCTTAAAACTTCCGACAGAGGCGACGGATTTTTACGAAATTAGTATCGTTTGGAAGCTCGATCCTCTGAACAATAAATAATAAAAATTGGCTAAAAACATTAATTCCTTCGCCCTCAACTGGGCACTTTTCTACAAGGAGGAATTGCTTTTTTTTTTTTCAACAATATCTTCGAAAGTCATCCCCTCTTTTTTACTGACTACCCTTAATTTAAACCTTTGCCACTTCCAGTTTGGCATGGACGCAACGGCATAGACGTCACCGTTTTTTTTGGGGGGGGGAGGGGTTCACGTTCTTTTCCTTCTTCGCCGTACAGGTTCGTGCCTGCCTATTACCTTTTTTTTTTTTTTTTTTTTTTTTTTTTACTCACCACACACCTCCAAACACTCGGGCAATGCCGGGCACCCAGGCTAGTGTGTTATAAATTAAAGATAACATTTTTGAATGACGTGTGTGTGTCTGTCAAAACAAGAAAGACCTCCCAATCATCCTTTTGTTTTGTTTGAGTTGATTTCTTCCGTGTGTGCACGAACGGCGGACAAATCTAATAATATCAAATTGATGGCTTCCACAAAATTCTCCTAAAGGAGTAAAATGAGCTTGTTTATCAAATAATGCAATGGAAAATCACTTTGTACTGGCAACAACTATTTACTACCTCAAAATATCTACTAATAATGTTGAAGACCTTTCAACTTAAACCATCAATCATCATAAATTTCGATTGGAAATTGAACTTCAAGTGCTTATCTTTAAAATGTTATTTTATCAAATTTACTATTACTAGGGGGTGGGGCGCCTGGCTTTGCCCTGGCGTAAAATGCATTTAAATATGATATTTTAATTTGTCCAGATTTCGTATACATTATTATAGAGTTATGATTTCAAAAGTAAAAAAAAAACATATTTAGGTGCCATCAGCTAGAATCGAAACCGAAAGTGTAGCATTTAAATCCAGTGACGTTACCACTACACCAACGTGACACGCATATAAACTGGCTAAAAACTAAAAATTAAAAATAAACTTAGATGAATGTGGAAAATGTATAACGATTTTTTTCAATTTTGATCCATTTTTGACACCTCAAAAACAATTTTAACCAGCTAACGACCCACAAAAGAACAGACCGTAAAAAAATCCAATCATTTGAGGCCGCTAGCGCCGCTCTTCGATTTTTACTGTCAGTTGAGATAGAGTTTGAAAATATGGAGACAGACAGACCAACAGAGAGACAGACTGACATCCAGCCAGATATATAGCCGTTCATATAATACTACTTCATATGATATTCTATCATAGTACTATTTATATATCTACTATTTCATGAAGCTATATTAAAGTAGTATTTTATTCTATATTCTATTATAGTATTATTTTATATAATACTATCACAGTTATTCCCCTTGGTTTTCTGGTTTGAAAATTAAAGGTTTCAGATTTACGATAATAATAAGTAAATTTAAGTTAAATAAAATATAAATTGAAATGAAAATAAACTAAATAATTACATTTTAAATTATATTTTTAAATAGTACAGTATTAACGACGATGTCGAATAAGTAATATAACCGAGCTAATTATTTAAAATGATTTAATTTAATGTGATATGCTAATAACCATAACTCAGTCGATGTATATGTGATGTGAAGAATCCTATATCTAGAAGTTACACATAAAAATAAATGTCTCCTTTGACAGAAGTATCCTACAATGGGCATTAATATTTCTTGACCAGGCGAGGTGTACACACACTATAGACACTTTATATTTCTTTGATCATGGGGAGTTTTACACACAGACAAACACACACATGAACTCTATTACTTTATATATATATATATATATATATATATATATATATAGAGAGAGAGAGAGAGAGAGAGAGAGAGATACACTGTTATAATATTATTTCATATAATATACTAGCCTAGTTGCCCGGCGTTGTCCGGGTGTTTGGAGGTGTGCGTTGAGCAAAAAAAAAGTTGTAGTAGGCAGGCAGGCAAGCAGGCTCGAACCCATGACGCGAAGGCGGAAAAGAAAGTGGAGGTGTGTGTAAGAGTGTTGGTTGAGCAAAAAAAAAAAAAAGAAAACAGGAAAATTGCGAGTGCAAAAAAAAAAAAAAAAGTTGTAGTAGGCAACCTGTACCGCAAAGAAGGAAAAGAAAGTGAAAAAAAAAATGACGCGTCAACCATTGCACCCCCCCCATCGCCAAACCAGAAGTGACGTAGGTTTAAATTAAGGCTAGACAATCGAAAAATGGCGATGACTTTTAAAAATAGCGTCAAAAAAAAAAGCGACCCATCCCAGTAGAAAAGTGTCCAGTTTAGGGTGAAGGAATTAATGTTTTTTTAATTTTTCCATATTTGTCATCCGAAGGGTCGAGCTTCAAAATGATACAAATTTCGTGAAAATCTGTCACCTCTGTCGAAAGTTTTAGGCAGACATACAAACATACATACATACACACAGTAACAGACAGGTTTATTTATATAAAAGATTATTATAGTACTACTTTAAATCATACTATTAATCTATTATTTCATAAGATATTCTACGAAAGAATGTTCCAAAAGTAATGCTGCTTATTTTTTTATTCCATCTGATTGGAGTAGATTGCAAATTTTATTGTTATAATGACTGAACTTATACATTCATGCCCTGAAATGTTCATCTCTCTATTGCAGATATTGATGGTGTGAGACTCTAAGAAAACAATCCCTGCCATGGGCGTGCGTCAGAAGCGGAAATGCGCCATTGAATTCCATAATGCAGAAAAAGTTGAACAAATCAACATTAACCGGCGCTTGCTTAACATTTACGAAACCAATGCACTTGATATCAGCACAAGAACGACATGTTTCTTGACCAGATTGTAACTTGTTATGAAAAGTGGGTTCTTTACGACAACCTGCAATGTCCAGCTCAGTGGTTAGACGCCGACAAAGCTCCACAACACTTTCACAAGCTAGAGTTGCACCAAAAGAATGTCACACTGACTGTTTGGTGGTCTACGACCGGTTTCATTCATTACAGCTTTTTGGAGGCAGGTGAAACAATTACTGCGGCAAAGTACTGTCAACAAATGGATGAAATGCATCAGAAACTTTGACAACATCTAGTATTAGTTAACAGAAAAAGCCCAATTCTCCACCACAACAATGCCTGAATGCATGTTGCTAAACCGACTCTGCAGAAGTTGAACGAATTGGGCTATGAAACTCTGCCTCATCCGCCATACTCTCCAGACCTCTCACCTACAGACTACAACTTTTCCAAGCATCTCGACAACTTTCTGCATGAGAAATGCTTCAAAAACCCAAGTGATATCAAAAACGCCTTCAGCGACTTCATCACCACCAGAACACAAGATTTTTACGTTACTGGCATAGATACACTTGTTTTGCGTTGGCAAAAGTGTGTTGATTCTGATGGTGCTTATTTTGATCAATAAATTTTTGCTTGAGCCGAGATATGTCTATCTGAATTTAAAAGTTACAAACCACAAGAACTTTCTTGTCAACCTGATACATAGACGGTTAAGAGGGAGATAAATGACTTGTTCAGTTAATTATAGATAATGGCGAATTAGAATAAGTAAAACAGAATCTTTTCAAACATAACTCAATCCCAGAACTAAAGTACCTTTTAGCATGTATTTTACGTGATTAAACTATACTAGCATGACCCGTGGAAATCCCATAGTTGTATCTCTTATCTGTTGTATATTGCTACTGTGTTTAAAATGATTTCCGTTCTATGAATATCCAACGTTGAATCAAACTGCACAACATTATTGTACCACCTTTGCTCAAACCAGAACATACTTGATTATTCTACACTAAGTACTTTAGATAATATAGTTTCAGAATATATTTGGTTATGGGAGTCTATCTTCAAAACTCTTGTAGGAGTTTGTGACACATTTCAATTCTATGGACGCCCGGTACAAACACAAGCCCCACGATATTTATCATCTTTAGACAGAATAGATGTCAAATTTTGAACCTAGCCAAAAAAAAACTCTATTTTAGTTTGGAGTTCATGTTTGGCACAATAGCAACATCACATAAAATATTTTGATTTTGTCTTGCATTTTCAGTGATCGGACTATACTATCCTTTAAAAAAAAGAGGTAGAGAGTAATAACGTACTATGAACGTGAAATAATTGCCTTAGCATATCATTATGTAGATTTCATAAATTCTACTCTTAAACAACTTTTTATAAAAGATTACTATTAACTCTTGATCTGAAATGAAACACATACATCAAATCTATTGCCAAGATGGTTGGATCATTCTACCGCTCCAGTAAATATCTCTCTCTGCCGATGCGAGCCTCTACTTGTATAAGTGGCAAATACGCCTCAGTATGGAGTACTGTTGACACATCTGGGCAGGAGCTCCTATCCTGCCTTGACAGAGTTCATAACCGGCTTCAAAACCTAGTAGGTGATGCCATTTTCTCTTCCCTGCAACCTCTTTCCCACAGAAGCGATGTTGTGAGTCTTTCTCCTGTCTCTGCTCTATTGTTATTTTCCTGGTGCATGCTCGTCTAAGCTTCAATCTACGGCCCTTCCTACAAGCTATAAAAAACACCCAACTATCTACAACCACTATCAACAATTTTCCCTATTCATGTCTAAATCTAAACATGGATTCCATAAACAACTCTTATCTAGATCTGCCCGCCTGTGGAACTCTGTTCCGTTAACCTACTTTCCAGCTGACTACAAAAATGGTCATCTTCAAGTCCAATGTAAATAAATTCAACCGTCCCTTAAATAATCAAATCATACATAATTTCTACCGCTAACAATTACTATGCTGTTGCCCCGGTGACCACCATGCACTCATCAACCCTTATTCTTGAGTGGCTTTCAAGCCTTGATAATGGTGACTTCCTTGAGTAAAAAAAATAACAACAATTTTTGCATCATTACTTGTGAACTCTATAAATGCTCAAACATGTAACAATTAGTATCATTTTCTTACATCTTGTTTACCTTCAAATAAGCACTGAATATTTATTGTCGTAAAATAATCAATTTTTAATTATTCTACACCTTCAATTAATAATTTCGGAGGTAAAATTTGGCATACTCCTGTTAAAGTTTCCCACTCCAAATTCAACACACTGCTTTCAAAGCTTGCAACTCAAACTGGCAGCATTTCATTTGCATATGAGATGACGAGGAATCTTATTACTTCATGAGATCGCAAGCATATATTTAGTAGTAGTCGTTTTCTTTTTATTCATTTATTCTTTTCGTCTGCCAACAGACACTACATTCTGCACCAAATCAGGTTTGTACCAATTGTTTAGGCATTTAATCACATTTTTTGGTCGTATTTTTAAATATAAGTAACAAATATTAAATTCACAAATCAAATACATGCTCTTTCGCTTGTGGGCCCAATATTTTTTTTTTTTTTTTTTTTCAAGTCTTGAAACAATGTTCATTTTTTGAGCTTGTTATAAAATCAAAAATTGAAACTGTCTTTTTTAATTAAACTTTTCTTTTATTTTGATGCAATGAATATGAGTACTACCGGGTTCCTTCTCACGAGAATATGATTGGCTGATTAAGCCATGAATTCTGATTGGTAGATCAGCTTAGAGAGTCATTGGAAGGTACACCAAAGGCCTTACACTGAAGGATATATCAGCTCCAACCAGGAACACATTCAGATTATTACGCAAATATTATAGTGAAGACCATTCAGCTATTTCAAACAAATAGATCCATTTAATAGGACACATCACATTTATAAATTGAAAGATTATATTTTTGCAAAAGATAGATATCATAAAGAAGACCAATGACCAAGTTCTCTCTGATTCTCTCTTCTCTGATCTTGAGCATGTGGTACAATGGGGAAAGAGGTGGTTGGTTAATTTTAATGCATCTAAAACAAAGCTTTCATCTTTACATCATAAACACTCTGATCCCCATCTGATATCAATTGAAATGAATGGCTCTCGTCTTGGGGAAGCTCCATGTTTTGACAAGCTTCTGGGTTTGACCTTTACTTCTGATCTAAAATGGAACGCGTACATCCAATCTGTTGCCAAAGTCTCCGGAAAAATGGTGAGATCCTCCTACCACTCCAGTAGATATCTCACTGCTGATACAATTCTCTATCTATATAAAAGCCAAGTACGTCCAAGGATGGAGTACTGTTGCCACATCTGGGAAGGAGGTGCTAGAAGCAGCTTATCCTGCCTTGACAGAGTTCAAAATAGTGGGGGATGTCTTTTTCTCTTCCCTGCAACCTCTTTCCCACAGAAGAGACGTTGCGAGCCTGTTTCTGCTTTATCGTTATTTTCATAGCAAGTGCTCATTTGAGCTCCAATCTATGGTCCCCCCCTCGCCAAACTTTCATGAAAAACACTCATCTAGCCGAAACCACTGTCAATAATTTTCCCCACTCTTTATCTGTGCCTAAGCCAAAACGTAGATTCCATGAACAAAGCTTCTTTCTTAGAACTGCACGTCTGTGGAACTCTCTTCCGTTTGCCTGTTTCCAGCTGACTACAATTTGGTAGTCTTCAAGTCCAATGTAAACAAATTTTTGATGAACCGTCCTCTTAAGTAATCCAATTTACCAAATTTCCACTACCAATGATTACTATGATATTATCCCTTTGACTACTTTACACTCAATAACCTTTATCCTCGAGTGGCCTCTGGGCCTTGATATGTAGTGACTCCTATGTAAGAAAAAAAAATTAAATAAGAGGTGAGGAACCTTCTTGATGATTAATTTGAACGATGGAGAGATAGAGATCAAAAAAGTACATTAGACTCAACGAGGATTATTTTGAAAGAGTACCTAATTAGTCTGTTTGTATTAGTTAGAGTTTTCGGACTACTTTTCTAATCCTGAGTGGTATTCATGCAACGTTTCGACCGTGATAACCACTGACTTTCTTCTAGTCTGTCTTGTCGAACTCGGTAATCTTTCTGCCAAATTCAGGAATTTAGAACAGAACCCTTTTATTTAATCCAGGGGGTGGGGGCGTAGCATGTTTATTATTTCGTCAGCCATGATTGGGTACAAGTCTTAAGTCGCAATAGTATTATTGGTATCGCTCGCACTGAGGATTGAACTTCTTTAAACATCAAGAAGAATGTCACTTACAACTGAATTTCCCCTAGTACGTTATACATTATGCCAGTCTACAAGAAGGTCGGAGATTCCATCGACCGAAAGGTTGTAAGAATAACATTCAAGATGAGAACAGTAGTCTAAAGAATCCAAATAATAAAAATTATCCATCCTTATTGTTGTATAGCCGGGTGTTCATATTGTGGAGAGACGGTCACATGTAATACAATGCGAGGGGAAGAAGAGAGAGGGAGAACAACATTCATACATTTTACAGTCTGTGGACTTATTACATATATTTAGAGAGGAGGGTTATCAGTTCTTATGACACAGGAGGAGAGGGGACAGTCATTACTTAGATAGAGAGGGGGACACATTTCTTAGATGAGTTATACACAAAGTTCATTATAACAACGAGGGAGACAATGTTCATAAAAAGATTATTACACATTGCCTTCAATTTGATAGAAAGATGACACAACACGCAGTTACAAAATATGATGTGTTCTTTTATTACATTCGACCGGTCGCAATGATGATGACATCCAGGAATTCAAAGTCGACTACATGATTAAAAACTTCCCCCCTCGCTTCCAAAGGGACCCTCTTCTGACCAATGTCAGCTCTGTCTCCTATCTTCGCCTCCAACTCTGTCTCCCGTCTGTTTAACTCATCTTCGACTCTAGCTCCTCTATTGAGAATTCATTTCTGTCATGACGTCATACGCATGTCCAAAAACGTTCATGACTCACGTGGCCTGAACATACGTGCTTCGCACATGTCTGCAGACAAGAATTCTTACTAACCTATTTTTCGACCTAACATTTTTTTCAATATGTTTTTAATTTTCTATTGTTCGTTCTTCTAACTGACCTTATTTTAATTCCGTTTTCATAAAAGAATTGAACAATCAACATATCTAAACGATTTTATGTGAAAACTGAACAATCGAAATTCTACATTCCATTTCTGACCCTATTTCTGAACCTTGCTTACAAGGTTCGAATCTCGGTTTATCCTAATCTCATTTTTACTCATCTAATGTTTTTCTTACTTACAACAAAAGGTCCCCTTTTCTTGTAGCATTATCTTTAAAATTAAGAAACATTTAGTTTGGAATTATAATGATTTTTTTTATTTTTTGCAACATTAGTTCTGTTACTTTTCAGACAAATCTGGCAATTATTTCAAATTTTTATGCCTGTATTTTAGATAATAGACCTTATATTCATTTTGTTTTGGAAAAAAAAATCCCATTTTCCGGTAAATGAGTTTTTCTATTGCGTACACAATTCCTATCATCACTTTGCGTTGGCAAAAACTCTACGTAATACTATTTACTAATACAAATATGAACTAATAATCGAAATGACCTTTCAACTTGTAAGCATTAATCATTTACGAATTTCCATTTGAAACTGAATTGCTCATGTTGCTAATTAGAATGCCTCTAGTCATATATTTTCCAAAATGTTTGGGTACAATACAATAAATGTAATAGCTCGTAATTATAGATTGTGATTGATCAGCCATTGTCAAGATGGATAATGCATATAGCAGCTATTTAATCTTATTAATATTATTATTAATAAAATCCGGATGATGAAAAAAAAAAATTTTTTTTAATACCATTACGAAACAATGTATTGAAATCATTATCAAGTCGTTTGCTAGGGGCCCTGTGATTGGATGCAAAATAACCAATCTCATGCTAACTTTTTAGAATCTTCACTAAACCCTATGTGAGTTTTTTTTTTTTTTTTTTTTTTTTTTTTGGTCTCCTGACAAAAGAAGGGTGGACCTGTAAATTCCCCCTTGTCTGTTCATCAGTTCGTCCGTTCGTCAGTCTGTACTTTTCTCAATAAGTATGCCTTGGAATTTTTTGAAATTTTGCACAAACATTATACATGATATGAGTAAAAAAGTAACAGAACAGATTTTCCGGAAAAAAAAACTCTGCTTGCCCCTCTAGGGGTGCCTTTCGTGTTAAAATGGCTAAAATTGACACATTGTGCTTATTAAAAAAATTGATGCCTTGGATTTTTATAAAACTTTCTGAAAAGTTGTAACTAACTGATTTCTATATAATTTTGTTTGTCTATACTTTGCAATAACTCTTGGGTGTGCCCCAAGGGCTCTTTTAGGGCTAAGAAAAACACTCCATTTTTGGAACTATTTTACCATATTTGTCCAAAATTTTCTGCTTATGTCTATTTAGCAGTTTTGCATGGTGCTGAACTCAAATTTATATATGTTAAGGCCTTGAGGACTTTTGGGGGCTAAATGGGGTGGGAGGGGGCAAATGATGGACTTAGTCATTTCTTTTTTTTTTTTTTTGCATGGTGCAGAACTCAAATTTACATATGTTACGGCCTAAAACTGCACCATTTGTTCATTTTTACTAGGATTTGACGTCCCCTGGGGACATTTGCGGCTACATGGGCGGGGAGGGGGGGTAATGCTGAAAGTCATTTTTTTATGTTCACTGTTCACTTACGGGGGACCATGCGTGCTTCACTTGTTTTCAATGCTTCTTCCTCTTTTGGCTGCTAGAAGCAAGTTCGCTTTTATTATCTCTGTCTTCAAGACAACGGAACAGATATACGGGTGCAAGAAGCAACTGTAGCACAAAGTATAAGGCTTTCTATCTCTACAACCCAGCAGAAATGAATTCAGAGGACGAAAAATATAAAAGGATGCATCTTCAGAGATGAGTTCTGCAGATACCAAATCTTTTTGCAGGACACTCATATAAGTTTTGTTATTTTTAATTAAATTTTCATCTGTGTTGTATTCCTTTCTTCACGCCGGCATCACAATAGCTTTACCACTACAAATAATTGAGAAAATCCCAATAAATGCTAAAAAGAAACAAAAAACACTTTACACTTCTATTAATTCATAGTAACGCCGCCCCGATAAGACATAAACGGATTGTTTTTTCTTTAACATTTAAGTCCACTTTAAGATCGGATGATGAAAAAGAAAAAGAGAAACATTTTACTTTGACAAGGAAAATTTTAATTTCGAAAACTCAGATAAAAAGGAGTTTTATTTATCTTAACAAACACATTTGTATGGTGTTATATATATATATATATATATATATATATATATATATATATATATATATATATATATATATATATATATATATATATATACTTCTACCGATAGAAAAATATGTTATTTCTTAGTATTCAGTATTCACTCTAGATATTAATAAATTTGTGTCATGAGTAAGCTGCTGGAATCCATATTAAATAGAGAAATAGTCAAAACCACCTCAGCAGAAATAACTTTCTTAGTGACATGCAATATGGTTTCCTGCTAGATCTACAGTAGATGTGCTACGGGTAATATCTCATAGGATTAGTGAATCTCTCGACAAAGGCTTCCTTTCTAGGGCAATTGATCTCGAAATATTAAAGGCCTTCGATAAGGTATGGCATAAAAGCCTACTACACGAGATTTCCAGCTACAGTATGACTGGAAATGCTTTCTCAATTATTAAATCATTTCTCTCTGATAGGCTCATAAGAGTAGTGGTTGATGGGCAGAAATCAGAAGCTCAGAGTATTAATGCTGGAGTCCCTCAGGGGTCCATCCTGGGCCCAACTCTCTTCCTGATCTACATTAATGATCTCCCAAAACACATACTTAAATCTTTCGTTGACATCTATGCTGATGACACGACCATCTATGGCAACACATCAAAGACCGTAAATGACAAAGTTCTCTCTGATTCTATCTCTTCTGATCTTGAGCACATGTTACAATGGGGAAAGAGGTGGCTGGTTACTTTTAATGCATCTAAAACCAAACTTCTATCTTTACATCTTCAACGCTCTGATCCCCTTCTGGCATCAATTGAAATGGATGGCTCTCGTCTTGGGGAGGCTCCATGTTTTGACAAGCTTCTGGGTTTGACCATTATGCCTGATCTGAAATGGAACACATACATCAAGTCTGTTGCCAAGGTCGCTGGGAAAATGGTGGGATCCTTCTACCGCTCCAGAAGATATCTCGCTACTGATGCAATTCTCTATCTATATAAAAGCCAAGTACGTCCAAGGATGGAATACTGCTGCAACATCTGGGCAGGAGCTGCTAAAAACAGCCTATCCTGCCTTAACAGAGTAAAAAATAGACTTTGTGACTTAGTGGGGGATGCCCTTTTCTCTTCCCTGCAACTTCTTTCCCACAGAAGAGACGTTGCGAGCCTGTCTTTGTTTTATTTTTATTTCCATGGCAAGTGCTCATCTGAACTCCAATCTCTGGTCCCCTCTCGCAATCTTTCATGATAAACACCCATCTAGTTGAAACCACTGTCAATAATTTTCCCCACTTTATCTATGCCTAAATCAAAACATAGATTCCATGAATAAAGCTTCTTTCTCAGAAGTGCACGCCTGTGGAACTCTCTTCTGTTTGCCTGTTTCCCACCTAACTACAACTTGGATGTCTCCAAGTTCAACATAAACAAATTCCTGATGAGCCGCCCCCTTAAGTAAAACACTTTATCAAATTTCCAATGCTAACGATTACTATGATACTATCCCATTGATTACTGTACACGCAATAACCCTTATCCCCGAGTGGCTCCTGAGCCTTGATAAGTGGTGACCACCATTTAAAAATAAATAAATACACCAAAATATAAGTTCAATTTCTCTTTATATATATATATATATATATATATATATATATATATACATATACATATATATATATATATATATATATATATATATATATATATATATATATATATATATTAAACAAATGACTAGATGTAATACATGGATGTGTGCACAGAAATAGATACTTAATTTCACGCACTAGAGCAGATTAGGAAAAAAAAGTAGTAAAAACTAAACGTATAATATAAGGAAAGATAAAAGGTACAAGGGAGGTAATACTAGATATAAAAACTGATACCATGAGAGTGAGCTCCCTTTAAACAGAGGGATCAGGTGGACATATGAATTCAAACACCAAGCAAAAAAGGAATATTATAATAAACACGTATAAATGTAGAAATAAAATTATAAGATAATTGGAAAAAACAAAAAGGAAAAAAGGGGAAATTAAAACAAAAATAAATAATAAATAAATAAATAAAATAAATAAAAATACAAAACTACGGGTTAAAATGGAAAGCTATCTTCACATAACACCAAAAGATGGTGGAAGTGAGGAAGCATAGTTTTGGAAGTCTTTTTACTCAAATACGATGTTCAGCATGTTAAAAATATACCTTGTGTTGTAAAAATCTAATGGAAAAACATCTGAAGAAGTTGGTGGGGACAGGATATTTTCATGGACACATAAATCGAAAAATTGCCTTCCCACTAACGAAACAGCTGTAATGGAAAAAATCCAGGAAGTAAACGAAGGCTATACAAAAAGAAAACGCGAGTCTTTGAATTTTCAACAAAATTTTGCACTATATATGCTCTGCACCTATTAAATAGAAACATTGAGCTTAACTCAAAATCAACAGTGACTGGTTTTTAAAATAACAATCTAGACCCGTTAAATGAAAACGGTATACATTGAAATTAACGATATTTCAAAAACAAACTTAATATATATATATATATATATATATATATATATATATATATATATATAATTGATTAATTATAATAAACTCAAGTATATTGCTAACATGAACTAAACATCATGTTGCTTTTCAAAATGCTCAATACCCATGTAGACCTTATAAATAAATAAAATTATATAAACATTATTTGGAGTCTGCGTGGATAGATCAATGTTTTGACATTTCTGTGTCATAGTCAGTGCTCCAAATAAATCTCACAGTCAGAAAATGCTTTTAAGATAAAAATCTTCCTAAAACGCCATCGAATTTTCCTTCTGATTTTCGACTGTATTCTGGGAAGATTTTACTTTAAACTCATTTTCTGACAACGATATTCATTTGGACTGCTTATAATGACATGCTGAAATGTTGATAATGTTATATAACTGTATTTATTTATAATTAACTTTATTTTATATTCCCTGTTTTATGAGCAATAAATGTTGTAAATCATAATTAAATTTATTCTTTACTCCTTCAAATACTGATGCTCTATGTTGAATATTGAGCAGTTTGATCCGGATATGATTAATTTATAAATATCAGTATTAATATTTATATTTCGATTTTAAATTTTAAATTCTGAAAATTTTAAGCTCCCTATCAGGTAGAGCTTTTCTATCCTATCTTGATATGTTTGACAAACCTAAAAACATACCACTCCCTTCTAATCAAGCATTCAAACACAAATTGTTCAATCTGTAAACATTTTTCTAAAAAATGTAAGATGGAAGGCTTACGAAATGAACTTTAATAGCAGCTCTAATAAATCAACTACTACTGATGAATTTCTCCACCCCAAACTCTTAAGCAGTGAACTCCCAATTAATCCCCAACCCCCGAAGAAGAATAAAATAGAAAAAAAAAACGCCAAAATTCTACAGACTAAAAACTCTATCACACTCCAAACACAAGTCGCGGCTTGATGACTTTAAAAATACCAAATCTAAAAAAATAAAAACATCCCCCAAAACCAATTATAAGAAAAACCAATAAGAAAAAGTCAAATTAAAAAAAAGCACATATTTTCGCCCCAATACACTAGATAATATAAACATTGAGATTTTTTTATGATAATTATGATTTAGAAATGGGACATAGATTTGGTTACAGACAGACATCAACTCTTTAATTTGATGAGATAGTTAACATTTATAGTGATGAAAACATATTCTGAAAACAAATAACACATGATCATATTTTAAGAATAACTTAGAGAAAACACTTGTTGATAAAATATATTAAATGTACAAAAATCAATAGAAATCGATATTAGCTATACGAAAATACGACATCAGCTATTCAAATAAAGCTGCTGGAAATTTACCCAAATATATTACATCTGTCAAGTAAGATAAAAATAAATCTAACGATTGCTTATCTAACGTGATTCTTTCGATGGGAAATTAAATCCCTTCGGATAAACATTTGGCACGTACAATTCAAATTTGTATTAGAGAATCACAGGTAAATCAATTTTATAGAAAATACAATGAGAACATGGCGACTTGAACTGACAGCTGATGGACAACACATAACTGAGATTAAAATACAAAAAGGGATCTTCCAAGGTGGTTCTCCTAATACCACTACTGTTTATCATTGCCATGATGCCCCTGAACAATATACTAAGAAAACGCGAAGCCGGATGCAAGTTTACTAATACAGATGGAAGAATGGACCACCTAATGTACATGGATGACCTGAAACTGTTTGCAACAACAAAGACAGAACTAGAGACATGAATAAACACAACCAGAATTTTTTAGCCAGGATATCCAAATGAAATTCGGTGCGCACTGTTGATCATGAGGAGAGGAAAACTGGAAGCAACAGAAGGTATGATATTACCCAATCAAACAGGTGAACATGATAGCTACAAATACTTGTGAATTCTGGAAACAGACACCATCAAAGCAACAGAAATGAAAGAGAAAATTATAAAAAGAATACTTCAAAAGAACAAGAAAACTCCTCGAAACTAAACTATATAGTAGAAATGTAATTAAAGGAACAAACACGTGGACAGTGTCACTAGTAGGATACTCTGAACCGTTTATAAGTTGAACCAAAGAAGAACTGAGGAATCTCAACCAGAAGACCAGGAAACCCATGAAAATGCACAATGCACTACACCCAAAGGATGATACTGACCGATTCTATGTGAAAAGGAAAGATGGAGGAAGAGACTGGTCTGTATAGAAGACCACGTAAATAACACAAAAAAAGAATTAGAGAAATACATAATGCAGAACACCGAAAGAATAATTACCGTAGCAAGAGACACTGAAGAAACAAACAAGATAGAAAACTAAGAGACGAGGAATAAGACGAGTAAAGAAAAATTGGAATAGAAACAATAACATCGACGATTCAGAAGGATTACAAAAGATGAGACTAATGAAAACAATTGGAAATAGCTACAAAAGGAAACCTAAACAGGGAAACTGAATCTCTTATAACAGCCACATAAGATAACGCGATTGGAACCAACAACATCAAAGCAAGGATCGACAAGACACAAGAAAACAGCAAATGCAGACTCTGCAGACAAAGAGACAAAACAATAAACCACATAATAAGTGAATGCAGTAAACTAGCCCCCCCCCAAAAAAATATAAAAATAGATACGATCAAGTGAGGAAGGAAGTACACTGACAATTATGAAGACAATTGCATCTTGAATACCCAGACAAATCGTACAAGCAAAAACCTGCAGTAGGAACTGGAAAATGAAAGTCACAAGATCCTATGGAGCATGGATATACAAAGGGATAAACCCATCCAAGCAAGAATACCAGATGTCATAATAGTTAAACAGAAGGAAAAGTCCTGCCAGACTTGCTAAGTATTATTCAGACTCTGCTTCATCGGAAATAATGGATAAGAGGCAATATGCTGACTTGAAATGCTCTCATACACATGCAAATGATCACCAAAAGTTCATAATCATATCCTGGTTGTCAGTTACTCCTTCTATGTGCCTTCATGAAAGTAGAAGATCCTGACACTCCTTGAGAATGGTTTACTATAAAAGATGCTAACAAGCGGTAACCAGGCGAGGAGTAAGTTAGTCTTGATACTACGGCATTTGAGGTCGTTCAAATTTGGCAGTTGCCCAGAAAACATTTTTAAAAAGTCCACAAACTGGTTTTGGCCAACCGTAAATCGAATTTGTGCACAATAGTAGAGAGGTTTAAGACATAATTAGGCAATGTATTCACAGTTTTGCAGGAACATTTGTCAATGAGAAAACTGTGCTCAAAATGAGCGTCACAGTCAGCTAAAAACAATGCATCAACAATAATGATGAAGAGCATTGTTTGTAACTTTTTCAATGCAACAAATATGTTTTATATTCATTTATTATTATTAATTGGAATGTTTATTGTTGATTCCAACTATGGAAGTCAGTAATTGCTGAAAATGCAGTTAGGAGATTTGGAGTTCCTATCCCATTGTGGTTACCACCTGAAAAAGGCCAGAGGAATAGTTGGCCGAAGCGTCATGAAACAACAACTAAAAAAAAAGATGAGGATAATAGTTGGTTGGTTGGTTGTTTTTGTTTTACGGCATATCAACCCTTTTCAGGTTATTTAATGCCGAATCCAAAGATTTTGAAGAAAATTTTTTTTAATAGAATATATTTGTTGTTTTCACGTCAGTTTCTATTTAACCCATAGTTGGGACCTTAACAGGTACTACCACTCCGGGTCAGAGTGGACCTGGGAGCAATGGTAATTAAAGGGTGGCTCCACACTCCCAAAAGCCCACAAGCTGGGGCCTCACCACTGGATATAGTTTAAGGTCATATCCAGGACCCCCATTGAGGGACTTTTACCATCTGCAGGGAGGCAGTCGGCGTATTCTAATGCCCCACCGACAGGGCCTGAGGATAATAGTCCGTGATAAATAAATGAATGAATAATACTCATCTCAATAAACATTGCAATTAATCAAATAAAATATGTTTATGCATCAATGGTGAAGAGCGTTGTTTGCAAGTGTTTCAATGCAACAAATATGTTTTTGCATCAATGTGTGATGACGGATGAAACATGACGCCACCATTTCATTATGGAATCAAATGTTGACGAAACGTTGCATCCCTCTGCCTGTTCTACAAGTAATTTAATGATGAATGCTCTGACGAACTACAAGCACTTGTACCCCCTCGACGTGAATACCCCCGACAAACCTGACAAGCAGCTAAATCCCATCCCTTCACAGTAGAGATCCCTAGGTGTAAGAAGGCCTTCTACTCCAATAGTTTCTTCCCCAGAACTGCTAGACTTTAGAACTCCCTTCCGGGATTCTGCTTTCCCAACTGTACTGGCATGCAGAAGTTCAAGTGTAATGTGAACAGACATCTCGCTGCTCATTCTCCCTTCATAATACCACGGGAACTTGTGTCTCCGATAGTAGCCCCCTACTTCAAAGTGGCAATGTGCCTTGTTTAGGGTGAAAATTGAATAAAAAAAAATAAAAATTGAAGTCAACTGAACGGAGAGCAGCAAGTGAAAGCGATCAAAAATGCAAGCATCATCAGGTAAGGTTTTGGGCTCTGTATTTTAGGATGCGATGAGAAAGGAAACAGAACCATCAATAGTAAATATTATATAGTATGAGAGGTAGTTTTGAAGGAAGAAATCATCAAAAAGCGGCCACAAATTGAGAAGAAGAGTGTGTTTATCACCAAGAAATACACAGTCTCATAAGTTAATTGCAACAGTGACAGAAAGGCATGAGTTACATTTCGAATTGCTTCTGCATCTAAGCTATTTTCTGACTATTTGCAAACTTCAAAATAATGCTTTCAGGAAAGAAATCTAGGTAAATCGTTCTCTACAAAAAGGTCTCCACTTCTTAGAAAAACGTTGGGGTTTGTATCACTATACACATAGATTCGAAAAAGTTGTAAAAAAACAAATATATAACAAATAAATGTTATCAAAGGCAAGATAAGTTACTTTTCTACCTAACTGAATAATATTTTAGTGTTTTTATTTAATGTAACATGTTTATTCAACTCGAAAAACATAAAGTGTTTACCGATGTGTTGGAAAATTCAAAATGGCGCCAGACTCTCTGTTGAACACGGTAAGTTTGGGAAAATGAGTTAAAACTAAAAAAACTAAACAAAATACTGTTAGAAACTCGCTCAATATATGTTACCGTAACATAGGCTGACATATATTCGATGTGTTTTTAACAGTATTTTGCATATTTTTTAGTTTTAACTCATTTTTCTAAACTTACCGTGTTCAATAGAGAGTCCCCTGCCATTTGCAATTTTCAAATACATCGGTAAACATTGTATGTTTTTCGAGCCGAATAAACGTGTTACATTAAACAGAAACAATAATAAATTATCCAGTTTTTGGGTTTTTTTTTACATAGGCATCACTACTTATCAAGGCCAAGAAGCCACTCAAGGATAAGTGTTAAAGAGTGTACAGTAGACAATGGGACAATATAGTTCTCGTTAGTAATGGAAATTCGGTAAATTTGTTAACATATGGAACAGCTCATCAAAAACTTATTTACATTAGACTTGAAGACGACCATATTGTAGTCAGTTGGAAAGCAGGAAAACAGAAGACAATTCCATAGTCGTGCAGTTCTAAGAAAAAAGTTTTGTTCATGAAATCTACGTTTAGGTTTAGGCACAGATAAAGAGTGGGGGGAATTATTGATAGTGTTTTCTGCTAGACAGGTGTTTCTTGTGAGAGTGTAGCGAGAAGGGACCATAGATTGGAGCTCAGTCGAGCACTTGCCATTAAAATAACAATAAAGCAGAGACAAACTCGCAACATCTCTTCTGTGAGAAAGAGGTTGCAGGGAAGAGAAAAGGACATCCCCTACGAGGCTACGAAGTCTATTTTGAACTCTATCAAGGCAGGATAAGTACTTTTCTAGCAGCTCCTTCCCAGATGTGGCAACAGTACTCCGTCCTTGGACGTACCTGGCGCTTATATAGATAGAGAATTGCGTCAGCAGTGAGATATCTACTGGATCGATAGAAGGATTCCACATTTTTCCAGCGGCCTTAGTTAGGTAGAAAAGTAACTTATCTTGCCTTTGATAACATTTATTTGTTATATATTTGTTTTTTGACAACTTTTTCGAATCTGTGTGTATAGTAATACACACCCAAGCGTTGAAATCAGTGTAGCACCCAAGGAGGAGACGATGTTGATGAATAAAGTTAAATCATGTATGAATTGGATAACGCGGATTACTGCTCTTATCTTGAATGTAATTTGTACATTTTGGTCGATTTAATCTCTGACCTCCAGGTGTATCTTTTGGTCAAATTTGGGAATTTGCACAAAATTTCAAACGGAAGCCTTTATTTAATGCACAGTGGTAGCATACTCTCGTTTTGTCAGCTAATCACCAAATAAAAGTTTTAAGTAATTTACAATTGTATTCTTAGTATCGTCCACACTGAAGATTGAACTTTCAACATCCTGCAGAACTGGATTTTACTAAGTACTTTATCCATTATGCCATGAGTCCTTGCAGAATAATAGTTAAGATAAGAGCAGTAATTTGAATAATCCAAATTATCATTTCTCATCTCAAAATTTCAGAAGCACAAAGTCGATTCTTGCCTAAAAATTTTTTTTTTTTTTTTGCTAAGTACAGAATTTTTTGCATGATATATACAAGAGGCATTCAATAAGTAATGTCCCTGAACCATTTTTATTAGCAGTAGAGTAACGAAACTTGTCACAGTTATTAGTCTTTTTGTACATAGGAACCATCCAGACTTACAAATTTTTCCCATCATTTAATATAGCTCTGGAAACCGTTTCTGTAAAACATCCTAGATCAGTCCTCCAACAACATGACTTCAGAAATCAAAACTGCATCATCTGGGAAACACATTCCTTTCAAAAACAACTTTATACGTGGGAAAAGGTGAAAGTCATCAGATGCAAGGTCATGAGACTAGGGAGGTGGGGGAAGGGCTTCATAGCCATACGTCCGTGCTTCTGATCTGGCATCATGCCCTTTGTGGACCAGAGCATTGTTTTGCAGGAGAAGGATACCGTCACTGATCTTGCCCTGCCTCTTGAATTTTGATCATTTCTCTTAATTTCCTCAAAAGTGAAGCATAATAAGCTCCTGTAATTGTGGTAGCATCTGCCAGAAAATTTGTCATTAATAACTCCGTTCTGGTCCCGGAAGACTGTGAGCATGACCTTGACATCACTTCTTTGCAGGTGAAAAGTCCAAGTGCTTCCACTGCATTAAGTGGTCTTTGATCTCTGGATCATAGCAATTTCATTGTGTTCAATCAGTCTTTTAAAAAAATTTGACTTATGTTCTTGGTACGTCTCCAAATTCATCCTAGAACACTTGATTCTGGAAGCTAGAAATCCATCTGACAGACACCTTATGCATATGCAAATGGTCATGAATGATAGTTTCCATAAACACTGTACAAGATAATGCAACTAGAACTAACAACATCAAAGCAAGGATAGACAAGACACAAGAAAACAGCAAATGCAGACCCTGTGGACAAAGAGACGAAACAATAAACCGCATAATAAGTGAATGTAGCAAACTAGCCTCCGCCCCCCCCCCAAAAAAAAAAAAATTCACCTCTTGAGCTATTTGGCAAATAGTCACATATCGATCTTCCAAAATGGCAGCCTCAATTTTAATGGCAGATGCTTCATCAATAGTAGGTATGGTGTGGGGAGGAGGGGGCGATTAGGTCTGTGTGCTGTTTCCACAGATTCTCAGTCAAGTTTGAATTCACAGTGACAATGTTTTACAGCATTATATGATGAAGCATAATTATCATGTGTTTCTTTAATTTCATCTCCTGTGGTGTGCGTCTTTTCAAATACTAAACACAAAACCTAGATCACTGCTCAACATTCAACAGGCTCCATTTCACAGGTGACCAAGTTCAAACACTTGTAAATCAGAGACCACAATTAGTTTAGAGCTGTAATTTGTCATATAACCCATAGAGATATATAAATCATTGCACACGCAAAATTTTCAGCTAGATAAAACAACTGGAAATGGGTCAGTAGCATTACTCATTGAACGCCGCTCGTATATGTGTATGTGCGCGTGTATATGTTTTTATCTCCGAAACACCTGAGTTTTTCTTATCTGAAAAAATATTCTCATACAAAAATGATTTTTTCATGAATTTCTACAACTGCTTATCTTCAGTCATTTCATCAGTTATAGAAGCGAGAAGGAAAACAATATTTTCAAATGATATGGAAAAAAAGCTCTGCAATCGGAAAAAAAGATTACAATAGAAAAAATACATAATTTCCACTTATCATAAAACCATTCCAGGTAAATCTTCAATTTACTCTGTTTTTATTGCTGTCAAAAAAAAAAAACATTATAAATTGTAAAGCCATTTTCTTTTATGTCTTCCGGTAATTAAATGAGTAGGCATTATATATATATATATATATATATATATATATATATATATATATATATATATATATATATATTTCTGTGGAAATATTCTTTATATTTTCTGTTTATATGTACCAACCCTTATTTAAGAAGCTCAATGTAATTACAGAGCATATAATGAATAAATGGCACCTTACAATTTATTCCTTTATTTCACTTGACATTTACAATTCTTGACAGTATCTGTTTCATAGCACAAAAACATTCATTTAATTATTATATCAATCAGTGAATCTATTTTATCCTTAACTCATCAGAAGAAATAGCAACAATTAAATATATATATATATATATATATATATATATATATATATATCTATATCTATATATATATATATATATATATATATATATATATATATATATATTATATATATGTATATTTCATGATTTTCTTCGGGGGGGGGGGTACAAAACTTTATTAAGGCAATCATGAAGGGAAGACGTATTCCTTCGGAATTCATTTTATATTAAAAAAAAAAAGACCGAGGAGAACAGGAAAATGGATAGCGACTAAAAAATAAAAGTAGGGAAGGAAAAAAAAAAAAAGCGAGTCAATTGACGTGTTTCGCCCTCACTCATCAAAATTGGAATCGAGGGATTTATTTTTTAGTAATTTGTTTTCCTTAATAATAAAATCTAAAAAAGAGACGGGAGCAAGAGCAATCGTATGGAGATGAAATTTTAGAAGCTGATCACGTTCAAATAATTCATCCCCATACGATTGCTCTTGCTCCCGTCTCTTTTTTAGATTTTATTATTAAGGACAACAAATTACTAAGTAAGACTTATTCTTTAGAGGAAATCCAAAAATGTGAATATAGCATAATGTTTACACTGTTTTTCTCAATTTTGTCCCTTATTTTTGGACGTTCCTATTTTGAAAATAAATAAATAATTGTTATAATTCTTTTTCTATCCTTTGCAAATGATTCAAATTTTAGTATGTTATTATGGATGATAACGACCACCAGTTGTCAAAATTTCAGCTTTTCACAGTTGTTATTTCTAACAAATATTAGGCTTTAAAATTTTGTCCCTTAGTTTTGGGTGCTACTGTATATATATAAAGAGAGAGAAAGAGAGAGAGAGAGAGAGCGAGAGAGAGAGAGAGTGAGTTATGAAAATATATGGCAATTAAGTTAAACAGAATCTTATGTGTTTCATTCTTGCCGAGACTCGTCAGGCTAAAATGCATGGAAATCATGTTACCGGGTGTCTAGTAGTAGTAGTAGTAGTAGTAGTAGTAGTAGTAGTAAGGAAAGAGTGAGGGAGGGGGAGTACTTTTCCAACTTATCAGTTATAAATAATATCATTTTTTCTTCTCTTTTTTTTTAAATGGTAGAAAATTCAGCTGAAATGAGAAAATATACCTTGTGCTTCTTTGCTACTGGCGTCTCCGTTATTGGAATCACTGGACTCTTTGCGGTCTTGTACATTTGGAAAGCAACGAACACACCTGTGCAAAAGGTAAGGAGATATTAATTACTATCTATGATTCAAGCCGGTTTGATATGTTAGTGAAATTCAAATTTTAAAAAATCAAATCTCAATGTTGTCATGGCTGTAAATAGAAACAAGTGGAATGTCGCGCCAATTCTGAAACCTATCGAAAAGTTGCTGAAGAGTGAACCGATAACATACCACTAGAGCAGTGCTTTTCAACCTTTTTGCTGGAGCAGGACCCTGTGGAAACATTCCACTGGCTCATGGAACCCCCGTGCAATAATTTAAAATAAAATGAAATGAAAATACTCTTATGATTTTTAGTGCGATTCTTTTGGCATTAGCTGTATAATAAGGATATATAAAAGCAAACTTAAATGTAGCAAGTTTTATTATGTAGAATTTAGTATATTTAAACAAAATTTTTTCAATGCTTATAATAATCTATAAAAGTGAAATTGTCTCTGTGTGTGGAGGGGTCTGTGTGTATACATTTCCCTACCAAACTACTCTGTAAATTTTCAGTCTACAGACTAGAGATTTGACATAAAGGGCATTGAGATTTGGGAAAACGTTTTTAATCGGTTTTCGGCCAGAAATTTGGCTGTCAAGGGGTCAAAGTTCAACGATTTGACCTTGGAAAACTCTAAAAAACTCTTCTGCTCATTTTGGGACTAAACACTTGAAATTTTAGATGTAGGTTACTTGGACATGAATCAAACTTTTTAATTTGATTTGAGCCCAAAAAATAAATGTTAAGAGGTCAAAACTGAGGCCAAAGTTTTAAAAAATTTTACCTCTGCGGTCTCTACCAAATTACTCAGCCAATTTTTGGTCTAAACATTTGAAATTCTCCATAAAGGGTATTTAGACATGCAGCAAGCTCTTTAATCAGTTTCTGGGAGAAAATTTAGCTGCCAAGGGGTCATGATTTAAAGAGTTGACCTATGCAGACCCTACCAATCAATCAATACCGCCAATTTTTTGTCTAAACACTTGAAGTTTTAGACGTAGTTTACCTGGACATAAGTCAAATTTTTTAATATATATACATATGCGCATAAAGTTATGAACAGTACAGGCTAAACTGCTATTAAAAAAGATTGTCAAAATTGAATGTAACATTCTGTTTATTTGTTCCTTGTTCTAATTTAGAAATTGCAGAACCCCGGGACTGTACTGGAAGAATACTAAGGTTCCGCGGAACATTGGTTGAAAAGCACTGCGCTAGATTGGCTGATTTCACTGATGCCTATTTAAACATACCTTTTTTCTATATATGAATTGCAAACACTTTTTAACCTTACCCTACTCTCGATTTTCCCTATGCGATGTAAACGGCTCAACTTCTCAATACACGAGTGATGAGTAAACCGATAGCTTCTAATGATCCGAACCGGGTGATATAAATTATTGTGAAAAAGCTAAAATAATTTTTTGTTTTGTTTTGCTTTGTTTTTACTTGGAAGGTCACCACTTATCAAAGCCAGGAGGCCACTCAAGGATGAGGGTTAAGTGTGAGGTAGATGATGAAACAGTATCAGACATGGTGGATACTTGGATATGGCTACATTATCTAAATGGATGAGTCAATAAAAATTTATTCACATTAGACTTGAAGAGGACTATGTTATAGTCTGCCAGGAAGCAGGCAAATAGTATTGCGTTCCACAGCAGGGCAGCTTGTTTTGATTTCTTCCTTTTTAACTTTATTCTTGCTCTGCTTTGAGCTCTTTTGCTTAAGATCTTCTATCCAAAATACTTCAATCTCGACAGATCCAACAGAACATAAAAAATATGCGAGAGGCGTTCCAAAATGTAATGCCTTCTATTTCTTATTCCGCCAGAATGGATCAGAGAAGATTACAAATTGCATTGCTATGATGCCTGAACTTATGCCTCCATGACCTGAAAGTTTCACCTTTCTGCTGCAGATATTGACGGTGTGAGACTCTAAGAAAGCAACCCTTCTCATGGACATGAATTCCTTCATGCAAAAAGCATTGAACCAATCAACATTCATTGGCGCCTGTTGAACGTTTATAAAGCCAATACAATCGATGCAAGCACAGTTAAGAGATAGGTTCATCGATTTCAGAGTGGCAACAGAGATGTGAGTTACAAGTCGTGCTCCAGACGCCCATGCGCAGCTACCACACTATCGTTGGCAAACGTGCGTTGAGGATGGTGGTGACTATGTAGGAAAATAAATTCTAGAGCAAAAAAGGTCGCCCGTTTTAATGGTTCCACTCCTGTCTTCAGAGCTCTTCAACATTCTTTAGTTAAAAAATAGTATGCGCTATTTTTGGAACAGATCTTCGCATATTTTTGAGGGTTTTAATTTTTTGTTGTCTTAGTTACTTGTATTAGAAGAAGAAGAAGAAGAAGAAGAAGAAGAAGAAGAAGAAGAAGAAGAAGAAGAAGAAGAAGAAGAAGAAATACTAGGTATGCATAATTACAAAGGAAAGAGGAAATAGCATTGTGGGGCTATTTCTTTTCTAATTAAACCGAAAAAAATATTTTATCAGGAAAATATTATTTGGAAAATATGTTAAAGGTTTCAAGCTTTTCTTGTTAGTTTTTTTTTTTTTTTTTTCAAAGAGAAGTGGGAGAAGTAAAAAAAAGAAATGAAAGACTTTTCTAACAGAATTCAAGCTTTTAATTTTAATATAAAATTGAAATATTGCAAAGTCAGTGCTCACTCTAATTGGCAGCAAATCAATCCATCATTTCTTAATGCCAATTTAATGACAGCTAATTTTAAATGCTGAAGTAAGCATTGACGCCTGGGGATCCTCAATAGCTGAAGATCTTTAATGAAACGATCTGGAAAAATACTTCTTTTTTATCAGTGTGTTTCAATTTCTTTCATTTTTGTTTAGCTGCCAGTCATGCCAGGGATGGCATTACCACCTAAACGGTGGTATAAACCTTGGTTGGTGGGTGATAAGGACAGGAAATAGCACATACTATCACACGTATCGAGAATATTGATTAAGAAGACCGACTCTCTGGAAGCAAAGATGTCTCCCAAGAATGTCTGAGTGAAAATTTAGACACAAACGGATATTCTGATACGATAAGCACAAGAGAAAAATAACTCCCTCCGCTTTTTAAACTCTGTTCATCAGAACCCGAACCCCAACATTCTGACTACAACTTGGATGTCTTCAAGTTCAACATAAACAAATTCCTGATGAATCGCCCCCTTAAGTAAGACACTTTATCAAATCTCCAATACTAACGATTACTACGATACTATCCCATTGGTTACTGTACACGCAATAACTTTTATCCCCGAGTGGCTTCCGGGCCTTGATAAGTGGTGACCTCCATGTAAAAAAAAAAAAAATAAAAATAAAATATAACTTAAAACTTCCAGCTATATTACAAAGAAAACAAATTCATACTAACAATGATGAGGAGGGAGAGTGGAGTTTTAAAATAGTATTAGTAGCAGGGGGAGGAGCATCGAAACAACAGTAGGCAGCCCTGGTGTAGCGTGGCGAGAGAATGTATAACCAATTTGACAACTTGGTAAAATTCAGTGATAAGTTACAATCTTCGGGGGGGGGGAGAGGGAATTCAATCCTCAATGCAAGTGACACTAAAAAAGCAATTGAGAGTTACTTAGGACTTCTTGCTATTCAGTCATGGTTCATAGAACGGGGAGCATTTTCATCTCTGTGGATTGAATAAAGAGTTCAGTTCGAAATTCCATGCAGATGTCCGAGTTCAACAAGTCACAGCTGAAGAAGGTCGAAGGTTAAATTGGCCGAAACGTTGTGGAAAATTACACTCAAAAATGAAAACTGTAGTTCAAATAAGACGCATTTTCAATCCTCATCTGAAAAGTTCAGAAACTTTTTTGTGAGATATTCAAATACTGTTTTAGCCATTCACATTTAGCAAAATAGTAAAACTGTATTATTTGGATGATTCAAACTATAGTTCTCATCTTGAGCGTTATTCTCACGTTTTGGCCGATGTAACCTCCAATCTGCAGCTGAATTTGTCAAACTTGGATATGTGTGCAGAATTTCAAACAGAACCTTTTATTAAAGCCAGATGAGTAACATACTCCAAGTTTGACAAGATACACCTGAAGGTTGGAGTTTATATCGACAGAAACTTTGTGAGAGTAACACTCGAGATGAGAACAGTAGTCCGAATAATTCAATAATTGTAAGTAAGAAAAACATTAGATAAGTAAAAATGAGATTAGGATAGACCGAGATTCGAACCTTGTAAGCCAGGTTCAGAAATAGGTTCAGAAATAGGTTCAGAAAGGAATTCGCATCGTTCAGTTTCACATAAAATAGTTAGATGTATTGTTGTAAAAGGAATTTTAATTGTTCAATTCTTTTTATGAAAACTGAATTAAAATAAGGTCAGTTAGAGAAGAACGAACAATAGCAAATTAAAAACATATTGAAAAATAAGTTAAGTCGAAAAATAGGTTAGTAAGAATTCTTTGTCTGCAGAAATGGTTTGGAAACATGTGTGAACCATGCATGTTCAGGCCACGTGGGTCGATCACGTTTTTGGACACATGTATGACGTCATGGCAGAAATGAATTCTTAATATAGGAGCTAGAGTCGAAGATGAGTTAGACAGAGTTGGAGAAGATAGGAGACAGAGCTGACATGTTCAGTGGAGGGTCCCTTTGGAAGCGAAGGAGAAAGTTTTAATCATGTAGTTGACTTTGAATTCCTGGATGTCATTATCATTTCGACCGGTCAAATAAAATAAAAGAAATCTCATATTTTTGTAACTGCCGTCTTCGTGTCATCATTCTACCAAATTGAAGGTAATGTGAAATCATCGTTATTAATGAACTTTGTGTATCATCGTTATTAATGAACTTTGTGTATAATCCATCTAAAGTAATGTATCCCCCTCCCTATCTTAAGTAATGTGTCCCCCTCTCTATCATAAGTAATGATTATCCTCTCTATCGTAAGTAATGACTGTCCCCTCTTCTGTGTTATAAGAACTGATTGCTCTCTCTCCTCTCTACAATATGTGTTAAGAAGGAATATCACAGAACTGTAACGTGTATAAATCTATCTCTCCCCTCATCAATATGAATGTCCCTATCCTATCTCTTAAAAAGACCTCATCCCTATGCAAAACTTCTACTATCATCTACATTCTTGTGATTTTGGTATTTAGAATGCTGCGGGTATCTATTTAATTTGCGGGTATCCATTTAATCCAGTTAATTTTGAAGTAAGCAATACCAGGAAACATTTAAGCTTGCTTTCCATGCAGTTCGATCCAGAAGGTTAAGATAAATCAGACTGCATGTCGTTATATCGATTATCACTTCTTGTGCAATTGAGCTAGGCCTTTTTCAGTCTATTATGCTTTCTAATGCCTGGGATATCTAGGTTCATAATTGAAATAATGTGAATTCCTGTCATTAAGAATAGTCTTTAGCAAAGATGTTATGATATCAAAGCATCACTTTTGTCTATTGTCCATACAGGAACTACAATTACTTGTAAAAAAAATTACATGTAAAAAAATAACTGTAAAAATTACCTGTAAAGAATTACCTGTAAAAATTACATATAAAAATTACATATATACAAATTACCTGTAAAAATTACATATATACAAATTACATATAAAAATTACATGCAAAAATTACCTGTAAAAATTACCTGTAAAAATTACCTGTAAAAATTACCTGTAAAAAATTACCTGTAAAAATTATCTGTAAAAAATTACATGTAAAAAATTACCTGTAAAAAATTACCTGTAAAAATTACATGTAAAAAATTACCTGTAAAAAAATTACCTGTAAAAAATACATGTAAAACATTACATGTAAAAAAATTGCATGTAAAAAAATTACATGTAAAAAATAAAATAACTTTTGTTCAAGGTTTACTCCTTTACATTTTAGAGTCCTCCAATCACTGTAGTAGTGCAGTTGTCAAAAATGGTCTTCTGGAAAGCTACAATCTTTTATTTGCCAAAGCATGAATTTTGTTCGTGATCATCACAGGAACTAAAACCACTCATAAAAGATATTTTATTCTTTTATTCTGTTTCCCTATAAAAGAAAACCTCACACTGCTGGATGCACTTGTCTGTTTATACAAGAGCCAGATATTTCCTCAGATGCAGTACTGTCGCCACATCTGGAGAGGTGCTTCTGAGAGCACTCTCTCCTGTTTTGACAGAATTCACTTGAAATCTCGTGGAGGGAGTTATCTTTTCTGCCACTTTCTCACAGAAAACAAAACGTTGCTTGCATTTCTCTACTCTATCGCTACTTTTGTAAAGTAAGTGCTCGATTGGACTCCGACCTCCCTCCAAGACATTCACAGCAAAAACTTGTCTAGTGTCTAGCATTGTAAAAAATTTTCCTTTCTTCTTCTCTGTACCTAAAAAACGAAACAGAACTTCCATTAACAAAGTTTCTTTTGCAAGAGCTTCTCATCTGTGGAATACAATACCACGTGATTGCTTCTCAACTGAGTAGAAAACCGCTGTTTTCAAGCAAAATGTCAACAAATTCTTTTTGAGCCACCCGATTGTAAATAGGAATCTTTAACATGGAATATCCTTCAGATCTTGATAAGCAGTTGCTCATTAGTACATAAAAAACATATATAAAACAAATGATCCAATGAGGAATCAAGAATCCGGATCTCATTGCTAAGTGAAAATTGAACCAGGATAAGAATTGGTATTAACTGATCCTGAAGTCTTATTGCTAATTGACAACCATCTTAAAAGTCCTAGGAGTAAACAGAGTGATTTATTCCTAATTTTTTTCTATAAGAAAGTTTGTAACAGTCATAAAAACAATGGAATTTATATTTTCTCTCGAAGAATAGTTCCTGCTAAGTGATTTGGTTACACACTGATCAATCAGTTTTTATAGCGCATTAATTTAATTCATTCTCTGAAAAACTACTTCAGACTTCTTTGAGGATTGTAACAGTAATCAGCAAGTTTCCTGAAAGCAACCATAAAAGATAACCTTTTCCTCTCTCCTGCTTTTATGCACTGGATTGCTTAGCATTGTCTATTTTCGTTCAAAGAAAAACTGTTCGCAGACTTTTGTCAGGCAAAGAATTACTTTATTTCTCCACTTGAACACTGTCAACCTATACTCAAGGTGTCTGCAACTTCAATGAATCCCTGTTTATTTATAAAAGAGGTTTTGTTTTTGTTTCGTTTGACATTTTGTTTTTATAAATAATGTTATATGAGTTGATATTTACTGCCAATGCTCATATTGGTTCTATATAATAACTTTAAGAAAAGAAGATAAAATAGAAACGCTACGGAAAGCCATACAGTTGGTGTCTTTTTTAATTACACTGAGCTGTAAGCCATAGAGTTTGTGTTTTTCTCAATTGCACTGCACTGCACTGCAAGTAATGCATTTGGTGTCTTTTTTAATTGCACTGAGCTGTAAGCCATAGAGTTTGTGTTTTTCTCAATTGCACTGCACTGCAAGTAACACAGTTGGTGTCTTTTTTAATTGTGGTGTAAACCATACTGTTGTGTGTCTTTCTAAACTGCATTGCATTGAAAGCCATACGGTTACTGTTTTTATTAATTGCACTGCAAGCTATACAGTTGGTTTCTTTTTCAACTGCACCGTATGGCAACCAATATAGTTGATGTCATTCTAAACTGCCCTGTACTGCAAGCTATATAATTATTCTCAACTGCAATGCACTGCAAATGTCATTCCTAACTCTACCAAATTGCAAACCATACAGTTGGTGTCATTCTCAAATACATTGCACATAATAGTTTATGGTATTACAATCAGGTGAGTTAGGAGTAAATGTTGGGACTAGTTATGTCATAAAAATTTAACTCATTTTTGCTCTGGTAGTATAAAATTGTGCCTCGTAGAAAATGTGAAGATACCTAAATCAATGAATGTAAACGTGATTAAACATTTTGGACTTATTCTAATACTTAATGTAGAGGAAAAATATTCTTTTAAATTCTTTCTTAATGGGTTTTCTACTGAGCAATAGATACATAAATATAAAACTGAAATCTCTGGTATCCTTGATTATTTACAGAATTCGTTCATTATTTGGATTTCGTTTTTGGCAGCAATAAAAAAAAATGGGAATGCATGTGCTATGAATTGGCTTAAAAGCACATGCGTTTTTTATATATCTATTTTAATCACACAAACGACTACTAAAATATTCTTTGGTTCTGGGATTGAATTATGTTTGAAAGAAATATCAAATGTTAATTGTTCTAATAAGTCATAATTTGAAGTGCACTCTGTAATAGTGGGTTCAAAATGTGTGATTAAATTACCGGAGAGAATATAGGGTACATTAATTGAAGGAAGATGCTTATTTAATCAGATGTGTTAAAGGGTTAAGGCTATGGAGAGGGTTTACATGAAATAGGGGGTTTATGCTATGTCGGT
The DNA here is from genome assembly GCF_053919585.1 of Euprymna scolopes. Lineage (NCBI taxonomy): Eukaryota > Metazoa > Mollusca > Cephalopoda > Sepiida > Sepiolidae > Euprymna > Euprymna scolopes. The sequence goes on along the minus strand of NC_136489.1, from coordinate 119,963,407 downwards.
ATATTTTAGAAGGAGTATGTGAAATTATAAAAGTGCTTAAAGTTAAAAATAATAGTAAGATAATAAATGTGAGGGGATAAATTATAAAAGATACAATATAAAAAGATTTTAGTTGAATGAGATAGAGGATAAACAATTGGTGGAATAACGGGATAAAGATACAAAGGAGTATGGGATGAATTGATATAAAAATATAAGGATTATAGAGTAATAATAGATAATAAAAGTTATGAGATAAAAAGTTATTAAATACTAGCAAAGATACCCGCGCTTCGCACAGGACTTTGCTGCACACTCGGACCCACCCACCCCCGGTCGGTTGGGGGGGGGGGTCAATGTGTGGGTGCTCATTTTAGGTTAAATTATTATAGAAAAGTGATCCCCCACTTTATTGAAACTAACATTTATTCAAAAAGTTCCAGGGTCCAGGAGTTCATACCATGCAAACGGTAAATTTGCGACGGGTTTGATTATCAGATTTGGTGTCAGATAAAAATCGGTTTGTGTCAAAAAACGAAAATATTTTTTTTTTTTTTTTTTTATCATAAAAATAATTATTTGTCCAATCATGAGAAGTGTGTGATATATCAAAATTTATGAAATTAAGAAAGTGAAAGGAGGGGTGGGGTCATTTTGGGGGCTCGTTTGGCTCTTTTTGGTGTATTTTCCTAAATGCACGGGCGGCCATCTTGCTTGCCAAACTGTAGTGATTACGTTGGATACTGAATGTCTTCAAATATGAATAACTACTCGTTTGTACAAGAAATAAATGCGATATTCGTTTTAAGCGTACCCAAAAACTTATTCAAGTCCACAATTCAAAGGTGAATGCCAAGGGGTCGGTAAACTAAAACATACCGATTTATGGTAATAATTGCACCATTCACCAATGCACCATAGCGATGTGATATCATATATGGTAAATATATATATATATATATATATATATATATATATATATATATATATATATATATATATATATATATATATATATATATATTAAATAAATTATAATAAAGAAAATCTGTTTCGCAGGCAATTAAACACCCTTGCTATCGTATAATGGGCAACAACACCGATTAAATGTTATAAACAAAAAAAAAGAAGCAGATAATGTATGGGATGATGGATTTTT
>NC_136489.1:119862269-119957269 GCF_053919585.1 Euprymna scolopes | reverse complement strand
CATTCCAGCATTTGAGTTCTTTGTTTCTTTCATTCAATTCGTTTCATTATTTTTTCTTGTAGCGAGTTTAGGGTATTTATATCCTAGTCTTCTACAAGGTCTACCATGGATTGCAGACAGGCAGCCATGTACAAGTTTCATAGTCACATACATATGGTCCATGTTGATATCAATACTTGAACCAGGATTCTTGTCAAATGTGTTCTTTCCACAGTTACATTGCTATTATCCATGTTTTAACAATTTCTGCATCCAAGAAAATTTTACATGAAACTTATAAGTGAAAGTGATCCCACATTCTAAATTCTAAAATTTAATTTCTTTTTACATTTTTAATTTTTCAGTATTAATGCCTACCCCAAATAACATCCACACAAAACTTATCTTTTTAAAAAAAAATTGGTTTAATGTCTTAAAAACATTATTTTATCTGAAAGTAGATGATCATTACCACCTGTTGGCACAGAAGTAAGTTGTTATTTTACTTCAAATAACATACACACAAAACTTAATTACTTAAAAAAAATTTTTAAATGGTTAAATGTCTTAAAAACATTATCTTATCTGGAAGGTGATCATTATCGCCTATTGGCCCAGAAGTAAGTGGTCATGTTGCATTAAATTTCTATGTAAAAGTGATCCCTCACTCTAAATTCTAAATAGAATTGTTTTTTTTTTTGTTTTTTTTTGTTGTTTTTTTTTTCTTTTTCAGACTGTTTACATGGAATCGCCTAATAGAAGTAAAATCGATTTTTTTTATAGCATTTGTTGCGGGTCAGGATATAAATATCCTAACTCGCTACAAAAGAAAAAAATGAAACGAATGGAAAGAAGGAAACAAAACTCAATTGCTGGATAAAATAAACATGTCGTTTATTTTCTGTCAAAAATAAAGGGTTTAGGTGGAACAAGTGTTAATTTAGTCGCTGACAACTATGCGCGTGGAAAAAAAAGGAATGAAGGAGAGAACGAGAAATGGCAGTCCCGCATGTAGAAAGGGGAAGAGAGAGAGAGAGAGTGTGTTGGCCTCAGCAAAGCCGCGCGTGCATGATAGCAGTCGTCCACGTGGAAAAGTCTTCAAGCCAAGAGCTGTGGACGCGAACTTGTCTGGTTGGCAAACAAAGGCAAAAGGGAAGAAAAAGGAAGTTGAATGGTTGTTGTTGACTTTTATACCGGGGTCAGTGTTCTGACTGCGCATGTCTAGATTTTCTTTCAGGGGAAGTGACGTTTCCCATGTGTGCGTACATGTGCGTGTGTGTGTATGCACATGAATGTGAGTGTATATACGTGAACGTGAATATATGTATGTGTCTGTGTGTATGTGGGTGTGTGTATGAGGATGTGTATATGCGTGTGTGTGTGTGCGTATGTGCGTGCGTACATGTGGGTGTGTATATGTGAGGAAAAAAACATGTTCGAACAAGACTCCTCCTCCTGGGGAGAAAAAATAAATAAATTGGCAACAGATTATTTTTCAAAACTTTCAATGATAATACATAAAATTATACAATGTAATAATAATAAAGAATGTCGACATTTGAAATAATAACATTAAACACTCAAAAAACAAGTAAAGCATACATGGTCCCCCGTAAGTGTACAGTGAACGAGGCATAAAAAATGACTAAGTTCAGCATTTGCTCCCCCCTCCCCCATTTAGCCCCAAAAGTTCCCAGGGAATGTCAAATCCAGGTGAAAATGAACCAACGGTGCAGTTTTAGGCCTTAACATATGTAAATTTGAGTTCTGCACCATGAAAAAAAAAATGAATAAGTCCATCATTTGCCCCTCCCCCCATTTAGCGGCAAAAGTCCCCAAAGCCATAACATATTTAAATTGGAGTTCAGTACAATGCAAAACTGCTAAATAGACATACACAGAAAAATTTGGACAAATATGGTAAAATAGTCCCAAAAATGGAGTGTTTTTATTAGCCCTAAAAGAGCCCCATGGGGCACACCCAAGAATTATTGTGAAGTATAGACAAACAAAATTATATAGAAATCAGTTAGTTACAACTTTTCAGAAAGTTTTATAAAAATCCAAGGCATCAATTTTTTTTTAATAAGCACAAAAGTGTTAATTTTAGCCATTTTAACCCAAAAGGCACCCCTTAGGGAGGCAACCGGAGTTTTCCCGGAAAATTCGTTCAGTTACTTTTTTACTCATATCATGTTTAATGTTTGCGCAAAATTTCAAAAAATTCAAAGGCATAGTTATTGAGAAAAGTGCGGACAGACGAACGGACGAACGGACAAGGGTGAATTTATAGGTCTACCCTCCTTTTGTCGGGGGGGGGGCAAAATATATTGATTCTATTACTAAAACGATGGCTACTTAAAATCAAATATAAAATTACTAAAACGATGGCTACTAGAAATCAAATATAAAACTAATTATTTTTACTGTTTAAAAAGCTTCAATAGGGACTGAACATGGCTGAAGAAATCTCTCTTTCGTTTCAGTTGTTGGGCCAAGTGTCAGGCAGAGTAAATAATTTATTTTAAACATAATGGCTAAGGAAACGAAGAATAATGAATTTACAAAAATAATGTATAATTAATTAAATCATTGGTTTTATTTTTTATCCATTTATTTATCTTCCTTTTTTTTTACATAGGCATCATCACTTATCAAGGCCAAGAGGCCACTCGAGGTAAGGGTTAAAGAGTGTACAATAGAAATTGGACAATATAGTAATCGTTAGTAATGGAAATTCAGTAAATTTGTTAACAAGTGGAACGGCTCTATTATTATTTATTCTTTTATTTATTTATTATTTACGAGCAGTGGGGAAGGGCGCTCAGCTTTGGCTGGGCGTAAAATATGCTTGAATATGATATTTTAATCCCTCAAGATTTCGTATATATTATTATAGAATCGTGATTTCAAAGTAAATAAAACATGTATTTGGGTACCATCAGCTAGAATCGAAACCGAAACTGTAGCATTCAAAGTTGGTGACGTGACCATCGTACCAATGTGACACACATATGAACTGATTAAAAATTAATAATTAAAAATAAACTAAGATGAGTATACAAAATGCATAACGATTTTTTTTTTTCAATTTTGACCCATTTTTGACCCCTTAAAAACTATTTTAACCAGCTAAAGACCCATAAAAAAACGGCCCATAAAAAATCCAATCATTTTGAGGCCCCTAGTGTTGCTCTGCGATTTTCAGTTTCGAAGGAGATAGTTTGAAAGTATGAAGACAGACAGACAGACAGACAGACATATAACCGTTTATATATTAGATTTCATGGAAATTTCTCCTGACAAAGCATGAAATCACATAATGTAAAAACGAATACTTACAAAATTAAAAACTAGCCAACGATAAGTGTTAGATGGATGGATTCTGACTCAGAAAACAGCAATTCTTCCTCCTTTGTCAGACACCCATAAAAATGAAGCAAATATAATAAAAAAACGAGGAAAAGTCAGAAATTAAATCTTTTCAAATCATTCAGTTCTACATTTTTTACTGCATGATAATCCTAGACTTGGCAGTTGAGTAAATCTTGGTTAAGAGTGCGTTCACTTTTGCTGCAACTGAAATCGTTTGAACTGCTGGCGTATCATCTCACTCTGGTGACTTGGAAGCACCTCACACTGATGTGTAAACAGTTTTCAGCTCATAGAATGGATAAATAATTAGATGAAATAGGTAACAAGTTGGTCCAGCGCCAAGGTATCTTGATGTCACCCACGTCTTATTTGTGAGGTCACTTTATTGGGTTTCTATTTTTTTTTTTTTTTCATTTTTCTTAAACTTTTTCTTTTAGGGGATGGGACATCCAACCAGATGTCTGACATTTACCCCTATTTTAGTGAGTCCAACCAAGAGATCTTTTCAGGATTCTAGCCGTCCCTTTCAGTGCAATCGTTTGTATTTCACTTGCACTTGGTTCACCGGGGATGCTTGCTATGTACTTTTTAAAGTTCTTTTTCATAAGCCCAGTTGCTCCTATGATGACTGGTATAATTGAAACGTCTTTTAATTTCCAATTTCGTTTCATATCATACATAAGTCCTTGATACTTTGTTATCTTTTCCCTCTCAGCTCTGTTAAGCCCTGTATCATTGGGTACACTGACCTCTATTACGGTCGCTTTTTTGTTTGCTCTGTCCCAAATCACTATATCTGGTTTAACAGCTGCGTTTTCTAGATATGTAGCAGTAGGGATTATGTAGTCATAGTGAATAGTGTAGTTGTCGTGTGCTTATGCTGTTGCTTTTTGTTTCTGCTGAAAAAAAAAGTTCCAGTGTTGTTCACTGAATATTAGAAAGATGCTGAAATAAAGCATAGAAAAAGGAGGCATACGAGATAGTAATAAATGACAATATAAGTGTTTAATTTTGATATAAGAAATGTCTTTGCAAAACTAAGTGTCTTTGCAACAATTAAAAATATTAACTTACTAACATTTCAGCCCGGCGTTGCCCGGGTGTTTGGAGGTGTATGCTGAGCAAAAAAAAAGAAGAAAGGGTAAATTATTTTTAACTTTGACCCCTATTATGACCCCTTAAAATTTATTGTTTTGGGCTCAAGTCGAGTTATCAAGTTAAATTCATGTCCAAGGAACCTATATCTAAAATTTAAAGTGTTTAGACCGAAAATTGTCGAGGGAGTTTGGTAGAGTTCTCAAAGGTCAAATTATTGAACTTTGACCACTTAACAGCCAAATTTCTGGCCGAAACCCGATCATATCGATTTTTCCAAATCTCAGTAACCTGTACATACAATTTCGAGTCTGTAGACTAAAAATTGACAAAGTTATTGCGTTGGGACATGCACACAGACACACAAACAGACAGACACACAGACACACAGACACACATACACATTCACTTATATATATATAGAGAGAGAGAGATAGATAGATAGATAGATAGATAGATAGGTAGATTGATAGATTGGATGCAATATATAGTAATGATTTAAAAAGTATTTTTTTTTTTTTTTTACATAGGCATCACCACATTATCAAGGCCCAGAGGCCACTCAAGGATAAGGGTTAAAGAGTGTACAGTAGACATTGGACAATATAGTAATCATTAGTAATGAAAATTTGGTAAATTTGATAACTTATTTGGAACGGCTCATCAAGAACTTATTTACTTTAGACTTGAACACAACCATATTGTAGTCAGCCGGAAAGCAGGAAAACGGAAGACAATTCCACAGGCGTGCAGTTCTAAGAAAGAAGCTTTGTTCATGGAATCTACGTTTAGGTTTAAGCACAGATAAAAAAAGACTCATGCGCCACCACCAAAAATCGAAACCAAAACATTCAGCTCACGATTTATTTTGCCTCTGCCGTCAATGAATTGGCTATGAAAACATGTTTCATTCAAGGCTAAACCTTAAAACATGAACCAATACCTACTACATGCTGCACTTCCATTTCTTGTTCTCTTTCGGTGGAGGATCAATCCTCTATGACTGAGACAAATTTTTTATTTTTGTACCTTTTCTCCACGTTAAAAAACGACCCTGGTGTATAACTCTGTCCCGTGGGGAGGCATAGTAAATAGGTACTACATTACGCATTCGTAATTCCGGCGTTCGACCTTCACCTGGCAAATTTCATTTTTTTTAAATTTTTACACTTTTGCGCCAGTTTTTCAGGCTAAAACACAAATATAAAAATTTGCATGGATTCAAACACCTTATATATGAAGTTTCATGTCTGTAGACCAAAACCTCTAGGAGGAGTTTGGTAGGCAAAATTTCTTAAACAAAAATATATATATACTAGCATTTCAGCCCGGCGATTTAGTTAGATCCATGTCCAAGGAACCTATATCTAAAATTTCAAGTGCGTAGACCCAAAATTGTCGGAGGAGTTTGGTAGAGTTCTCAAAGGTCAAATCGTTGAACTTTAACCCCTTAATCGCCAAATTTCTGGCCAAAAACCGATCACATCGATTTTCCCAAATCTCAGTAACCTGTATATCAAATTTCGAGTCTGTAGACTAAAAATTGACAGAGTTATTGCGTAGGGAAATGTACACTGACACAAACACACACACACACACACACACACACACACGTTCATTTTTATATATATATATAGATTGTGAAAATGGATCTTTTTAACATATGAACTGGACGACTTCCTGAATTCGCTCAATACGGGTAAAGCTTGATTCAAAAAAAAAAAAAAAATTCCTTAATGTTTTGTTCAAGTGAAGACAAAATTCAAAGAGAAACAAAAGAAAACGTTTTGCCTTTATCCTACTTGTGCTTGGTAAAACAGAATTGTCTTGAACCAGATGGGGGGGGGGCTACTTTAGAATACAAAAAGAAGTAATTCATTGTCACAATAAACAAATCCATATAATCTACAGGGTGGTCAAACAGTCAGGTCTGATTTTGAAAGAAGAAAAATATGAGGCATAATCTATTCGTTTTATAATCAATTTTATGAATAAAATTAATTGATACGTTTATTTTCTCCTGTTACCTAAAAATATATGTATTAGGTGCCTTCAATAAGTTTCCAGACTTTTTACGTATGGCACTTCTATTGATAGTGCACACATGAAACTCTAGTCCCCCCAAAGTAATCTCCTCCAGCTACAATGCATTTGTTGTGTCATTCCAACAACTTCTAGAAAGCCTTATGAAAGTCTTCTTGTGTGAACGTGTCAATGACCCATCTCCTCACTTGTCCTATAACGACAGCCTCTAAGGTTTTCTTTGAGCTTATGATATAGCCAAAAGTCACAGGGAGCAAATCTGGACTATAGGAAAGGTGAGGAACTGCCTTCTTTTTTTTTTTTTACATGGGGGTCACCACTTATCAAGGCCCGAAGGCCACTCAGGGATAAGGGTTATTGCGTGTACAGTAATCAATGAGATAGTATTGTAGTAATCATTAGTATTCGGGGTTTTGATAGTGTGTCTTACTTAAGCGGGTAGTTTGTCAGGAATTTGTTTATGTTGGACTTGAAGACGTCTAAGTTGTAGTCAGGTGGGAAACAGGCAAGCGGCAGAGAGTTCCACTCCCATGCAGTTCTAAGAAAGAAGCTTTGCTCATGGAATCTACGTTTGGATTTAGGCACAGATAAAGAGTGGGGAAAATTATTGACAGTAGTTTCAGCCAGACGGGTGTTTCTCATGAAAGATTGGTGAGGGGGGACGAGGGATTGGAGCTCAGACGAACACCTGCCATGGAAATAACCCATCTTGGTTAAATAGTCTGTGAGCAACCTGGAGACAAACTTTATGCAAATCTTTACATCTTCAGTTCCTTGTGAATAATTGTGTGTACAATTCGCACACTGACATCAAACTATGCACTTATTGTCTCGATAGACACACGACAGTCCTTATCCATGAAATTATTTATTTAACCAACCACTCTGATGTTCTGACTCCCTTACTTCTCCCACACCTCTCATCATCCCTTATAGACTCCATGCCTTCCTTGAATCTCTTATGCTACTCCAAAGTTGATGCTCGATTTATGCAAGATGGTCCAAAAGCAGCCTGAAACATGTCATACATTTCTATGGAATTTTTCCCCCCAATTTTAAAACAGAATTTTATATCACATCGTTCTTCTAAAGTGTCCTCACGTCCAGATTGCATTTTTGAAATTCACCAGCTGTGACAATTAGGCGTTAGTAGGGTGTATTCCAATTCCTACTGTAGCTGTTTATTTGAAACTGAAATCATGAAAATTAGTCATTCATCTCATAGCTATTGTTAAATATTAATGTGGACAGCTCTCAGTTTTTAATTAGAAACGAAGTAATTAGGGTCGAAGATAATCATTATTAAAGGAGAATGCTGGAATCGAACTCAGTTATCAAAAGTTAAAATGAATACATATTGTCATTTACATACGATTCCAGGAATGCAGTGGAATTATCCATTGTAGTTAGAAATAACTACAAAAACAAAATTAGATCAGAAGAATAATGAACAATCAAACTAAGGAATGTCCTATGTGTTGCCATGACACATGTTGGGAGCATATGTAATATCCACATACAAAATAGGCACATGTTGGCCACGTTCTGACGTCATAAAGAAATATAGATCCAATATATACAGTTAAGTTAGGGTTTGCAAACAGAGATGAGAGAGGAGAGACAGAGCAATCAGATTTCAGTTCAAGTTGAGTTGGAGAGAGAGTTGGCCTGATCTCCTTCAAGAAGCGAAGGGAGAAGGAGAAGACAAAATGTAGCAATCTAACACGGCATCAAATTTTGATCATTCTCATCACCAGCTGGAAATTAAATGCCTTCATATTGTTTGTAAGCCTTTGTCTTTGTTTGTTATCAACCGCAAGGTAATGTGTTTTTTTCTGTTATTATATAACATCACACTGTCCTATCATCTTATAAAATGAACGTTATATGAAAACCCTTCCAAGGTGTTGACTGCATCCCCCTCTTCAATAATCAATCCCCGTTCCTGTTTAAAAAACTGTTCACACACATGTCTCTTCACCTCTATAATCTATATCCTATTATAAATATGTACCCCGCCTGTACAACATAACAACATACTGAATTTTCAAGAGTCTACGACAATTTTTAATGCCTGTACAAAAAGTCTGGAAACTTATTGAAGGCACCTCGTATATTGTTCACATCAGTTTTTCTTTTTACTAAATCAGACCAAACTTTTTGACCACCTTGTATATTATCCAACAAAGGCGGTTGTGACTCATATCCAGTTTTGAAGAAAGTGTCCGTTCCTTTCTGTATACCCAAACTTTATTATTGGAGCATTTTGTGAATTGTGTATCTGTGTGCAGACGTGTGTGGTTGCATACTATTTTTTTGTGTGTAAGCATATGTACTTATATATGCGTGTGTTTTTTCTTATTATTAACATTGGTTTATGCATGCCATTATATGATCTGTTTAACATATGTCAACAAGTTTTGTGGAATACTACTTTTCTAGACAGATCACGTCTTTCTTTTCTTTTAATGTCAAATGTGTATTTTTCTTTGTTAAAATTCTCCACATTTCACTAAGAAATAGTGGAAATAAAAAAGGAACAAACCAAGTTATGTGTTCATCATTTATAAAAAAAAAATCTTACTCGCTTTCACAACGCTATGCCCCCCCCTTTTTTTTTTTTGAATTCCAACGACTTTTTCCATTTCTAAAATGGAATAGGATCATGCATCAAAAATATATTTTCAAATATTTCTACTGGTGTATTGTTTTCTTAATTTCATTCATCAAGATGAAGTCTCGAAATAAAGACGAAACATTGATGAACACATAACTTGGTTTGTTCCTTTTTTTTAATTTCTCTCTCTCTCTCTCTCTCTCTCTCTATATATATATATATATATATATATATATATATATATATATATATATATATATATAGTATGTATTGAGCTCTCTCTCTCTCTCTCTCTATATATATATATATATATATATATATATAGAGAGAGAGAGAGAGAGAGAGAGAGAGAGAGAGCTCAATACATAGGTAGAGCTAGTAAGTAAGTTATAAAATATATATGGCGATTAAGCTACACTCAATATTCCGCGTTTCATCCACTCTAGGTGTCTTTAGGCTTATGCGCGAATTTTGTGGTTGTCTGTCGTTTTTATATACACACCTTCTATTGAGATTTTAGTTAGCTAATCAGCTTTCTAGTATCCACCGCGCCCTTCCTATCAGCCAATGAACATGCACTTATCGGAGAAAGGCCTATTTGACCTCTGGTTGACATGTTCTTTGTGTGTGCTCTATTTAGCCTGGATATCTAGTTTCTTGACCTGTTTTAAATCTAGGTTAGGTTTTTTTATGTTAGTTTATATATATATATATATATATATATATATATATGTACATATATATATATATTTATATATATGTGTGTGTGTGTGTGTGTGTGTGTGTGTGTGTGTGTGTGTGTGTGTGTGTGTGATAGTTTATGTATATTCATGTTTATTTAATTTATTTATTTGTTCATTTTCTATTATTTTTGTTAGTTTTAAAATTATTTTGTATCGCTATCCTAGAGTAAATTTTATCCTGTGAACACAGTTGTTCGCTATTTCTCTTCTACAGTTTAATAGATGTTGGGGTTTTTCAAAGTACAGGATAGCAAATTTTTCATAAAGGCATAATCTACATGGGTCGTCAGGTCTCTACATGTGGCAGCTTGTCTTATTATTTTCCAGTCGACTACCGGCGAATGTCCGCTTTCCTTGAGTTCCCAGTGTTTATTTGCTAGCGTTGTTTTCATACGATGTTTTTTATTGTTGAATGTACTTTTGTGGTCATAATATCGAGTTTTGAAATCTAAGCAAGTCATACTTACATAATATTTCTTGTTATTCGGGTTTTCTTTTGCAAATATTGTGGCCTGGTAAACTACGCTTTTGGTTAGACATTTATTTTGAAGTGGGCAAAGTGTGCGGTGTCTTCAGTTGCATTTATCTTGTTCGTTATTAGTACTTTTATTTTTATTTCTGGTATGGTTGTTGTTGTCCGAGGTTGGTTTATTATTATTATTATTATTATTATTATTATTATTATTATTATTATTATTATTATTATTTCTGCTAGTGTTAGTTTTATTTTTTTCATGGTGCCTACTTTTTTATTGTTTATTTTGTTGTTGTTTACATTGTTTTCATTTAGTATTTTGTTATTATGTGCTTTAATTATCATCTCTAAATTTTCGCAGCAGATGTAGGATAACTTTAAGGTATTTTTATTGAAAATTTTGTGTAAGGGGTTGGTTGCGGGAAAGTGTTTTTCAATAAGATCTAGAAATTTCTTGCCAAGTTTTGTTTTTAACATTTGATTGTATGGGGCCGTATACCAAATTATAGTTCTTTTTCTTCTATTTTTACTTTTATTATAGTTATTGGTGTCCTGTTATTTATATTTGATATCGATATTTTTGTATCCACTATTTTTTAGGGCTGTTTCATAGATATTGGTTGACTTGTTAAATGCATTTTCATCGCTTGAGTTATTACTGAGTCTATTAACGATCGAGTTAGGAATCTGTTTTATAATTGATGATGCTTGCCACTCACCCTGGGTAGGGTCGTTTTTATGTACTCTGGACAACATTTCAGCCATCATTTGCTGGAGAGAATCATCATCCACTATGTCGTCCCATCCTTTGGTTACTGCAGTTACTCGTCTTTTTAACACTCCTGTTGCCGATCGGAGCCATCCACAGACAGGTAGATGTCCTACTAATTTACCGCAAATAGAAAACATAATGCGCCTTGTCAATACACTGGGTAACTCTGGAACTGCGCTCCCTCATTTCTATCGCAAAGTATTGCCCTTCTCATAGACCTCTAGGCCTAACACAAGCACCCCGTCCTTTAGGCGCTTAGGGTCTTTACTTATTGACCCAAACGATTCCAGTTTTGCTCGAACCACATCTGCCGACATTATATCCTAATTAACGTAGATGTCGTCAATATAAGCTGAAGCAGCTTTTGCTGTGATCTCATCTTGCATCAAAACAGCTTTAATAATAGTTGTCATTATTAAGGGTGCTACGTTTAGGCCAAAACCTAAACGTGTCAAACAATATCGTTTTCCCTTGATTATCACTGTCTGAAATGGCCATAATGACTCATGGACACGTATCTGCAGGTAGGCTCTCTTCAAATCCAGCAGTGCTACATTACTCCCTTTCTGACGCCACTCTCTTAGTTTAGCAGCGCACACATCTGCGTTTCCAGTGAAAGCATCAACATGCTGATTCAATTCACGGTAATCCATTACGGGCCGAATTTTGTCTATAGTAGGTTGTTCAACAGCCATGAGCGGAATTAATCCTTTGGGTGGTCCCAGACGTTCCTGTGGGTACGGTATTAACCATCCGTTATCAATCCACATCTGAAGTTCTTCTTCATATGCGGCCCTATTCTTTGTGGAAACTGCATACTGTGGAATGGTGTTGCACAGCCAATCTGGTGCCTGGCTCATAGTCCATTTCCACTTTGCAGTCCACGCCTTTTCGTTGTCATCAAACGTAGCGCAGAAGTCCTTTTCTTCAATAGACATGGCTGCACAAACTTCTTTTCCTTCTCCAAGCATTACACCTCCAGTCGCTGTGATTATGACGCCTCCTAGCGCTTGTATTGCATCAATTCCAGTCAACATGTCATAGCCAAGGGGTTTTTCTTGCATCACCAGAACATCAACTTTGACTGTGTCACCCTTCTCAGTACAGATTGTGACTGTCCTTTCACCACAACATGCTTGGGATAAACCATTGATTGTCATAATAACGACTGGTTGCTCCCGCCACATCTGACAGTAATGTACACTAACTATAGACCAGGAACACCCCGTGTCTATGAGTGCTGAACACTGCACATTGTCAATTTTAATGCCAATGACCGGTAATCCTGTGTTTATTGGTTGGCAAGGGGCAAGGGTGGCGATAGTACCTTGCCCCCAACGTTGTTTCCCGAACAGTTGCGAGATATGTGCCCATACTTATTGCAGCGATAGCATTGTACTGTTCTCTGTGCTCGTGGATATACACACCTCCTATCACTCCGGCAATCCTTAGCAAAATGATTGGCCTCCCCACATTTATAGCGCACTGGGCCTACACGCTTATTACTACCTGGGAGAGAATCTACATTGCTTCCATGCTGTTGCATGTTGAATACTAGTTGCTGCTGCAATTGGCTCCTGTTCCTTACAGATGTTTCGAGCTCGGGCTAATAACTCGTCTGTTGTCAATTTATCAATTCGTGATGATGCCCGCAACAGTTTGCTGACCTCCTCAGGTAAGCCTACTAAAAAGGCACATCTTAATATCTTATCGTTAACCCCCACCAAATGGTGCCGACAACTTTCGTAGGTCGGCTAGGTACACATCAACTGTTTCCTTGGGGTGAAGTCGCCGGCTCGTGAACTGTTGCCATGCAACAAACGGATCTGTACCAAACGCTGTATACAGGCTGTGTTTGATTGTATCCCAGTCTGGTTCATCCCCGAGTTGCTGGTAGACTGCATAGGCCCCTCCGGTTAACCTCAAAGGAATGACTGTGGCTGGTTCTTTAATTCTGCACAGTGTACAGATCTTCTCAGCCTTTTCCACCCATTCGACGACAGACAGTCCAGTGGTAGATCCATCAAACTCAGGTATCAAGCGAAAGTCGAATCTGTCCATTTTCTGCCTTTCGAGTCACCGCACACCGAGAGCTGAAATATCTTATAATTCAATAACTTGAGTTTTATTTCTTCCGCTCGTCACACCAATAATTTCCTGAGTAAGGTTAACACTTTTGTCCAAACTTCCAACTTCCAAACTTCTGTATACGTAAGGCACCTTCTTTCAACTCTCAACGAACTTCTGCTAATTCAACTTATTTCTTCGAAATCCAACTTCAAAATGAATATCCCTCTAAAAAATCAACCCTCTTTTATCTCCAACCAGGAGCATCTCATTTGCATATATATATATATATATATGCAGATATATATATATATATATATATATATATATATATATATATATATATATATATATATATATATATATATGGGAGGTTAAAGGGAGAGAATAATATCAATTCTTTAAGAGGCTTGGTAAAAGACTTCTTGACTTGTCTGCCTAGGGTTCTTAACAACTTTACGTTTTATTTGGAGTAGAGAACGGCGTGAAACAACTCTAGATTTACCTTTATCAGCTCTCCTACATACCTTTTTAGGGTGCTTGACAAAGTTCTTCACAGTTTGATGGTACCTTCCTATCATTTTCGATATTTCGAGGGTAGTTTTACCTTTTGTTAGCTGTTCTGTAATAGTACTCTTTTCAGAACTACTCAAACCACCTTTATTCTATTGGCGAAACAAACTGCCTTGTTAATAATTTGACATACCTCAAATACCGTGGATTCAGCAATTACGATGGCAAGTTGTTTATATTGCACAGAACAGTACGAAAATTTCACAGTACACGCAGCTCAGCATTGCCAACATTTCCGAAGCTTTCGGATACAAAACTACCAGTTAGTTTCTGAAACTGGTAAAAAAATGTTATCTTGTTAATAATTTGACACGCAGTATATATATATATATATATATATATATATATATATATATATATATATATATATATATATATATATATATATATATACGAAGGGAGTTAAAGGAAGAGAATAATATCAATTCTTTAAGAGGAGACTTATCGGGAAAATGCAAAGCTCAACAAATTATTTTGCAGTTTATTATACCAAAAAGATAAATACAATTTTATAGAATCACCAAACTGTAAATAAAGACACAGCATATTGTATTTTCATGAATTAATAAGATTTGAATCTGAAAATATAAAAAAAAATGGTTGTAATCGAGCAAAAACCTATTTATAAAATATTTCTAGACAGAATTATTGTATCAAATAAAAATCAATAGTTAATCAATATCAATATTTTCTGCATTTCATCTTGGATTAAATGTGGGTTAATAATATTTCCAAAACTATTAGTACCACTGATTAATTTTACTGATATTTAGTTAGGGCTTATATCAAGGAAGATTTGCTCTTCAGAAGACAAGGAAGAATTAAAGAAAAGATTGTTGCCATGATAAGAATAATAACAACAAAATAACGTGATTGAAAATGCGATGATAACATGGAGACTGGAATTGACAGCTGATGGACAACACATAACAGAAATCAACATAAAAAGAGGCATCTTCCAAGGAAATTCACTATCACCATTACTGTTCTTCATAGCCATGATGCCCCTGAACAATATACTGAGAAAGTGTCAAGCCAGATACAAGTTCTCTAACACGGAGTAAAAAATGAACCCCCTGATGTACATGGACGATCCGAAACTCTTCGCAAGGACCAAAAATGAACTAGAGATATTAATAAATACCATCAGGATGTTCAGCCATGATATCCAAATGGAGTTTGGTATGGAAAAGTGAACACTAATAGTTATAAGAAAGGGAAAACTAGAGACGACAGAAGGCATGGAACTACCCAACCAAACGAAGATGAGGGCACGAGGGCAACAAGACGCCTATAAATACCTAGGAGTACTGGAAGCAGACACCATCAAAGCAACAGAAATGAAAGAGAGAATTGGAAAGGAATATCTCAGAACAAGAAAACTTCTTGAAACCAAATTATATTGCAGAAACCTAATAAAAGGCATAAATACATGGGCAGTATCACTAGTAAGATACTCTGGACCGTTTATAGGGTGGACTAAAGAAGAATTGAGACAACTCGATCAGAAGACCAGGAAACTCATGACCATGCACAACGTACTACATCTGAAGGATAATGTTGACCAACTCTACGTAAAAAGGAAAGATGGCGGGAAGGGACTGGTTAATATAGAAGACTGTGTGAATGACACCAAAATAATAACTAGAAAAATACTTACAGTAAAACACTGAAAGACTAATCATAGCAGCGAGAGACACTGCAAAAATCAACAAAACAGAAAACAGAGAGACAAAGGATGAGACAAGGAAAGGAAAGTGGGAAGAGAAACAACTACACGGAAGATTCATAAGAATGACAAAAGATGAAAATAACGAAAACACCTGGACATGGATGTGAAAAGTACACATAAACCGAGAAACCAAATCCCTAATAACTGCAGCCCAAGACAACTCGATAAGAACCAACCACATCAAAGCAAAGATCGACAAAGCATAAGAAGACAGCAAATGCAGACTCTGTGGGCAAAGAGCAAATGCAGACTCTGTGGGCAAAGAGACAAAACGATAAACCATATGATAAGTGAATACAGCAAACTGACCCACAAGGAATACAAGAACAGACACGACCAAGTGGGAAGGGTAGTAAACTGGGAATTATGCAAGCAACTGCATCTCGAACGCACAGACAAGTTGTACAAACATAAGCCGGCAACAGTACTTGAAAACAAGAATCACAAAGTCCTATGGGACATGGACATACAAATTGATGAATCCATCCAAGCAAGAAGACTGGATGTCGTAATAATCAACAAGAAAGAAAACTCCTGTCAAATCGTAGACTTTGCTATTCCAGCTGAATATCAAAGGAAAGGAGAAACAGAGCAAATACAGAGACAGCCAGAGAGCTGAAAGGGATATGGAAGATGAAGAAAATCAAAATAATACCTATAAAACAAGCACTAGGGACAATCCCCAAAAACTTTGAAAAATGAATGGGAGAAATTGGAATGAAAGGAATGACTGGAAAAATACAACGAACAACAATAATGAAAACAGCTGAAATATTAAGAAAACCCTTGAATGTGGAAACTAACACACAGAAGCAACAAGTGCGGGCCAGACAAAATTCTGCAAAGGTAAAACATGAAACACTACATGGAACCGAAAACACTGCGACCGCATATCTATAGGTTCTCTAACCCCTACCCCCACATCCATTGCCACATCACCGCCTCCCCCCACAAAAAAAAGAGCGATACCAAAGAACCAAGTAGAGTCAAGGAGGAAGGAAAGACCGATGAACTGACCAGACTTCAGCCGAATAAGTGCGAAGAGAACTGGAACCTTGGGGAGGCTTAGTGCCACTCAAATCCCAGCAAAGACCAATAGCTGCTGCCAACAAGAAATCAATGGCAGGCAGCTGTTGATGCAAATTTATTTGCAATGGTATTGAAAGAGGAGGAGAGTACTGGAAACTTGAGGAGACTTGTTGTAACTCAGATTCCAGTAAATACCACAGACTGTTTCAGGGAAAGATCTCTGAAGACATGTGTAAAAGCTCCTTGTGAGCCAATAATAATAATAATAATAATAATAATAATGATAATAATAATAATAATAATATATCTACTATTATATAAAAGGAAATCTGTATGTTCGTTCCCTATGGACTCGAAAACGGTTGGGTTGATTTTCATGAAATTTCACACGAAGATAGTTTTTGTGTCTGGCAGTGTTCTTAGATAGGTTTTGTGTGAGCATTTCTTTGATAAATATGGATAAATGATAATCTTAATAATCCGATAAAAGAAGGACCAGGCGATTTTGACCAAAGTTAACATCTTACACAGCCTAACCTCACAAGTGCATTTGAGAAGTTTATTACAACACAAACCGAAAGGCTCAACATATAAAATCAACAGTAAGTTCTTTGATATGATAGGGTCGCATTCGAAATAAATGTTTCTCTTTAGAGCACAATTGAAGCATGATACTTGAATTTGTTGTTTTAAACTTAAATTTAAGCCAATATCACCGCACAACCAGTAATGCAAGGCATATAAAATCAACAGCAGGAGGTTGATTTGATGACAATAAAAATATGGAAGTGTGAAACATTCGTTGATCATTAATCATTTCCGGGCAACATCGGATCACCCTGCTAATATATATATATATATATATATATATATATGGCCGCATCGGCTATGTGCACAATAAAACACCTATGACGCTTATAGGAAGAGTAATTATAATTCGCCTATATATATATATATATATATATATATATATATAGAGAGAGAGAGAGAGAGAGAGAGAGAGAGAGAGAGAGAGAGACATTGTGTGTGTGTGTGTATATATATATATATATATATATATATATATATATATATATATACATATAGACATTGTGTATATATATATATATAGACATTGTGTGTGTGTATATATATATATATATATATATATATATATATAGACACTGTGTATATATATATATATATATATATATATATATATATATATAGACAGTGTGTGTATATATATATATATATATATATATATATATATATACACACACACACATATATATATAGAGAGAGAGAGACAGAGAGAGAGAGAGAGAGACAGTATATATATATATATATATATATATATATATATATGTATATATATATAGTGCCACCAAAAAGAAAGTCCGCACTTGTCAGTTTTTCAAAAACCGCAAATTGGAGCTAAATTGAATGTAACTGTTTAAACAACCTATACCTCATTTTATTTGGCTTTTATTCCTCTATAATTTTACCTGTTCATATATGACTTTTAATTGACGTATCCTAGTCAATTTGAAAAATTAACTTCAAATCGAGAAGGCAAAAAGAAACTCCACACAATGGAAAATTGTTATTTGAATGTAACTTTAGAACATTAATGCAACACATATACAAAAGGAATACAATGAACTTGTTAATATTTAGTAGTATAGCCCTTCTGCTATAATACTGCAATAAGGTGAACAGGCATCACACTTCTCTTTAATTTTTGTCCAAAATAGTTCCAGATTTAAAATTTTATCATTGCATAGCTGTTGCTTGATGTAATGCCGTATGTTTTTGATAGGATAGAGGTCTGGAAATTGTGCAGGCCAATCCAAACACAGAATATCATGCTCATCCAGAAACCTCTTGACATTGCCAGCTGTGTGAATGGGAGCATTATCCTGCATGAAGATGGGATCATCATTCAAATTTCGACCAAAGTAGGGTAGAAAATGCTCAATCAACATATTAATTCGACCTTGCAAGCGAACTGTAGGCCCTGGACGATTGGTACTAATAATGCCCCACATCAAAACTGAACCTGCACCACCTTGTAGAATTGAAATTGTGCACCTAGGATTAAATTCTTTGTCCTTCCTTCGATGGACGTACTGCCTACCATCACTGCCTAGCCTATTGAACTTGCTTTCGTCGCTAAAAATCACTTTCAACCAATATGGAGAGTCATGATCTTCATTGCATCTGACGAAATTCAGACGACGCTCTCTTTTCTTTACAAAAATCATTGGCTTGCATCTTGGAACACAGCATGGCAAATTCAATTCTGTCAATCTTTTCTGAACTGTAGAAAGAGAGCACTTTTTCAGAAGATTACACTGTTGGATTTGGGGAACCATTTCAAATCTGTTTCTGAGGCTGCGGATCTTGATAGCATTGTCTTCCCTGTAAGAAGTAACTTTAGGACGACCAGGTTTAAGGGCATCATGAACACTGCCGGTGTTTTGGTGCTTTTGCACATTCATTCATACCATAATCTCATCACATTTCAATCTGCAGCCGATTTTTCGGTTAGATAAACCAGAAAGGTGCAGATTAATGAGCTCCTGACGATCAGTAAACGAGACTCGGGGCATATGGACTAAATGTTACCTTGTACAACGTAGGAACAACAACAATTACGATAAAAGAGTCTAAAAGATGGATACTTTACGATTAAAAATGTTAAAAGGTGGATATTTTAAGCTGGTTTTAAACTCATTTGTTGCTGCGGAGTTTCTTTTTGCCTTCTCGATTTGAAGCTAATTTTTTTAAATTGATGTGAACACTAAGACAGTTCAATTAAAATTAAAATATTAACAGGTAAAATTATAGAGGGATAAAAGACGAATCAAATGAGGTATAGGTTTTTTAAGCAGTTACATTCAATTTAACTTAAATGAACGGTTTTTGAAAAAATGACAAGTGCAGATTTTCTTTTTGGTGCCACAGTATATGTCAATACAAGCCTGCTTGCAGTTGTTCATTTTGTTCACAATTCAGTTGTGGCATATTTTGCACCAATTAATGTAATCAGCTGCATCAATAAGTGTGAATGGTTCTGCAAAAGCCATTGCCAATTTAAGCAACTCATTGCGTGGGTAGTCCATTTACGCACTCTGCTTTAATAAGCAAACCAATATTTCAATCGAAGATATGTTATCAAGCCAATTTTCGTAGAGCGCGAATAGTAACTGTACTTGCTCAACTCATCGCTTGTGAGTCATACGGCTTGGTTTGTGGGACCAGGGATGGCCTTGTGTCACACATGCTCTACAGACATTGAAAACATGCGTTGAATATGACGAGAAAGTCGATCATATGAATATAAAAAGATAAAAAAACATGATTATCGATTAGCTTTTTGTGGTAACTGGAATGTAAATTTACAGTATATATATATATATATATATATATATATATATATATATATATATATATATATATATATATATATATACAGAGAGAGAGAGAGAGAGAGAGAGAGAGAGAGAGAGATAAATAGATAGATATGATGAGAATAATGGAAATAGTATTCCTACGAAATAGAGAAATAAAAAAGGGAACAAACTAAGTTATGTGTTCATCATTTAAAAAAAAAAAAACTTACTCTCTTTCACAACGCTATGCCCCCCCCCTTTTTGTGAATTTCCAACGACTTTTTCCATTTCTGAAATGGAACACAGTCATACATTTCATTACATCCAAAATATATTTTCAAATATTTGTATTGGTGTTTTGTTTTCTTAATTTTATTCATCCAGAGGAAGTCTCAAAACAAAGACGAAACATTGATGAACACATAACTTGGTTTGTTCCTTTTTTCTTTCTTTCTTTCTCTCTCTCTCTCTCTCTCTCTCTCTCTCTATATATATATATATATATATATATATATATATATATATATATATATATATATATATATATATATATATAAATATAGAAGCTCAATGTAATTACAGAGCAATATAGAGAATAAATGACTTAAAGAAATATGTATATATATATATATATATATATATATATATATATATATATATATATATATATATAATATTTTTAATCCATTTTCGTTTTAATCCATGAGTTTTATCTCCTGAATACCTTTAGCTTGGTATATATATATATATATATATATATATATATATATATATATATATATATATATATATATATATATGAACACGCACACACACACACACACACACACACACACATATATATATATATATATATATATATATATATATATATAAATTCTTTTTTAATTGGTGTCTGATTATAATGAATCAAATTAACAGCAATTTGAATATTCAAACAGGGATTGTACCTATATAATCTATATGTACCTCTATAATGCCCCCTGAAACATACACATAACTAATTTTATATAGATAGAGATTAAAGATTAAAGAAGATTAAAGAAAGAAGATATATTATATAAAAAGCTATAAATGATAATTATTATATACAGTTATTATATGCGATCGAGATCAAATATTACATTGTTTTATTGTTTCATTTTATATTTTCAGTTCAGTGTTGTGTTTGATGCCGGCTCAACTCATACGAAGCTTTTTATATACAAATGGGATGGAGCAAAGACAAACGGAACAGCTGTTGTCAAGCAGGTTGCAGACTATGAGAGCCCCAAAAGTAATAAAGAAATTTATTGATCGCTTTCCAATACATATCATGCCTGCAGTATCACCCGCCCCCATGATAATAAACTACAGGCTATAGATTCTTCGTTCATGAAAAAAAAATCGATGGCGCTCATATTAAGTCGGTAGGAAAATAATGTCGATGCTTTTCTTTCTTTCTTTTTTTTTTTTGTATTATTCGCAGTTACCACTCAAATATTAAATACATTCTATTGTAAGTTACACTCTTCTGAAGGTTGAAGGTTCAATCCTCAATGCGGGCAATACTCAAAAAATACAATAGCGAATTACTTAGGACTTTTACGCAGTCTTGGCTGAAGTAAACAGTGCATCCTAGGCTCGTGGATTAAATAAAGTGTTCTGTTCGAAATTCTGTGCAGATTCCTGGGTTCGATAGAAAGATCCCCAAGTTCAACAAAGTGCACCTAAAGAAGGTCGAAGGTCACATCGATCAAATCATTGTGGAATTAGTACTCAAAATAAGAATAATATAAATTATCAATCCTGAGATCAAAAATTCGGAAACCTAATATTAAATAAATGTTTGTATTATGTTAGCTTGAAATTTACCATTTTTAAAAACCAAAAATTCTCTCTATTTTTCTATTATTAAATTTATTTTAATACTTTTCTCAATATAATCTTTTATTATGCCCAAACTGAGTTAATCAACGTTTGCATCCTTTCTTTTCGTATATACTTTAATCTTGAATTGAAAGCCATGTTTAATTTCAGAAAAGTTTTCGGATTGGTAGCTATTTTGAACAACTTCGAGAGATGCAGAGTTTTGGTGAGTTCAGTATAAGTCTCGGACTTAAAAAATTTTGCAGGAAAAGAGCAAAAAACTTTTCTTGTGTTGACATGAAAATATTATGTGCCAGAACACTAAAATATTCAATATTTTTATGAAGCAATTTTGGTTTCTGAATGACTGTTAGCAGAATGTAGTTCAATTTGATTGGTCAGTTCTTATCGCCAGTGTCTATAAGTAGAATCTTCCAATTTTCAGTGATCATACCCTCTTCTTATATAAAAAATATTGTACCATTTAATCACACAAAGTACATATTAAAATATTAGTTAGTTTAGGGATTGAGTTATATTTGAAAATAAAACACATTTTAATAGTTCCAATTTGCCGTAATTATGTTTTTACTCTTTCTCACCAAAAACAAGACATATTGCCACTTGAACGTAAGAGGTTACTATTTGGGATCATGACTAACAAGAGATTTGTGGGAAATTGAGCAGCGAGATGTCCGTTCACATAACATTTAACCTTCTGCGCGTTGGTACAGTCAGGGAAGCAGGAAACCGGGAAGGATTTCCCAAAGTTTTGCTGTCCGAGAGAAGAAACTATCAGGACAGAAGGCTTTCCTGCATCAAGGCAGCTTAACAGTGAAGGGGTGGGATTTTGCTGCTTGTCGCGTTAGTCGGGAGTGCGTACGTCAAGGAGGCACAGGTGCTATGAGTTCATCAGAGTATATCTGATTAAAGTACTTGCAAAACAGGCACAGGGATGCAACATTACGGTGGTGGTGGTGGTGGGAAGAAATTGGAGCTTGGCAGATAGTTGAGGGACCTATTAGATTTTCGACACCTTTTTGGGCCCAGATGTGGCAATAATATTCTATGCATTGTTGAATGGTGGTTGTGTAGAGGTTAAGGGTATTCTCAGGTGTAAGGCGCAATTTGCTCACTAAATCACATATATGTTTATCACTTTCATCCTCTCTCAGTGTTTGATTCTCCTCCCTCTATCATTTTAGACAGTTTCTATCACTGTTGCTTTTTCTCCTCTCTCTCTCTCTCTCTCTCTCTCTCTCTCTCTCTCTCTCTCTCCCTCTCTCTCTCTCTCCTTTTGTGCATTTCTTAACAGTCAAATTTAATCTATCAAACAAAAGAAGAGAGGGAGAGTGTAGAGATAACGAACAGAAGATCTAATTTGGATTGTCTTTTATATTTTTTTTTATACTTAATAGAATTTGAAAATTTTTCTAATTCAAACATTGGAACTAGAAATCAATGGCTGACACTTTTTCTCATAATTGCTTTAAGACAGAAAATTTGTTTCCTCCAGTTACCAGAAACATTTACTGATTTGCTTACTTAACACCCTGCTTAAAATAGGCTTTACCTCCTGTATATTCATTCAAGGGAAGTAATTCAGCTGTCATCTGATATTAACATGAGGAACTCTCCCTTGCCCGCCACAATAGAGGCAAAAACGTTAACCCATACATCCGCCACCACTACCACCAGAGATGCTAAATGATTTGTTGTAATTACTGCACAATACTTGATTACATATCTCACCTATCATTTAAGAGAAGCTTAAGAAATCGAGCTGCTAAATTCCGTCTCATTTATCATATTTACAAGAATGCGCACAACTTTAAAAATATCTCAACCTCTTCTTGGAGAAAATATTCACAAAGAAAGGCGTGTCCAAAAAAATGGCTTTTGATGATTGGTTGCGTCCCAGGTGTCAAAATTTAATTATTATTTCAATTTTTGTCTTAGTGTCTCATGCTGAAGTTACACACACACACACACACACACACACACACACACACACACACACACACACACACACACACACACACACACACACACACACACACACAGTATGATGATGCAAGTATGCAAGTATTGATGCAAGTATGATTAATTTCATATTGTTAGTTTTCTTTAATGAATTAACCTGCAAAATTCATTGTATGTTTTGCAAGCTTCTTCCCTCTGATGAGAAGAATTGCATTCTTCGAAACTCCATGGAATAAGATTTTTCTTGTTTATTTGTACTCCTTGTCGAATAATTAAAATTTTATATACCTTCCTTACAGGATTATAATGTGTTTTTGTTTTTGTTTTTTTGAAAATTTGAATGAATTTTCAATAACAAGATTTTTAGTTTATATATATATATATATATATATATATATATATATGTATATATATATATATATATATTATTTATTAATTATTAATTAATAATTACTACGTGCATAAAAGTAAGTCATTTAATAATTACTACGTGCACAATTAGTAATTATTAATTAATAATTAATAAATAATATTTAAACAAAATAAAAAAGTAAATACGTCCTAAAGTGTGGGTGAAAAAAATGCAAACAAATAGCAAATAACTCCTTTCTTATAATAAAAACGCTCAGGGAGCGGAAAAAGCAAGAAATTAATCGCTAATAAAAAAATAAATAAAATTCAACAATCTTATATATATATCTTAAAACAGCAAAAATAATAAAAAGCAAACGCCAACCCAAAAACTTAAACACATCCTAACTTCCTGAAAATTCGTCCCACATACTACAAAAGGAGTTACAAAATGCAACAAACCGCGATGTGGAGTATGTGACATAATAATAGAAGGTAACACATACACGTTCAAAAACCCAGCACAAACATTCAAAATAAAAAAGGATCTAAATTGCACCTCCAGAAATGTAGTATATGCACTAAGATGCACAACATGCAACAAATCCTACATAGGCGCCACCAAAAATTTCAGCAATAGAGTGGCCTTACATAAGAGCAACATCAAAATTGCAGATAACAGACACCGCTATGTTTCAAAACACGTACACACATGCAGTGGAAACAGCTTCAAAATAATGCCAATCTTCCAAACAGACAATTATTTTTATTTACTTACACAGGAAAAAAACTTCATCACCAGATTCACTCCTGAACTGAACAGAACCTAATATCATCACACAAAAACATGAAATGCAAGGTACACTCGCATGCACACCCATACACATACACATATACACACCCACACATAAATCAGAACCGACACATTAAAACACACACACGTGCGCGCATACAACCACACACAGACATAACACCCCTATCTCTAATACAACACACTGAACAATACCAACCCTACTTAACCTCGAAACCAACAACACTAGGAGACACCTAAAACCATAGTATAATATCTGTTCCAACACCTCGCTCCCTCCTCAGTCAGTGGAGGAGAACCCCCCCCCCACATGACTGAACCAACTATCATCCCTTCTATCGGCGGCTGGTTAGCCGAACCTCTCAACTCGGAGGCTAGTCTGAAAAAGGGCTGGAAACAGCTTGTCTCTTCCTTTTATACTTGTTTCCGGTGGTCTTTTGCGCATGTATGGATTTCCATTGAAAGGAAGTGACGTTGTCCTTGTGTGCATACGTGTGCGCGTGTGTGAGTACATGTGTGTACGTTAGCATGTGTGTATATACACGTGAATGTGAGTGTATGTACGTGAACGTGAATATATGTATGTGTGTGGACATGGGCGCGTATGTTTATGTGTGCGTATGTATATGACAAGTAATATAGCTTGAAATGTGAATGTGCGTTTTTGTGTGAGACTAGGAAAGGCTCGCGCAACGTCAGTGCCAAAAAAATGTACAATATCCTGTTCTATATCACCCACATGGGCAGAATTAAAATTTTGATCACCGAAAATAAGAGAGTGCATTCAGTAGTTATCTAGTATTATCAAGGGAGATCACTCAATAATTCTTTAACTTTGTTTTCATGATCAGTTTTTCTTATGCTCAGTCTTTCTTGAGGATCAATATTTGCTTGATATGAAATCCATTATTACTGTTATCGATCTTTTGAACCCAAAATATCTTAGTAATTTAATAAGCACATAATTAGATGAGCAGATTGATTTTAAGCTCTGGTAGAGGTTCAGACCGTTAAACTTGTTTTTTTTTATTAAGTCATTCAAGATTGTTTACTTAGATTAATACCATTGCATCCATGCAGGTGTAAGGTGGGAAGTTATCAGCCAAGTAGGAATCAAAAAAACTATCGATTTTCACAAAAGTTGTTGGAAAAGCGGCATATGAGCCACCATCTTTTTATCGATGAAAAAAATCAGAAATTTCTAGTTATGGATGCTCCAAATGATCTATAATTCTTCTCCGCTGCACATGAACATTAGCACAGTTTAACAATCATTCATATAAGCTTTTATTTACTACTAGTAGTTCAGCCCGGCTTTGCTCGGGCCCTATGTACTGTTCATAACTTTATGTGCATATGTATGTATATATATATATATATATATATATATATATATTGAAAAGTTTGACTCATGTCCAGATAACCTACATCTAAAATTTCAAGTGTTTCGACCCAAAATTGGCGGAGGAGTTTGGTAGAGTTTGCAAAGGTTAACTCTTTCAACTTGGACTTCTTGGCAGCCATATTTTCACCCAAAAACCTATTAAAAAGCTTGCCCTGTCTCTGAATATCCGTTACGTAAAATTTCAAATGTTTAGATAAAAATTTGGCTGAGTAATTTGGTAGAGACCGCAGAGGTCAATTTTTTTAAAACATTGACCCCAATTTTGACCCCTTAGCATTATTTGTTTTGGGCTCAACACTAATTAAAAAGTTTGATCCATGTCCAAGTAACCTACATCTAAAATTTCAAGTGTTCCAACCCAAAATTGGCGGAGGAGTTTGGTAGAGTTTACAAAGGTTAACTCTTTCAACTTGGACCTCTTGGCAGCCATATTTTCACCCAAAAACCTATTAAAAAGCTTGCCCTGTCTCTGAATATCCGTTACGTAAAATTTCAAATGTTTAGATAAAAATTTGGCTGAGTAATTTGGTAGAGACCGCAGAGGTCAATTTTTTTAAAACATTGACCCCAATTTTGACCCCTTAGCATTATTTGTTTTGGGCTCAACACTAATTAAAAAGTTTGATCCATGTCCAAGTAACCTACATCTAAAATTTGAAGTGTTTAGATCCAAAATTGTCCGAAGAGTTTGATAGAGTTTATAAAGGTTAAATCGTTCAACTTTCACCCTTTGACAGCCAAACTTCTGGCCAAAACCGGATTAAAAAGATTTTCCCACATCTCAATACCCCCTTATGTCAAATTTCGAGTCTGTAGACTTAAAATTGACAGAGCAGTTTGGTAATAAAATGTACACAAACTGACAAACACACACAGACAGACAATTTCACATTTGTAGATATATAGATAAGCAGAATTTTATAGTCAGAAATGGTTCACATAACCTTTAACGTTTCTCAAAAATACTAGCCTTTTCTCATAATACTAATGACCTTAGAATGAAATTAAACTGCATCCGGTGGTAAGGCTTCAATTTAAGGGCTTTAGGGAATGTAGAATTACACTCTTAATTATTCTGACGTCTATGTACAACTTAAATATATCTGCTCTTATTTTAGATGTGATAGACCTCTTTAGTTTAGTAATAGTCTGGGAATTGTTCTGAAGGACATCATCTTTTAAATAATCTCGCAGATAGAAAATCTGGTGGCGGGGAGGGGGTTATGGTTCGATGATTTTGAAGTTCATTCAGGATCACACTTCCCACTGCTGAGCTGAACACCAAAGTGTCCCCCTAAAATCATTGAACGCTGCTAAAACAAAGACTGTTGTACATTCATGATTAAAACTTGGTTGACATTTCAGGAATGGACTGAAATTTGCTTGTATCAGATATGGTTAAATTTCAGAAAGTATGGTGAATTTTATTAAGGAAATTATTGTTATAATTATTATTGGTGGCATTGTTATAGTGGTGGTATTGGTGGTGGTGGTAGAGTTGACCCTGTATTTATCATGGTGACATCTTTAGGTCAAATAGAATCGGTTCTGTGTGCAACATGAAACTACATCCGATTATTTACACATACGTTTACACCATGAATGACTTGTTAAAACAAAAACGATGAATAAATATGTGCAAATATTAAGAACGTGAAGCATAAAAACTTTTTATTTTACATGAAAGTCGCCACTTGTCAAGTCCTGAAAGCCACTCGAAGATAAGTGTTAATGAGCGTACTGGAATCGCTGAAACAACAGTGTATTAATAGTTAGTGGGTAAAATAGGGTAGAAATGGATTATTTAGGGGGGGGGGTCAAGAAGAACTTGTTTACATTGGACTTGAAGATGACCATATTGTAGTTAGCTGGAAAGCAAGCCAGCAAAACAGAGTTCCATAGGTGGGCAATTCTAGGAAAAAAGCTTTGTTCATGGAATTTGCATTTAAATTTAACAACAGATAGAGAGTGGGGGGAAACTGTTGATAGTTGTTGTAGCTAGATGAGTGATTTTTGCGAAAGTTTGGCAAGAAGGGATCATAGATTGAAGCTCAGTCGAGCACTTGCCATGAAGATAATGATAGAGGAGAGATAGGCTCACAACGTCTCTTCTGTGGGAAGAGGTTACAGGGAAGAAAAAAACGGCATCACCTACTAGGTTTCAAGCCCGGTTTTGAACTTTGTCATGGCAGAATAGGATGCTTTGGGCAGCTTCCGCCCAGATGTGGCAGCAGTATTCCATTTTAGGACGTACCTGGCTCTTATTCAGGTAGAGGATTGCATCAGGAGTTAGATACCTTTTGGAGCAGAAAAATGACACAACCATTTTTCTGGTAACCCTGGCAACAGATTTGATGCAAGTCTTCTATTTTAGGTCAGGAGTAAAGGTCAGACCCAGAAGTTTGTCAAAACAGGGAAAACTTTTACTAAAATGACTGAATTCAGCTTTGAATAAGCGCATATATGCTATTAAATAAATAATGATGATAAAGCACTGACGTGCTCGTCTCACCCCCAATCTATGGTCCACCCTCGCTGAACATTCACGAGAAACACTCGTCTAGCTGAAAACACTATTAATAAATTCCTCTACTCTTTATCTCTGCCTAAACCTAAACGTAGATTCCATGCACAAAGTTTCTTTCTTAGAACGGCATGCCTGTGGAACTGTCTTCTGTTTGCCTGCTTTCCAGCTGACCACAATATGGCCGTCTTCAAGTCCAATGCAAACAAGTTCTTGATGAACTGTTCCACTAAAGTTAACAAATTAACCGAATCTTCACTACTAACGATTACTAGGATTTTGATACTGTACACTCTTTAACCCTTATCCTCAAGTGCCCTCTGGGCCTTGATAAGTGGTGACTCCTATGTAAAAATAAAAAAAAAACATTAAGAAATAAGTGATGATAGAACAGATTTTCATAAATGCGTACGATAAACATTTGGGAAGAAAAAGAAAACTGAGTTTTGAAAAGATGATGAAAGAAGAGTTGAAAAAAGAAACATTATGAAAAGAAGTAAATTGTGTAATATATATATATATATATATATTTTTACATGGAGGTCACCACTTATCAAAGCCCGGAGATAAGGGATAAGGGTTATTGCGTGTACAATTGGAGATTTGATAGAGTGTCTTACTTAAGAGGGCGGTTTGTCAGGAATTTGTTTATGTTGGACTTGAAGGCATCCAAGTTATAGTCAGGTGGGAAACAGGCAAACAGAAGAGAGTTCCACAGTCGTGCACTTCTGAGAAATAAGCTCTGCTCATGGAATCTATGTTTGGATTTAGGCACAGATAAAGAGTGGGGAAAATTATTGACAGTAGTTTCAGCCATACGGGTGTTTCTCTTGAAAGATTGGTGAGGGAGGACGAGAAATTGGAGCTCAGACGAGCACTTGCCATGGAAATAACGATAAAACAAAGACAGACTCGCGTGGGAGAGAGGCTGTAGTGGAGAGAAAAAGGCACCCCCCACTAAACTACGAAGTCTATTTTGTACTCTGTCAAGGCAGGATAGGCCCTTTTAGAAGCTCCTGCCCAGATTTTTTTGAGTTGTTCACTATTTCTGGAAAAAAACAACACACACACACAAATCAATTATTTTTTATATTTTTGCGATGTAAAACTAGCTATTGGTTGGGTAAATTAAGAAAACTAATAAAATTTAATGGATAAATATTTATTTACCTAATGGACAAAATCGTTTGAATGCCCTCTTCTCTCACATCCAATTCATCTGAGTTTATCATCGATATTATATTTTCCGGAAGTAGTGCAAAAGCACTATATTTTGAACAGTTTAAAACAGTGATTTGGATTTCAGTTAACTGTTTTGTTCTCTGAATCATATTAAAATATACTGTTGTTGGTTTAAAAAAATATTGTCGGTTTTGATCTCAAACCAACTAACTGCATACACTTGAATGATAAATTTGACCAATATGTTTAATTTATCATAGTGTTTGAGGATAGACACCTCTGGTCCATAAACACATTAACCTTGTGGCTTATGTTAGCCATCTTCCTTGATTCAAGGTCCCAATTTTCTAAGTTAACTTCTCCACAAAAAATGCCAACAGCATACTCAAAAAGTAGCCTCTGGTCTTCACACTTAAATTATATGTTTCTTCTGCTGTCAGATAATGATGATCGGGAGCAACACTAATTTTTTAGAATTCTACTTGAGGCAAATCTTGATAATTATTGATACAAACTTTCTCCAAAAGACCAGTAAATCTTGGTAGGCTTTTTGTTGTTCCATCAATTAATTAAAAAATTGCTGTAAATGGCAGTTCTTCTAATGGAACCTGAAAATTGGAAAATTTGCATGTTTAATAATAGAGCTAGATTACATAATAAATACCAATACATTATTTTATTTTCCACAAAAAAGGAACATAATTGCAGGTGAATCTATAGAATTAATTTTACCTCCTTGTTAGGAGGACAAGTGCAGAATATGCGCCTTGTTTGACAATTTTGTCTTGTACTTTACTGCAAAGTCATCACATCTCAAGACAGAAAGTTTACAGCTACAAGAAGATATATCAAACAGTCTGCCTAGCTGTTCCTTCATTTTTTCACTTTGATTGCTGCCAGAGATTTCCTGTCAATCTGTTTGGCCCTCTTATAGCAAAATATATTAACCTTCTGTCCTATATAATATTACCTTAACAAGGGCAATTGTGGATTGACTGCTTGCCGAATACTAATTATTTCCTTGGCAATTAACTTAGAAATCTCACTATTTTTTAAGTGGGGATAACTGTTCTCGGGGAAATAACTAAACTGGACGCCTTGTCGTGAAGTTGGGTTTCTGTTTCATCCAAATGACAAAGTGGACCAGCAAATGTTGTGAACCACGGGTTAAAATTGAACGTCGTGCTTTTACTGACATTATAATCTGAAAAGTAAAATAAATAAATGGGTTATAACTGAAGGAAACTGTATTAGGCTATCTTCCAGTTTAATACGTAAAAAAATAAGCGCTAGTTATAAGAAATAATGAAAAACTTTGTAGAGTTGAATTAGATGTATTGAAGAGAGAGGACCAAACCAAATCAGATGCATAGTAGTGTTTAGTTTAGACAGTTTTAGCAGATTTTAGCTCCTTCTTCGATAACATGAATTTATCCATAAATAGATTCATTCTTGATGTAGTTGTGCCATTTTAAACGAACGTTTAGTGTTTAGAGTTTGAAAAACCAGTGCTTGTCCATCTATGTTACTATGCTATTTTTAATAGTATTTTCAAGTTAAATTTAATTTTTATGAAATTTCTGTTTATTAAATTTTTAGGTGAAAGTACAGAATAGTTACAATGCAACCTCATTCCCATATTAAGAATGGCTTTCTAAATAACAAATTTATTTTAGCACAATAACATAGATGCACAAATAACAAAAACCCTTTAAAGGAGTTTCCTTATTTACTCGTATTAATCTTTGTAGGTTATCTGATTTTAAAACTATAATTTTAGAAGAAAAACACTACTTAAAAACAATTACTCCCTAAAAATAAAAGAAATTAAAATTTTACACTAATTTTCTGCAAAGTATTTTTCATTAAATAGAAAAACTTGAAAATTTACGGGATTATGTTTCGTAAAGAATGTGTAGAATAAAATTGTATGGACTATTTTTTTTGTTCTTGTTTTGTTTTAATATAGAACTGGAGTATTACCATATTTTAATAAAAATTTAAAGTAGAATTTTATGTGAAATATTAGGTTGGTGCAAAAATAATGTTTTTGACGTTCGTTTAAACGTCCAAAAAATGCCATTATTTTTGCACCAACCTAATAGAAAAACAAATTAAAAAAATAAAACGAATATGTTTAAATTCACTGCAGACACTTGAAATATAATAATATATATTTTAAACAAGTCTTTTTCAATTTTTCCTTTCGAAATAATTAAGCCTAAATCATAATGTGTTCAAATTAAATAATAAACAAACGTTAATTTTCAATATCAATAACGAGCGTGTTTTGACGAAAATTTCTGGGGGTGTCGCCAAAACTCGTCTTTTTGGGAAACGAATGGGGTAAAAAAAAAGAGAAAATAATATCATGCAACAACACAAAGAGAAATAAAAAGTAATTAATTGAGACCCTGTAAACTGTTAGAATTATAAATGTTTATTTAGAGAAAAAGGTGGCTGGTTGCTTTGAATTCCCAAAAGCTTGTAAAATAAAATTTACTAAGTAACAAATAGAGAGAAAAAAAAGGAGAAAAAATCAAAAACAAAAAGGCATTCAATATAAAAAGGAACAAAGGCAACTGGGCAAAAATTCACATTAAAATGGTCTCTCAAAAGGGAGACTTTTCAAAATATATAAAATGTTCTTAATATCAAAGGCTTACTTGAAGTCTGAATGAAAAGAGAATAAACATTTCAAAACAGGGAGTCCTTTAAGACGCGTTTTTTCACAAATAAACGAACCTTCAAAGGTTTTTTTTAAATGTCTCTCTCGCCCGAAATAGGGTTCCAAACAAATGGTCCACTCTCCTTTTCATGAAGGGTTGTCAGTGTGTGTCTCTCTCTCTCTCCTTATTCCTCCTTTCTTCGGAGTAAGCAGTTTACTCAAAAATTCCGACACTGTTCTTATAGTTGGGCTCTCTACCCAACGTTTAAATAAAATGAAATTTATCGACGGCACGTCGAATGTTCTTCTTTGAAAGGGAGATTCCTACAAACACTTCAATACAGTTCTTATAGTTGGGCTCTCTACCCAACGTTTAAATAAGATTAAATTTATCGACGGCACGTCGAATGTTCTTCTCTGAAAGGGAGCTGCCTACAAACACTTCAATACATTCCTTAAAAAAAGGCACTCCACTGTCAGAAAAGGATAAAAAAATATACAAAATACGTTGCCGAAAAACGGTCAGCAACGGAGTCTAAAGGATGCTTCTTCCAAGATGGCCAACCTCCAAACTGATTTTTTTTAAAAGGGCACATAAAACGGGGCATTGTGGCGTTGCGAGAAGTTCCACAAGGATCCTGATTGGCCAATGGCCAAGGGCAAAAAGGGAAGGGATTCACAAAGCCAGCGAGTCAGTCGCTCAAGGCAGCCCATCTCCCACCCCACTTGCACTGTGTGATGGCGACAAGAATCTTTAAAGTAAAATTTCGGAAAGTTTTGCAACGTTGAAATCTAAAATGTTTCCACCCAAAAAAAAGTTCCTGAAATGAAAAAGCGAACTTTGGTCGTTTTTATTTAAAAAACATAATTTTGCCTTTACACTAAATATTTATTTTATTAATTCATTATCCTCACTCATTTTATTTAAAAATGTAGTTTAAAACATATTCTAAATAATGATTCCATTTTCTTAACAGTACGGATTGTTTGGATGACAGGACGTTCTTGATAATTCCCCAAAAAAATTTTAATCGCTTCAATTTTTGAACTTTTAAAGTCATTTCCTCAAGCAAAGATAACGATTTTGAGAAAAATATTTCGTGTTGGTCTTTTTTATGTTAAGCCCCAACTATCATTACCATTGCCTCGCCGGGGTTCCAAAATCGACCTGCCCTAATGTGGCAGCAGTACTCCATCCTTGGACGTACTTGGCTTTTATACAGATAGAGAATTGCATCAGTAGTGAGATATCTTCTGGGGCGGTAGAAGGATATTTTCCCAGCGTCCTTGGCAACAGATCGGATGTATGTGTTCCATTTCAGATCAGGAGTAAAGGTCAAACCCAGAAGCTTGTCAAAACATGGAGCCTCCCCTAGACGAGAGCCATCCATTTCAATTGATGCCAGATGGGGATCAGAGCATTGATGATGTAAAGATAGAAGCTTGGTTTTGGATGCATTAAAAGTAACCAGCCACCTCTTCCCCCACTGTACCACGTCCTGAGGGACTCCAGCATTAATACTGTGGGCCTCTGATTTCTGCCCATCAACCACTACTCTTATGAACCTATCGGAGAGAAATGATTTAATGATTGCGAAAACATTTCCAGTGATATGGTAGCTGGAAATTTTGTGAAGTAGGCCCTTATGCCATACCTTATCGAAGGCCTTCGATATGTCAAGAGCAATTGCCCTGGAAAGGAAACCTTTGTCAGGAGATTCACTAATCCTATGAGATATTAACCGTTAGCACATCTGCTGTAGATCTTGCGGAGCGGAAACCATATTGCATGTCACTAAGAAGGTTGTTTCTGCTGAGGTGGTTGACTACTTCTATATTTAATATATATATATATATATATACTGGACAAATACTTGTCCCAGGATGAGTAAAATTAATTCTTTCAATAGAACAGTTTTGTCCCTTTACAAAGAAAGGTTAAAATCAAGAAGAATGACACTAAACGTTATGTCTAGAATTCTTATTCCAATTTTTGATCAATCTTTATATGATTTTGATTCTAGAAAATGTCTAAAATCATATGCTTAAGCTTAAGGAGGTCTTTAGAAGAAATTGAAATTCAGGGATTTTCTTTTTCTTAATTGTCATCTCATGCCAATACAAATCTCTAAACGAGAGACGTTGTCCGTATTATGTCCCTTGAAAATTTCATAACCCCTTTTCTTATTGAAGAGTATTTTATTGGATTCCCCATCAAATTTTGATGATAAATGATGTATAGCATGCTTTATGTGACCAATTCCTACAAGTGTCACTTTTTATACCTCACATTGTGTCACGTGACTGCATCCACTAGATCGTTGCACATGCTTTTATTCTCTTGCTCAGGTTGTTCAATTAGTAACTCTGGGAGATGAACAATGAACACCAGGCAAGAAATAAAATTTGCATTGCCGTACTATAATAACCTTTCTATTGACTTGAGTTTGCTCCATATAGTTTGTTTTTTTTTACATTTTACATAATGGTAAGGAGTTTCGCTAATGGGCCGGAAGACCTTGGTTTTCAATCCTTGTTTAAGTCATGCCAAACACTTAAAAAACGGTTCTCAATGCTCCTTTGCTAAACACTCAACAAGCAACAACAAGCATTATAAAGAGAGGATTAAGGATCAAGGGCAAGTGGAGTAATCCTGGAAATAGAGTGATACTCTCCCTTACACCTCGGTGTAACAACTAATGAAAAGGGAGCATTCTAGTCGCCTTTGACTATAGTCGGCCACGTAGCTTTAACTTTCCCTAAGCACAAAGAGGTTCATTTTGAAAGACTGAAGGCCATCAAGAGGGATGTAATGACAGAGTTGATAAAGATCCTAGGAGAATCCTTTCAACAGTGCAAAGAATCATGCTGCCAAAAGATGGGAGAGGTGTCTAGACTCAGAAGTGAGTATTACTTTGAAAGGGTAACAATTTCATTATTTTTTTTTTTGGGGGGGGGAGACCTGATATAGCAATCCGGTTACATTTCAAACTCATTTCATATTTTAAACAACCAAATGATTCAGTGGCAACTGATTTAATTCAAACTATAAAAAGGTAAATAATTGACTTATGTTTCTTTCAGGTGTGGGTATAACTCAGTTTGTTAATAATCCAAGTCAAGTTACAAAATTCCTGGAATCTTATTTGGAATTTGCCAAGAAAAATGTCCCAAAAGAAAGGATACAAGACACTCCTTTGTATCTTGGTGCCACAGCCGGAATGAGAATGCTGAAGTAAGCTTTACTTTTCTTTATGCCTTTCGTTTTATTCATTTTATTGCTTATTTTTTTAAGGGAACTTGATTTCATATCATCATCATCATCATCATCATCATCATCATCATCATCATCATCATCATCATCACTTTCACGCCTGTTTTGCATGCTGCATGTTTTAGACGGCTTTTAGAACTTGAATTCCGGATGAACCTATCTCTAGCAAGGTTTTCATTTACCCTTCTTTTTCTCAAGTCGATAAAGTACATATGTAACACCATCCTTGCTGGGTTCTTGTCGCACACACAGGCAAGAAAATGTACACTAACCCTAAGTCCTTGTGGCTACACCTTTATTTTTGTCTACTGGTGGATCCTTCAAGAGTGACCAGACACTCACTAGTCACTGGAACTACTGCTCTGATGCTCAGGGCACACAAAACCCACATGACCCTAAATCCACGTGGCAATACCTTTTGCACTCCGGTTGACCATTCATTGGCTTGACGTCATGTTCCTTTTCGTAGATGCTCTGGTGTCGCTGGTTTATCGCTTTTCTCAGTGCAGTCTAGGCTGGTTGTCAGCACTGTAATTAACTGGGTTTTCAAATCAAAGCAATTTAATAATAATTCAGAGATCATTTTTTTTTTATAAATGATAATAATTATTCAAAAGATATTCAGGGTACACTTTGTGCAAAGGAAAGTTAATTTTTCGGGTTCATAATAGCTTCATTATGCAGGATGTTTTCAACTTAGGTTCGTTCAGACACCTTCTTAAAGGAGCAAGAGCTTTTCAATTTAGCTCTTCTGTGGAGGTTTCTTGCCCTTAGGCAGGAGCCCAAGTGATGCATACTCTTCGATGCCAGCAAGCAAATCCTCTTCATTTCGAAACACAATGTTTTTTTTTTTATTGAACCCTAATTCCGACAACCATCTCTTTGAGATTAGCATTTCCTTCTCTGTCATTTAGAGATTACTCTTTTCTCTCTCTATTGTTTTCTTTTCTCTTTTCTTCTAAATCTCTTTTCTTTCTCTATCTTAACCCATATTTCTCTTTAATTCTCCTTTTTCCTTTTTTCTTTCTTTCTCTCTCTCCGACTCATTTTAAAAAAATGCGTTGTCAGCTATGCCCTTCCATCTTTCAGTTTAATTTCCATCACTTACACAGTAGTACGACACTTGGAGTAAAACATGTGGCACAATGACAGTATCTTCCTAGATATCAGGGCAGACTTTTTGTCGCCAATTTCAACTTCACTTTGCTGAGAAATTTTTTTTTCTATCAACTTTATCGGCTAAAAATCATATTCCATGGTTTTAGAGAGAGAAATGAATTTCTTAAAACACCCCAACTAACCCTTAGCCCATAAGCAGGGTGAATTTGTGTTATCCAGGTATGCAACATCGTTAAGCATAGTCTGAAATGCGACCAATTTTGTTTAAGTTATACTTTTACTTTATGCAAGATTTTTATAGTCTGACACTAATTCAGTGTTTTTATCAAACCACCATCACTAGTTGATTGCCTGCCAATGTTTAAAAGCGCTTCACCTGCCCTTTCATCTTATCATTATCGCTAATGATGTTAAGAACAAGGGAAACCAAACCAATAAATTTATAAAAATAGTATAAAAACTGACAACTTTACTACTCGGTGGAACGATAAAATTGTCGCCCTAGAAAAGATGATATGATTCCATTTCTGTTTGATGAAAACTAGTTTTCTTTTTTTGTTGCAGACCATCTACTAGTTAGCCACCTGCTATCATGCGTGAAAGTGATGCAATGTTCAACGAGTAAGATCAGAGATGCGTCACTGTACAACTCATGCTCTCTACCGATCCAAGTTATGAAAACAGGATCTTTGCCAGCACTCTCAAAATGCAAATCCGGATGGTTCAACGCTCAAGGGCACAGCTTAATGCATTGGACGGCCAACAGTTATGGTCTTTGGTGTGGCTTTATGTGCAGCTACGTTTATGGTCCTTGGTATGATTTTAAGTGAGAGTCACATCATGCCACCTCACATCTTTGGAGTCGGCTTGAAAGTGAGCATCAAGGTGTATCTGGATGTGCTGAAAGGTGTGGTGATCCCTTGGTGCAATCAGGTGGCCACTGGCAGACCCTGTTATGGCAGTAGAACTCGGCACTGGCCCACAAGTCCAAAGAGACCCAGTAAAGTACAAGACAAAAAATTGTCAAACAAGGCGCATAGTCTGCACTTGTTCTCCTAACAAGGAGGTAAAATTAATCATATATCGAGAACATCACCAAAGCCAGCATGATCGCCGCCATCCGTCAAATATTCATCAAGATCTCGCCAGAGCTTGTGGAAAAGGCATGCTCCCAGTTCCGGACGGTTGTTGAGGCTGAAGGCAGCTACATTGAATAGATGTCAGCTCTACTACATAAGGAAATTACCAGAATTGATTTTTACAATAAAAGTTTTAAAATAAAGCTGTAGTGTTGTTTTCTTTAGGGTGATGAATTTATTGTTCCACTTGGTATAATATAATTGATAACTTTTAAACTTTATGACTGTGAAAATCTAACATATTTTTAGTTCATATTAATATATGTGTCATTCTTGTTCAGTTCTTTGTTTGTGCATTAGTTTACATTCAGAATTCTCTTGGTTTCATGTGAGTTACTTCCTTTTTCCTGTATTCCTACTTCCGTTCCCACGATTTTGATTCTTGGCCAACATTGATCTTTTTATCTCTTGTCTTATAATATCTGCTGCCTTTAAAACTCCATATATGTATTAGCTAACATTTGCACTAGTTAACTTACTTACCTGAATATTTAACACCATTATTGATCAGAACAAACTTTCATGGAGATATGTGATTCATAGGACGACCTAATCAGATCTGATATGGAGTCACTAGTATTAGGTTGTTATTAATACATTCATAGCAGGAATGGAGGAGCACATCTTCCCTTGTAGTGACCTTCAGTCATTTGGACAATATATCAACAAGATGATGGCTTCATTCCCAGGCAGTGAGTACTGCTGGATGCTACATGTTATCGAAAATATTGACCTGCTGTAGTCTATGGAGAAATGAATGGCGTTTCTCGCAATCCTGACTGTAGCTAGAATATTGATGTGGTCAATGCGTTTTAAGTGATTTGTATGAAATTGAATCCTTTTCTCAGAAATGAAAGAACCAAAAGCATGATCTCCGTAAAGGAACTCAGCAACAAGACAGAAAAGACGTTAGAAACTAAGCTCTTAAAAATAACCTAAAAATGTTGTCTGAGTTACACAATGTACAAATCATATCTGTTACAATGGGGTGGGAGGTGATGTCTGTTTATATTGCGTATCAGTGTTCACTTTTATAGCACATCAGCCCTTTTGAAGTAGAACCTACCTTTTGTATCTTCTTTTATACCTCTTGGCCGTATCCTCGAGTAGTTTGTGTCCTGACGTGGTGCACCTGTAACAAAAGCTTTCCCATGCATAGCAACAGACACAAGTCTCATTTATCTGGACAGTTGGATCTTTATTCAGTTTCCACTGTCAAAGTCACGTCCCTGTTTCTCTGTGTCACCCTTAGAAGGAGGGTGGGTATTTTGCTATCAGTTTATCTGTCATCCACCCCTATCTCACCTCCCCCATGAGAGGTCTTTCATCTTCTTGGAATCTACTGTTCCAACTGACTGGTTGACTGCGATTCAACTAACTCTCAAACTTTAGACTGACTAGAAACGCATATGCATTCCTATTTATTTTAAGTTGGATATGTGGGGCATTGTGGATTGTCTGCCTTCAAAATGCACTGACCTGCCTCTTGAACACTGCTAGCATGCAGGTGCAATGCGTTGTCACTGGAAGTCAATGAGTTTGAAACTTGTCAGTCTTAACCCTTCGACCGCTCTGCACTTAACTTGGACACAAACCAATTGCTCCAAGCCAGTACTGCGTTAACTGAGTTATCAACACACAACACAAGTACAATAACAAGGTACAAAAATGCAAAAAGTATCTCATATCATTATGTTCTCCATTCTTATAAAAAATAAGTTTGTTAACTTATAAACAGCAAGTACAGGGTGCATTTCTCAGATTATTAAATGCAGCTTGGGAGGCCATTTTTGGAGAACACCCCAGATTGGTCCTCAAACCATAACATGACTTCGGAAATCAAGGCTGCATCATCTGAGAAACGCTTTTCTTTCAAAAACAATTTCATGGCTGGAAAGAGGTGAAAGTCAGAGAGTGCAAAGTCAGAAGAGTAATGGTGATGGGGGGAGGATTTTATAGCTACATCTGGCGACATGGACTGGAGTGTTGTGTTACAAGCGGAGAATACTTTTGTTGATCTTGCCCCACCTTTTGATTTTTCTTAGAAGTGACGCATAATAGACTCCTGTAATTGAAGTATTCCATGTCAGGAAATCTGTCATCACTATTCCGTCTCTTGGCTTAGATTGAGTGCGTTATGTCAAATTGATTGTTGAGTATGGTTTAATGTATGCTATTTTTTCATTAAATACGTATCTTATTAATCCCTATTAATCCATACATCTTACTCTATTATACACAGTTCGATACTCGTACTTATAATAAATGTTCATACACAATTTCAGTTAAATCTGTCCAGTAAATTTAGTATTGTGGTGACTATAAATCAACTACAGTGCTTCGTGCATATACCATAATACATAATTCTCTTCAGGTTCTTCCACCAAAGGGCCACACAAAATCACAGCAAGACAGGCACAGTAGTTTTCAAGGAGCTATAGCACAGACAGACGAACAGACAGAGTAAGTGAAATACAATATAGATATAGAATGATAGAAGTCTGTATTATTTTAATTACTCGAACTTCTGACTTAATTTTGATCGATGTAACCTTTGAACTTCTCAAGTGTATCGTGTTGAAATCGAAAATCTTTCTCTAGAATTCAAGAAGGCTGAGCATAACCTTGGTAGCATAGGGTTACATTTCTGCCTTTTTCGGAGGTGATGAATTCAAGTACTTTCACTGCGTTGACTGGGTTTTAAACAAGACATTTGGAAGTGGGCCAGGGGCATTACTTATTGAACTTCCCTCGTAATTGTGAATTTAATTCCTGAGGTGTAAATAGATAGAAAACTAGTGAATCTATTTGTCAAAAGATAATTTCTTCCACCTAGTCTTCTCCTTACTACATCACTATACAAGAATATCTCGTAAAATTTAAATATTAATTTACTTTTCCATACGCCCAGTGTCACAAAAACGCCATTATCATCTTTATCAGTTAAAAATAATTAAAACCATTTCCTTTCCAAAAATTAAAAAAAAAAAAAAATGGCTGGCTGCTTACGGTTTCAAATTGGCTATTTTATTTTATAATTTAAAAAAAAAAGTTATGTTGAGAGGAGACTGTAAATTTGTTTTTTTTATTATTATTGTTTCTTTTTAAAATTAAAAAAAAACATGTGTAAGTGAATTGACATCTGTTCCTTTATAATTTATAAAGGGACAGATATATGACAGTTATTCAGAAGAAAAACAACGTGTTGGGTGTTGAATTTTCATTGAAAAATAATCTAAATTTTTTAAATCAATTCTTTTTAGCTTTAAAAGGTTCAAAAAAGAATTTGCTAAAAATTGTTTTAAATTCGTCGTTTTTTGTTTTATTTTGTTTTTTATTCATTTTATTTATAATGTAGTTTAAAAATTTTCAACTACCGTGGAATTTCACTGGTTTCTGCTAGTTACACATTATTCAATC
Organism: Euprymna scolopes; assembly: GCF_053919585.1. Classification (NCBI taxonomy): domain Eukaryota; kingdom Metazoa; phylum Mollusca; class Cephalopoda; order Sepiida; family Sepiolidae; genus Euprymna; species Euprymna scolopes. The sequence continues at coordinate 119,915,668 of NC_136489.1, read as the reverse complement.
GAATGAGTCATTCGGAGGAATAAAGTTGTGTCTAAATTCTAATATTTACATTGAATTAGCAAGGAATTTGTTTTGAGAAAATCGTTTAAATATCAAATAACTAAGCGTATTTCAGGTTAATGTTGGCCTTTATAAACTCTGGGTACATTTTTCAGCCTGTCCAACCAGAATGCATCAAATGCAATCATTGAATCAATCCAAAAAATCTTCAAGAAGTCCGGTTTTCTAATGGCCAACCCAAAACACCAAGTTCGTATTCTTACTGGACCTGAAGAAGGGGCGTTTTCATGGGTGACCGTCAACTATTTAAAAGGGAATATCGGACTGGTAAGTTACATAAAGTCAACCGTTTTTAAAATATCAAATTCATCATTAATTTTAACTTAAGACTTGCACAATTTGTATTCTGCTAAATTAAGCCATCTTCTTCCAAGTCGTTTTTTGACCAGAATTCCTTTGTTTTCCCATGATGTCATTTCCTCTTTCCTATATGCCAACTTCTGTTCCCACGATTTTTAGTCTTAGTTATTATTGATCTATTGATCTCTTATTTTGTATTATTTCCGGTCCCAAAGTAAATGTTTGTCTGTAATTTTTCTTGTACTTCAGAAATTGAATTGATAATGATCTATGTAGATAGATATGAAATTATTTGTATTCCTTGGATCATTAAACCTTTGTTTTGCCTGTTTTGTGGCATATTAGCCCTTTCGTGTGTTAGTTAATAACAAAAAATACTTATTATAAATGATTTATTTTAACGAATTCAATGCAGATAAACTATTTTACATTTAACGTCGATGGTATGAGTTCTATATGGAAATGTAGATTTAATTTCAATAAAATAAAATATGCATCAAGTGCGCTTGAAAGCCAAATCACAACGTAATATTAGGAAAATAAACAAATATTTTACTTGTTTGAAATTTATAACATAAATATATTTCAGAGCTATACTCCATCCTCAGTATGCTTTTTTCTTTCTTTTTTCTTTTTCTCTTTCTTGCCATGTTATAAAGTTGGAGAAAGAAAAGTCTGTTTGTAAAGAGCAGCGCATTGTATCCAGTCGTTGCATTTTGAAATATTGGAACAGTGCGTAGGCAACTCGAGAATAACGTTAAAGGTGTGTGTTCCATATAGAAACGTTGATTTAATTTGAATAAAATAAAATACACATCAAGTGCGCTTGAAAGCCAAATCGCAACGTAATATTAAGGAAAATAAACAAATAATTTACTTGTTTGAAATTTATAACATGAACATTTCAAAATGCAACCGTTGAGATGCAACGCGCGACTCTTTACAAACAGACTTTTCTTTCTCCAACTTTACAACATGGCAAGAAAGAAGAAAAGAAAAAAAGAAAGAAAACAACATACTGAGGATGGAGTATAGCTCTGAAATATATTTATGTTATAAATTACAAACAAGTTAAATTTTTGTTTATTTCCTTAATATTACATTGTGATTTGGCTTTCAAGCACACTTGATGCGTATTTTATTTTATTTATTTTACTTTTGATCTTTATTTGTGGAAATCGCTGAAGACAAGGCATGAAGGCACTTCATGTAAGGAGCTAACAAGAACTAAAGATGATTATCGCAATGACGTGAGATGCTTATTGGCCTTAGTATTGAAAAGATCAAAGCTATAGATAGTAGGAAAACAGTGAACAGGAAGAGAGTTCCACAACCGTGCAGTTCTTGGAGAGAAACTACTGGAATAAAATTATAATGAGGTATCGAAACAGCAAATTGATGTAGACCATTAGACCAATGAATCAAACAAGATGGAACAAAGGAAACAGGGAATAGATCAGCCAATTCTGGAGAACATCTGTTATAATATTATTTAAAGAAAAAACTGAGGCTAGCACCATTACGTCTGTGAAAGGTTGCAGTGAAGAAGAAAGGATCAGTCATATTGTACATACGCTTCTGCAATTTATCAAGAACCTTCAAATGGGACAGAGATTCACCAGCCCAAATATAACAACAGTACTCCATACATGGTGTGATAGTAGATTTGTGGAGATAGAGAATGGCCTCAAGTGTGGGAAAGTGTTTAGAGTTAGGGTTAGAGAAAGTATTTAGAGCGTCAGAGAGATCCGATTTTACGAGAAGCAGAAAAAGCAATGGATTTAATATATGATCCCCAAGAAAGATTTGATGAGAAAGAAAGAGCAAGAAGTTTTAGAGTCAATTTCTCATCGAGATCAGAGTCTACAATTTATCAAGAACCTACAAATGGGGCAGCGATTCACCAGCTCAAATATGACAATAATACTCCATAGAGGGTTTGATAGTCGATTTGTAGATATAGAGAATAGCCACAGTTGTAAAAAAGTGTTTAGAGCGATTAAGAGAACTGATTTTACAGGAAGCAGAAAATTGAGGGAAGAGTAAGTCTATACTCTTATCAGTTGTATTAGCACCTCACTCAGCATAGAAGATACAATAGGAATTGAACACGGTTTGCCAATTCTATAGTCTCTATCTGTAAATAGCTAAAAGATAACCCTCCCCCATACACAAAAAAAAAATCCACCTGATACATTCCTGGCGCTGTTTTGATTTGGGTTGAACTAGTCGTCTTCGGTTTAGGAATAGACTGGAAATTGTTTTGAAACACATTATCTTTGAAATAACTCCACTGAAAAATATCTACAGGCTTAAGATCCGGTGAGTGTAAAGTCCATTTAGAATCACATTTACGGATGGGACGATCACTAAAGTGTTTGCACACTAATTCCAATGAATTATTTGAAGTGTGAGGAGTTGTCCCTCTCGTTGAAACCTTATAATACTCCTCGTCTGCACAAGGCTGCCCAGGATCTCTTAACGACCATTAGTTAACACTAAGTATTAATCAACACACAGGTACACATTTGGTGCATATCATTGAATGGTGATAAAACAAAGATTGTTGAACATTCATTACTGAAACTTGGTGGACAAGTTAGATATAGGCTGAAGTTTAATTGTACCAATTTAGATTGCAAGCAGGATTATGAAGATCATTAGTGATTTCATAGATCACATTGGGGGGGGCACCCTATATTATGGCAATTGCACCTCTACACTAACAATAGGGTAACTGCGCGACTGCATCCCAGTTATCTACAACATTGTCGTTTTCAAATCCAATGTGAACAAATTTTTTGTTGAATTGTCCTCTTAAATAATCAGAATCTGCCAAACTTCCATCACCATTACAAATCATCACGATGGTGTCTCACCACCACCACCCTGACACTCATTGATTCTTATCCTCGAGTGGCCTTTTGGTGTAGATAAGTAGTGACTCTTAATTAAAAAAAAAGTTACATTTTAGCATTTGTAGATTTAAGATGAAATCCATTACCTCTTAAAGTAAATGCAAAATGAATTGTATTCAAAGTCAGTTGAAGAGTGACCTTTAAAAATTTGCAGAAAGGATTGTGGACTTTATCAAGAATTACATGAATAGCATTAGCCTGTTTCTCCATTTTAAAATCGAACTAATTACTTGATGATGGAATGCTCAAATTGTTTTCTATGATTGAGACAGTACATTGTCTGAACTGCCTGACACTTACAAGTCAATCTCAAGTCTGTTGGAATTGCAGAAAGGATCGTGTATTTTATCAAGCAGGGTTACCCGGCATTGCCCAGAGCAAAAGTGTGACATAATCTCTCTCTCTCTCTCTCTCTCTCTCTCTCTCTCTCTCTCTCTCTCTCTCTCTCTCTCTCTCTCTCTCTCATACGGCCTCTGCTAATCGAGCCAGAGATGTCTCGTGTCGCGGGGTTCGAATCGTTCGACTGGTAGTAATCGTGACACCCTGCACTGAAGAATCCCGAAAGGATGAAACACTAGTGTCTATGTAGGTATTTAATTATTATAGTAAAAAAATAATTATATATATATATATATATATATATATATATATATATATATATATATATATATATATATATATATATATATATATCTTTCTGCCTTTCCTCCTCATTCCTTTTGTCTTCTTTGGCCATACCCTTCCTATCCCTAGACATACACACACACCACTTGAGTCGGCATAAGACAAATAACTTTGTGAAAAAAAGTAGAGTTACTTCCCTTTAGTTATTGACTGGAAAACAGACTACATAATAACATTAAAAGATGTGTATACATATTGATAACATTAAATGATATAAATGGCCATTTGAACCCCAAATACTGACTCTTTTTTTTTTTTTTTTTTTTTTTTTAATTTTAGAAATTACACATCTGAAGTTATGCTGATTTAAAATATACCAACTTTGTGGGTACTTGTTGTACATTTTTCAAACTTTAGCTGGATATACAAACAGAAATTTGCTCTTTATATAATAGATTCACTCGGCGGTATTTTTAGGAGGACAACCTGTAGTTTGTTATGGAGTAACACCTGACAAGAAAACTATCATAAACACCCCAAGTGAGTAGTAAAAACCCACTGACTTTGAAGTTAAGCAGAAAACTTCTCTGTGATGCTTTAAAGACAATGCATTTCTAACGAAAAGGAATTATGAAGTATTTATCATTTCTACACAGTTTCAAGTACGTCTTTTAAACAAAAGTTATCCGGTTGGTGCAAAAGTTTTGCCTGTTTGTAGAAGGAGCATTTAAAACCATTGTAATTTATTTTATGTACATTGTTATTACTTAAATATATCACCATGATTAATTCATAACTTTTTCTTATAAATTATTTAAGCATCATTCCTATTTTTTTTTTTTTTTTTTTTGCAATATTCTCACCTATGTTGGCCAGAAAATTACCTTCTTCAGTCATCTTCCATCATGATAATGCTCGTTCTAACAGAGCATTACTGACAAACGACTCAGGAGAATTTGGTTGGGGAATCTTACCCCATTCTGCATATTCTCTTCGCCTAGTTCCTTCAGACTACCACTTATTTCGAAGATTACAAAATCATTTAAATTGCCGTAGGTCAACGTCACGAGAAGAGATTGAATATGAGTGAAATTCACATTTCACGTCCAAATCTAAAGAATTTTACAAAGAAAGCATTTACAAACTCATTGACAGATGGAATCAAATTATAGAGACCAAAGCTCGTTATTGTTATGAATAGATATTTTCGAAAACACGTAACGTAACATGCGGCCGCAACCGAGATTGAACTCATTAGACGAGTTTGTAGTGTAATTCAAATCTTGTCCGAAGCTGAAGCACAGTTTTCATTTTCAAGATGGAATTTAAAACTGTAGTAACGCAATGTGTTACATACGTGGAAAAAGAGGCCGAACTGTACAAAGAAAACGACCACATCTTTCGTGTGTGTGTGTGTGTGTGTGTGTGTGTGTGTGTGTGTGTGTGTGTGTGTGTGTGTTGGTTGTTTTACGGCATATCAACCCTTTCCAGGTTATTTAATGCTGAATCCAAAGATTTTGAAGAAAAAATTTTTAATAGAATATATTTGTTGTTTTCAAGTCTGTTTCTATTTAACCCATAGTTGGGACCCTAACAGGTACTACCAGTCCGGGTCAGAGTGGACCTGGGAGCAATGGCAATTAAAGAGTGGCTCCACACTCCCCAAAGCTCACAAGCTGGGGCCTAACCACTGGATATAATTTAAGATTATATCCAGGACAATGTGTGTGTGTGTGTGTGTGTGTGTGTGTGTGTGTGTGTGTGTGTGTGTGTGTGTGTGTGTGTGTGTGTGTTGGTAAAAAAAATGAAATAAAATAAATAAATAAAAAAAATAAATAAATGAATAAATGGCTAAAGAAGAACAAAACAGAAAGTAAAATGACTCCCAGGCAACACTAGTTTGCTAAAGCTCGTTTTAAATAAAAGTTGATTCTGACATTCTAAAACTCACCCAAATAACCTCTCTTTTTTCCTCTTCTTTGTTTTTTTTTGTTGTTTTTGTTTTGTTTTTTTTTTGTTTTTTTGCCATTTCTACACACTTCTCCATCATATTTACCTATTCCAAACTTATTTTTGTTCCTTTTTCTCTTTTGCAGCAAAGAGGCTCAACGTTAGCATATACCTTAGATGAGTCAAGCACTGTTGGTGCCCTGGACATGGGTGGAGCTTCAACACAGATTACATTTATACCTGCTTCAAAAAATTACACCATGCCTGACGAATTCACTTTCGATCTATCACTGTATGGTCATCCGATGAAGGTTTACACGCACAGTTTCTTATGTTACGGAATTGATGAGGTCATAAGGAAATATCACGCTCTTCTTGTCCAAGTGAGTTAAATAACATAAAAAATGACGGTCCATTGGAGTAAAAAATATATATGTGTGTGTGTGTGTGTGTGTGTGTGTGTGTGTGTGTGTGTGTGTGATTTCTAAGTTCAAAATGACGTAATGTAAGCAAACTATAAGGTAATTGAAGCTTCTCTTCCAATTTGCAAAATTTTTAATCATACCGTAACACATTTTATTTCCTTTTGCTATTTCTTCTGATGAGTTAAGGGCAAAATAGATTCATTGATTGATATAATAATTAAGTGAGTGATTTTGTGCTACGAAACACATACTGTCAAGAATTGTAAATGTCAACTGAATTAAAGGGATAAATTGTAAGATGGTCAACATCATAAAATTTTGTCGTTCATTTGTTATATGCTCTGTATTGAGCTTCTTAAATAAGGATTGGTATATATATAAAAAGGAAATATAAGTGAATAAACAATATTTTCACATAAATATATATATATATATATATATATATATATATATATATATATATATACTAGCTGTACCCTGCCACGCGTTGCTGTGGCTTAATTTCATGTAATGGAAAATTCTAATAAAAAGAGAAAATGCATGTTTCTTATATTCTTAATACAGCAATCCACTCCAAAAAGTAAAAAAAAAAAGGCGAAAATGAAAAAAAATATGGTACTCTTGCAGAATTGGATCCGGATCCTCGGGAGTTACCATCAATCATGGCTTGGGCTCGACCAACATTCAGTGGATTAAGCCGAAAGTTGATAAACCATTGAAACGCTAAATAGTTTTCATTTTTATTGTATTAAAAAATGTGAGTTTTTAATTAATATTTGGGTAAGGGGGGGTGTTACTATACACAGATTCAAAAAAGTTGTTCAAAAACGAATAAATGAAAGCAAAGGTAAGGTAAATTACGTTTCTATCTAACTGGATGATTTTTTAGTGTTTTTATTTAATGTAAAATGTTTAATCGGCTCAAAACCGCAGTGTTTATCTATGTATTTGAAAAAGACGAATGGTCGCGGACTCTGTTGAATACGTTAAGTTTGGGAAAATCAGTTAAAAACTAGACAAAACAATGTCAGACACCTACTGATTATATGTTATTGTGACATAGGCTGACATATTCGGTGGGTTTCTGATAGTATTTTGTATTGTTTTTTTAGTTTTAAATCATTTTCTCAAACTTAACATCATCAACAGTGTCCATTACCGTTTGTATTTTTCAAATACACTGATAAACACTGTTCTTCAAGCCGACTAAATGTTATAGTAAATAAAACGGGTTTGTATTACTAAACACAGAAACGAAAAAAAAAATATATATATGTGTGTGTGTGTGTGTGTGTGTGTGTGTGTGTGTGTATATATATATATATATATATATATATATATATATATATATATATATTTACAGCTGAATGTCTATGTGTGTATGTGTGTGGGTATCTGGTCACGAATAGGCTCCTATATGGTTGACTATTTTAAAAAACTGATTACATATAATGATAGATGTATCGAGATACAGGAATGGGTATGTTTGATCTGGCAGAACGGTGGTTCATTAAAATTGTGGGGTCTGCGTTCGCGCCTGGTCCACAAAGTATGGAAATAAAAAATTAAAAAAAAAACCTTTACAAGTGTTTTTCATATAGATGTACATAAGAATACTTTGATAAGTATGTTTTAACTTACATAGGGATGGTATAATAAAATTGTGGGGTCTGCATTCCCGCCTGGCCTCCATAGAATAGAAATAGACACAAACTTTAATAAAGACTTTTCATATTTATCTGCGTAAGTATACTTTGATAATTATGTTTCAGTTTGAAGAAATATGGTATAATAAAATTATGGGGTGTTCGTTCGCACCTAACCTCCATAGAATGGAAATATGCCACAAAGTTTAACAAGGTTTTTTAATATAGATCCACAGAATATTGTGATAAGTGTTTCAGTGTGAACAGGTATGGTATAATAATTTATGAGGCTTATCTATTTTATTTTTACTTTCATCATAGTTTGCTTTGGTTTTGATACCCCTAAATTCGAAGATATCTCTTTACAACCCTTCCTTTTCATAACCTATCATACTTTCATAAATCAGAGTCCATTTTCTGTAGGCTGTTTTTGAACCCAATCAACGACGGGTACTTTTGCTAGTATATATATATATATATATATATATATATATAAGACAGTTGGATTTGCACATATATATATTCCATATTCAAGTGAGCAAGCCTGGACGGTCCAATTTTATAATTATTAAGATTCTTTTTGTTGCAATACATTTGGTACAATTAAGGGAGTATGATTACAAAACTTGCAAAGCTTTATTTGTAGACAGGCATGATAAGAATTGACGAATCAAATGGACCCGCACTCTGTTAGCAACCAATCAGAAACCAGAATCACTCCATAAAACATACTGGATATTTTAGAATTCTGGTACATACTTTTCTGTGTTCACGCAAGAAGGAACTTTGGACTTCATCTCAGAACTTTTTCGGATTGGCTACCTACAGGAAACGCTATTCTTCATCTGCAAGCTTTTATGGAGTATTGCTGTCACATTTGGGCTGGTGCATCTGCTACTAGTCTCTTGCTCCTAGACAAGGTTCAAAAGAGAGTCGCCAATCTGATAGGCCCTGAACTGGCATCTGTCCCATCGACGAAATTTTGCATCCCTCTGCCTGTTCTACAAGTATTTTAATGGTGAATGCTCTGGCGAACGGAAGACACTTGTACCTCCACGGTGTAGACACCCTCAACAAACCCAACAGACAGCTAAATCCCATCCCCACACAGTAGAGATCCCTAGATGTAAAAGATCTTTCTACTCCAGTAGTTTCTTCCCCAGAACCGCTAGACTTTGGAATTCCATTCCAGATCCCTGCTTCCCCAACTGTACTGACATGCAGAAGTTCAAGTGTAACGTGAACCGACATCTTGCTGCCCAAATCCCTACATATTACCCCCCAGTAGTTGTTACCCCTGATAGTAGCCCCCTACACCAAAGTGGCAATGTGCCTTGTTTGGGGTGAAAATGTAATAAGAAAATTAAAAAAAAAAAAAAAATTCAAAGCTTCTCTGGATTTATACCGCCATTTTGTTTGGAACAACATTTCTCTTCCATTCTGAAACTAAAATGGCTTACAACTGAAAAAGAACGCCGAGATGAGCTAACCAACTACAAAGAGGTCCCGACAGTCGACTAAAGATGTGGAGGTTAGGGTTTAAAGGGTCATTTTCAACGATGGTGTCACACACGCACCCAGAGCCTAACTGATATCTATGGAATGTGTCGGAGTTTTGTTTTCTGTGTTTTGGGTTGTTTTAATTTTTATACTTGTGAACTAGTGCTCTCACCTTCGACAGTTGCTAATGTGTAAGATGGCACGGACGGAACAAGAATGGATTCTTCAACGATTCATTTCCTATATTTTCTTTTCATTATTAGTTAGTTGACCCTAAAATGTGCAATCTTGTGTCGCTCTCTTTTTGTTTTTCATATAGCTTATAATTAGTATTAACGAAGAGCAAGTTTTTTTTAAATTCATATTGAATATTACCTTTCTTCAAGTGTTTATTTAAAGACAATAATTTTTCAATATATTTTAGTATATTATTATTTTTAGTATATTTAGTACGATTACAAAAAATTGGAAGGTCCTATTTATAGACAGGGCTGATAGGAACTGACCAATCAAATGGAACAATGCTTTGCTATCAACCAATCAGAAACCGGAGTCACTATATAGAAACATACTGGATATTTTAGAATCCTGCACATACTTTTCGTTCTTCATACAGAATGGACTTTTCTCTTCAAGACTTCTTTGGGTTGGCTACTTACCAGAAAACCTTTGTCTTCGTTTGCAAGCTTTTACAATTCCAAGCTTTTCTGGGTGGATACCGCCATTTCGTTTGGAATAACATTTCTCTTATCTGAAACTAAAATGGCTTATAACGTTTTATATTTCTGTTATTTGAAAAGGAAAATGAAACATGAAAAATAAAAACAAAATTTATTTTATTTTTATTTTTGAATGACTTTCCTGTAAGACATTCACAGTAAAGAAATCGCCTACCTATCACCATTTTTTTTTTCGTACATGTGCCCAATATAAAACAATATTTCCATCAACAGTGTTTATTTCTAGGAACTTTGTCTTCCATAAGATTGCCTATCCATATCAGATGTCAGCTATTAACCTCATAACGTTTATTCCATTCATTTCCACTCATCTCATAAAGTTCTTCATCATTCAAGGTACAATCTGTTAAGATTAAATAGTTATTCCCCTTAGACCGATTAAATTAAGTTGCCTCCCTTTGATAACGTGATTTTATGAGACTTTACGAGACTTCATTTTTGCAGTATAAATATCGGTCAGCCATCTTTGTTTTGGTTGTCATTGAGAGTTTTCTTACTGGCCACACGTGCTGAATAAAGTATCAATTTTATATCCATTTTCATCGGCTTTGTGTGTCGTTTTTCACAATCCATCCAGCTCATTAACTTTAATCTTGGAGTGATTTCATAACAGAGCACATACGCGCTACGCAAATGCATGCTGTTGCCTAGGGATAGGGTGTACAGAACGAGGACAAGATTTATAATATAACGGTACACAGCGACAACGACGACCCAGTTACTTGGGGAGTTTACATTTATAATAGGAGGCTGATATAGGTGAAGAGAGAAGGCGTTAATGAACAGTTCTTTAAACACGGAGAGGAGATATATTATTGATGTGGAGGATACAGTCAACAGGCATAAATCATGATGTTGTAATCATTAGATCACTATGGCCAGATGTTACGACATTTAAAAAATAAATGTTAAAATTTTAACGATATTTATCCTGGTTTAGATTGGTCGTGAAGTTTGTTCCTTGCTAGTGGAGTCAGAGATGACTTTGTAGCCGGGTTCGAATCTCCCACCCCTGCACTGATGATTCCTGAAAGGAAGAAACACTAGTGTCTGTTGAGCTCAAAACAATAAATGTTAAGAGGGGGTCAAAGTTCAAAAAAAAATTTGGCCTCTGCGGTCTCTACCAAATTATTACGCCAATATTTGGTCTGAACATTTGAAATTTTACATAAAGTGTATTCAGACGTGGGGTAAGCTTTTTAATCGGTTTTAGCCGAAAATTTGGCTGCCAAGGGGTCAAAGTTCAAAAGATTTTACCTTTGCGATCTCTAGCAAACTATTAAGCCAATTTTGGGTCTAAACATATGAAATTGTACATAAAGGGTATTAAGACATGCAGCAAGCTTTTTAATCAGTTTTTGGGTGAAAATTTGGCTGCCAAAAGATCAAAGTTGAAAGAGTTGACCTTTGTAAACTCTACCAAACTTCTCCATCAATTTTGGGTCTAAACACTTGAAATTTTAGGGTACCGTGACATGAGTAAACCTTTTAATGTATATATACATATACACATAAAGTTATGAACAGCACATAGGGCCCGAGCAAAGACGGACTGATCTGTTAGTTATTATATATATATATATATATATTGTCTTGTCTTCTTCCCCTTTGCTTCCAAAAGAGCTTAGGCTAACCCTCTCTCTCCAACTCAACTTGAACTGATTTCTGACTGAACTGTCTCTCAGACTTAACCGTATATACTGACGCTATATTTCTTTGTGACGTCATAACGCGGTTAAGCGTGCATGTGATGCATATATACATGTGTCTTGCCGACATAAAGGACATTCCTTAATTGCATTGTTCCATTATTCCTTTGACCTAACTTTGTTTTTATAGTTATTTATAACTACAATGGATAATTCCACTGCATTCCTGGAATCGTATCTTAATAAAAAATATGTATTCATTTTGACTTTTGATAACTGAGTTCGCTTCCAGCATTCTCCTTTAACAATCACTATATTCGACCCTAATTATTTTGTTTCTCTAAATACCGGGATTTGTTCCCTTCAATATGCAACAATGTGAAATGACGTCACTGGTAGGGAAAAAGAAAGACTATAAAAAGGGCGATCATGTTTGAAACGTGGATGATGTCACGACTATAACGAGAAGTTAAGCATGGCGAGAGAATGAGGAAATAAATATCATTGTTACAAAAAATAAGAGTCGAGTTATTCCTTGTCTTCTATTCCTTGCAACGTACCCTGCTACATCGCGTTCGGTCCCATGTGTAAAAGTGTGTGTAACGTTACAGCTTTTAGCATCTCATTCATATATATTAATACGATAGCGCATGTGTTATTTTGTGTGTCATGCTTAAGTCTTTTTTCTTCTAAGTGACTGTCGTGTAATTGTTATGACTTTCCATTTCTTGCAACAAATAATTTTACCAAGAATTCTTCATAAGTTTTAGTTTCGGTTTCGATTATACCTGAAGAAACTCAAGTTATATATATATATATATATATATATATATATATATATATACATATACATATAAGAAACTCAAGTTATATATATATATACATATATATATATATATATATATATATATATATATATATATATATATATATGTATATTTCCTGCATAAGTTTTGGGTTTCAGTTTCGATTTTTTATTTTTAAATCTTTTTAATCATAACTTTTTTTTTTTTTTAATTTTTTAAATCATAACTTTATAAAATATAAAAATCGATAGAAAATTCACTCTATAATAATACATACGAAATCTGCATGAATCAAAATATCATATTTAAGCGTATTTTACGACTGGGCTATGCCGGACATCCCTGCTTGCTTAGATAAATACTTTTGCAGTTTTAACAAAAGAGCTGCAATAATGTCAGGGAATTTCCATTTACACTGAACATTAATGGAATTCCAACATCAATATATCTCATATGAAAGAGCCCACTGTGGAATTTCCACATGTCCCGCTAGTTACATATGAATCTAGAACAGCAAAGCCTCAAGTAAATTGTCTTTTGGTAAGGAAATAGGGCAGAAAGCTTTGGATTGGTGTGAAAGTAATACCTGGTAAGGAAAGTGTGACACAGCATAAAAATAAGTCATTTGGGAATTTAAGTTCAAGAAGGCTCATGAAGTATAAAGAAAGGGGCGGGGCTTGAATGAAGCATATGGGAAGCACAAATTTAGGAATTGAGCATTTAATTATCAGATCCATTGCATGAAGTGTTTAAGAAGAGTAGAAGTAACAGAATAAACTATTGGGCATAACAGACACCTTGTGCATATGGAAATGGTCATAAATTATAGTTGCTACAGAGCTTGTACTAATCTTGACTACTGGGGCTATTTGGCAAATAGTCATGCATTGATCTTCCAAAATGGCAGCCTCAACTTTAGTAACAGATGTTTGATTAATGGTAGAAGGGGTGCGACAGGTCTCAGAGCTATTTTCACAGGTTCCTAGCTATGTTTGAATTTATGATGCCAGCATTTCACAAAATAATATGATGGGGTATCATTACTGTACAGTTTTTGTTTGCTTGTTTGTTTGTTTGTTTGTTTGTTTCGTCAAAAGTCTGCTGTGCTGTGTGTCCTTTCAAATACAAAAAAAAATGATCACTGTGCCATAATTTTAAACTGATCACTGTGCCATAACTTCAAAATTAACAGGTTCTATTTCACAGCTGACTCAGTTCAAACACCTGTAAATCAGAAACCATAATTAGTTCAGAGATTTAATTCATCACATAACTCATAGAGATACAAATCATTTCACAAAACTTCAGTTAGATCAGATAATAGAGGTAGGCCAGCGGCATTATTTATCGAACGCCCCTTGTTTAAAAAAAAAAAAAAAAAAAAAAAACAGCCATTTTTTTAAATTCAGAAATAATAAGTGTTTCTCTGTGTAATGAATATTTCAATTTTTATTCCAACAGGCAAACAAAGGCACGACAACAAGCATTCCTAGTCCGTGTTGGCTTCTTGGCAGTAGTAAAAACGAAACAAGTGAAAACATTTTCAAAAAACCTTGCACATTCAACAGCAGCTACACAAATGTAAGCATATCTTTATCACATGTTTACACTATAAAAGCCTATCAGGTCAGGTTTTTCAAAATTAGACCTAAATAGTATCGAAGCTGACGAATCAATTGTTTTTCTGACAAATCATTTTTATTTGTTTTGTTTTTTGTTAATGTACTATGTTATTGGCAATATGATCACATACTTACCTACAAGTTATATTTAACATTTCTTTATCTGGCACAGACAACTAGTTCTGTGAACTATTTTAAAATAATCGTCTAAACCTAAAAATGAGCATTTATATATATATATATATATATATATATATATATATATATATATATATATATATGGGGGGGGGAAGGAATATCAGCTTCTAATAATATTTCATCCTTTATGTATATCAATCCCCTTTAGTTTGGATAACTCATATTTTAGCTGAATATTTGTCTACCTTTCAACTAAAATTTTATTTCCTTTTCTGTATAAGTTTAGCAATTAGCTAAAGATGGAAATTAAAATTAAAATAAATTTATTGCATCCCATATAGCTAATACGCGTGCACGCATATGTGTGTATATTATATATATAAATTTAAAGGGGATTAGAACAGCAGTCTAAAGAGCAGAGTGTATTTTAATGTAATAGTAAAATCACTAATGTAATTAAAATACAAGAAAAACAGTGCTCGTTGTAATGCAGATATATAATAAGCTCAATAGGCATATATATCCTAGAGCCATTGATTGATAATTTATAATTAAAATTAAAAATCGGTTTCATAAGGAAGAACACAACAAAATCAATAAATTGTACGATTGTTTCGGAAACGATGTTTTTATTGAGATAGATATCATGGACAATAATTTTAACATATAGTTTTTTGAAACAAAGTTTCCTCATCAGCAAAAATAGTGGGTGCTTTTTTTTTAAAGACACCAAAAATAAACCTAGCATTTTTTAAGTAATGCAGATGTATCTTGAACATATTTAAATATAAAGTAAAATATTTACTTTTTTGATGTTGATAAACAAAGATAAATTGAGAATAAAAATTAGAATAAAATCATAAAGTTAAATTGGGTTTAAATGTAAGGTTAAAATAAGACGTTTTTAAGAAAATTTAATAAAGATATATTTATACCTTATAATGGTTCGCCTTTTAAAATTCGTAAGTATCATCGTCAAAGCATTCATTTGGATGGTAAATGTGGCTTATGAATGCTTGCAGATGTTGGAATGTACCAAATTTCAAAGGGAACGCCAATTTAACTTTATGATTTTGTTCTAATTTTTATTCTCAATTTATCTTATGTTGTTCTTGTATAAAAGAAAGGAAGATGACACTTCGTAACGGAGTTTCTTTTGGTAGTTGTTTAATCCGTGAGGCACCCATTTATCAATTTTTTTTTTGTTGTTGTTGTTTTCCCAATATTTCTCAGGTCGTTGGAAATCGTTGTATACGTTATGTGTTATTCAGAAGCAAGTTCTCAAACAGTTGTGCATGAATTGGCTGTGACTAAAGCTCTTAATTAATCATTGTCAACATCCGATAGCCGACCACTATATTCATCATCTTCAAGACTCTCATTGTCGCCACGAAATTTCTTAAACCACCATTGTGCTGTGCGTTCAGTAGTGGTTCCTGGGCCAAACACTTCGTGGATATCGCAACCTATTTCAGCAATTTTTCGGCATAGTTTGAATTGAAATAAGAAAATTGTGCAAATTTGCTTTTTTTCCATCTTGTATTCAACGTTCTGAAAAGAAGACATAATTGTTTTAAAACAATTGTAATTTAAACGATTAGATGGAACGAAAAACACCCTTTAAAATGATATATAAAGTAAAGGTATTATAACGAAAACTTATTTGAAAATACATCATTTGAAATCAAAATGAAAAATTCCACAATAACTTTCTAGTCAACCTAATAAAGGAAAAAAAAAAAAAACGTAAATAGAAATAAAATGTATATCATGTACCTATTTACTATGCCTCCCCACGGGACAGAGTTAGACACCAGGGTCGTTTTTTAACGTGAAAAAAAGGTACAAAAATAAAAAAATTGTCTCAGTCGTGAAGGATTTCTCCTCCACCGAAATAGAACAAGAAATGGAAGTGCAGCATCTGAAGAACAGATACTACACTTTGAGGTATTTATTTGCTCCCCCACTGAGCAAATTAGGCACAAGGCTGATTTTTAAAGTGAGGATTGAGGGGGAAATGGGGACCAACTCCCCGGGGAGTAGGGGAGCTAGATAGTGACAATTGGTATGAAGGGTTGCCCCTACATTGACCAAGGTCTTATATGTGGAGTTGCCCCCACATATGGTCTTTGCTTGCAGTATCTGCCGGAACAGATGGTATTTATTTGCTCCCCCACCGAGCAAATTAGGCACAAGGCCAATTTTTAATGTGAGGAGTGAAGGGAGGGGGAAGGGGAAAAGGGGACCAGCTCCCGAGAGGTGGGAAATGGGAGCTGGTTAAAGGTCAGGTATGTGGGGTTGCCCCCACATCTGGTCCTTGCTAGTCATAGCTAGTCATAGCCTGCAGCATCTGTCGGAACAGATGGTATTTATTTGCTCCCCCACCGAGCAAATTAGGCACAAGGCCAATTTTTAATGTGAGGAGTGAAGGGAGGGGAAGGGAAAAAGGGGACCAGCTCCCGAGAGGTGGGAAATGGGAGCTGGTTAAAGATCAGGCATGTGGGGTTGCCCCCACATCTGGTCCTTGCTAGTCATAGCTAGTCATAGCCTGCAGCATCTGTCGGAACAGATGGTGTTTATTTGCTCCCCCACTGAGCAAATTAGGCACAAGGCCGTTTTTAATGTGAGGTAAAAACCAGCTCCCCTAAAAGTAGGCAAAAAGGGGGCACTCTGGTTACCAAAAATAATAATTGTCCCAGTATAGAGGGTTTCCCCTCCATTGACTGGTACAAATTATCTTAAGTGCAGTATCTGCCGGAACAGATGGTATTTATTTGCTCCCCCACTGAGCAAATTAGGCACAAGGCCGTTTTTAATGTGAGGTAAAAACCAGCTCCCCTAAAAGTAGGCAAAAAGGGGGCACTCTGGTTACCAAAAATAATAATTGTCCCAGTATAGAGGGCTTCCCCTCCATTGACTGGCACAAATTATCTTAAGTGCAGCATCTGCCGGAACAGATGGTATTTATTTACTCCCCCACCGAGAAAATTAGGCACAAGGCCGATTTTTAATGTGAGGAGTGAAGGGAGGGGGAAGGGAAAAAGGGGACCAGCTCCCGAGAGGTGGGAAATGGGAGCTGGTTAATGGTCAAGCATGTGGCGTTGCCCCCACATCTGGTCTTTGCTAGTCATAGCTAGTCATAGCTTGCAGCATCTGCCGGAACAGATGGTATTTATTTGCTCCCCCACCGAGCAAATTAGGCACAAGGCCGATTTTTAATGTAAGGAGTGAAGGGAGGGGGAAGGGGAAAAGGGGACCAGCTCCCAAGAGGTGGGAAATGGGAGCTGGTTAAAGGTCAGGCATGTGGGGTTGCCCCCACATCTGGTCTTTGCTAGTCATAGCTAGTTCTAGCTAGTCATAGCTTGCAGCATCTGCCGGAACAGATACTACACTTTGATCTCGACCAAAAAAAAGGCCAAGTTGAATGTACGTATGATTCGTTTATGCTGCTGTTTGCCTAATCATAGTTATATTCATTTCTATGGTGACAGACATGTTCGGTTTACCACTTAATATCCTAGTTAAATTGTGTGTGTGTGTGTGTGTGCGTGTGCGTGCGCGCGCGCACGCGCATTTTACAATCAGAAAATGAAGTACTGTTATTATTCACTCTGTTACTAACAGCAACAATAATTAGAATGATACTATCCAACGCACTTGGTCATACCAGATCAGGCTGTCTGAAGATACCCACTTCCTGATCAAAAATACACCAAATATTGATATTATTGTTTTTTTTTCTTTTCTCATTGCAAAATTCTATCATGTTCTGCAAAGTCTAAAACAAAAACAAGCTTCCTCTAAAAAAAAAAAACGAATTTAACACTATGAATGAATATTCGAAGATATAAAAAAAAAACTTGAAGCAAAAGACTTTTTCCACATTAAATAACTCGAAAATGGTTGATATGCTGTAAAACAAAATAATTAAAGTAAACCAATCTAACACACAGTGTAATATGAAAAAATGACTCTGATTAGATGTATACCGTATTTTTTGTATTAAAATCCGCAATGCTTTAAATCAAATAAAATAAAATAATTAATTCGATAAAAAATTAAATAAAAGAAGAAAGACAAAATAGAGTATAAAAATAACTGAATCCTCTTTGATAGTATGAGCCAATAAGCGGACATACGCATACAATTTTTATATGCTACTTTTATTTATAAAGCTACATCGGTCAAAGAGCCAAGAGACCAACAGTAACATTAGAGAGGTGACGGTGGTTCAGTAGGTGATGACACGGACTGACAACCTGAGTATACCAAGTTCAAATCTACTTCGTTCTACAGAAACATTTTCACTTAGGGGGTCTTGGCAACCTTCACGTGATTCGTCCCGTAAGTTCCCGATGTCTTTCTAGAAAGAATTCTTAATAGAAAAATATCAGGGAAACGAATGCCAACAAAATCATCGTGCATGATGCTCAACACACAGCAACGATAGATAAAATTGTTTAATTACTTTTTTGCATTGCAGTTTCGACGATCAACGGTGAACGGTGATAACGTACATACAAACATAAAATTGGCTTAATGTATTATTATATAGATTCTTTTCTGAGGAGAGTCTATGAATCAAGATTTTGAAAGTTTATAAAGTTGTTTTCAAATATTGCTGTTATTTATCATCAGTTTAAGATCTCCTTCTGAACGCTTACTTGGCAAGAATAAAATGTTGGTATAAATGTTGTACACTCTTTTCTGTCTTTCAAGGTTTCCATAAATTACCATTTTGTTGGCACCGCTAACCAAGCAGAATGCCAAAGAATTATCAATAAGCTATTTGACTTCACGAATTGCCCTTACAAAGAAGGGTGTTCTTTTAATCAAGTTTACCAACCTTCCATTAAACACAAAACGTTCATGGTAAGTTTTTTGATCTTTCATTAGTTTCAATGTATACACTAACGAGATGTACCAGTGACTCGTTGGGTCACAAGCACTACCATTATTCGTAGTGTTGGGACGAATCAGAATTGGAAATCAGAAAAATCGGTACTTTTGAGGGTATCGGAATTGGTGTTGGAATCGGTATTGGAATCGGAAAAATTAATGTCTATTTTCCAATGACAAAAAATGAAATTTTAAATTTTTTATTTTTTGGTTTTATTTTGTTTACAACTTAATTATCCAGTGTTGGCACTAACAATAAAATGGTAAATGAGGATTAATGGTAAACTACAAGTAAAATTAAAATTTGTAGGTCATTCCAAAAGTGTATGCTTTACGTTTGCAAAAATATATGCATATCATTCAAACACGAGCGTGTTTAAATATATGGTTAAGTGGCATTTATTAGAACTAATTTAAAGCTTACCAGTTCACTCATTTTTCGCCCAAATTTCAAACGATTATTACAGTTTATAGATCACCTTCTCAGCTACAAGGGGCGTGCAATAAGTAATGCCCCTGATCCACTTTCAGTTGTCTGATCTAGCTGAAATTTTGCATGTGCAATAATTTATATCACTACGGGTTATGTGGTAAATTACAGCTCTGAACTAATTGTGGTTTCTGTTCTACAGGTGTTTGAACTTGGTCAGGTGTGAAATGGAGCCTGTTGAATGTTAAGCAGTGATCCGGTTTTTGTATTTGAAAGGACGCACACCACAGGAGACTTTTGATGAAATGAAAGAAACTTATGATGATAATGCCCCATCATATGACCTTGTAATACGCTGGCATCGTGAATTCAAACATGGCCAGAAGTCTGTGGAAACAGCTCCCAAACCTGGTCGTCCCCCCTCCTGCCATTGATGAGGCATCTATCCGTCAAGTTGATGCTACCATTTTGGAAGATCGGCGCATTACTATTCGCCAAATAGCCCAAGATGTCAAGATTAGTACAGGGTCTGTGGAAACTATCATTCATGACCATTTGCATATGCAAAAGTGTCTGCCAAATGGATTCCTATGTTTCTCACACCATTCCAGAAGTGAGAACACATCGAGTGCTCGAGGATGAATTTGGATATGTGCCAAGAAGATGAGTTAAAGTTTTTCAAAAGACTGATTACACAGGATGAAACATGGGTCCATCACTATGATCCAGAGACCAAAGCCCAGCCAATGCAGTGGAAGCACTTGGACTCACCACCTCCAAAGAAGGCAAGGGCATAGCCCTCCACTGGCAAAGTCATGCTCACAGTCTTCTGGGACCAGGATGGAGTAGTGATGACAGATTTCCTGGCAAAGGGTACCACAATTACAGGAGCGTATTATGCTACACTTTTGAGGAAATTAAGGGAAGCTATCAAAATCAAGAGGCGGGGCAAGATCAGCAAAGGTACCCTCCTCCTGCAGGACAAAGCTCCGGTCCACAACTCGCATGTCGCCAGATCAGAAGTACGGGCGTGTGGTTATGAAATCCTTCCCCATCCTCCCTACTCTCCTGACCTTGAACCCTCTGACTTTCACCTCTTCCCAGCCATGAAGTTGTTTTTGAAAGGAAAGCGTTTCCCAGATGATGCAGCCTTGATTTCTGAAGTCACGTCATGGTTGAAGGGTCAACCTAGGGTGTTCTACAAAAATGGTCTCCAGAGCTGCATTAAACGATGGGAGAAATACATAACTCTCGTTGGTTCCTATGTAGAGATTGACTAATAACTGTGCCAAGTTTCGTTGCTCTACTGCTATGAGAAGTGGGTCAGGGACGTTACTTATTGCACGCTACTCGTATATATTAAGAGATTCTAAAAAAAATCGGAATCGGTAGTCGCATTGGAATATGAAAAAGTATTTGAATCGTCCAATTACTAATTATTTGTTTCGGCTTGATTACATTCTTCCTTTTTCGCCGTTGAAAATTGTCTCTATTTCCAGTTCGTTTCATTCCTATTCAACCATATCCTATAAGATGCTTTCTCTGCTGTTTCCTAAAGATGTTTTAGTAATAGAGATGGAATAATAAATTTACAACCGTTTGCTCCATATTTCCTCTTGCCTCGATGGCTCAAATGACTAGCACTACTAGCATCATGTCTTCCGCAGAGATAGTTTTTTAATAGAGATCAATATTCCCTGCAGCTCACCACACCTCTTGAGAAATTTATGATGACAACCTGGGGCAAAATACAAAATTGATTCCAACATCCGGTCTGCAAACACCACAAAGAAACTAGCAAGTATCTTTTAACATATGCAGTTGGTTTGCAAAAAAAAAAAAAAAAGTAAAATAATGCTATTTCCTCAGGGATATTTTCCATTGACTATCAAAACGAAACTATTCTCTTTCATTTAAAGAATTGGCAATAAGTTTACATAAAACTAATTAAATGTCGCTAAAAATATACCACAAGTAAAAAAGTAGTCAAAATGGATGGGGCAAATAAGAGGGTGAGATTCCGTATAATTTGGAGGAGAGTAGCACGACGAAAACAACTCAGTGACTCAAGTGCCAGTATTCTTCATCTCATCCTTACACACTAGCAAGAGTTGGACAAATAGAAAAGAATTACTACCCATTTATACGTATCAATAAGAAAAAAGTAAACCAACTCACACACATAAACAATGCCATGCAGCCAAATACTCACATATGTATATTATTTAACACACATATTCATACTATGAATAGATTGAAGTACACTTTTCTAAGTCTTGTGGTTATTTACTGTACATTTTTATTAAACACGTTTTTGCACTTTGAACATTTATTAACACGCAAATAACTTTATATTCTTATCTCTTGTATGAAAATGTTTTGTTCCAACATTTTAGCATTTACAAAATCTCTGTTTATGTTTGAGGTACAATTTTCTACCTAATGACCCTGCTATTCTTTCAATGTTTAATTTATTTCCATTTTTTTTTCTATGTCTATTATTACAACATAAATGTTAAAATTTCAACGATATTTATCGCGGTTTAGATTGACCGTGAAGTTTATTCCTTGCTAGTGGAGTCAGAGATGGCTTTGTAGCCGGGTTCGAAATCTCCCAACCCTGCACTGATGATTCCTGAAAGGAAGAAACACTAGTGTCTGTTGGGCTCAAAACAATAAATGTTAAGAGATCAAAATTGGGGTCAAAGTTCAAAAAAAAAATTTGGCCTCTGCGGTCTCTACCAAATTACTATGCCAATTTTTGGTCTGAACATTTGAAATTTTACATAAAGTGTATTCAGACGTGGGGTAAGCTTTTTAATCGGTTTTAGCCGAAAATTTGGCTGCCAAAGGGTCAAAGTTCAAAAGATTTTACCTTTGCGGTCTTTAGCAAACTATTCAGCAAATTTTGGGTCTAAGAATTTGAAATTTTACATAAACGATATTCAGACATGCAGCAAGCTTTTTAATCAGGTTTTGGGTGAAAATTTGGCTGCCAAAAGGTCAAAGTTGAAAGAGTTGACTTTTGCAGACTCTACCAAACTTCTCCACCAATTTTGGGTCTAAACACTTGAAATTTTAGGGTACCTGAACATGAGTAAAACTTTTAATGTATATATACATATACACATAAAGTTATGAACAGTACATAGGGCCGGAGCAAAGCCGGGCTAATCTGTTAGTTCTAGCTGCACTGATGAGCTGTGAAACAGCGAAACAGTACTGTTTGTGGATGACTATATATATATATGTATATTATTACTATATATATTTTTACTATATGAGGGGCGTGCAATAAGTAATACCTCTGACCCACTTCCCATAGCAGTAGAGCAACGAAACTTGGCACAGTTATTAGTCTTCCTCTACATAGGAGCCACCCAGATTTATGCATTTCTCTCATTGTTTGATGCAGCTCTGGAGACCGTTTTTATAGAACACCCCAGGTTGGTCCTCCAACCACGACGTGACTTCAGAAATCAAGGCTGCAGCATCTGGAAAACGCTTTCCTTTCAAAAACAACTTCATGGCTGGGAAGAGGTGAAAGTCAGAGGGTTCAAGGTCAGGAGAGTAGGGAGGATGGGGTAGGATTTCATACACACGTCCTTGCTTCTGATCTGGCGACATGCGAGTTGTGGACCGGAGCGTTGTCCTGTAGGAAGAGGGTTCCTTTGCTGATCTTGCCCCGCCTCTTGATTTTGATAGCTTCCCTTAATTTCATCAAAAGTTAAGCATAATAGGCTCTTGTAATTGTCCTACCCTTTGCCAGGAAATCTGTCATCACTACTCCATCCTGGTCCCAGAAGACTGTGAGCATGACTTTGCCAGTGGAGGGCTACACCCTTGCCTTCTTTGGAGGTGGTGAGTCCAAGTGCTTCCACTGCATTGGCTGGGCTTTGGTGTCTGGATCATAGTGATGGACCCAAGTTTCATCCTGCATAATCAGTCTTTTGAAAAACTTTAACTCATCTTCTTGGCATATCTCCAAATTCATCCTCGAGCACTAGAGGCGTTCTCACTTCTGGAATGGTGTGAGCAACCTTGGAATCTATCTGGCAGACACCTTATGCATATGCAAATGGTCATGAATGATAGTTTCCACAGACCCTGTACTAATCTTGACATCTTGGGCTATTTGGCGAATAGTAATGTGCCGATCTTCCAAAATGGTAGCCTCAACTTGACGGATAGATGCCTCATCAATGGCAGAAGGCGGCGACCAGGTCTGGGAGCTGTTTCCACAGACTTCTGGCCATGTTTGAATTCATGATGCCGGCGTTTTTCAAGGTCATATGATGGGGTATTATCACCATAAGTTTCTTTCATTTCATCAAAAGTCTCCTGTGGTGTGCGTCCTTTCAAATACAAAAACCGGATCACTGCTTGACATTCAACAGGCTCCATTTCACACCTGACTCAGTTCAAACACCTGTAGAACAGAAACCACAATTAGTTCAGAGCTGTAATTTGTCACATAACCCGTAGTAATATAAATCATTGCACATGCAAAAATTTCAGCTAGATCAGACAACTGGAAGTGGGTCAGGGGAATTACTTATTGCACGCCCTTCGTATATATTATTACTATATATACTATTACTACGTATATTATATATTATATATATATTATTGCTATACATATTATCTATTATTTATAATTAACAGTTCCCATATCATGTTGAATTCTATATTAGTTTTACTTAGTAGTTGAATGTCACCCAACATATGCACTATTTTTTTGAGTCGCTTTTACTCTCCACCATTCTTCTTGTGAAACTGACCTTCTTCTGAAAGTCGAAAGTCCAATCCCCAGCATAGGAATACAGTGAAAATACAACTGTGAATTCTATCCACTCATGGCTGACAGAATGAGAGCTACTCCCGTGGATTAAGTAAAGGCTTTCGTTCTGAAATTCTGTACAGATTCCCGTGTTTGACAGAAAGATTCCCGAATTCAACAAGATACACCCGAAGAAGGTGAAATGTTTCACCGACCAAAAGGTTGTGAAAATGACACAGAAGATGACAGCAGTAGTCCGAATAATTTAAATAATACGAATAACCAATCCTAATCTCAACAATTGAAAAACGTAATGAATGCACCAATTTATATATTAATTGTTGGTGTGGTTCTTGGCTATACCCAAAGACGCTATCGTCATTCAAAATGGACTCTACTCTACCAAGCCAGGGACAACACCACAAATTGGTGACCCCAACCAAAAAATCAAAACTTGCCCTAACTAGGGCCGGTTTTCAGTCGATTTGATTGATTTGATCAAATTGATCCTCCCACATAAAGGGGTCATGCACCAACAGACCCCTTTTCATTATATGAGGTACAAAATATTCTGAAAAGGTAAAATAAAATAAAAATATTCTTCCTCGTCATATTAATTTATTATGTATGATGAATAAATCAATAAAGCTTTTCATAAATCTAGTGCTACCAGATGAAGCTATCTGAAGATGCTGGCTTCCTGGCATTAAATGTATCAAACATTGATGTTATCGTTTTTATCCTCTTCTTTGCAAAACTCAATCATGTTTTACACAGCCAAAAATAAAAACAACAATTTTGCTTTATAAAACAACCAAGCCAAACACTATGAATAAATACTTGAAGATATAATAAACTTGAAGAATAAAAAATTATATTTTTTTCCAAAATGACCAAATTCGGCATTAAATAACACAAAAAAGGGTTGATATATCGTAAAAGAAAACAACTCATCCAAGCCAATAATATCTTTCAGATTGTTATACGGCACAATTACATTGACACACTAGTTCTCTCCAGATCACTGAAGTTGAACAATGTTGAACCCGGCCAATACCAG
Organism: Euprymna scolopes; assembly: GCF_053919585.1. Taxonomy (NCBI): domain Eukaryota; kingdom Metazoa; phylum Mollusca; class Cephalopoda; order Sepiida; family Sepiolidae; genus Euprymna; species Euprymna scolopes. The sequence goes on along the minus strand of NC_136489.1, from coordinate 119,890,121 downwards.
ATGGGTGACAATTTGGGAAAGCGAGGTGCTGTATGTACTGAGTGGTAAAACATACCAGGTTGGGAAACTGGTGCGGTCACGATAAAAAATATCCTTGATAGCCTTGGCGAAACATCAAGTATTTCCAGCCATAAGAAAAAACATGAAAGATCAGCGGAATTTGTTCACGTTTTACCTGCGCCTATTGCCATTGGATGAAACGTGTCATTTTTTCATTTCAGGTTGTTTTATTGGTTTTTATGGTATTCTTACTAATATTTACATTGTAGATTTTTTTTGGGGGGGGGGGGTTGGATTTGTTTTTTCTGTGGTTTTGTTATTTAGATTTGGGTGCATTTTTTTTTAAAGCTAGTTTGAAAATCTGGCCATTCTTTATGGTTTAGTGTGATTAGTTTATTCTTTGTATTGGTTATATATTAATATATATATATATATATATATATTTATATAAAATGGGTTAATAAATTCCAACGAAAGAAAGATGTATATTTAAATAAGGGAGTAGTCACCAACAATGTGTATTTTTTAACATTATTTTATTATTCCGTGTCTTGGTTTTTCATTGAGAATTATGTTTGGATCATTGTAATAATGTTTTTAAGTCATTGAAATCGTTTACGTACGTTTCAGACGGTCTGATGCGTCCTCGTCAGAAATTATTTTCCAATATTTATATATATTAATATATGTATTAAGTTGGTTTGGGTTATTTATTTTTTGTCAATTTGACATGTGTTTTATTTATAGTATGTATTTACTATTTTCCTAACTTGAGAATTTTTTTTTTTTTTATTTCAGTTTTCTTTTTTTATATATTTTTCATATATTTATTTAATGTTTATTTGTTTTTTGCTGGCTTGTGTGTGTTTTTTTTTATATGAGATATAAACATCCCTAAATTTTCTTTTGTAGAATAGGGATTCCACCTGCAGTTCCTAGCACCAATCCTGGCCCGTATCCATACTACTGTTGTTGTTGTTGTTGTTATTATTACGTTTCTAATTATTCAAAATATAAAATGTACTTTTCCTTTTTTTTTGTGCTTACAGGCGTTTTCAATTTATTACTATATTATGGAAGCCCTCAATGTGACAGAAAAGAGTGACAGCTTAAGTGTAATGGATTATCATAATGCCATATATTTATGGTGCAAGAAAACATGGCAAGAAGTAAGTCACACTATGGCATCTTGTTACATATCCTTAATAGATCTATGCTTATAATGTCGGCCTATCATCGGCCAAGGAGTGAAGATGTTTTTTTGGTTGTTGTCATACATGCTATTTACATGTTTCGGCCTATTGTCTTTTTATTATTTTTTTTTTAATGGAAAGCGCTCCAGACAAGGTGTGAAGCCATTTGCTGTAAAGAGCTAACACTAACGAAAGATTATTACCGCAAATACAGAAAAGAGAGAAAATTAAAACTGGCTTTAGTCTTGAAAGAACACATGCTATAATAGTACTTAAAAAAAACAGACTGAAATTAGCAACATTATGTCTGTGTGTGAGAGCAAGTGAGAGAAAGAGGGAGAGAAACAGAGGAGAAGTTGCAAAGAACAGAGAAGGGGTTACAAAGAACAGATGGATGGTTGCAAAGAACAGATGAGGGGTTGCAAAGAACAGATAGATGGTTGCAAAGAACATATGAGAGATTGCAAAGAACAGATAGACTGTTGACAAGAACAGATGAGGGATTGAAAAGAACAGATAGATGGCTGCAAAGAACAGATGAGGCGTTGCAAAGAACAGATGAGGGATTGCAAAGAACAGATAGATAGTTTCAAAGAACAGATAGATGGTTGAAAAGAACAGCTGAGGGGTTGCAAACAGCAGATGGATGGTTGCAAAGAACAGATGAGGGGTTGCAAAGAAAAGATGAGGGGTTGCAAACAACAGATAGATAGTTACGAAGAACAGATGAGGGATTGCAAAGAACAGATGGATGGTTTCAAAGAACAGATGAGGGATTGAAAAGAACAGATGAGGGATTGCAAAGAGCAGATAGATGGTTGTAAAGAACAGATGAGGGATTGAAAAGAACAGATGGATACTTGCAAAGAACAGATGAGGCGTTGCAAAGAACAGATGAGGGGTTGCAAAGAACAGATGGATAGTTGCAAAGAATAGATAGATGGTTGCAAAGAACAGATGGATAGTTGCAAAGAATAGATAGATGGTTGCAAAGAACAGATGAGGGATTGCAAAGAACAGATGGATAGTTGCAAAGAACAGATGAGGGATTGAAAAGAACAGATGAGGGGTTGCAAAGAACAGATGAGGAATGGCAAAGAACAGATAGATTGTTAACAAGAACAGATGATTGATTGAAAAGAACAGATAGATGGTTGCAAAGAACAGATGAGGGGTTGCAAAGAACAGATGAGGGATTGCAAAGAACAGATAGATGATTGCAAAGAACAGATAGATGGTTGCAAAGAACAGATGAGGGATTGCAAAGAACAAATGGATGGTTGCAAAGAACAGATGAGGGGTTTCAAAGAACAGATGAGGGGTTGCAAAGAACAGATGAGGGATTGCAAAGAACAGATAGATGGTTGCAAAGAACAGATGAAGGGTTTAAAAGAACAGATAGATGGTTGCAAAGATGAGGGGTTGTAAAGCACAGATGGATGGTTGCAAAGAACAGATGAGGGGTTGCAAAGAACAGATGGATGGTTGCAAAGAACAGCTGAGGGGTTGCAAAGAACAGATGAGGGGTTGCAAAGAACAGATGAGGCGTTGCAAAGAACAGATAGATGGTTGTAAAGAACAGGTGAGGCTTGCACAGAAGAACAGATGAGGCCAATAAAATTACAGATACGTTTCTCTACCTTATCAGAAACCCGCAAGTGTAATAGATTCACCAGTCCAAATATGACAACAGTACTCCATATAGGCTCTCATGATAGATATATAGAGGTAAACAATAGTCTCATGTATAAGAAAGCATTTAGAGCGATAGGAGAACTGACTGTATGAGAAGCAGAAACAGCAAAGGATCAAATAAAAAGTGCCTTAAATAAGTATCCAAATTTTTTTGCACAGTATTTATAATTGTCATAAATTCTTCAAAATCCAATAGGTTATTGCTATACATCTTATGAGATGTCTGATTAATTTATACGATTCCAGGTTTAAATGAACAGCTACAGCAGGAATTTGGATACACCCTACTAAAGCCTGATTGTTACAGCTGGTGAATTTCAAAAATGCAATCTGGACGTAAGGACACTTTAGAAGAACGATTTGCAATAAAATTATGTTTTAAACTTGGAAAAATGCCACAGAAACGCATGGAATGCTTCAGACTGCTTTTGAAGCGAGCATCAGTTTTTGAGTGGCATAAGAGCTTCAAGGAAGGCATGGAATCTTTGAGGGATGATGAGAGGTGTGGGAGAAGTAAAAAAAAGTCAGAGTTGATTGGCTAAATAAAAAATTTCATAGATAAGGGCCGCCGTTTGTCTATAGAGACAATAAGTGTATAGTTTGATGTCAGTGTGGGAAAACCTTAGAGGCTGTCATTATGAGACAATTAGGAAGATGAACGTGGGTGTGACGAGGGGTATTAACACGCCCACACGAGAGGATTTCCATGGGGGGCCTTCCAGAAATTATTGGAACGGTATAACAAGTGTATTGCAGCCGAAGGAGATTACTTCGAAGGGGACTAGAGTTTCATGTTTGTACTATTAATAAAAGTGGCCATGCGAAAAAAAACGTCTGTAAACTTATTGAAGGCACCTTGTACGTAAACTATACAAGATAATTTGATGAGAAAGAAAGACTAAGAAGTTTCAGAGTTGATTTCTCTTGGAGAGCAGAGCCACCAGACCTCAACGAATAAAGTGCAAGAACGGAACCATCCATGAGAATCTCAGGAACAAAAGGGACACGCCTACGATTGAAAGACATGAACAGAGTCATATTAAATGTTGCTATGGTCACAACGTTTCAGCCGTTGTACTCTTAGATTAGCCCAAGTGAGGTCGTTTGAACACATGATGACCAATAAGATCACAAGAGGAATAGTAATTTTGACTGAACATTTAAAGAATTTCATCCAAAAGCCTTTGGAGAGGTTTGCAGAGAATTTAGAGAGATTCTAAGCAGCCACAAAGAAAGAGGTAGACAATCTCTCCTCACACACATCAGCTAGATATTCTGAGCATGGCTATCTTCGCTTGAAAATATACTACTCTAGAAAAAACTTTCTGCGGTCTACATTTATTAACTTTTATTTCGTAACTTTTGGCAACCTATACCCAACTGTGTATGTCATATAAATAAAGTTATAGAAATTGTTTAGAGAATTTTATTTCTTTTCTATCGTGATCTTTCACAGATTATTATGTAACAGCAGTAACAACCATATTACGGTTTTGGATCTGTGTTTAATTTCTAAGCTTGGTGCTGATTGGTGCAAGTGTTTGACTTCTTTTCTAGCTTGTCCAATCAGATGCCATCCCTCAAGCACACTGAATACATAGTTGGAGTTGATGGACCGTCTGTTAGATTACTTCTCTTTCCAGTAAGGAGACAGTGAACTGACTCATTCCATGACGTTTCTTTCAACTCACAATTTTCTCTCAAAAAGTCCTACCCCCGTCCAGAACGTCTGGTGAAGGTCTAAATATTCTAACATGGCAACGGTCGACACGTGTGGAATTAATATAACACACCCATACACATACCTACGTGACCACTTACTCACGGTTTGACTCGTATATTACAAACATTCTCACGTATGAACTATTTTCCTTTCCTTACAAATAGGACATCCATTCTAGCCTTCAGATATGAACTTTTCTCTCTTTCTTACTAACGGAACAATTATTTACAAATATTGGACTTTTTAACCTGTTGTTTTCGTCTATAATTATAGAGGTACTAGCGGAGGGGCGCCCGGCTTTGTCCGGTCTTAAAATACGCTTAAATATGATATTTTAATTTGTCCACATTTCGTATATATTATTATAGAGTCGTGATTTCAAAAGTTTAAAAAAAAAAAGTATATGGTCGCCATCAGCTAGAATCGAAACCGAAGCAAAACTGTAGCATTCAAAGCTGGTGATGTTACCACTGTACCAACGTGACACGCATATGAACTGATTAAAAAATTAAAAATTAAAAATAAATCAAGATAAATGTATAAAATGTATAACGAGTTTTTCAATTTTTGACCCCTTTTTGACCCCTTAAAATCTATTTTAACTGGCTGAAGATCCATAAAAGAACAGCCCATAAAAAAATCCAATCATTTGAGGCCCATAGCGCCGTTCTGCGACTTTTAGGTTCAGAGAAGATAGAGTTTGAAAATATAGAGACAGACAGACGGACGGACGGACGGATAGACAGACGGACAGACAAACGGACATATATATGACTTTTATATGTTAGATTTCTTTCCTAATATCTTTCTCTTTCCTCCCTTTTATTTACATGCTTAATAAGAAGACCCAATGAAGTGTTTTTTAAAGTTAGGATGAGGCTTTGTCATCCGATTCTACAATTATATGAGTTTTATAATTTGTGTAAAGATGAGCTCCTCTAGATATTTTCAGATACTGATTTTCTGGCGGATGTCTTCATCTGTGTTGCTATCAATAATGACAGAAACCTCACATCTGTTCTATGGAATATTATTCAGGTATAAACTCATTGAGGATTTTTTTCTCTCTAATTTTTCCCCATGTTTTTGATCTATAAAACCAATAATGAGGTAAACAGTCATCATATGTTTTGTTTTGCTATTTCATTAATGGAAATCGTTCCAGACAAGACATGAAGCAACTTCATGTAAGAGGCTAAAAAATAATACTTCAAAATCAAAAGCCAGCAAGCGATAAGTGTTTCATGTTTTGTTTTGTTTTTTTGTTTTGTTTTGTTTTTTGCTTGATTTGTTTGAAAATAGATGGATAGATAGATAGATAGAGAGAGAGAGAGAGAGAGAGAGAGAGAGAGAGAGAGTGAGAGAGAGAGAGAGAGAGAGAAATTTTTGTTTTTACTTGATTGCGTTTGTTGGCGTTTCTGGAGAGTTAACATTTGTTTTGAATGTGTCTCTGAATAGTATTTGTGCTGAATACAGAAATTAATTAATATCAAATGTTTCCCACATTTATTCTTCAGTAACTTGTTACATTGAATCATACCTGCATTCATCTTTTTTCATTCCGCTCCAATAACTACTTCTGTGGAAAGCTGTATAATCAATCACCCCTTGTGGAATTGGTTTGTGTTAGTAGGCAGAACGTTAACGACTTCAATATGCCAGGATACAGTAACCTCTTAATGTTGGAACTAATAATAAGAAAGTAAGACCAGATAAACTCTATCATGCAACGTGGCAGTTCGGACGTGAGGTTCGATGTGTATTTGCCCCAGACTTGGAATTTCATGTTGCAAAAATCTGTTGACGGTGAAAATATAAAGTTGTGTTCTTCCATGTAGAATTTCAACCACTCAAAACCATTCTTTTAACATTTTATAATTTTGAATATAAGATGTTTTATATGCATTAAAAGCCTTTTGTTTTAATTATATCAGAATTTTCTTCAAATGCAATAATACATGCTTACTGAGTAAGAGATCTAACTCTAGATTGGTGGTGAGGGCTCTGAAAATGCTAACAGTCTGCTTGTGGAGCTATGGGCTTATCTGCTCGACAACAATTGCCAACCCCAACGCTGTTTCCGTGGTCTTCTTCTTCCTCGTCTTTTCTTCTTCTCATTCTGGCCATGTTGTCGTCTCTCAATTGACGACTGCCGAGGGCGAGAACTAGTTCACAAGTGTAAAAATAAATAATGCAAGAGAAACAAAAAACAAACAAGCACACAAACTTTGACGCATTCTGCAGATATCCTCTGTGTGTGTGTGTGCGTGTGTGTGAGTGTATGTGTGTGTGTGTATGTGTGTGTATGCGTGTGTGTGTGTATGTGTGTGTGTGCGTGTGTGTGTGTGTGAGTGTATGTGTGTGTGCGTGTGTGTGTGCGCGCGTGTGAGTGTGTGTGTGTGTGTGTGTGCGTGCGTGTGAGTGTGAGTGTGTGCGCGTGTGCACGCACGCACGCGCGCGTGTGTGTGATAACATCACGGAAAATGACTTTCTAGATACTAACGTCCACATCTTTCTTTTCTATCCAGTTATTAGTTTGTTGATCAATTCAGCTTCCCATCTCCTTTGCATCACAATCTGCCTTCAACTGGCCCCAACTGGAGACTATTGTCAAGTGTCGCAAACACACGACTGTCCGTAAATCGTACCTAACTTTCATAAACTGTTGCAAAACTTACTCCCACTCCAAAAGTGTCCATAAACTAACTCTAAAATATATTTAGAGTTAATGACTGGACATAGAGGTTAATACAATTCTGAATTTCTGAAATGAAATGTGAATTCTTGTGTTATGTTAATTAATCGGACTATTATTCTCATCTTGATTGTTATTAGCACAACGTTTCGGTTGCTGCCACCTGCTACCTTCTTCGGGTGTTGAAAACATGCTTCTTCTCCTACTAAGGAAAAACGGGGTTGGTTCTGCATTACAAGAATTCGAACCATTTGTTTGAGGGTGGGTCTGTAGATCATAAAGAAGGTTCAATCTTCAGAGGTCACTAAGATATTTGTTAAAAGTTTTTCTATGGCTTAATTTTTTTACGAAACAGAGGCTCGATACCCATGTGTATTTATGTTTTTTTTTAACATGATGTAAGGAGAACAACTCTAAGAAAAAAGAGATTTTGTTATTGTGAAGATACCTCCCTTAGAATGGGTATATACTATGCTTTCTTTTTCTGTGATTTTGTTATTAGAGGCGTCCAATTGCAACTTAACTCAACCTCTCGAAAGAAGAAATATCAGCCATCAAGTCACTACGCAATGACGACAACATCATAATACTACTGGCTGAAAAAAGTAATGCTACTGTAGTAATGGGCAGAAAAAAGTACTCCAAAAAACTAGAAGACCTAATAGAATCTGGCAGCTACTGCAAAGAACAAAAAAAAAAATCCGAACAAAGAAACAGAAAGGAAACTCTCACAGACTCTCTGCAGGATCAAACATCTAATACCCTCTGCAAAATATAGAGAACTGACTCAACACCACAGCAGGCTACCACACCTATACGGCTTACCCAGGATCCATAAAGATGGCATCCCAATTAGACCCATCGTCAGCAGAAAAAAAACGTGACGTCTTTGCCGTTGTATCCATCGCCAAACTGGAAGTGGCGACGGTTTAAATTAAGGCTAGTCAATCGAAAAGAGGAGATGACTTTCGAAAATATCGGCAAAAAAAGTGACCCCTCCTTGTAGAAAAGTGCTTGAGGATGAAGGAATTAATGTTTTTAGCCAATTTCTCGATATTTGTCGTCCGAAGGGTCGAGCTTCGAAATGATATCAATCTCGTGAAAATCAGTCACCTCTGTCGAAAGTTTTAGGCATACATACATGCATGCATACATACATACATACATACATACATACATACATACATACATACATACATACATACATTTAAACAGAGAGATGAGATTTATATTATAGATGTCCATAGTATCACATACTGGTTAGAGAGTACAATATTTTTATTGTCTTCAAGCACAATCAACACATTACATCACTGGCTGAAGGTGTCCCCCAACTCTGAACATGGTTTATTTTCCTTCAGATTTTTCTCATTTTGTAGCTTTCAACTTCAATTATACCTCTTTATTTATCTGTTTATATGTTTCCAATCTATTTGCTGATTGAGTTTTCTTTCATTATACAGGCTTTACAGACGCCAGGATATGATAGAGACACGCTTGCCTTAATGTGTATAGAAGCTGTTTATGTAAAAAGCATCCTAATAAATGGTTATGGTTTTGATAATACAAGTTGGGATTATTTGAAGTTCAATATGACAGTAAGTAAAGCTGTTTTCTTTTAAGCTATAATTAATTGCATAAATATTCGTCCATCTTAGTACCCTTTCTAGCGTCGGACTTATCTCTCTTGGATATATATTTTCGGTGCCAACACAGAGAGTGTTTCCAGTGCAAATGTATGTAATATCGTCCTACCCATGTGTAGCAAAGTTCCAAATTAAACTCTTTAACTTTCTGACACGACTTTCAAAATGCAGGGACTTCTATCAGACCTGTTATCCATTTGAGTATTGCCTTTGAAAGCCTTGACTGTGTTTGTACATTAGGTATGTTTCTGATGGAGTCAATCAATTCTCAGCCCTTGACCAAAGAGCCTAAACGACTTTGTTGCACATATTTCTCTGCATGCTGCCTTGCTGCAGAAGTGATTTCACTGTAAGTGTAATTTACATTTTCTAATAGCCTTCCCATAAATACGTGTATTTCTTATTGTATCTCTATTTGGTCGAGCTCCTTGTCCGGACCAATGTGACTCTCTCTCTCTCTCTCTCTCTCTCTCTCTCTCTCTCTCTCTCTCTCTCTCTCTCTCTCTCTCTCTCTCTCTCTCTCTCTCTCTCCAGATTTCCCTGTCTTCCATCAGCTGATTCAGGTCTTCAGGATCACAGTTGGCGTCATGTACAATTTGCTGTAATGGCGAGTATCTATGATCATATGCATATATGTATGATGAATGTATATGTATATGTATGTATATGTATCTACTACTAATGTAGATCCTGCCTCTTGGATATCTGACATCAAAATGAACGGAAATCTTTTGTCAAGGTTCTTCTATCGTTCATTACGGAGGTTGACTGCAAAGTTGCATTCATTTAGATATACTTACTATAAAAGCTAGACCAAATAACAGAAACTAATACGCAGCCCAGAGGGAAAAAAAATGGTTGGTCTTTTAGTTGCTTTCATTAATTCCAGTTACAAAGAAAATAAAATAAAAGATTAACACATCTACAACGACTGCTACCGTTACTATTACAGAAAGACCTCACTACACATCGGACTGGCTACTTAAAATGTATCAATGGGACTACAGCTGTTTCTGTTAATTAGAAGGTGAAAAGTAATCGGTTCAGTCGAAAAGGTTCTCCAGCTAACGTCATAAATGATTTGGTAACGTTACAGTGTCAAGTAAGACCGGAAGTCTAACACAACATTTTCGTTTCCATGGCCAACATTTATGCACGAAGTAATCTGTATTATAACATGTGAAGCTTAAACGTACGTTATCCCCTTTCACACCCATTAAAAAAATGAGAGTTTACAATTCGTAGAAATAATGATTAGTTATTAACCTGATGCTGCTAAGGTAAAACATTCTAGCGTTAACCATTTTGAAATGAATTGTTCCAAAATCAAATTATATTCTCTCATCGACTAAAACAGTACAATTTAAAATGAATACATTTCAAATAAACACATTTAAAAACGTGACATTCGTTTTATTGACTTGAAGTATGTCTTATTGATAATCGTGTTTACGTGGTGAGAAGACAGAGAATAGTGTTTTAAAAAGAATTACATTGCTACGATTTTAAATTAATAACTCAAAAACGAACGTATTTGTTTTATTTATTTAAAAATTAAAAACTATTTAGCTGACGATGAGGATTGTTTATATATATATATATATATATATATATATATATATATATATATATATATATATATATATATATATATGTATGTATGTATGTATGTATATGAAATAAAATCGTTCATTTTTCTTAATAGTGTTGACCCTAACAGACATTCATTATTTCTAAAGAAATGTTATTAGTATTAACAGTAAATTAGGCAGTTTGATCTATAAAGCACTGTGGAATTTCCACGCGGTTTTGTTGGTACTTAAATATAAAATATTATATTAAATTAAATCTGTAACAATCTAATTTATACATAAAAATTATTAAAATAATCCTGATTTGTCACGAATAAAATTGGTGATAATAATAAAACGAGAAATGTGGGGTTTTTTTTTTTTTTCGTTTCAGGTGAAAGGCTGTGAAGTTGGTTGGCCAATGGGTTTCATGATGCACACCAGCAACAGCATTGCAGCCGAAACTGCAGCACATTTGTCGTTAATTTCTTTTAGTCTTCTGCTTCTTCTCTTTAGTGGCTTCATTTTGATTTCATGTGGCATTTTAGCCATTAACTTATTCGGATAACATTTCGTACCCACAAATGTAGATCAAGTTCTTACAAAATAAAGAATCTTATTATTAGTATTATGATTATTATTATAATTATTGTATATATATATATATATATATATATATATATATATATATATATATATATATATATATAAAGCTGAATGTGTGTGTGTGTGTGTGTGTGTGTGTGTGTGTGTGTGTGTGTGTGTGTGTGTGTGTGTGTGTGTGTGAATAGGCTCCTATATGGTTGACTATTTTAAAAAACTGATTACATATAATGATAGATGTATCGAGACACAGGAATGAGTATGTTTGATCTGACAGAACGGTGGTTCATTAAAATTGTGGGGTCTGCGTTCGCGCCTGGTCCACAAGGTTGATCTGACAGAACGGTGGCTCATTAAAATTGTGGGGTCTGCGTTCGCGCCTGGTCCACAAAGTATGGAAATAAAAAATTTAAAAATTAAAAAAAAAACCTTTACAAGTGTTTTTGATGTAGATGTACATAATAATACTTTGATAAGTATGTTTTAACTTAAATAGGGACGGTATAATAAAATTGTGGGGTCTGCGTTCGCGCCTGGCCCCCATAGAATGGAAATAGGCACCAACTTGATAAAGACTTTTTATATCTATCTGCGTAAGTATACTTTGATAATTATGTTTCAGTTTGAAGAAATATGGTATGATAAAATTATTGGGTGTTCGTTCGCGCCTGACCTCCAATATTGAAATATGTCCCAAAGTTTAACAAGTTTTTTAACATAGATCCACAGAATATTGTGATAAGTGTTTCAGTGTGAACAGGTATGGTATAATAAATTATGGGGTCTATCTATTTTATTTTTACTTTCATCATATTTTGCTTTGGTTTTGATACCCCCAAATTCGAAGCTATTTCTTTACAACCTTTCCTTTGCATAACCTATCATACTTTCATAAATCAGAGTCCATTTTCTATAGGCTGTTTTTGAACCCAATCAACGACGGGTACTTTTGCTAGTATATATATATTCGATTTTTGGAGTGGATTATTAGCTATTGCAAACCAACAAATGTAAGCCAAATGCAAAAAATTCAATATCTAAAGATTTTTAAGTGGTGCTTAGTTTCTAATACAAACGGGAAACACAAAACCAAATATGGGAGAGGCTCTTTTAGTTGTATTTTTTTTTTCAATCTTTTCAGCAGAGTATTATAGATTTGACACTTAGATACCAGATTCAGCAAATTTTTCGTGTGTATATATATATATATATATATATATATATATATATATATATATATATATATATATATATATTCAAGATAGAAAAATATTAAAAAATTAAAACTAATTGAATTTCAACAAGGGTCGTTGATAGTGCTCAATCAAAGAGAGCAAAATATATTTTTTCATTATTCTTTATGTAAATACAGTCATATCTTGCTACGATGTGCAGACCGTTTCAATCATATTTGATTTCATCAGGCAAGAAAAATTAAAATACAAAATTTAGAAAACTTCCAGACCTTTTCAAATTTTGAGGAGAGAAAATCCATAAGAACTTTAGCTTTGCTTCACACCAGTCATGGCATATTTTCTCTCCTCAAAATTTCAAAAGATCTGGAAACTTTTTAATTTTTGTATTTAAATTTTTCTTGCCTAATGAAATCAAATATGATTGAAACGGTCTGCACATCGTAGCAAGATATGACTGTATTTACATAAATAATAATAATAATAATAATAATAATAATAATAATAATAATAATAATGTGTGTGTGTGTGTGTGTGTGTGTGTGTGTGTGTGTGTGTGTGTGTGTGTGTGTGTGTGTGTGTGTGTGTGTGTGTGTGTGTGTGTGTGTGTGTTATTTTGCCCCAAAACCTCTGGCCTTGATTGAGGGGGAGACTAAAACTTGCTGCTATGGTTTCAAATGATCTGAAATAATAGCACGGGGAGACTTGATTCCAAATATTTCTCATGTCATTCTTCCACTCTTTTGGGAATAGGGTACGATTATGAATATCTCCAGTATCAAATAATCCTTATACACTGTGAAATTTACTTCATGTATGAAAACCAAAGAAGGGAGATATAATATATGAGAAATATTTGGAACCAAGTCTCCCCTTGCTGTTATTTCAGATCATTTGAAACCATAGCAGCAAGTTTTAGTCTCCTCTCGATCAAAGCTAGAGGTTTTGAGGAAATATCAGATATTTTGTAATTCATATGCAAAACTAGGAAAACAAATAACTATGTTTGAAACATTTTATGGCTGTAAAAAAAGTGCCAAAAATAGGCTCTGTATGAAGATATGAAGAATTTTACGTAAATTGAGCATCCACACGTTGACGCTCCTCCAAAAAAATTCGGCAAATGTGTATTTCAGCGGCGTAAATTCAAGTTTTACACTACTGCTGGCCATAAAGTGGGTGATCATTATACGTTAAATTATTATAGAAAAGTGATCCCCCCACTTTCCTTAAACTAACATTTCTTCATATCTTAGAAACTACTCGTTTGCTGGAATTTTAAACGTTGTTTTCGTTTTCAACATCCTCAAAAACTTATAAATGTCCTAATTTTCCAAGTTTTTTTTTTTTTTATAGTGTGGAAAGTCGATTGTCTGCCCCTTGCTGGTCTTATATTCCAAACATTCCCAATAGATGTCGCTAAAAAAAAAACAAGATGGCGTGAAGTTTTTCTTCGATAAAATGTCTCATAATATTTGATTTTTTTAAATAAAAAAAAAACTACTTGATCGATTTACGTGATTTTGGGAATATGACATCTTCATGCAGTGACAAGTACGTACATTATAAAGATTTTTTTTTTTCAGATTTTTATAGTAAAAATGTGGACCATTTATAGACTTGCACCAATCGTTCTGCTTAAGTGTTTTACTTTTTTCATTTCAAATAATAAAATGCACAAATAATCAATCGGTATTTTACGAAATGTTCTTTTCCGGATTAAATATTTTTCCTTATATTTCTTTATATTACCTTTTTTTAATAATTCTGATACAAACGAAACGATATAAAATCGAAGGTAATAAAAAACCATGTACGTTTTCAGCGTCCCAAATTTTTAAAACGATTATTTTGATTGTATTTTCATTGCAAGTTAGAATCGTTTTTAAATAAGAAAAAAAAAAACTAAACAAATGTTTTCCTAATGTAAAAGAAAATTACTTGATCAATTTACATTTAAAAAAAAAATATTTGGTATGTTTTTACGACCTAACCCAGCATAGTTTATCTCCTAAAAAGAAAATAAAACCTACTTTTTGTTGTTGTTTTTGTTGTTGATACGTTTCAACGGCCTTTAAAACAATAATTAAAAAAAAAATAAGGGTAAATGTTTACTTTAACTACAACAGAACACCGACCAATAAAGTTTGTTTTAAACAGGTTTTCGGGGTGGTCGACAACGAATCTGATATTTAAATCCGTCGCAAATTTACCGTTTGCATGGTATTAACCCCTGAACCCTCGCACTATTTTGTACCAACTCACCGCCATCGTTTATTCTATTCTTACATGATGCGTTCGCGCATGGACGCGCATAGTAAGGTGACTTGCCATATTGCGGAAGAATTTTTTAGCAGACATTTCAAATAACAGTTTTCAGAAACAAAAAAAATGTGGCTCATTTTTTTTGTGTTACGTAGTTTTTGATGCTTTTTAATTGATCTAAAAATATTTTTTTAGGAGGGGGGTATTCAATTATAGCACTTGTATAACAGGTGCTTCTGCAGTTTAATTTACCGTTTTTCCGAAAGTAACGCCCTCTCCCCCCCCCCCAAATTTACCGTAAGTAACACACCGAACATATACCGAGCAGAAGAACTGTTTAATTTTTCACAAAAAATCTATTTACATTGGGGTAGGACGATGGAGGGGCAGGGGTGACGGGTGACATAATTAAAGGATACTCTAACTTAACATCTAAATCTGACCCTCAAGATCGCCATGGGCATGGAATATGTGCCTACATTAAAGATAGCTTTCCATGTGGTAGTGATATCTCCAGAGAAGACCCTAATTTACCTTATATGTGCTTCCGGGTTGCACTAGCTTACACCACTGCATACTACCGGTCAGTATACAAGCCTTCTAGACCTTTTCCTCACAACTTCCTCTGAGCTATGTTCATATTCCGCTCTATCTCCTCTGGGATCCTCCAACTATTCCGCTGTAGCAGTTAAGATAAAAATTAAATGTAATAAGTCTTCAGACGTACCTCTCCATCATACTGTATATCGATACTTTATGGCTGACTGAGATAGCTTCCGAATATTCATATCTGATCTACCTCTGCATTCCATGTTTAAAAAGGATGTGTCTTCTATAGTATCAGATCTGATCGAATTCATACTATCCAAAAAATTCCAACAAAAACCTAACAGCCAGTCATGGTTCTCCCCAGAATGTGTTGCTGCCATCGCACACAGAAATCACTTTTTCCATAGCTACCAACGTAATAGATGTACTGAGACTAAATCTGCTTTCTAGGACTGCCAGCAACCACTGTAAAAGAGTAATAAAAAATGCAAGAGAGCTATATGCTCAGTCCGTTAAATCCAAAGTAGCTGAGCAGCAGCTTGGTTCTCACCAGTTTTGGAAAATAGCAAACAGGATCCTGAACAGAAGTGTGCATTCTATCCCAACCATCATCAATGGACCTGAGGTCATCTCGTCAGCATCAGACAAGGCCAGACTATTTGCCAAGAACTTTTCAGCTAATTCTACCCTATGCGATAAAGGCCATCAACGCCACATATTTCCTCCTATAACACACTATGCAACATACAAATATCTGTGTGCGAGGTTGGCAAGCTAATCATGAACCTTAATTCCAGTAAAGCAACTGGCCCTGAGAGCATTTCAGTTATAGTGCTGGAAAAGCTCCAACCAGAACTTGCCCCCATACTTATAAAACTGTTTAAGCATTGCCTTAAGGAGAAGTGCTTTCCAACACCCTGGAAAACTTCATCAGTATGCCCTGTATTTAAGAATTCAGGTGAAAAGTCATCTCCCTCTCAGTACAGACCAATAAATTAACTGTGTGTCATGAGTAAGTTGTTGGAATCCATATTAAATAAAGAAGTAGTCAACCACCTCAGCAGAAACAACCTTCTTAGTGACATGCAATATGGTTTCCACTCTGCAAGATCTACATCAGATGTGCTAACAGTTATATTTCATAGGATTAGTGAATCTCTTGACAAAGGCTTCCTTTCCAGGGTAATTGCTCTTGACATATCGAAGGCCTTCAATAAGGTATGGCATAAGGGCCTACTTTACAAGATTTCCAGCTACGGTATAACTGGAAATGTTTTCTCAATTATTAAATCATTTCTCTCCAATGGGTTCATCAGAGTAGTGGTTGATGGGCAGAAATCAGAGGCCCACAGTAATAATGCTGGAGTCCCTCATGAGTCCATCCTGGGCCCAACTCTCTTCCTGATCAACATCAATGATCTCCCAAAACACATATTTAAATCATTCGTTGACATCTATGCTGATGACACAACCATCTACGGCAACACATCAAAGGCTGTAAATGACAAAGTTCTCTCTGATTCTCTCTCCTCTAATTTTGAGCATGTGGTAGAGTGGGGGAAGAGGTGGCTGGTCACTTTTAATGCATCCAAAACCAAGCTTCTATCTTTACATCATCAACGCTCTGATCCCCATCTGGCATCAATTGAAATGGACAGCTCTCGTCTTGGGGAGGCTCCATGTTTTGACAAGCTTCTGGGTTTGACCTTTACTCCTGATCTGAAATGGAACACATACATCATCAGATCTGTTGCCAAGGACGCTAAGAAAATGGTGGGATCCTTCTACCGCTCCAGAAAATATCTCACTGCTGATGCAATTCTCTATCTGTATAAAAGCCAAGTACGTCCAAGGATGGAGTACTGCTGCCACATCTGGGCAGGAGCTGCTAAAAACAGCCTATCCTGCCTTAACAGAGTACAAAATAGACTTTGTAGTTTAGTGGGGGATGCCCTTTTCTCTTCCCTGCAACCTCTCTCCCACAGAAAAGACGTTGCGAGCCTGTCATTATTTTATCGTTATTTCCATGGTAAGTGCTCATCTGAGCTCCAATCTCTTGTCCGCCCTTGCCAATCTTTCACAAGAAACACCCGTCTGGCTGAAACTACTGTCAATAATTTTCCCCACTCTTTATCTGTGCCTAAATCAAAACGTAGATTCCATGAACAAAGCTTCTTTCTCAGAAGTGCACAACTGTGAAACTCTCTTCCGTTTGCCTGTTTCCCACCTGACTACAACTTGGATGTCTTCAAGTCCAACATAAACAAATTCCTGACAAACCGCCCTCTTAAGTAAGACACTCTATCAAATCTCCAATACTAATAATTACTACAATACCATCTCATTGATTACTGTACATGCAATAACCCTTATCCCTGAGTGGCCTCCGGGCCTTGATAAATTGTGACCTCCATGTAAAAAAAAAGAAAAAAAAAACCTTTGTTATCCAATGTATTCTATACTGTTGTCACTGGTCGCCATGTTTGTTTTTGCATGCACATTCAATTTTTGCGTGTTTATACATTAATTCTGTATACTCACTTACATTTTATATTCTCCATTCCATAACTAGCTATAATATTTACTGACCCAATGTGCCACAGGTAGTCTAGTATAGATAGATATAAACAGATAGATAGGTAGATAGATAGGTAGATAGAAAAGGTATAAGGTAATATTATTTATGGAAAAATCATTTACTTAGGCTCCAAGAATTCAATATCAATGATCAATCTGTGTACGATCGTTTCTGAGACTACAGAATTTTTTATTGAAATAAAATTTCTTCTTCATCACAGAGATTAGACACCAAATAAAAAAGTCAAACATATGATCAAGACTAACTAGTAGGACTAATTAATCTTTATACCCATAAAATTTATTGGCTAAAGAGCGCTAATTATTACATTTTACAGAGAAAAATTCTATAATAACCATACGTGGTATTTTATTTATTTGTTTGTACAGGTCGACGATTAACTTCTGATGAGTTTGTTGGCGAAAGGGCCCCCCCCCCGGGTTTTGCCGGTTATGTATATATATATATATATATATATATATATATATATATATATATAAAGGGGATTAGAACAGTAATCTAGAGAGCAGAGTGTATTTTAATGTGATAGTAAAATTACTAATTTAATTAAAATACAAAAAAAGAACAGTGCTCGTTGTAATTCAGATATATAATAAGCTCGATAGGCAGATATCCTAGAGCTACTTTTTATATATATATACATACGTATATATATATGTATAATTCTTAACTTTTATTAAAAATATATTATTATAACTTTATATTTAAACCAAATTCAGATTTATAATTTTATTCTATTTTTATTTTTTATCCTCAACCCATATTAATTTGCTTATCAAGTAAATATTTTCCTTTTTATTTTAATTTTTTCCAGATACATCTGCTTAACTTAAAAATGCTAAGTTTGTTTATGGTGTCTTTTACATATATTAAAAAAAAAACACCCAATACTTTTGCTGATGAGGAAACTTTGTTTAAAAAAAACTATATGTCAAAATTATTGTCCGTGGCTTAATGTCTATCACAATAAAAACATCGTTTCCGAAACGATCATACAAATTATTGACTTTGTTGTTGTTCCTTCTAATGAAACAGATTTTTAATTTTTAATTCTAATTTGAATTTTAAATTGTCAATCACATTACTATATATATATATATATATATATATATATATATATATATATATATATATATATATATATATATATAGTGGACCTCCGACATACAAGATTCATTTGTTGCCAGATGAAGCTAGTATCTCGAATTAAATGGCACCATTTAGGAGCCCACCTGACTACAAGTTGGATGTCTTCAAATCCAACATAAATAAATTCCTGATGAATCGCCCCTTAAGTAAGACACTTTATCAAATCTCCAATACTAACGATTACTACGATACTATCCCATTGATTACTGTACATGCAATAACCCTTATCCCCGAGTGGATTCCGGACCTTGATAAGTGGTGACCACCATGTAATAAAAAAAAAAAACAAAAAAAACATGCACACTCGACCACGTAGTGGTTGCATCTGGAAAATCATAACTTGGATTTTCGCTTGTGTGTAGGGGAGGATTTTATCTCTGAATTTCTCGTGACTCGGGGTAGCTCGTATGTTGAGAGTCCACTATATATATATATATATATATATATATATATATATATATATATATATATATATATATATATATTAGTGATGGGATAATCCCAATATTTTTCCAGATTCCGATACAATTACCGATTCCATAATAAATTTCTGATTCCGATATAATTACCAACTCCGATTCTTTATTATTTCTGATTCTGTATTAGTTCTGATTTTCTCCGATTTCTGTAAAAAAATAATAGATGTAAAATATGCAGATATTTTCCTGAACATAAAATTACATTTGTGAAGAATGAGCTATAAATTTTAGCTTTACTAGTATTTTAAAATCAATAAATATTTATTATAATTTATTATTATTACAAGTAATGGAAGATTTTGCTTCATACAAAATCTAATAAAAAAGACAATTAAAAGAATCATTTTGGCATCGGAAAATAGGCACCGATTATTTTGATTCCGATACCAATTTTGATACCCCCACATTTGCTGATTTTCCCCATTCCCGATTAATCGTCCCAACACTAATAAATACATATATTAAGCGATGCGCTTTGTGTAAACAAATCGAGCTTAGATATTTGGACAATGTCAAAACATCGTTAATTCACTACCCGCACAGCAGCTGCCAAAGCCTTGACTTTGTATGGGCGGTCGGGTTTCGATCCTAGCTTGAGATAGTTGCCTGTCTAGCCGCACTTATGAGCTGTGATACAGCAGAATAGTACTGTATGTGGATGACTATAAATATACAGTGCCGGCAAAAAGAAAGTCCGCACTTGTAATTTTTGTTCAAAAACTGCAAATTTAAGCTAAATTTAATGTAACTTTTTAAACAAACTATACTTCATTTGATTGGCCTTTTATTCTTCTATGATTTTACCTGTTCATATTTGACTTTTAATTGAAATATGCTAGTGTTTATGTCAATTTAAAAAAAATAACTTCGAATTGAGGAGGCAAAAAGAAAGTCCGCAGCAACAAATTCACTTATAACCAGCTTAAATTATCACCCCTAAATCAGTTTAAAATATCCACCAACAGGCAACAAAGCATCTCTAATCGTAATTGTTGTTGTTCCAGGTTATACAACATAACATTTAGTCCATATGACATGACCTTCTCTTAGTGATCGTCAGGAGTTCATTAATCTACACCTTTCTGGTTTATCCAATCGAGAAATCGGCCGCAGTTTGAAATGTGATGAGAAAACGGTACAAAAGACTGCAAAAGCACCAAAACACCGGCAGTGTTCGTGATGCCCCTAAATCTGGTTGTACTAGAGTTATTTCTAACAGGGAAGATAATGCTATCAAGATCTGCAGCCTCAGAAACAGATTTGAAACGGCTCCCCAAATCCAACAACAGTGCAATCTTGTTAAAATGTGGTCTCTTTCTACTGTCAAGAACAGAGTAAAGGAATTTAATTTGCGAGGATATGTTGCAAGACGCAAGCCAATGATTTCTGTAAAGAACAGAAAACGCCGTCTGGACTTCGTCAGATGCAATGAAGATCATGACTCTTCATATTGGTCAAAAGTGCTTTTTAGCGACAAAAGCAAGTTCAATAGGCTAGGCAGTGATGGTAGGCAGTACGCCCATCGGAGGAAAGACAAAGAATTTAATCCTAGGTGTGTGTGTGTGTGTGTGTGTGTGTGTGTGTGTGTGTGTGTGTGTGTGTGTGTGTGTGTGTGTGTGTGTGTAAACGACACACATTTTTCAATAGTTATTTCGTATATGATAACCTCTTTCATTCAAGAACTTTCATAATCTGTGTATGGTTTGTTATTTTGACATATATTTTCGCCTGATATCATTTAAATAATTGTGGTAATTATTTACAAGACCTGTTTGAAGATTGCCCTCATTCAGTCAGCATTTCAACCTCCTTTCTTTCTTTCTTTCTTTCTTCAATCATTGAAATTATCAATTGTTCAAGTCGGCCAATTCCATATCATTTTACAACTATTGATTGCTTACATTTCCTGCCGTTCCATCATTTGTTGAGAACAGAGCAATTATTATTGGTATGTAGTTCAGGTCACTAAGTACTATGGAAATCTGGAAAGTACCAAACTTTTACTCTTTCTGAATATGATTAAAAGTAAAAGACATGGATGATTCTCATGAAGAACTAATTATAGTGCATTGACATATTTATATTTATCTATTTGATTCAATTATTTTTATTTGTTCATTTTTCTTTCTTTTCAATACATGCCTGTCTTGACTCAATGAATATGTGTGATGCAACTGTGAAACATTTCAATGAGCGAGATCCGAGATGCGCTGCTGTACAACTCATGTTCTCTACAGACCCAGATTATGACAACACGACCGTTGTGTCAGCATTTGAAACCGTTGATTGAAACTGAAAACGCTAGGTCATTGAGCGCCCAGTTTTTTATTGTTTTTAACAATTCATTTAAATACGATTTATATAATTGGGTCTCACGTCAGTGAAAAGAGGGGAGCGATGCACAAAAAATGGCTGTCAAGAGGAAAACCTGGACGTATTCTCTCCTAATAACCCGACATTATTTGGAGGGCGAAATGAAATACCCCACACGTGAAAAAAGATCATAAACACACTGATATACAGGTCTACAAGTGAATTAACTAAGAAGAGGAAGGCCGTGAGACGGTCCCTATTTTCTCCTGAAGCCAAAATGAAATACTTCACACGTGAAAACAACTTGAAAACATGATTATATACAAGCCTATAAGATAAGCTGTTTTTTTTTGTTTGTTTGTTTGTTTGTTTGTTTTTATTCAAGACACAATATCTTTTGTTGTTTGCTTGTTTCACGGCGAGCTTCTCCTACTGTCATGGTAGCAAATGTTATTCTATAAAGACATGGATAGTCTGTTGACTTTCAGGAATAGATTGAATGATGATTGGGAATAGACCAGCGACACCTGAAAAACAGGGGACGTTGGGAAAGACCAAATAAACTCTTCAGGTCAGCAATCCAGAGTTAGTATAACATACGCTACAGAAACAAATACAGAAAAAAAAATGACCCCAAGATCCACCAAAATGGAGAGAGGATTATGGATAAAAACAGAAACTATTGGAAAACAACTCACACGTACCAATGGATAACGATTTAAAAAAAAGCATACGAAATCCATCTGTGAACGGAAATTCGACTGCCAAAAAGAAATGAAGATCAAATGAAGCAAAATGGGATGTGTTGCTCATCTGATGACTCATGTTCAGCGTTCTGATATCACAGATTAGCATTTTCTGATATGCAATAAAACATTTCTATACATTGGCATTGTTACCATTTTTGGATCGCATTTTGTTAGATGATGCCCTCTTCCTGTTGTTGTTATGCTAACTGTCATCCGACTGTTCACCAGCCATAAATAAAGACTTATTTTCTCTTGCGGATAAATATCCCTGCTGTACGATTTGGCTACACACTGACTAATCCGCTTCCAGCGTGTATTAATTTCATTTTTACCTAAAGAATTTCTTCAGTCCCTTTGCGAATCACAGTCGGTCAATAGAGATAACTCTGGAAGCAACGAAGAAAGACATCCCCCTCTTGGACAGTCTTCCACTTAAATAAATCCTTTCATTGTTGTTATACTAAAAGGTTTTGTTTTTGCTTCACACGACGGCTTTTATTGCATATAAATTTATATAGAATTGTATCTCATTTCTATAACCGTGTCTTAGTTCTGTGGTTCGAAAACTGTTTAAAATTGAAATCAGGTACATTGGGATTTGTTCCTAAATCATCATGATCATAGCACGGTTGGGACTCTTACAGACATGCGTTTCCACAAATTTGTACGTTGAATACTTCCATGCAACATTCACTATCCTGGCCTTTTTTGGCTAGGAACAAAGTGTAGTATCTGTTCTGATACTAAACTTCGCCTTTTCTGACCTCGATCAGTGAAGGAGACATCCTTTTAGACTGAGGCGATTTTTATTTTTGTTCCTATCCAGAGTGCCCCGTTTTAGGAAGCTGTATTTTCCCCACATTAAAAACCGACCTTGTGTCCAACTCTGCCCTCGTGGGGAGGCAAGTAAATAGGAACATTCACTATAGCAAAAATAGAAATGAAAAGAAATGCAGTTTTCACATGTTAATGATCATTTTGTTTTTCATCTCTATCTTTTTGGAGTCAAATGTTTATGACCACATCCACATCCACTGCTTTTGATTATCTCGGTTCAGCAGCAGATAACACACTGGGACCCCATCACTGGAAATAGTTGCGCTCAATATTGCTCACCAGAAACCAGCCAGCTAGAAATCACGCTGTGTCAACCTGACTTGATTTCATGAAGATGACCTATACTTGCTACCCTGACAGCTGACTTTTTCAACAACAAACCTTCTCCTTTCAACTACTACCGAAAATTGTAACCAATCTTCCCGACCACAAACCTATCATTTTAAACTACTACAAAATTGCAAATAACTTGCCTTCACGCACCACCAATCTTTGCTGTTCATATTCTAGTCACACTTGATGTCAGACTGACAAGCTATCCAGGGCCAATGAGGAAATCACATCAACGTTGATTGACCATCTATCCTAACGAACCCATATATCACAGACCAAGCCTGAGACATCCTTATATCTTGTATCTATCCATCATTAATACACTCTTTTAAAAATTTAAATTTCTGTGTTTGTTTTCCTTGGTAATATTTGCTTTTTATAACAGTTCAGTCTCTGAAAACTACAGAGTTGTGCTCAGGACACAAAATTTGGATAAGTAAGTATGGGAACAAACAGTTATGTGGCGTAATGGATAAAGTACTTGGTTAATTCAGTTTTCATTTACACTCTACAGGAGGGTGAAGGCTCAATTCTCAGTGTGTGCGAAACTCAAAATGCAATTGCAAATTATTTAGGATTTCTACCCAGTCATGGCTGACGGAATAAGATCATGCCACCACCGTGGATTAAATAAAAGGTTCTGTTCAAAATTCTGTGCAGATTACAATATTCGATAGAAAAATTTCCGAGTTTGACAAGACGACAATAACATCTGAAAAAGGTCAGAGATTACATCGACTGAAACGTGAAAATAACACAAAAGCTGAGAACAGTGTTGAATAGCGGGAGTCTATATATATATATATATATATATATATATATATATATATATATATATATATATATATATGTATATATATATATATATATATATAGTCTATATATATATATAGTCTATATATATAGTCAATATATATATAGTCAATATATATATATATATATATATATATATATAGTCTATATATATATATAGTCTCTCTCTCTCTATATATAGTCTATATATATATATAGTCTATATATATGTATATAGTCTATATATATATATATATATAGTCTATATATATATAGTCTATATATATATAGTCTATATATATATATAGTCTATATATATATATAGTCTATATATATGTATATAGTCTATATATATATATATATATAGTCTATATATATATAGTCTATATATATATATATAGTCTATATATATATATATATAGTCTATATATATATATATAGTCTATATATATATATAGTCTATATATATATAGTCTCTCTCTATATATATAGTCTATATATATATATAGTCTATATATATATAGTCTATATATATATATAGTCTATATATATATAGTCTATATATATATATATATATATATATATATATATATAGACACACGTGTGTCTTGTGTATATACATGTCTGTCTTTCTTACATGTGTCAGTCAATATATATTATATAGGCTTATGTATCGTCTAGTGATGTATATAATAGAGTTATTGATATTTAACGAATGCGTGTATACAGAGTATAGAAATATTCATTGTGTCCTGCATGTATATAAAATGTTCATTGTGGTTGTGGTCGCTTCTTCGCAAATGCTCGTAGTAAACAAACCTGACACATAAACTTTTATAGACAGATATTCTTGCAATCAAACGAATAACATATGTCTGCTTGTCTCAGACCAAAAGGCACACATACCTTCTTATTTGTCCAAACCCTGAAAGAACGACATAACAAGTTCTATTTTACGCAGGTTTTATTCATCTTATGGATTCCCTTTTCGGAGTTTGGTACATTGAGTCTCTTTCTACATTTTCACTGGTTCTTTCCCTTACTACGTCCAACGTGGGTCGCCCACATATTCTCTTGCTAATGTGTTTCTCACCAACTCTTCAGTTTGATCTCTGCTGACTTAACTACCTATTATGTCAGCAAAACCCCAATCTCGTGTCCAAGGACACAAATTGGTGACCTCTCACATAAGCTAAAATTTATTTACTTCTGACCAAATTTCTCAACTACTCTGAAAATTCCTAAATCAACTTTGTTAATTTTATTTCTGAGTTAAATTCCTGACTAAACATTCCAAGCTGTAAAATCCACATTTTCCAAAATAATTGTTTTATTTTTCTAATGATAATAATCGACCAAATTACGTGGCGTTGCCCCAGCATGCTAATATATTACAATAGTAGTCTGAAAAGTCCAAATACTACAAACAGTTACTCATACAGCCACATACAGCCAAACATTTATCTTCATGTCAATTGGAACGGCAAGCAACAATGGATATGGTTCCAGTGCCATTAAAGGAGTTGCTTTATACAGTTTTACACTGCTTTAGCGATTTCAAATTTTTCATCAGGACCGACTATCAAAGCTATTGTGGTGTTAGTGTTTGAATAATTGGCAAGGAAGCACACAGTAACAGTTAAATAAATATGTATTAACGAAAATACATGAAAAAATGGTAAATTGAGCAATATCTTTGCTTAACTGCTGGACTAGCGGGTGACGACCATACTCTCCACGTGTCCATCTCTGACTGACCTGGTAAACCAGTCTGTGTAAACAAAAAGTGACATCATGGACAGAAGTGATGTCATGGAATAGTTCATTATTCCAGGAATCCCCAACAATTATGTAGCCAGATTTTGTGGGCACCCTGTAGATTATGTAGGCAGACTTAATAGACACTCTGTATAGAAGTGATTTAAATAGTTTAAAAGAAAAATGATTCGGTGCCATAAGCTAGAATCGAAACAAAACCATATTGCTTCCCTTACTGTAAGATGTCCTAATGCATATAAAACTAAAAAAAGAAAATTGTAAAAAGTATGAATGTATATTTAGCATGCACAGAAGAGCACTTTAAGTTGCAATTCTTTTTTCAATTTTGACTCGTTAGTAGCTATGTTTACTGACCTGGCGGACCTGGTAAACCGGTCCGTATTACCCGGAAGTAACGTCATGTATGTAAGTGACGTCATGGAATAGTTCATTATCTCAGGCAGTAGAGGTGCATTCCCAACAAAAGCCTTTTCCTGTCAGTGAGTATGGATATAAGACAGCAGAGTTGTGAGATCATAGTTTTCTTTCTCTGAAAGTAGATTTTTTTAATGACATTTTCAAATGAAATTTTATATTCTTTTCCTTAGACAACTTTTTTTTTTTTTACATGAGGTTCACCACTTATCAAGGCCCGAAGGCCACTCAGGGATAAGGGTTATTGCGTGTACAGTAATCAATGAGATAGTATTGTAGTAATCATTAGTATTGGGTGTTTAGATAGAGTGTCTTACTTAAGGGGGCAGTTTGTCAGGAGTTTGTTTATGTTGGACTTGAAGACATCCAAGTTGTAGTCAGGTGGGAAACAGGCAAGCGGCAGAGAGTTCCACTGCCGTGCAGTTCTAAGAAAGAAGCTTTGCTCATGGAATCTACGTTTAGATTTAGGCACAGATAAAGAGTGGAGAAAATTATAAGACATGAGTCCACAAGAACTAATTGATTAATTCTGAAAATATGCGAGTAGAAATTGATGCTTGGAACAATTTTCATTACTATCACATCTTGATTCTTGATTCTTGCAGCGACCCAGAAAATTTCTTGCGTTATAAGCCATGTTTAGTTTCAGAAGAGTTTCCGATGGGTAGTTATTCTGTACAAGTCCTGGAGATGACGAATTCTCAGTGAGCAGCTGTTCTGTACATGTATTATGCATGTATAATTTTGCAACTAAAGAGTGAAAGATCCTTCTCGTGTTGACACGAAAAGAAATATGTGCAAGATTGCTAAAAAGGTTTAATTTTTATGGAGCAATTCTGGTTTCTGATTGGTTGATAGCAGAACGTGGATTAATTTGATTCGTCAGTTCCTAGCAGCATCGTTTATAAATAGAATCTCCCAACACTGAGGGACCCCATTACACATCCAGTGTGATGGGATGTATCTCCTAGCGGCTTCGGCGGCAAGGAGACAGGGTAGTACACGTCAAGGATTCATCACTTGACACTCAGCCCAACAGGTGAGGGGCCGGGAACCGGCCTAGCACCTGTTGGGACTGAGGTACGCCGCCTGGGTAATACCTAGGAGGTCCACCCTCCCAGGCCTTGCCACCGGGCTTTCCGGTGGGGCAAATTTATTGCTTGCTGCCTGAGGCGCCCTGACTGGGGAATGCTGACGGGGTTACTCAGGCAATTTTTAAAATTGCAGGAGTGCCCCTTCTTTAGGGGAGCCTGCGGGGTCCCCACTTTCCGGCCT